>NC_142863.1:5000-630000 GCF_061612785.1 Hesperophylax consimilis | reverse complement strand
CGCGTTTCACTGCGTAGTTTGTGAGCGGAACATACGCGACAGCGATTTTATTATTTTTATTTTTTTTGTTGTGTTTCAAACTCATTGTATTAACAGGTAGATAGATCGGGTACCGCCGACAATAGAAAACACATGACCCCGCACCCATTTAGATCCCCGTGTTTACAAGTTTCCCGCTCCTTACCGCTTTGCACAACAAAACGAGTAAACTCGTCTCCCTCGTCTTACTGTAAAAAGGCGTATGACGAGTTTTCTCGTTTCCCGCAAAGAATGTGTTAAAATGTTTTTTTTTTTTAATTTCCGCGTGTTTCATGTTTTTTAAATACATCTCTATTTAAATTTCCCTTTTGTTTCCGATAGTGAATTAAAACGAAGCTTAAACTATATCACTATTTTGATTAATCTTTATAAACGAATTGGTGTACATTATGAATACCAAAAATATGCTTTAGATAAATTGAAGGTTTTCCTATCGTTTCGCTTGAGTAGAATACAAATAAAAAATTACTCAATAAAATTATAAATGTAAACCACTAAAAATAATATTTTTTCAATAGAAATACATGAACGCATAAAGGAAAGAACTTTAAAAAAAATTCAGTATTATAGCTAAAATTATCTGTGATAGTTTCACTTGATTAACTATTTATGCTTACTTATAAAATTATTTACAAAATAAATAAAAAACAGTTTTGTGCTTGAAATCGAACGTTTCTAGGGAGCGTTTGTGAAGCGATTTTAATGCCTATTACCTACGATATAAGATATACCAAGAATATACACATTTTTGCTTGTAGCTTCCTTTTAAATCAAGTCTTGGAACCGGAAATTAGACCACTTCCTGACATCCAATCGAGCTTAAACTCGGCAGATAGACTCGTTGTCGATGACCATGCATATTGGTAGCGGTAAGTACGCATTTCTATGCAATTGAAACATACCAAATAAATGTCGGTACTATCCAATTGGGATTTGTCAAAGCGCGGTTGAATCCAGTCCCTGGGAGGAAAGTTCAATCCCCAGACAAACCAAAGATTTTTTCAAAGTTCACAGCAGTTTAAGAGCCAGTCCTGGGGAGAAAGGTTCAATCCTCAGTCAAGCCGGCCCAAGGATATGGCGCAACGAGCTCGAAAAGGTTGATTTTTTCATAGAATATCCTATGGCTGAAACTTTGTAATGCGGAAATTTTCCGGGGTCGTAAAACTACTGTCGTTGCAACTCGTCAAAAGCGCCATTAATATTTTACAACCTCGCTGGGATATTTTACGGCAGCAGTCATTTCTGAGAATTATCCGCATAATCCCTTTTACTACACCATCATTAATACAGCCATCGAAATTATAGGACAGCTGTTACTGCAGAATGTCAAGTGTCAAGACTGCCGCGGCGAGAAGGCGACGCATCTTAAGCTGGCTCTACACTCGCGCGCGAAGTCGCGCCGTGATTATACGCCGCGATCCGCGCGTGAACTGTGTCCATCCACACTCGCAAAGCTTCAGTCTTGTTCGCGACTTTAAACCGCAAACCCTTTGTCGCGGGCCAAAAACCGACAAAAACCGGGGAATGGCGCGAAGCGCGAATGCGAAGATTGCGAAGGCGTGAACAAGATCCACACTCGCGTTTCGCGGCCTTCGCGGCAGTTCGCGCCGCGAGTGTAGAGCGCGCTTTATGACATATGGTTGAAACTGCATCGTCGCGTCGACAGCCTCTCGCAGAAAAAATCACTCAAACACGATTTTATTCTATTTTTTTTAAACTCACGTCCAAAATTTTAGAATGTTTCCCAATCAGAATTTGAAAAACCAGTGCCATTTGTTTCACTGAACTTGAACAATTTCATCAAATTTGAAACTCAGAATCGTACTTTTGGTACTTACTACGTACTTACTTTTGGTGACAAGGGGGAAGAGGGGGTAAATAATTGTAATAAATTTGCTTACGTAATACTTGAACGGCCCCTTATCAAAGAAAATTCAGGTGCATGAATACTTTTTTTCCGATATATTAGGAATTTGGTAAAGGTTTATCAGGAAACGGCCTGCAATCCCGTTTTTAACCGGATTACCAATAATTTGAAGATATCCTTAATAAATTAGTAATACTCATTTTTCTCCGTGTAGACTCACTTAAATTGTGAAGTTTCAAACGGTGACTGGGTATCTCATCAAAATGACAGTTCAACACACCTACAAAAAGTGATATAAAGTCATGAAAAGTGATGAAACAAAAATTAGGTTAAATTGGTTACATAGGTAACTATTTAACCTGTTTTTTTCTCATCACTTTTAATGACTATATCACTTTTTAAAGGTGTGTTGAATTGTCATTTTGATGAAATATCATGGAACCGTCATGGTGCTTGAAAGAGAGAGTATGAAAACAGTGTTATAGTTGTAAATGAGGAATACATGGAGCAGGTGGATGAGTTTGTGTATTTAGGGAGTATGTTCTAGAGAGATGGGAAGGCTGACAGAGATATTGAAACAAGGGTAATTGCAGGTAACCCATTAAAGGAGGACTGAACGGGGTTGCCGCTAGCAAAAATGTCCAAAGAAGCGAAGCTAGCAGTCCACAATGGAGTGTTGGTACCTACCCTGGTGTAAGGCAGTGAGGCATGGAACTGGCAGAGGAAGGATGAAAGCAGATTGAACGCTGTAGAAATGAGATCCGCGAGGCGCATGTGTGGTAAAACCATGTATGGGAGATTCGCAAAGAATTCAAGGCGAAGATGTATGCGTAATGAGTAAGATTAAGAAAGGGACGCTTAGGTGGTTTGGGCATATAGAGCGAATGAACGAAGGAAGCAGTGTCAGGAGAATATATGACGCGAGTATGACAGAGAGTATGTATGAAAGAGAATGAGGCAAGGAGTATGTGCCAAGACCGAGTTGTGTGGCGGTCCGTTCTCTTTGCCTACCCATGAGGAGAAAAGGCGTGATGGTTAGTTTGTTAGTTAAATATAGACAATTGCAGTTTTATTCTGTCGCACTGACACGCCCACACCACACGTCTATCCGTTTATCCCATCATTAGTTTTGTACATGAGAGTATAATATCAAACATTTGAATGAATTGCCGGTTAAAATGATAACAGTGTGGTTTTAGTCAAGTGATTTTTTCCCTTATCTTCTGTTTATCAACTTTATTCACTCGAAAACAACCTGTCGAGTATTTTGACTGGCTTTATCTTCCTTCGTGTTCTCTAAACCTACTAAACATCAGAATAACACTCTATTACGTTTAGATCACCGTTGGATTGAATCACCGATACAATATTGTATTTGTACGCCTTTCTTGAAAGAATTGACCTTTAATGCGAACAAAACTATTAATTCATATGCGTATTACGCATGTATATATTAACGAAAGTGAAATTCAAACAGATGTATTTAATAACAAAGTAGTTGCACAGTTGTGTACTTTCCATCCACAAAGATTACTTTAAACATTTATTTAGTGGTTGGATCAAACAACTTTTATTGCCTGTTTGTTTGTTTAGTCATAATATTTGTTTTAGTAATCTGGTGCACTCTGCACACAAGTTGTGCACAAACTACTACAAAATTAAACTCTTATCTCGTGTTTATTTAAGCTCAGTAATTCTATGTTAAGTTAACCTTCAAACAAGCTTTAATGAGATTCTGCTGGGTTCAAACAAAAATAATATTATTTATTTATTTAGTTACTAGATTACATGTAATGCACTTTTTTCTACTTTCTATAAATATAATATGCAATGATAGTGAAAACCCAATCAAAATACGTTGCCTAGTTTAGAAGAACTGAGCGCACAAACAGACAGACGCGGAAGCTACCCCCTTCCCCTGGTTCTCTTTCGTCCTTTTTCAATCATCATAGTAATAATAATAATATTTTAATGATTTGTATAGCGCCGTTTTTGTGCATTCATTCACTCATTTCTACAATGATCTATTTGACAATTTACAATGATACTAACAATATTTGGAGATAACATACAGTACCATACTTACCTGGTAGGTCACTTACGATTAACGCTTAGGACGGGTTGTTTCGGAGAATTTGAACAATTCATCAAATTTCAATGTTCATTTTCGGGTTCTGTGAAAGACTTATTCAAGTTCTGTTTTTATATCATTGTAGGCTAGTTGCTTGACAAAACTGAAATCAAAACAGAACTTGAAAATATCTTTCACAGAACTTGAAAATGAACGTTGAAATTTGATGAATTGTTCAGATTCTCCGAAACAACCCGTCCTTAATTAACATTAACTAATTGTTTACTAGCGAAATTTAACTACAGGATTTAGGACATAATTGGAAAATTGGATATAATTGGACTTTCTCTCAGGAATGGTATATTTAATTAAGGGTATGGTAGCTTAAAAAGGTAAGTTTTTAGTTTAGACCTGAATTCTGTTGGATTCGTTATGGATCTTAGTTCTGGAGGGAGTTTATTCCAAGCCTTCGGCCCAGATGCTCCGAAAGCGCGATCACCAAACTTAGTATTTGGCTTGCGCTTAGGTTCCATCAGTCTGCCTACAGCTGATGATGTTGCTGATCTAAGAGTTGACTGCCTCAGACCAGTATTTTCCGGGATGCAGAGTTCAGAGATGTAGGATGGGGCCATTTCATTGATGAATTTAAACACCATCCAGCACAATTTGTACTGGATTCTTTCAGGGCACTTTGAGCCAGTGAAGGTTACGAAGGTGTTCTGAAATGTGCGAATATTTAGAAACCCCAGTTATGAGCCGCGCTGCTGCATTAAACACTGAATCGTATACGTATTTAGATTTCTGAAGCTTTCTAGTTAGCCCAGTAAAATGGACTCACTGTAAATGAATTCTGTCTCTGCTTCACAAGAAATTCCTCAACTCTTTCAGACCGTGTGTATATTTAAAAAAAATACAATTATTTCAGAATTTTTTCCTCACTATCTAGAGCGAATAGATATTGCTTTTCCAATTGCTGGCTTTGCGTGCTATTAAGCCTTTTTTTGTTTTGAATGGCGATTTTTGTGTTTAATCTCGACCGAATTTTTTGTGATGTAAGTTTTGAAAGTAGTTTTTCAATGTTTAATTTTATGTTTCATTTTCATTAAACTCTTTTTAAATCTCAACGTGGGCGGTGGTCGAAATAAGTTTGAGAACCTGTGCTTCGGACTAAACTTTTGAGGTTGTGAATTCTAGTGTAAACTGGAGTAATATTATTGTAAAATTTGTTTCACTTGATCGTGCCCATGTCTTCCTCGGGGAATCTCGACTTCTTTTATCATTTACTTCCATGTCATACATTCTCCTTACACCCCTTTCTTCGTTCATAACATATGCCACATTTTACCACACATAAGTATGTAATTAATCTGATTGTGCCCATGTCTTCCTTCCTTCTTCTTCGGCTAATATGACAAATGGCGCCCAGCGTAGAGTATATTTTTTTTCTTTCAAATTTACTTGTTATTTTGTATATTAAATACTTTTTTGTTTTTACTTTGTCTTGTATTGAATGATAAATATGACAAATAGCACCCAACATAGAGCATATACTTTTTATCGAAACTTATTTGCCGCTTTGTATATCGTTTGTATATTCTTTTCTTACCCGTATTGTCGACTAAGACATATTTATTGGCCGTATATAATATTATGTTTGATTGTTTGTTTGTGGAGCCGGTCTTAATGATGTGCGGTGTTTGTCCGCAGGTAACGCCCGGCCTCAGCCATGCCGGAGGAGGTGAAGACGGCAGCGGCCGCCGTGCCCACGGAGCCCCCGCGCCCCCGCTCCGCCAGCACGGGCAAGGCGGCCCTGGCGCGCGTGCAGATGCTCGACGGCACCACGCTGGACGTGCACGTTGACGTGAGTAACAAGCTGATTATGAATGGTGATCTTTAACAGGGCGATAGAGAGGAGTTTTAAACTATGAAAACTATGCCTAAAATCAAGGATTTTACCGCTCTCCCACGGAGGTTGTCTATAAGGGTAAACGAAATTTGGAAATATAATATGTAATATCCTTGATATTAGTGTATGAGCTCACCCTAAGATATCAATAAATTAGTCTATTAGGTTACCCATAGATGGCGTTGGATGTAGAGAATAATCTATATAAATAAAAATGTTAGTGTTTGTTAAAAATCTTAAATCCTTCACCGATTGCTTTGAAATTTTGTGACACAACGTTGCATTCGAATACGCATGTGTTTTTATATACCTATATTATATTTATTTATTTTATTTTTTTAAATTTTTTTATAATATAATATTGATTACATTTTATGATTTTGACTGTCCAACTAGGAAGGGTTCCCGTTTCAAGACAGTCAAATTTACAGGTTTCAAGTTATCCTAGACGAATACTGGATTTAAGACTAGCTAAAATAAGTATGTTAAAACGAAGATACATAAAAAGATACATAAAAAAGATACATAAAGATACATAGAGGCGTTCGTGATTTCAAATTACATTTTTTAATATCATTTCGGAATCAGTCCTGCCTAGATCCAACAACCATTTATATAGATGTCATCATAGAAAAACAGCGCCATCTATTGGACAAACATGTTCTTTTAATTAAGATATGAGAGCCGTTGTCAATCACAATAAAAGTCCAAGTGTTTTGTTAAAGCCGGAGTTTTATTGATGAAGAGAGTTTGTGAGGAAACCCCCGAGATACAACATAATATGTGACCGATAGTAAATTTAAGTACGAACCATCAATTACTAAGATATAACTATGTATGTGAAGTATATTTTAAAAAATTTGTTTTGGTTTATTATTATGTTTTTGAATATGTTTGTTCTTTACATTGCAGAGGAAAGCAAAAGGAATCGATCTGCTGGACAGGATCTGCTCCGAGCTGAATATCCTAGAGAAAGATTACTTTGGAATCACATATGAAGACAGGAGAGACCCACGGAACTGGCTAGAACTCGACAAGAGGATTTCCAAATTCCTCAAGAGTAAGTACAAGTCTTTCTTAGGCCACTGACACTGACTGACTCCGACTGATTCATTTACTAGGGTGTGACCTGGAGGAGCGAAGAGGAAACTATACCATATTTGAGAATGTTGTGTGGATGGTCTTTTTGTGGAAAGGAAGGAGTGAACCTGAGACTTATATTGTAGGAGGGAGGAAACACAGCAGTTGAACCCATGAACGAGTCGAATCGACCCGTTCTCATGTGACAAATGTCAACTGTGTTCAAATATTGGGAGCGCGTTTGGTTTGTTTCCGGACTGCACCGGTGCCGAAGGAATCAATAGTGCTAGTTCCTCGGAGCATCTTACATTGAAATATCGGCAGAATAAGGACCGCATTCCCATCCGGTGCCTGTGCACACTATAGTAAGAACGGCGGCATAAATTCATTATAATAAAAATAATGAATTTAATTGACTCAAAGTCTTCACGACTTGTTGTCTGACTCCTACAGACTCTTAGTTCTCTAATAATACTTGTTGTCTGACACCTACAGACTCTTAGCTCTCTAATAATAATTGTTGTCTGACTCCTACAGACTCTTAGTTCTCTAATAATACTTGTTGTCTGACACCTACAGACTCTTAGCTCTCTAATAATAATTGTTGTCTGACTCCTACAGACTCTTAGTTCTCTAATAATACTTGTTGTCTGACACCTACAGACTCTTAGCTCTCTAATAATAATTGTTGTCTGACTCCTACAGACTCTTAGTTCTCTAATAATACTTGTTGTCTGACACCTACAGACTCTTAGCTCTCTAATAATAATTGTTGTCTGACTCCTACAGACTCTTAGTTCTCTAAAAATAATTGTTGTCTGACTCCTACAGACTCTTAGTTCTCTAAAAATAATTGTTGTCTGACTCCTACAGACTCTTAGTTCTCTAATAATAATTGTTGATTGGTTTGATTCCAGGCGAGCCATGGAAGCTGTCATTTGAGGTGAAGTTCTACCCCCCGGAGCCGGCCAGCCTGCAGGAGGACCTGACCCGCTACCAGCTGTGCCTGCAGGTGCGCAACGACCTGCTCGCCTCCCGCCTGCCATGCAGCGCCAATACGTATGCGCTGCTCGGATCCTACCTGGTACGCCACCCGTACAACATTAAATAATAATATTATATTATGATATTTGTCACTCTGTGTTTCCGATTCTTGTTTGTTTAATAATGAATCATCTGTTCCATGGTCAGGTCCAATCGGAGCTGGGAGACTACGACCCAACAGAGATGGGCCCCTCGTACCTGAAGGAGTTCCGCTTCGCCCCGCCCAATCCTCCGTTGGATCCCAGCAACCCCAACCCGCCCAACAAGATCAACCACCAGGCGTTGGAGGAGAAGGTCATGGAGCTGCACAAGACACATAAGTCAGTATCTCTCTCTCTCTCTCTCTCTCTCTCTTGGTACTTTCATACAAGACTAGTTGTTTCCAATACGTAGCATTTAGCATTGAGCCACTACTGGCGGCAAGTAAAATATAGCTGTCATTATAAAAAATAACATCAATTTCATCACCCTGTCTGGGGTCTAGGAGTTGAAAGGTCTTCACACTTCTATCAGTATATCTGTGTGATGTTCACCCGTACTATAATCCATTATAAACTGCTAACCCTATACAAATTTCAACAACGCCCAAAAATTGAATTTGAGAGCCACCTCTGGGCTGGAGCCCCGCAATACATGATAAACCTACTTGATTCTTTTTTTTTTTTTTTTTTTTTACAGTATTACCGCACAAGAGTCCCAACTGCTCCCGTCTGGAGCCAGTGAGACTATGGCATCCCCAATTGGGGTATGTTGTGAGGCTGAGGGTATTGGGGAGGGGAGGGAGATGGGGAAGAGGAAGGTGGGGAAGTACCTGGCTATTCAGATCTGGTCACCAAACACGGCTAAAGCCATTTCAAGCAACGTTTCAATTCTGAATGGTGGTCTTACACCAGGGCGATACTGGTAGTATCTTCCACTCTGGAACGTGCCGCAAATATACTATATATTATTTTAATTAATTAATTGTGAAATAACACAAATCAATCAAATAAAATTTATTTGCGCACGCCGGGTTCGAACCCGCGACCTTCGGATCTGTAGTCAAAAGCGTATACCACTAGACCACGCCGGCCGTCTGTGATTCTGTGCAAAGGAGGGCGGTCCGTCTGATTGACAATCCATTGTTAACAGAACGATTGCCATCTCTAATGCACAGACGCAATGTGGACATGCTGAGTCTGTTCTACAGATATTTTAATGGAGCCTGCTATTAGGATCTAGCAGCATTGATCCCCGGTGCACGCGAATGGAATAGAACTTTTTCGACTGGTTTCTGTGTAAGACGGCTCGTATGCGGAATGAGCTGCCAGCATTTGTTTTCCTCCTTCATATAATCCATTAGCATTATTAAATACCTTCCTACAGGGTGGCGACATAGTTCCCCTGCCTTTACAATGTACAGACAGAGACGCTCTTGTGAGTCTCACATAAAAAAAAAAAACAATGTTTTCAAAGACAACAATAAAACTATATTTTTATCCTTCCTTCAACAGAAAAAAAAGTTGGCTAAGTTCTTGTCCAATCTTAAATTGAATTTGGCAACTTGTCCTGCAGCAGTTAATGACTAATTTAAAAATTAATAGAGTAGGCGTTGGTAACCCACAATTTTAATGAAACTAGATCGCTTTGTTGATCTTGTCTGGTATTTTTGTAAAATTTCTTACGCTCATTGACACGTTATTGAATCAGTTAAAATATATATATTTTTTCTTTTATACCTCCTCCCACTTTTAATCCTGACCTACCTTTTGAAGTATGTCGGTATGTGTGAAATATGCCCTTACGTAGATATTTTATATTGACCGTATACTATTTTACCAAGATTAATTCCAGTAGTATAATATAGTTCAGATGAAAGTAGATTGAATGCTGTTGAAATGCTGGTAAAACCATGTATAATCGTGTGAGGAATGCGGAGATCCGCAAAGAGTGCCAGGCTGATGTAAGCGTAATGAGTAAGATTAAGAAAGGGACGCTTAGATGGTTTGGGCATGTAGAGCGAATGAGCAAAGAAAGGAGTGTAAGGAAAATATATTATGCAAATGTGAATGGTAGCAGAAGTCGGGGCGCCCGAAGAAGACGTGGCACGATCAAGTGAATCAGGTACTCGAGTCGGGCCATGTCAAGAGTCAGAATAGTAGAAGAGTATGTATGAATGTGAATGAGGCAAGGAGTGTGTGCCAAACTGCGTGGTGGGTAGTTAGTTAGTTAACCGCTTAATGCTTTTGAACAAGCGGTGTTCGCGGACAGCGCGTGTATCGTACTGCGACAACCCGAACACTGCTCGCGTGTATTGACTTGTTTGCATTATACAAGATAAACAAACGAACTGCGCTCGCCACTCGCCACTTGACGCTCGTACCTAGAGGTTTGCGCAAATCTTTTCTTCTGTTTCAACTTATTGAAAACTTCACAAAAATATTTTGTAAGTATTATATTTCAATAATTACTGATTCATTGCATTTTTTTACGACTTTTAGTATTATTGAATATTATTTATATATTTACGATTAGACCTACAAAAAGATGTTTGGTCTGCTGTTCCAAGCGAGATAACTCCGTATCCAAAGGGAGAGTCGTTATTGGTGTGCAAATTGTGAAGTTGGTCTCTGTTTGGAGCCGTGTTTCGAAATATACCACACTAAATCAAATTTTTTAATTTTATTACTTTTTTATTATTTTTTTTAAACTTCCGATTTTATGTCCGGGTTAAATCTTCCCCATAGGAAAAACTAAACCCTTCCACAAATTATCATCTAGTCAATCAACATTATGCAAGTGCATTATATAAGTAAAATAAATACAAAACAATACAAGAACAACACTTCAACTCACCAGAGATCAAATGGGAAAATAATTCACCGACTCCAGATATTTTCATATCAGAGGGTTCGGCTCGGTAGAACTTCTAACAGGGCCTATAAATCCTACTGATCCCTCAGCATAAATATTTAAAAAATCTTTCGTTATCCTACATGTACCTATTCAAAATGACCGACTTTTGCATCTTTATATATAAATTTTTTGATAGATCTAAAAGTATAGTACTATAGTTATTATTATTCTATTTTTTATTATAGTTAGTCTTGTTTTATTTTTTTTGAATATGGTTTTTTACATTTTTCATTGATTCTGTTTTGTTGTTTTTTTGAACTGGTCACTTTTAAATTATGTCAATTCTTTAAATAAAAAATACAGTGTGTGGCAAGCCTACGCACGACGGAAGTGAAACTTTTAGTATTCTTCTCTCTCTTTTCATTTCATATTATTATTATTCAGAATGCTGTACATTATAGTTTTAAAAAGCATAAATTTATTTATAGGCATGTTGTTAACAAATGAACGTTTAACTAGATTCCTAATATTGACATATTTATAAGTAGCATGTGATAAAAAAAAAATTAAAAGTTATAAAAATATGGGATTGGAACCCGGGTCCTGCATAACGAGTGTCGAACGCTCTGCCTCTAGACCGCGAGGAGAGGTATCTCGCGCGACGAGAACCGCGTATAGAATGTGTACTCCTCAATTGACTTGTCCCGGCTTATTTTTATAACGGAGTTTGTATATGATATTATGTTACGATACAAAATTCGCTTCCTTCAACCGATCGTTTCAAACAGAATTAGAAGGTTCGATCGCAAAAATTCTAAAAATAAATTAGAGTCGGTTTTACTCCGGTCCTCAAAAATGCATAACGTGCGTAAAGAAGTTTCACTTCAAAAATAAAATAACCTGATGTTTTTAGTTTTATTTTTGTTAAAAAAACCGAGTATTAAGTGGTTAACATAGTTATCTCGAACTGTATTCGCACTCTTTAACCTACTGAAAGGGACAACACATCTCGCTATCAGGAACTACTCAACAGGAGGCTTGTCGCTGAAGTTGACTGCCGGTCTTGGTAAACAAAATAAATGTCCGCGCACCGCTTCGATATTCATATCTGCTATATAGCAGACAGAAAACCCTTTTCTATATTGACAAATGCAACATCAACTCCCATCAAAATGAATTTATGAACAGAACCTGCAACTGGTACAGCAAAAAACTTATTTACTTGCGCTACAGAAGTTCATTGTATCACATTTTAGGTGCGAATAGCACTAATTCATGATGATTAAATCAATTGTACCTTATTTTATTTTTTATTAACTTACAACATACCTTGGTGCCCACACTGTTGAGTTGTACTCGATTTGATTTGTAACTAATGACATTCTCATATTACAAAACCCAACATTTTCTGCTACATGCTTTATTTGTTATGCTTTCAATATCTATCTATCTATATAAATAAAACTGTAAATAATCATTTATTCAAAATCTTAAATTTTCAAAAGTTCTTCACCAATTGCTTTGAAATTTTGACACAACGTTGCATTCAAATACGCGTGTGTTACATCTAATATAAAGATGTCACCTGTAACAGGTAAAAACATGCTTTTTTAAAAACAGCGCATCTGTTGAGCAAACATGTTTTTTTTAAATCAGCGCCATCTGTTGGTTGTAAAAGCAACACGCGCTATTGTTTCTCTATCTGCGCAGACAGACTGAACCACAGCAATGCGTGGCGGGGTACAGCTAGTGATTAATAATATTTAGTTTTCGATCAAAATATACACCCAAATCATTTTAATTCTGTATGAATCATTTTCTTGCGTAGGTTTTTTGCGTTCACTTAAGACTGCAAATATTAGTTTAACCTTGATGTGTAATTTCGAATGTTGTTTCCAGAGGTCAAACACCAGCGGAAGCAGAGCTCAACTACCTGGAGAATGCCAAGAAGCTGGCCATGTACGGAGTGGACCTCCACCCCGCCCGCGACTCCGAGGGAGTGGACATCATGCTCGGAGTCTGCTCCTCGGGCCTGCTCATCTACAGAGACAAGTGAGTGCTACCTCTCATCTTCCCGTCTTGGCCCATCTCCCTTGTTTCTATTATCTATGAACAGACATGCATAATATGATTGGTTAAATCTTATGTGTTAACCTTTCCAGGCTTCGAATCAACCGTTTTGCATGGCCCAAGATCCTGAAGATCAGCTACAAGCGGCACAACTTCTACGTGAAGATCCGGCCCGGGGAGTTTGAGCAGTACGAGTCCACCGTGGGCTTCAAGCTCGCCAACCACCGCCAGGCCAAGAAGCTGTGGAAGGTCTGCGTCGAGCACCACACCTTCTTCAGGTAATTAACCTAACCTAACTTAGCCCACCTTTCTGACAGGAACGGTGTCTTTGATTCTTCTTCTTCAGCCGTTGGTTCGGAGTCGTGATCCCAATTACGCTGATGAATAAGACCCCTCCACTCACAAAGTTTTTATCCAGGAAGTTATTCTAAATGAGGATGTCTCCTATTCTTTCTAGATTTTGATGTAAGAGTTAACCTTTCCCTTACTGTGCTAAAAAAATACACGCGTTCCGATGCTGCGTAGTCAATACACATCTCAAAATGAGCGATTTAATATGGGAAAAATATGAATATTCATAGCTAATCGATTATGTTTATTATATTTTATATCAAAAGTGATAATAATTGTAATTTAATTGCTGAAAACATGAAAAAACCATCGGCAGATGCTAAAGAAACGTGCGAGGGGTCCACATCTAACGACGGTTCGCGGCCAACTGGCTAGCGGCTGGCACAAACACAGCTGTGCGGTCGTAGGTATCGATGGTCTAAATCAAAAACTACAACTGCAGAAGTGTGGGTGTCTCATGTTCCCGCATAGCGAATTAAAGCGGGACATCAATAGCGTGTCATTTCCTCGCACACTCTTCGCCTATTAGTATCACACGGTTGATTGTATTGGTGTATTTGTTCCCGATTTTTAACAAAAAAACTCTGATTTTTAATTGAATTTGAAAACTATGTAATATATTATTTTTTAATTCAGTGCATAAATGTATAACGAAGGAATACCTAAAATCTGAACCCAGAATTTATTATATTTATAGAGTTATTAAAGTTATTAGAAGCAATATGTAGTAAATACACACCACAGATAAGGAAAGGTTAATAACAACAGTAAAATTACCTTTACCAATAAATAAATAAATAAAAATTAGTTTTTCGATATCTCCAAAAATGAACGAGATTTCAAAGTAAACTTGGATAAAACTTAGGTAGGTTCACAATTCAGCGCTATTCTTCCCCTTTGCCTGATGGACTGGTCTATTAATTTGTATGTCTATGACTCCAACGCATCAGTGATCTTCCTCTACTTATCCTGCCTTCCACCTGCCTCTAGTATTTTGGGACACGCTGTAAGCAGACATCTATTTTGTATAGATTAGTGCGCCTAGCTATCTGTGTGGAATCCTGAGTATTTTCCCCAGCACCACATTTGGAGGGCGTTTGTCCGACCCGTCCAGCACTTGGATGAATGTGTAATTGTCGTTGTTTGTTTAGATTGATGACCCCCGAGCCGACGGGCAAGTCCACCCTGTTCCCGCGCCTGGGTTCGCGCTTCCGCTACTCTGGCCGCACGCACTGGGAGTCTCGCAAGGCCCCCATCCAGCGCCCCGCTCCCAACTTCCAGCGCTCCCTCAGCGGCCGCCACATCACCTCGCGTAGTATGGATGGTAACACATTGCCTTAATTACAATCTGTTGACTAACATTCCGCCATCCCAATATTACAGAAAAATCTAAAAGCATCAGCGAGGATGGTAAACAACCCTAATTGATCACATTTCATGGTGGTAGATACTCCTTCCATCACAAAACAGAATATTGAACAAAATTAAACCTTACCTAACCTATTCTATTTATCCAATTACCGTAGATATCACCCGCTGAGAGATAATAATGTATATTACCCAGTCTCGCTTTTCGCTCATCGGTGCGCGATATTTATTACACTGACCCTGTAGAACTGTGAACACGCTTCGGAATTGGGGTTGCCATTTAAAATCATTTCAGATTCAGATGAACTGTTGCTAGTAAGTTAGTTTATTATATTATCTCTCACTCTACCATTATTATTGTAGGTTAGTTTATTATGGTATATCCGTCTCTCTACCATTATTGTAAGTTAGTTTCTTATGGTATATCCGTCTCTTTACCATTATTGTAAGTTAGTTTATTATGGTATATCCGTCTCTCACTCTACCACTATTGATCACTTGCTAGGATTTATCTTATTATGTACAAACCGATACAGAATTACGTGTGTGCTCATTAGCCCTGGCCGGCAAGCAGCAGTACGGCAGTCTGGATGATGACTCGACCAAGCGCCACACCATGTCTCACCCGCCCGAACACCTGCCCGACCTGCCGCCCCCGCAGGTGGTGCGCCCCCGCAGCCCCCCGCCCCCCGTCAAGAAGGAGAAGCTCAAGGATAAGGTACCGCACAACCTGATCTAACAAACATACCGGGCGGCGGAGAAATTAACCTAACCTAACTTACTTATATATCGTCACGGTAAAGCGATACTGCTGTAACTGAGAAAAGCGATTCCTGACAAAACAGAACATTGAAGAAAAAGAACTAGCCTAGTATTTTATCATGTTCTCTTTTATCCGTTTACCGAGTTAATTATTTGGAATTTGAAAGCAGTGATATTGGTATCCCAATCAGAGTTGAGGCAAACACAGTACTCGTACAAATGCATTGCTTGTCCACAACTAATTTAAAAAATGAATATTGAGAACATGATCATTGGACCCAGCTTCTAGATCTAATCCAGTCAATGTTGTCTCGTTTTTGCTGATAACAATAAGTAGGTGTAAGGAAAACTAAAAGCCTGTTTCTCAGTGACGCTTCCCAGTATTGATTCATTAATACACACACAAGTGTTGTTTGCCTCAACTCTGATTGTGCCACCTATAAGGTCTTTCTTCCACAGGGATATGCAAATATCTATTACTTATGTTGTGTACTTGCGTCGTAAACAAGGAATTAACAAAATGTCGGCAAGATACTTGAATCGTCCCTTAATTGCGTATGTATGTATACCTGTGGAAGAAGAGCCTAAATCACTGGACATAGATAAATGGACATAATATGAAATAAAGTAATAATGTGGGTCAGTGACGTTTACAGCAGTATCGCTGTGACCAATTGCATTGGTGATGTTTTGGGTTAGCTCTGAGAAAAATAATTATTAGATGTTATTCATTTCGTTATTATGTCTTGAAGCTACCATGTTGTAGGAGAGATGAAACACAGGGGCTGGCAAATGATTCCACAGCCGATCTATTTGTATTTCAATATGAAAACATTACTAACTCTTCTTTCTCAAAAATCTATCCCAATAACATCACTTGCTACCGTTTTCTTAATAATATTGTTGAATTAGACATGACATTACAGATTTATTGCATCGATCAGTGTAGGCACTACATCCATCTTCATTTGTGGTAGGACATGCACCAATCATGTTGGGTAGTGTGCAACCAAATATTCTGTTTGTTGGTACAATACTGTCTTCTTGTTGGTGGGAATTAGCATCACGTGGATTCTGTAAGTCAGAAGAGGCCTGTTTAACATTTCATTTGACTGTAATAAGGTATTGGAATTAATAGACAACACGTTTAATATACTTTAATCAATTTATTCATAAGTTTTGAGCACAACAAACATAAAAGAATTTTTTATCCATAAATTAACTTCAATTTGTAATTTCTCTAAGTTGTGTTTCCATAAAATCAGTTTATTTTTCATTAGTGATTGGGCAAAACTGCAATACATTTTTCAACCAATCACTAAAATAGTTATACTGAAAAGGAAAGTGTGCGTGCTACCGGCCGCCACTTTAGGCCATATGCTGCCATCTTTGGTTGAGATTTTAAAATGATTTTTGGTATGAACATAGATGGATATATGGCGCGTAATTTGAATGGATTTGCACAAAAATAGTGCTATTTCGATGATGCTGTTTTTCTGAATAGGGGCTCAATTAACACATTGACTATTGTCTCGAGTAACAGGTGATGAAGAAGAGGCATTGGACAATCTGTCACACTCTTTTATAGCCCGTTCTGCTCACTTTTTCATACCATCTCTTTCATACTAGACGCTAGTCGAACGGATAATACAAAAAAGCTCTCTAAAATGATTTTCCTACTGATGAGGAGAGTGGGACAGTGGTGTAGTGTCACCAGCTGGACCTGAAGCCAAGATCTGCTGATAACAGTACAGTAACTTGGTGATGATGATGTGTCGCCAGCTTGCCAGGCGCATCTCGGGGGCGGCCAGCAGCCTGTCCAGCGTCACGGGGCGCTCCAACAAGTCCAACAGCCCCGCCTCCTCGGCCAGCTCCCTGGAGGGAGAGTGGGAGGCCTCCAACCCCCTGTCCAAGGGGACGGTTAGCTCCAACACAAACACTACCCTATCACTAGCAGAAAGCCTATTACCACCACCACCACAACCTCATCACCTATACTCAGGCTCAGTGTCTTACTTCTATCGATCCCAATCTTTTCCTCGTGTCTTTACCTAACCGAATAATAATAATAATGTAACCTCACCTGACCCAATTTTGAGCTGAGAATCTGCGGTTAAATGGCCCATTCAAATGTCAATTCAAAATGGCACTGATGATCGATTTGATGTTCATCAAATGTGACAAGAATTTCAAACAATCCAACCTTTGCCGACTCAGTCCACCTGATGTGTTACGTAATAATTACTTCATAGCTTAGTCCATGCTTATAGACAATAAAAGAACACCAAAGTAAATGTATATTTAACATAATATAATATTCATTAGTTAAAAATCATTATTGTACATAAAGTTTAAATTAAATATGCAATTTATAATTTTACCACGCAACGTCAGAGATGTGTCACTTTTTTCACTCTGTTGACAATTTATCAAACCACTCCCCGGGTCAGCAGATTTTAATCCTGCTGTTTGGATTCTCTAACTAAGCATCCGGATTGACCTAAGCGAAAAATATTATGGCTTTAAAAACATACATTCACATTGATCAACAAACGCTGATTCTGAATATATAACTTTTATTATATAGAATTAATAAATTGTCATTTTAAAATTATTGAACCTGTAAGAGACTTAAATGCCCTGTGATTGGTCGGCGGTTCTGACAGGACTCTTTCACCGCTACCTCTCTGACCGGTCGGCTCCGTGCCTTAGAATGTGGACAATTTTGTACAAAGTTGTGCTGCGTAGACTCGCACATGGGTTACCACTGCGGGATACAAATTATTTCAAAAGAATTTATGCTTTTTGTAAATCGTTGATTTCATACTGACAAAATCGAGGTACGTGTGATGTAACGCGTACCCTGTCAGAATCTGATTGTTTTAGCAATTAACAGAAATATGTGTAATAAGTAATCAAATTGGACACTGAGCCTGAATATTCCCAAATAGGTATTTGACCCGTGCCGCATGATATTAGAATATTTAGTAGGAAGTCGGTTTCTTTATTGTTTATATCATTCCATGTTTTATTTATTTGTAATTATAATTAGTTATTGATGTCCACACAAGCACAGCTTCTCAGTGTACTTAGATAAGTTGTATTATTCTTATTCTGAATGCTTTTTTAACACTGGAGAGATTAACTGAAGTAAGGTAATTTGTTGCCTTAATTCTGGTGAAATTGATCAAACTTTTGATTGAATATCGAAATTCTTTCTTGAATAGGTAATCAATTTTACCAGCCTGTCTGGAGCCTAGGAGTTGGAAAATCAGTTTTATCATCACACAGGGTTTTTCTATTCAGTGTTTTTAAAAGTTTAAGTCACATGACACATTCTCTTTGGTTTTGAATTTCACGTGACCTCAGCTATTCTAAACCTTCCTCTCTCACTTGATCATCTCCTTCCCCTCGCCACCACCTTCAGCCTCACACAACATTCTTAAATTGTGGATGACATGGTCCCACTGGTTCGTACATTCCAGAGTCTTGTGCGTTGTTAAAAAGATTTGTTAAGTTTTAATTAGAACATTTCATTTATATCTATCACCATGACAGAGGGGCAAACTAACAAAATAAACAAAATGAATGTTAATTTTTCGCATTATGTATTTATGGAAACTGATGTATTTTAACCCTATACCAGAGTGAAATATACTTTAAAAATCAGCCCAGTCATAGAACACCACTCAGAATCAAAACGTTGCTTGAAATGGCTGTCCGTGAAAATCCTGTAAAATTCCCATAAATTTATCTATTTAAATTTCACTTTTGTTTTCGGTAATGAATGAATGCAAATCTTGGAAGCGGAAATTAACTTATTTCCCGACATCTGATCGAGCTGAAACTCGGCAGATAAACGTTGTCAATGACAATGCATTCTATCAACTTTTGGTGGCAATCATCATCGATGACATTACAGCAGTTAATGTATGCATTGAATGTTAGTCTTATCCAGTGGGGATTCGGTTGGGTTAGTAGAATTGTTGACTCCAGTTCCTGGGGAGGAAGGTTGGATCCTCGGCCTACAACTACATTTACAACTACAGCCTTACAGCCTTTATTGATGTTTAGTCACTAGATAATTATATTTGTATGATTTGTACAGCGCCATTCTCTACACCAAACACTTCCCCACCCTTTATATGTAATTTAATAACATAATATAATGTATTATAAATGCTTATTTCTACCAAAGAAAATGTTTCAGCATTTTACAACTTGACACGATTAACTTAATAATAAACAAATAGATACAGATACTAAAATATCTAGTTCCTGGATTGGCTGCCTGTAGAAGTAACCGTGTCAAGCTGTATGATCTTATCATATTGTGTGTTAGTTGTAGTTAGTTTCTGTGTCGTTGTTAAGTTATAGCTTCTGAAGTTGTTATTTCATTAGGGGTTTTATTTATAAACAGGGTACAGCGGAAAACGTTTAACATACCTTAACGAATTTTCTAATACATAACCAAATCCCAATTTGAAACACGTCAACATATTATATTATTGCACTGAAGAGATAAAAGGGTATTGTGGAGTAGTGGCAAACTGGCAGACAGCACAAGGGATGCTGGACAATATACAACCTACTATCAAATATACAAATCTACAGACTAGCGCACTAATGCCATGTTGCGCTTCTTCATTCTTAGGTAACGTTTCAAACAGCGTTACAATGTTACAGTGTGATGTGAAATTACACCTGTCCTGGTTATGGTGACTGTAACACTGTTAGGAAGAAGTGGAACATGGCATAATTTTGACCATTTCCTGATTTTTCATTGATAAATGTTACCATGTGAAACGTTTTCCACTACCTATATCATACAAATGCCACTGCGATGAAATATAACATGATTTTCAATTTGTCATAAAATCCCACACTTTGTTTATTTGTTGAAATTATAAAGTGTGTTTAGTAATTTTTTGAAATAAAGCATTTAACATTTTTAACGAGTTACAAGACTTATGAGGTCTTAAAATCTAAGTTAAATAGCTTTTAAAATTTTATGTCAAGACACATCTGTCAAAAATGATCATCTCTGTGGTTGTTTCTTTAGTTAAAATCACCTCTGTTTCTCATTGAAGTGGAATGAGTTGATTCGAAATGGGTTGTACATTGTGTGTTTAGAAGCCAGCAGGCGCAGTGCAAGTGCTGCCATCTGGAGGGCTGTTTGGGGCCAAGAAGGAGAAGGGTGACAAGGACAAGGACAAGAAGAGCAAGGATGACAAGGAGAACAGGTCGGCCAATGACCAGGCACCTCCTTCTCCCAATGAGAATGGTAAGACCACATACAAATCTGTACCCCAATCACTTCTGTTCTCACCAATCATCAATTCCACCTCTTTCTCGATTCAATTCTGGCTCTTTCCACTAAGACACCCACACCCATTTAGTCCTGTCATCTGGCTTTCTTTCAACATGTCTATTGTCTAGCCCATTGCAGTCTGTGTAACCTACAAAAATCTTACAATGAACTTTTTGTAAAAAGTTTGTTAGGGACCTTTTACTAAAATTTTAACAAGTAGGTGTAACAAATATTTTTGTTTTACAGGAACTGAAATAGACATCAATGAGTCTGCCCTCAACACGTCCAGCGAGACGGAGAAGACACCCAAATCCGCCAAGAAAGCAAAGGTAGGTCCACTATCAACGCAACGGCCCAACCTTCATCTTTCTCTCTCTCGCCATTCCCAACAGTAAACATTATCATAATTTGTAACTAGAAAGTTGTCAGTCACTTGTTTGGCAAAAGGTGGTCAGAATGGTTGACTTGTATTTGTGCTGGCTGAGTTTGAATCCCACGGCGGGTACTAACTTCCAGGAGCGTGAAGTCTATGACTGTGCCCTAAGAAAATAAATTCTGATCAAGTCTTCTTCTTTTCTTGGGGCACGAACTCCATAGAGTGCACGCCACTTCTGACTTCCCTAGATAAAGTTAGCTGATATGCAGTATGTTCTTTTTGATTAAATTGTAATATTTTGTTTTATTAGATTCATTAAGGTCAATAGGCCCTGTCACACATTCACTTCCAAGTATATGTGTGGCAAAGCCTTGTGTAAATCATTCAAGAATTGCAGTAATTGGAATCGGTTGGTTAGGAGTTCTGCTGTTAATATGAACTGTACAATATGCTTCCTTGTGACGGTTGTGTTGTGATGTGGTATCTCATGTACCGATGTTAGGTGTTGTCCTGTCAAGTGTTGTGGAGGTGTTCATTGTCCAGAGGCCAACAGTCATGTCACCATTATTTCCTTTCATAATCAAGCTTCTTTAGTTGCCATTTTGATTTGCAAAGAAGCCGCAGCAAGGTAGAGTCTAGCTTCACCACTAGCCATTACCCGCTGGAGTCAGTGCACTGGCCACGCGTGCGGTGCGCGCTACTGTGGCTTGGCATGCTTCAGCCGCCCTAGCTGTGCCGCTGGACGAACTTGCCTCGCATTCCGTTATGTAAATATTTATTTAGTTTTTTTGTTTTCTTTTTTTCTTTCCAACCCGTCCACTCGGCGCATCTCGTCATCTCGTCAATCTCGTCCAAACTCAAGCAGGCCGGAGGATTCTTCTTCGGGTCCGGCAGGAAAGAGAAGACTCCTAAAGAACCCAAGTCGCCCAAGGAGCCCAAGTCCCCCAAGGAGTCCAAGGACGCCAAGGAGAAAGACAAGAAACAAACCAAAGACCCCAAGTCCAAGTCGAAGACTGCTCTTCTCGATACGTCCAACGATAGCTCCAACTTAGACAGCTCTCTGGAAAGGAGCCCGGCCAAGGGAGACGGGGACAAACCGAGCTTCACCAAGCCGTATGACTACACCGAGTCTGATCCCAACAAGAGCCCCACCAGGAAACCATTTGTGCAGGGAGGATTCAGCTACGACAAGGAACCCAAGAGAGACAGCCAGAGCTCGCCCGATGAGCAGCAGAGCCCCAACACCCGTAGGGCCACCGGCCTCGCCTTTAACTATGCTCCCGGCGAGGATAAAAAGGTAGTGGAAAGCGCGGAGAAGAGAAAGACTCAACCTGATGATGCTAAGAATAAACAACCTCTCAAGACTCCCGGCTTAGATTACGTGGAGTCTGCTGTGCGCAAGGAGCAAGCCAAGGTTCCCGAAGTGGCCAAGAACGCCCCTCCCGCATATGATCCTTCTTCTGCCTTCCTGGAAGGAGAGAGACTTCAACATGAGCCCGCTCCGGTGTTTGTGCCTGTTGCTGGAGTCAAATCCGGAACAGAGGTTCAAGTCATGGTCGTTACAGCCAAATACGATCCCAAAACAAAGAAGCTGGACCTCGTCCATGGCACCGTGCATCACAGTGTGGGAGTCGTCAACAATGCCAACGGTCATATAGATACCGATTACGGTGTGGTCAATCCCAAGAATGGAATGATCACCGTCACAGATGTCAGCTCCGGTAAGACAGAAAATAAGCAAGGACAAGTAGACCCCAAGACGGGGCACATCATCCTTGCTCCGGGGGCCATTGATCCCAAGACCGGAAAGCAAGATGCCTCCCTCGGACAGCAGTTCATCTTCGCTGGGAAGAACGACCCCATTCTGAAGATTGTGACCATTACGGCTAAGCTGAATCCCAACACCAAGCAGCTTAACACCACCAACGGAAAGATGGACCACTCCACTGGACTGTTGGATACGGAGAGCGGGCAGATTGTCACCAAGTACGGACTCATTGATCCCAACACTGGCAAGATAGTGTCTACCGATTACAAGACCGGAAAACAGGAGGTCAGGCAAGGACAGCTGGACAGGAAGACAGGGCAGATTCTCCTGACCTCCAATGTGGTGGACCCACAGACAGGAAAGGTCGATAATTCCCTCGGACAACAGTTTGTCATTGCTGGAGAACATGACGGCATCGTTAATATTCTCTCGCTCATCGGTAAGCTAGACCCTAATACTAGAAAGCCAGAGGCTGTCTCTAGCTATGTGGATAGCTCGGTTGGTATTCAACAGGCCTCCAATGGTCTTATTCAGACCAAATATGGTCTCGTGGACCCCAAGAGTGGCATCATCCTTTGCACGGATCCCAAGACCGGCAAACAGGAGGTGAAGAAGGCAGAGATTGACTCCAAGACAGGTCAGATCTTCATCTCATCCGGCGTAGTCAACCCCAAGACTGGCAAACCAGATCCAGCCCTGGGCCAGCAGATTATCATCTCTGGTGAACACGACACCATCGTCAAGATAGTAACCATCACAGCCAAGTTTGACCCGAGAACACGCCAACTGGACTTGACCAAGAGCGATATCGAGGAAACACCTGGAGTACTACAGAAGTCCAATGGATTCATCATCTCCAAATATGGTCTGATTGATCCCAAGAGTGGACAGATCCACTGCACAGATCCCAAGACAGGAATGAAGGAGGTGAAGCAAGCTAATGTTGACCCTAAGACAGGTCATTTGATCCTCACCTCCAGTGTGGTTGACCCCAAGACAGGCAACAAGAACCCCACTCTCGGTCAACAGTTCATCATCGCCAAAGAGAATGATGCGGTCATCAAGATCTTCACCATCACCGCCAAGATGGACCCTAAAACTAAACAGATTGATTATCTCAATGGTAAGGTGGAAGCCACCCCCGCTGTTCTCAACAAGGAGACAGGACTGGTCAGCTCCAAATACGGTGTCATTGATCCCAAGACTGGACAGATCACAACAGTGGACCCTGCCACAGGTAAAACTGAGACCAAGTCCGGACAGGTTGATCCAAAGACTGGACAAATTCTTATTTCGTCGGGAGTCGTGGACCCTGAGACTGGCAAAGTCGATCCTACTCTGGGACAGAAGATTATTGTGGGAGAAGAGAATGATGTTATCCTGAAGATTGTGACAATCACGGCTAGAATCGACCCCAAGACTAAGCTGGTGGATCCTACCACAGTAAGCACGGAAACCAGCCCGGCTTTACAGCATGCTGACGGACACATCCTCACCAAGTACGGACTTATCGAGCCGGAGACCAGCCACATTGTTAGCACTGACCCCAAGTCAGGCAAACAGGACACAAGAAAGTGCCACATCGAACCCTCAACTGGTCAGATCACTATCAACCAAGGTGTTGTGGATCCTCACACCGGAAAACCAGACTCTGCTCTAACACAGCACATGATCATTGCCAACGAGAGCCAACCCGTTGTAACCATCACCATTATCACCTGCAGGATTGACCCTAAATCCAAACAGATTGATCCCTCTACCGGAAAGTCTGAGACCATTACCGGAATACTGGTTCCTGAAACCAACCAAGTCATTAGCCAGAATGGTGTCATCGATCTGAGCACCGGAGAGGTTATTGTGACCGATCCTAAGACTGGAAAGCAGAGTGTGAAGCCTGGAAAGGTGGATGAGAAGTCAGGTCAAGTTGTGGTCTCCCAAGGTGTGGTGGACCCCAAGACTGGCAAGGTGGACCCCAACCTGGCGCAGATCTACAGCGTGGAGATCCAGGAGCATGTGGAGAGGGCGGTGGCTCCTTCATCAACCCCCGCCAGCCCTGTCAAGCCTGCTTCTCCGATTGGCATTCCTGTTGCCCAGCCGGTGGTACCCACCTCTGTTGGCAGGATGTCCCCTGAGAAGGTATCGCATATTCCTGTCGCAGGAGGCGTTGTTGCCCCTGCCGCCCCCGTTGTACCCAAAGAACCCGCCAAGAAGAAGATCGTCAAGATCATGGTCATCATCACCAGAATCGACCCCAAGACCAAGAAGGCCGATCCTAACAACTCCGAAGTTGAACATTCTACTGGCGTTCTTGACCCGAACACTGGCTTGATTGAATCTAAGTACGGAGTTATCGACTCTAAGAGCGGAGGCCTTGTGGTCACCGACCCCACCTCTGGGCAGAAGGTCGCCAAGGAGGGGCATGTGGAACCCTCTACCGGCCAAATCATCATCAGCTCGGGAGTCATCGACCCCAAGACCAACAAGATCGACCCCAACGTGGGACACATCTTCAGCGTGGCCAAGCAAGATGATCCCATTGTGGAGATCACCACCATCATTGCCAAGATTGACTCCAACACGGGAAAACTTGACACTGCCAACGGTCAAATTGAGCATTCCAAGGGCAAAGTGGACGTGGAAGCTGGCCACATCTCCACCAAGTATGGAGTCATCGATCCCACCAACGGAGTCATCTTCGTGGCAGATGCTTCGGGACACGATACTCAGAAACCTATTCACGTGGATGAAACCACCGGCCAGGTGCTCATCACCGGAGTCGTGGACCCTAAGACCGGCAAGGTCGACCCCTCCCTGGGTCAACTGATTTCCATCGGAACTCAAATTGATCCCATCGTGGAGGTCATCACCGTAGTGGGCAAGGTGGACGCTAAGAAGGGACTCATCGAGGCCAAGAACAGCCACGTGGAGAGCTGCACGGGACAACTCAACCCCGAAACCAACAAGATCGACACCAAGTACGGGCAGATCGATCTGGTTAAGGGAACCATCACCTACTTGGACCCCAAGAGCGGCAAGCTGGAGACCAAGGACGTCAAGGTAGACCCCGTCACTGGCCAGATTCTGCTCAAGTTCGGACAGATCAATCCCAAGTCTGGAAAGCCCGACAAGGATATTGGCAGACTCATCTCCATCAGGATCATCCAGAACAGAGTACACCCCATCAGCGGGAAACCCATTGTGGCCAACGAGCCCAAGAACATCAAGGTCGATCCCAAAACTAATCAAATCTGGGCTCCAGGACCCAAGGACGCTTCCTCTGGAGAAACCATCTACACCACTGGTCTCATCGATCCTAAGACCGGTTACATCATCACCATCTACGGTTATTTGGATGCCAAAACTGGCCTCATCGTAAAGCAGACCGAGATCGATCCCACTGTCACCAAAATTGACCCCACTACCGGACAAATCTATTCAGCCACCGGACAGACAGACGAGAACAACGAACCTTTATTCTCCGCTTCCCAGATTGACCCTGCTACCGGAGAGATCTACACCAAGGTGGGCAGAATCGACGCCAGGACGGGCCGCCTCATCATCATCCGAGTGTTCATCATTACTCAAAGAGACGACAGTGGCAAGATTAAGGAAATCGATCCTAAAGATTGCTCCATCGACGAGAAGACCGGCAGAATCCATAATGTTACATCCAAGACTGTTTACGTTTACCAAATGGTGGACCCCATCACCGGAGAAACCATCGAGGTGGACCCGGATGATCCACGACTCATGGGAGCCAGAACCACTGTGACGCAGACCATCTCGCTATCCGGAAAGATCGACCCGGTGACCGGAAGAGTGAAGACCGAGTACGGCGATATCGACCCCGACACGGGAGACATTGAACCTGGCACAGCCGTCAGAGATCCCGTGACCGGCCAGCTCATCCTCCACTACTCCCAGATCGACCCCACACACTTCGACGACAAGAGCTGCAACTATAGCATCGAGAAAGAAACGCAAGACCTCCCCGCCACCTTTGACATCCAGAAGATCAACACAACCAAGTTCTCGACGTTCGGCAAAGGGGAGTCACCTTCCGGGTCCCCGCCGCGGGAAGAAGAATCCCGCACCGTGTCCCCCACCTCCAAGATCCCCGTGTCCAAGCAGCCCAAGGGAAAGCCCGTCCCCACCGTGGTGAAGACGACCACCAAGCAGCTGCTGACGAGGAACCAGGAGGGCCTGACGCACAACGTGCACGAGGAGGTAGAGAACCTGGGCACCGGGGAAGTCACCTTCTCCACGCAGACCAACAAGGTACCCCCTCCCCCACCCGTGCTTTTATTATTTCTTACATTCAATTACTATTCTTTTCATTTTGAGTTACTTTTATTTTGTTCATGTTTGGTTTGTAGTTGCATGATCTGCTGTGTCGTCCGTCTTAAATAATAATTATTATCATTGTTTAGTGTAGAATGCCCCGATGTTGTTGTATCATAATATATGTTGTTTGAAACTAGTCAATTGTAAAAGTATCCCATTAAATAGTTGATTCCGTGCACGTGTACTAGATTTCTAGTTAATGGTTGTTTTTCTGTTCCCCTATCTTTCCTAATATTGCGCTTGGCTGATCTCGGTCGCTGGCTTGACGCGTATCCGTAGGCGGAGGCTTTGGAGCCCACTTTGGACGTGTCGGGCAAGTCGCCGTACATAACGGCGCGCGCCGTGACCACCAGAACGGCCACCACGCACGAGGACCTAGGCACCAATGCCAAGACGCAGCAGCTGGAGGAGAAGACCGTGGCGCACTCCATGACCTCGTCGGCCACCAGGCAGGAGCAGCGAGTGGTCACTCAGGAGGTCAAGACCACTGTGCTCACCGGGGATCAGGTACGACCGGCTTCAGCTTACCCTACCCATAGAGAACGGCCAGCTATAAATGCATCCTCTTGTCACACAACTTGGTGCTAATACATGCATTTCTCAGCGGGAAAAGATATGTATTGTTTATTTGAAAAACACCGGAACGTGTGGTGTTTTTTAAATAATTGTATTGCTCCAAATGTCCAAGCGACTTCCTTCCAAATCCCTTTTACTTTTGTTAACTTACTAAAAGTTTTTCTTATTTCGTTTCTTTGAGTTTGTTTGCAACGAGAATGAAAACACTGAATAATAATTATTTAACTCTTACAAGACGGAGTTTTTATGATCAAATGCCAATAAGTCATTGGAAAGCAGTGTGTTTAATCCCATTTTAATTTCATGCAGCGTTTGTTGAAAGTACATACATATCCAAATATGTACTCCTTTATGAGAGGTAATCGTAAATTAAATTGTTTGAAGTATCAACATCAACAAGCGCTGCATTTTTTTATAATTTAATTCTTCTCCACTGGCATTTTGTTGATTATTATTTTCTAAGCATGAAGCTATCTGTCACCGGCTGCTGAAAACCCCTTTAGAGCATGATTCAACACACCACATAATGCTAGTACAGTGAAACCCTTATATAAGCTCCCCTCGTAAGAAGTTTACCCTGTTAAGAAGTCATTTTAGAGCGGTCCTTTGAAAATCGTGTTAAAGTATGTGTATTGTTTGCGTTGAGTCACTTTATACCGACATGTTGACGCAGGTCTGCACGATACATTGATAAATGTGTAGAATTCAATGTTTTGTGTTTCCACAATAATTACTGATATATTTTTGGTGTATTTAATTTTGATTACACCAAACCATTTCTGTGCTGTATTTGTTTAAAATACAATTAATTCTGTGTCTGCTGAAAAATATGCAGCAATTATTTGTTAACGCTATTTTTGGAAATTTACTGCCACATTTCTGGAAATTAAACACTGTGGCTCACAGAGTTAAAACTATCGATAGACAAAACAGTTATCACCAGTTATTATTGGTGACAGACTTTTTGAGCTGACAAATCCTAGATTAGAATAAATATTGAATGTGGAATAACACATAAGATGGGTAGAGGGATTCCCACCCAGGCGTTGCGGATTCAATCCTCTGGTAGTATATAGTAGGAGGATTGTCTGTTTAAAAATGAAGCTTTAAGGTTTGTGACTAGATAAAATTAAACATTTCAGCACAAAACTATTTAAGCTGAAATGCTGTGGATGAAATCATGTCTACACAATAACTTGTCTGTGAAGTTGAGGGCGTTGCTAATGTCGATTGAGGGCTAACAGTTAATTTGTTATTACTCTGTTCTTCTCTTGGCCACCTGCGTAAATAATTTCCATATTCAAAATTAAATCTGTAGTTTGTTTGTTTGCCTTGGAATCTCTTATTTCTAAGCCCCGGTGACAAAATTTCATGCCCTTGGTTTTGTTTGGCTATGTTATGTTATGTTATGCCTTGCCATGGTCCTAACCTTTGCGCGACGACAGTTTGCGCGGCGCGGCTCCGTGGGTTCGGCCAGCAGTGGAGACTCCGGGACGCCCATCGACTTTGACGACGACAGCGGCGCCCGCTACGACGAGTACGCCCAGCAGTTCCGGGTGAGTTGTTGTGACAACGGACAGTTGTGACCACGCACGGTTGTGTGCTGTGACAATTATCATTGCAGGGAATAATTCAATTCTGTTGATACAGTTATTATATACTGTATACTGATGCCATAGTCCCACTGACTCCGGTACTTGGTACTCGTGTGCGCTGTTCACATTGTGACTTGCAGATTGGAATTCAATGTAAATTGTAAAATCATCACAGAATCTTTCTGAAAATGTTCCTCTGTATTCCTGTTGATATTTTGTTTGATATTATTTGTGTGATGCATTAAATGTTTTCATAACCAAATATTTCAGGAATAAAGCAACCATCGACCAAAGACAAAGTGAAAAGGTTACAACATTTGAATAATGCATTTAGTTTGACTGCAAAACTGCGGAACTGACTAGTAATCTAAGTAGTAATTTTTAGTAGCAACTTATTTGATTGAATTTGCATGCTCTTGTAGAATTAAAATGACTCATAATCTCATTTGGATTAAAAATATACTTTTACTTGTGCTTATGTGAGATTTTAAAATCGGATGTGATGTGTAAAGATAATTATTCAGATCCAGACAAACGATAAAGTAGACAATCTATATGACATGTAATTATTTTAGTCTAGAGAGTGTAGCCCAAGTGTGTCAGCCCTGGGGGTCAGTGTGTCCAGGAGTGACGGAAGTATAAATCCATCTCTCCCAATATGATGCAAGGCGATGGATCGAGAGAGTCCAGCTGGAGAGGTCAAACCCCCCTCAACTGGCCTCTCTCTGCTGGTGGGCAGATCTGGACACACCTCACCCCCCGAATCTGGACACCCTTGCTAAGTCACTCGGGGTGACCTATGGCAGAAGTCTCGGTCGCCCAATGAATGCTTCCCGTGGCGGGAGTGAATGTACCCGCCTCGCAAATAGCACATCTCTCTAGCAGAACTCCAAATCATTTCTCCTTACCTTTGTCTGAACTTTCGTCATTCAAAAACTTTTATAGAAGAGACTTAACCTCTCAGAAAAAGACTTTTATTTACTTTGTGTTCCTTTGCGAACTGTCAAAACGTGAAAATTTTTGTGTTATTCACGAGTTTTGTTAAAAGCTTCATAACTCACGTTTTGGGAAACGTAGCCTCATTCTAAAAAATGTTTTGGAAAGATTATGAAATTCACTATCGTATTGTTTTGTTATACGTAAATATTTGCGTTTCTAAATATACATTTTCTGAAAACGTCAAAAATATGTAAAAATCGCTGACCATTATTTCAAAGCTGTGAAAAATGTACTTTTTTCTGAGTATCATAAAGAAATAACACTTTATATATTGAAGAAATATAATTAAAAACTATTAGTCACCTCAAAATATTAACCGTCCAAACTAAAATATTTTTAATAAATTATTTAGAAACGCAATAAATTATGAACGAACAAGATGACAGATCCAATCGACTTAGATAATGCACCTCTACATTCCATAGATATTCTTGAATACAGACGCGTAGCGTTATTCATTATCGATACTCTGTTTTTTAAATCATGGCAATCCGTATACTAGTGATGGAAATAAATCGATTTTTGTAAAATCTCGCGCGTTTACGTGAAAAGACGTTTTAATGTCTTGACCGCTATTATCATATTTACGTCTTTTGACGTTCTAATGTTCTGAGTGGTTAAACGCCCTGTGATTGGTCAGCGGGTTCTGACAGAATTTACGCCACCTCACTGGTTGGTCGGCCGCATACTTTGAATGCGGAAAATATTTTTGCGAAGTTGCGTGCTTTTTGGAAATCTATATTTAAATTGGAATTTGTTGATTTCATACCGTCCCGAGTGGGATTTACCTTACTGTTAACCGACAAAACCGAGGTACGAATGACATCGCGTGTACTCTGTCAGATTTCAATCGTTTTGGCGGGTTTTGAACAATGCAAACTATGAAAATTATTTTAACTATGAAATCGACACCAATGTAAAAGTTTTGTGCCTACCCAAAAGGAATGTGTTTTATAAATATCGAATTCTTTCAAAATTATGGACTTTTCGAGATAAAATGTCGCGTTTTTTTTTTTACATTTTCATGTTTGATATTAAAAATTATTTTTTTAGAAATATCAATATTTATTTCAAATACAAACATTTCAAAGATAATTTTTATCTATTTTCTAAAATTGTATTTCTTTTTACTACACCTTAAAAAATAAGCAATATGCACATTTTATATACATCGGGAGGATTCGGAAATTCCATGAAGTTTCACCATGTCCTCGTCAGTCGTGAAGTCAGAAACTTAGTAAAAGTAAACAGGACAGTCTGGTCATATCAATGTGTAGGTGATAGTGCGGATGAATGCTTGTATGATGAGTTGCATGGAATGCAGTAGTAACCTTGTGGGGTGTTTGTCCCAGGACGCGGACGGCATGCAGGTGTTGGAGAGCCGCGTGTACCAGGCGGCAGGACACGGCACAGGGCCACCACCCTTCAGCTCGCTGCTCACCTCCCAGGCCAGGAGTGTACGTAGCAAGTTTTATTGCATGTTTACAATCATATCTTGTTAATTTAAAACATTTGAAAATTATGTACGTACAAACCCCCTTACTAATAAACTAATAACAATAGATTAGCCTTCTCGTACCTAATTTCAATCTAAAAATAACACCGCCTAAGAGCTATTTCACAATACAACTCCTCATCCAATTCCCAGATATAAATGCAAGTTCCCTACAGTATAAAACAGAGCATAAAGTTATCCAAAAAATCCCATGATGTAATTTGTTCATTTACTGGCCAACAGCAAGCCCGAAAAAAATCGCATCATAATATATAGAGATGAAGTTCACAACCCAATCGATTTAGATAATACTTGGTCGATGTTTACGATACATGATATAATGGTTGTGTAAAATTTGAAACACCTTTATTAGTAAGGCGCAAAGTGTTTGGAATTTCACAGCTAGCCGACACAGTGGTAGCAGAAATGAACATGACTAGTTCTGAATATAGAATATACCATAATTAAAAGAATTCAAAACTAGTCTCTTCAAAAAATCTTAATTTACTCTGGATACATTTTTGAAATTATTTCAACCGCCATGCTAGGGATGTAGGGATGTTATTGTGCAATTTATTGTCAGCTTTTTCCACAAATCTGAACCCCTTTCACAGCCACGACATCTGCAGCGTAAATACGGGGTTTGGTTTGTTTGTTTAATGTATAATATGTGTGTCCGCAGGGCTCGGCTGGAGACGATGATGAGGCGCACCGCGAGGGGGAGATAGTTTCCTCACAGACCATCAGTTCCAAGACCCGCACCGTGGAGACAATCACGGTAACTTTATATTTATTACCAGCCACCCATCTCGCTCCTTTCCTCCCACATTATTTCAGATAATATCTTATCTCTTCTTCCCCTTGTCCTATTCAAGTCGGGTACAGTGGCAACCAGCGCTAATAATATCTTATCTCTTCTTCCCCTTGTCCTATTCAAGTCAGGCACAGTGGCAACTGGCGCTAAGGAGCGTTGGAGCTGCAATCTCCCTAAAGTTTGGTCAATCTAAAAATAATACTTATCAACCAATAACTAAAACTGACGGCAAATAACAGCAATAAAAGTAATACTACACAAATATTAGGTTAAATTCAACCGGCTCGAATTTTCATTCTTTGTATCACATCTAATTCATGTGGTGCGAGTGGATTCCATTAGCCTTTGGAAGGCTCGGTTATGCAGAAATACCCGAATATTATATTTATTTGTTGCGTTGAGATCGCCACTTTAGTTCACAGTTCGCATAATTCAAGCAGGTCGGTGAAAGCGTCAAAATTGCTAAAAAAAAATAATATTAATAATAATAATATAATCTTGCTCAAGGCAGTCCGTGCATTGGGTAAAAAAAATCCATCAGGTGACATTACCACAGTTTACACGACAAAATGGTTAAGTTCACTTGCTGCTTGCTAAAAAAAAACCGATAGATTCTTAAATACTGGCGTTCTTTCCCTGTCCTGGGGAAAAGACAATGTTTTTAGTGCATCACCCATTTTTGTAAGTACAAACTGTCACTGGTGGGGGACCCATCGCTTCGACAAGGCGCTTCCTGTCATCCCTGTCCCTGTCAGCGGCCTCCGTCCAATGCAGGTCCATCACTCCTTGCACGGCACATCCTCAGGAGTTGGTTTCTCCACTTTGTCTGGGACGGTCAACTGGATGTGTCCCTCTAGAATTGCCATCATTATTTTATGTGGAAATAGTCGGTCTTCATACTATTTCAATCATAATCAAATAGATTTGCACAAATAGCGGCTATATGCAATGAATTCAATGCTAATGTAGAAATGAAAGCAGGGCGCCGCTGTGCTTAGATGTGACTTGTAATTACAATATGTTTGTGGTGCCTTGTTTCAGTACAAGACAGAGCGTGACGGAGTGGTGGAGACACGCGTGGAGCAAAAGATCACCATTCAGTCGGACGGAGACCCCATCGACCACGATCGCGCCCTGGCTGAGGCCATTCAGGTAATCATAAAAATATTTTTCTATTTACTCACATGTTCTAATTTGTATTTTATTTTCCCTAATTACATTATAACAAACATTTTAATTTAGTGGGCTAGAGCGTAATAACGTGTCTGCTATGCTAGATAGCTGATTCAACCTTCTTCCTCAGGGATATAGGGTGTAAGTATCCATTACTGGACGATTCAAGCACTTCCTCAGGGATATAGGGTGTAAGTATCCATTACTGGACGATTCAAGCACCTTGGGGACTACCGCAATACATCTGCGCGAAGGTTCGTACTCTGGTACACGTTACTAACATTTAGTGGGCTAGAGCGTAATAACGTGTCTGCTATGCTAGATAGCTGATTCAACCTTCTTCCTCAGGGATATAGGGTGTAAGTATCCATTACTGGACGATTCAAGCACCTTGGGGACTACCGCAATACATCTGCGCGAAGGTTCGTACTCTGGTACACGTTACTAACATTTAGTGGGCTAGAGCGTAATAACGTGTCTGCTATGCTAGATAGCTGATTCAACCTTCTTCCTCAGGGATATAGGGAGTAAGTATCCGATACTGGACGATTCAAGCACCTTGGCGACTACCGCAATACATCTGCGCGGAGGTTCGTACTCTGGTAAACGTTACTAACATTTTTTAAACTCGTCGAAGGCCCCAGTGAATACAAAAAATGACAGCTACAGCAGTTATATACAGAGGCGACTCTGGGGTTCCAGAAGTGGAAGGTCAATGGAAAAAAACGCTGTCACTGGTTATATGTATGTTATATTTATGGCTCTTATACATATATGTGTGAGCGAGGTTATGAAAGATAATTTTGACGTTTCAAGAGGTGGTTCTCATGACTTCAGTAGCGATGTGTACGGGCTGTGCCCGACAAGTTGTTTGCGACATGAATACACATTATCAGTATCGGATACTTGCATATTCCTTTGGAAGAAGAGCCTCAGATGTATCATCTTCACCGGTGACCGGATAAATCATCAAAATGATAATTCATCACATTTTTAAAAAGTCATGTAAGTGATAAAACAAAAACTTTTTTAACTGGGTTAAGTAGGTTAGGTTAGGTTAAAAAAAAAAAAAAATTAATCGTTTTTAATGACTTTATATCACTTTTTAAATGTGTGTTGAATAATCACTGTGTTGAGTTATCATGGAACCATCGTCACCATACACTATTTATCTACTACTGAATGAAGTACTCTAAAAGCTCTTTCCACCTATTCATTTATATACTCTGAATGAAGAACTCTAAAAGCTCTTTCCACCTATTCATTTATCTACTACTGAATGAAGAAATCTAATAGCTCTTTCCACCTATTCATTCTTGAAATGTACTTTGTGATGCAGGAGGCGACAGCCATGAACCCCGACATGACGGTGGAGAAGATTGAGATACAGCAGGGCCAGCAACAGTAGACATCAGGTAATTACAACACACACCGTACAAGTCTGGCACCACCAAGACTCTCTGCCTACCCTTGCGGAGATATCAATCTGTACATGGATAATTGAGCCCTTATGTGGAAAAACAGCGTTAACGAAATAACGCTGTTTTAGTGAAGATCCATATAAAAATGGATCTCACCGCCAGTCCATCCACCACAAACAGACACTCTCCTTTATATATTAGATAGAGCAAAATTATTATTTCAAATAATTGCAAAAGTTGCTTTTAAAACAATAAACAAAAATAATTCTTTAAAGAAAAAAAGTGTTTCAATTTAATTATTAAAGACAATATTAGCGATTTCTAAACGAAACTCTGAAACAGAAAAATCAGAATAGGATGTATGTAATCAGACCGTATGTCACATCTAGGTCCTAGATGTGACCGTATCCTTTTCTGATTTTTCTGTTTCAGAGTTTCGTTTAGAAATCGCTAATATTGTCTTCAATAATTAAAAATTACAATTTGAGGTTTTACTCAATAAAGTTATTCCAAAAATAAATATTCATCCCAGACTTGCAGAAAAGTCAATAGATGTCGCGCATTAAAATAAAAAATAAGATAGGTTTATCTAAAAAGACGCTGTCTAGATTGCATTTAGTTCGGGTTGAATCTTGCGATCATACATAAAGATAGTTAGTTGCCAATAAAAATGTGCGGTGAAAAAATGAAGACAATGTTGGAAGTTCTTATTTGAAGTATGATACAGTTAAACGTGACCGAAGGGGATAGGGTCCCATTAGCTCAGTGGTAGAGCGGTGCCCCGGCAAGGTAAGGGTCCTGGGTTCGAGTCCTAGATGTGACCGTATCCTTTTCTGATTTTTCTGTTTCAAAGTTTCGTTTAGAAATCACTAATATTGTCTTCAATAATTAAATATTACAATTTGAGGTTTTACTCAATAAAGTTATTCCAAAAATAAATTTTTAAAAAAATAAAAAATGTTTCAATTTATTTCATTAATAAAATGGTGCCACAAAGTGAATTTGCAAAATTTGAAGAAATTCTAACGGCCTATGGTTTATAATTTAAAACACAAATAAATAACGTAGCACATTAACATAGGAGATATTTGCTCTACCTTTTGATAAAAACAAAATTATTATTCAGTTTGATTGGGTCAAGCCTCAAATCCAATATTAAGTTTAGTATGAAAAAGGCCGCGCAGCTGTTCCTCTTGAGCCATTTAGTGGAATGCCTACAATTGAGAAAAAATGTACTCAATAAAGGGACACAGCCAATCAACCCACCATTGTGCATTAGCGACCGTGCACAGTCTGTTCCTGGTGTTGCTCACTACCATCCCTTAATAAGCTCCTGGCGGTCGATTGACACCATGTTACGGACTATCACCGCATCTTCATATTGAATAAACTGTTAACCTATTAATATATGTTTTCAGGTTTAACTAGTGCCAGCCATCACTGCCTGTGTTCACAGCCTCTTGGTCCATTACAATCATCTTTTCTCCGCGGCGTCGATCCAACCGACCGACCAATCAATCAACCTACCGACCGACTGACGTGTGTAATATACAAAGCTCTCTGCCTCTGCGATGTTGCATCACCCAGCATTATATTACTTCAACCATCGCATGGAATACACCAGACGGTTCTATAAAATCCAATATTGTAGAATTGTCCGTATGAATTAATCGTTGGTGATAATCAACCGATCTCTGCTTTTAATTTGCGGTACAGCTTGACACGGCTAATTTTGCAGTCGGCCGGAAGACGAAATGAATAAAGTAAAAATATAAATGGAAAACCAAACATTATTCTCAAAGTAAATTATGTTATTATTATTAAATACGTGTTGTGTACCTCTAATATGGTAGCGTCGCCGCGAGCTGTAAAGTTATCCGTGCCAAGCCGCAGTTCTCGTGTATTCTACAAATCGATGTGTTGAAAATATTCTTAATTTTATTTTGTCCATTTGCATTGCATTTTATTGTTCTAAGTAAGGATCATTTCGTAGTTTGTAAGTTTGCGGGAGAAAGTTAAACTGTTGACAAATGATATTTATAAATGAAACAATACAATTGGTATTTGACAGGTTGGAGGAGATATATATATATATATTATATTCTATATGACTATGTTGTAAATAGGCGCAAATTTTATATAAAGGTATAGTTGGATGTTAGAAAAGTGCGTTTGGGCGAAAGGTCACGCCAGCTACGTTGGGTGTTGTATAAAGGGAGTTCGCTTCTAGCTTCTGTGTTAGGCTACTCTTTCATCTCCTCGTCTCCCGGCAGAATTCCAACCGCGGCAACTATTATATATTATTTCAAAAGAATTTATTCATTTCGTTGCCCGAATGCATTACTGTCAGATGTTTTTATTAACATATTAAATCTGCTACAATTGCAGGTTGGGGAGTTTCCACATTAAAATGGGGTCAAACGCTGAACCGAAATGGACCGAAAATTAGAGTTTAATTTGGAAAGCTGTTCAAATGTTTTCACATTAAACTCATTATATATTTATTCTAAATTTTTATTTTGATTGTTAATCAAATGTGACGAGACGGACCTAAAGAACTCAACTTTATACTTTGATTATCTCTAAATGGCATTTTTGAGTTGAGTCGGTAATGCATTCTTACGGCGATATTATCTTTACAGTAATTATATTTTTAGAGTAGTTTTTCTCTTTCGTTATCGATTTCAATTTATTTTTGTACGTAGATTTAGAGCGCTACTTCTCTTTGCATAATGATGTCAATTAGCCAGTAGTTGGAATCCTCAGTGTCGCTAGGGTGTCGCCAACTAGTTCAGCATCGCCAGCTTGGCATCGCTAGCTCGGTGTCACCGGTTCAGCATCGCCAGCTTGGCATCGCTAACTCGGTATCACCGGTTCAGCATCGCCAGCTAGGTGTCACCAGCTCGGTATCGCCAGATTGACATTGCTAGCTCGGTGTTGCCAGCTACCCAGTAGTAACCAGACGGCACGGTTTTGCCAGCTAGCGCAGCCGGCAGCCATAGCTTCCGGGCCGGCCGGGGCAGAATCTCGTCGCAGACGGACATTCCACTCCATCGAGAGTTCTCCATTTGTTCAACAACAAAAAAAACGTACTCTGATTTCCAGAATGTTTTTTTATTTATAATTTTAATCATTAAGCTCCCTTCATTAAAGTAGAGCGCTTAAGGCATCGAAGTGTACCCGGCAATTGATATAGATCAACTAGACGGAGAAAGTGGTCCCACGTCAAATAACCAATTTCACTCTTTATTTTAAATTTTTGCTCAATTAATTGTTCCTCGACAACCTGTCCAAATTAAAGATGTATGTGACGAGGGAGGGACAAATTAATAAATTGTCACACTAACTGTCGTAGCTAGCGGAGTGGGTTCCAATTAATTTAGAACTCTTTGCCAATTCTATTGGACAACTTTTGACTGGAATTCCTTGTATGAATGAGATCAGTTTTGGTATTACAGGCGCCCGTCTATATGTCCTATATCAATAGCCGCAAACGACCGGGAGAGGAGGTACACTGCTACACTGAGAAGTGTATTTATTTTCTTGTTAAAGAATAATTTTAAGAAGTTTGTATGTTTAACGACACAGTACTATTTTAGTAGAGACGGCACCGCACTCTTCCCACGGGAGATAATAATACTATAGTTTCATGCAAAATTTCCGGATAAACTCCAAATCAGAAAATATTGTATTATAATAATAATAATTGGGGATAAAAAGATAAAAGACTGTTTGTTTGTTCGTCCATCGTATGATTGGACGAATCGCAGTATATTTGGATCAATTAGACTCCGACATATATAATATATGTGCTGACGACATATGGTCAGCCCCACTCTGCATATTTCACACGAGAGCGTAGCTTTCTTATTTTATATTAAGGACATTTTACGAAAATAATATATTTCTACAATATTTTTTTTATTGGATATTTCCGTATTAAGCTTATTTTTATTTGTACGATTAAGTGTTGTTTTTTTTTTATACTTAGTTTGTCAGTTCTTCTTCTTACATTTGTGTATAAACTGGAAATACATTTATATACATCTCTGCTGAGTCAGAATAAACTTAACTCTGTGTTTTATTTGCATCGCCAACGCCCCTACCTTATTGTACAAAACTTGTGAGCGAAATAAAGTGCAGTCGTACATTGACTGCCGAAGAGCGCACATTGAAATAACCAGACTCTGCGCACAAAAGTAAAGTTCTAAGTAAGGGAATGGACTTTTCTGCGCACTCTGAATGTTCATTTTTAACTGAACAGAATACATTACTAAAATCTCAAATGTTTCTAGAAGAATCCCTCGGGAAGTTATTAATTCATCGTCTAGAAAAATAAAAACCGGGTCTTACCGATAAATTAATAGTTGAAAAGTTTTATAAAATTTACAAACCATTTTACATAAAATATTTTAATGGTAAGGTCCTGTTTTTATTAATCTTAAATATAAATAACTTACATTTGCAGGGATCCCTCTAGAAACATTTGAGATTTTAGTAATACATTCATCAGAAATAGTCAGGGGAAATCCACATTATAAGGGTATTGTGTCACCTTAAAAGGGAGACAGTCATGCCGTCTGCCCGCTCCTCTTTCCCTCGTGGGAGCAGTTCAATTGTTTTGTATAAAAGTTCTCGTAGTAACTTTATTGAAATCAGAGAGTGATATTAATTAAAAGATATTTGTATTCAATAAATAACAATAACAGGACATCTTAATAATATTATTAATATACAATGTATTTACAAATCACATCTACAAAACGGACATAATAACAATACTCGATGATATTTGCAATTTAATATTGTCAACAAACCAACAAAAAACTTACATAAGGTGATCGGGTATCTCATTAAAATGACAATACAACTACAAAAAGTGATATAAATTCATGAAAAGTAGGTTACATAGGTAACTGTTGACGCAACTATTAATCTTTCCGGGAGTATGCACGCTAATGGACGACGGTACACACTTTCGCCAAAGGAGTATGGACAGCTATGGACGACAGGGGTTGCATATTCATATTTGATGCATATTCTGTAAATATGCATTGTATTGCTATCTATGGGCATATTACTGTTACTTTATACCAATTTTAAACATTTTACATCATTATCGACAAAGATATTGGCTGTTATTTATTTTGCATTCTATCATAAAATTTAATCAAATAATATATTTTTTAATTTTTGTAAAAAAAACTCACTCCCCAGAGCACGGCCAGCATTACATAACTTACTCCCGGAAAGGTCTTCCTTTAACATTGTCCTTGCATTTTTTTCAACCTATTTTTACCTACAAGTACCTATCATTATCTGACTATACCCACGTGTGTGTGTGTGTGTGACATTTTACAACAATAAAAGTGATTGTCAAACCAGTAGTTTTTATTGATGGAGCCTGTTTGACGAACATCTATTGTTATTAGTGCTGTTATTAATATCGACTCAGGGTAGAAGGCCTGTGCAGTGAACATAATTCAGTTCCCTCAGTGTGTTTCGTATCCAACCTGGATGTTATGGAAGCTTGTGCGTGAAATCATATCTCCTGTGAGTGAAATCACACCATCATCATCCTTGAAGAACATCAAAGGGGTAAGTCGGATTCTTTCCTTACTCCATGTTCACCATCTCCAACCATAGTTGTGTCAACTTCAAAGTTCACAATTAACATTTTACAGTCCTCTCTTGATCCACCTATTGCGATCACAGGTAACTATTAAACCTAGTTTTTGTTTCATCACTTTTAATGTATATCACTTTTCAAAGGTGTGTAGAATTTTCATTTTAATGAAATATCATGGAACCATTACATACAGTTCTAGAGTTCCACGGGCTGGAACCAGCGTTTCTACTGCACTCCTAATGTAGGGGACTAAACCTTCATTTTCATTCATCGATTCATCTATGGTGGCAATGGCCTTAGGCCGTGTGTATGTATATTTAAAAATACATAGATTTCAGAATTTTTTCCTCACTATCTAAAGTGAATAAATTAACTGGCTTTGCCAGCTATTTTTTTTATTGGATTTTATCTAGTAGTTCAGGCAGTAGCCATTTTTATATTTTGAGCAGAGATTTTTGTGTTTAATCTCCACCGAACTTTTGGTATGCAGTGTGTATTCATTTTATGTGAAACATAATGTTCTTTCAAATGAAAGTAATAACTTTTAAACTATTGAAAAATTGGTCTGAAAGGGTTAATGGGAGAAGGGTCTGAACCACAACCACAGAGAAGTTTTTTACAGGAACTGGATTATTGTCAGGAATAAGGCGATACGTGGGAGTTAGCACAACGGGTCTAATGCCAGATTGCTTACGGAAGTTAGAAAGAATAGGTCTAGAGAATTTGAGTCAATGAATTGGAATTTGTAAAATAACATATTGCAATAATTATTATTTAACATAAGGCTGCCGTTTGTCCATTGGGAAAATTGAATGATACACAGATGATGGCGCCAACCTCGTTCTTAAGGATTTGGAAGATATGTATGTACAAAGAAGTTCTACTGTTTTTTCCCGTTGATGGACAACAGTTTGTTTCTCTGGATTCTGTCAAAGAAAAGCAATCCTGACGCTCTCTCGATGGTGTCGGGTGGCACCTACAACAAATAGGTACACAATCTACAATATATTTACGCAATTATTTTTTATTTATTTTATGTTTGAAATCTATATGTAAAGAAGAGTTTCTGTGGTGGACAGGCGGCCTGGCTCTATTTTTTTTTAAAAAGCACACTTGACCTTCAAAACAACAGGAAAGTGACTTCATGACGCTGCCTCCACACACAGTAGCAAACGTGTAGTGGCCACCACCACATTGTAGCCAATCCACCAAAGCCTCCAACTCCAAATGTTCATTATCATGGCAGACATCGAAGTTAAGTTAGCTGCGGCCGCGCTCCATATTATCAGTGCCTACATTATCATAGCAGACCAAGTGTTACTGCGGCCACGCTCCATCTTATCAGTGCCTTGGATATAGAAGTAGAGATGACAACATATGAAAGTTCTTGATGAATACTTAAATAATTAATACTTGAATAATTAAATCTTCAAAAGTTCTTCACCGATTGCTTTGAAATTTTGACAAAATGTTGCATTCGAATACGTGTATGTTTTTATATACCGACATTATATAGATGTCACCTGTGACAGGTAAAAACATGCTTTTTTTAAAACAGCGCCATCTGTTCAACTTACTTTTTTTGTTGTTGTTTACTTACATATATTTTTTTTATATTACCTTATATTTTAATATACTGTTCAAATATGAACATTATATAATACATTATGGAAAAAAATTAAGTAAACAAAAATATCCCACAAAGGCAAAAACTGTTCGAGAGATTATAATAATTGATTGTGTAGTGACACATAGTTTTATGCAGGTGAAGCTTTGGGAATATTGCTTCCGCTTCATAAAGCTGAAAAAATAATTGTTATATCACTCTCCCATGATTGTTTCGATTGCCTGCCGAGCTCAGACGGCCGTGTAGAGGGCTTCGTTGGTGCAAATTGGGAAACTCCTTCGAATTGAGTGTGGTTTACTGCCTTTGGAGCGAACTCCAACGTTCCAAAACTAACCCTCTACACAATTGTCTGAATGTTCGGAGTTGGAAGTTGGCCGCTGTGTGGAGGCAGCATGAGATGTCGAAAATCCACAAAATGTCCTTTTCCCATTCCTTAATACAGAATTTTGATACTTGATGATATTTTCAAACTAAAAAATTAAAAAAAGCAATCACCCTAAAGTTGGCGAGTGGCGTGGCATCGTCGATCTTCTGGTTGGGCAGGCAGTACGCCTCCAGGTGCAGCTCCCCGCCGCCACCCTCCCCCACCACCACCTTGTAGAAGTGGGTGGGCACCGCCACGCTGTTGGCGCCTATCACCTGATACCTGCAACCCAACCCAACCCAACCATACATATTAGAAACAGAAGGATATATCAACCTGTAGGAGCCGGCAAGAATTTTCAATAAATAAAAATATATTTTTGTGTTTAACAAACCCAGCAGAAGGCAAAATGAATGAATAAGGTCGACACTGCTATTGCAGTGCTTCATGACATGTGTGGGCAGAATTCTCCAACACTGCAAATGCAGGGCTTCGGTTCCTAAGGGTTAAAATAGATCCAACAAACTAGGCCAATGCCCGCATTATGGAAGCAACATCACCACCCGAGTGATGGCTACCCAATGAATAATGAATATGATAATTCTATTCTATTCTACTCAAAATTATGCACGGCTGAATCGAATTCGAACATCTGAAAATCTCCATCGCTCGAGTGGATAATGATACAAATAGGAATAATATTAACGCTGGAAATGATAAATGGTTAAAGCCCCATACTGCTAAATGGCGCTTTACCCATGACATTAGGAACATCTAGACATGTTATTTATTTATTTATGAATAGTATACATAACTGAACTGCCTCCATTAGCATTCTGGGCAAAGAGGAATACATACGGTAGTTAGTCCCAGCAAATCTGCACTGAAATAAATCCTCACTTCTACAATTACATAGTGGAATCTGAAAGCTTATTGTCTCACATAATGAACAAATACACTTACGTTTCCAGTTTATTCACAATTCAAACATTCCTTCATATTTGACAAAGATAGAAATTCAAAGAATATATAATATGAACGAAATAGATATAGGACCGGGCAGCATTTGCGTACTTGCGGGGAATACTAAAATCTATCACGGGTGTGATTGAGATGACAAGATGTCTCCTAGGCGATGGGAATAAATAGGACAAGGGAAGTAAGATAAAAAAATATAATTTAAAAAGTTAGGTCAGGTTACCTGACATATGTTTTTCCGTCCCCCTCTTTGCGTGGCAGGTACAGGCACCCCGTACAGACGTACACATTGGCGTACTTGCTGGTCAGCTTGCGGACATACTTCTCAAGTTCATTCCACTTGTGTCGGTTGAATCCCACACCCACCTTAAACGCAATATAACATTATGAGTGACAAACAAACACTGTCAATGTGTTTGCATATAATTTGACAACAAGCAGATTAATCATTTGGTTTTGCGCAATCTAATATTCAATGGAACCACACAAGACTCCCAACTGCTCCCTGCTAACCAGAGACAGTGAGACTATGGCATCCCCAATTCTGGTATGTTGTGAAGGAGATGGGAAAGACGAAGGTGGGGAAGTATCTAGCACGGCTAAAATCATTTCACTTACTGCACTTGCATAGTTCAAGTACTTAGATGTTATTATAGATGATCAACTGCGCTGGGTGGCACATATCAATTATATTACAAAAAGACTTATGCTACATTTTCAGATCTCTCAGATCTATCCTTAACCTAAAAACATTAAAATGTGTCTACTTTGTACTCTTTCAACCAATTGCTACATATGGGATTGTGGGATGGGGAGGTTGTGCATCTTCAACTCTCCGTCCCATGATTTTAACTCAAAAACTATTGCTAAGGATAATATTCAAATGTCACCCGTCACACCCATCAGAGCCACTTTTCAAAAAATTTATAATCCTAGATATTCGTCAATTATACATTATCTTATATACATATCGAAAAAAAATATCATCAAAAAAACACAACAAAATATTCATACGCATTACTCGTCACACCTAAAATGTGTAATTCCTCCAACAAAATCAGCATTTACCCAGCGACAATTATCCTATATTGCTCCCAAGATATTCAATTAACTCAATATAGATACCAGAAAATCGGAAACTGAACATCTTTATATAAAAATATTCAGAATTGGCTATTGGTAAAGGAAAGGAACTATTGCAAAGAATGTCTCGTGTCATTAAATTAAATTAACTGCTCTTTTATTCCATTCTATTCATATGTTTTCTTCTTATTTTTATTTTTGTATCTTTTTTTCTCTCTCTTATTTTTGTATATCCTAACATCTTAACATTGTAATCTAAAGAAATATGGCTACCATAATACGGGCATATGCCTAGCATGGTATGCGTCCCGGAAACTATGCAGCCCGGAAAACACTGGTCTGAGGCAGTCAACTCTTAGATCAGCAACATCATCAGCTGTAGGCAGACTGATAGAACCTAAACGCAAGCCAAATACTAAGTTTGGTGATCGCGCTTTCGGAGCATCTGGGCCGAAGGCTTGGAATAAACTCCCTCCGGAACTAAGATCCATAACAAGTCCAACAGAATTCAGGTCTAAACTAAAAACTTACCTTTTTAAGCTGTCGCACCCTTAAATTAAATATACCATTCCTAAGAGAAAGCCAGCTATATTCAATGTTCCAATTAAGTCCTAAATCCTGCATCTAAATTTCGCTAATAAACAATTAGATAATGTTAATTAAGTGTTAATCTCAAGTGACCTACCAGGTAAGTATTGTACTGTATATTATCTCCATAAATAGTTAAGTAATAACATAGATCACTGTAGAAATGTATTACATATGTAGCAGAAGAATCCAGATTAATCCATTGAATAATTAATAATAAACCGCTCGACCTACTTAGTACCTACTCCCGAGCTACGCAGCCGGAATCGTAAACAAAACAAGCAACCTACTACAAGTCAGTCTGGCATATTACGACAACTCGCCAGAAGGTTCGAGTCTACCGCCTAGGCATAATTGCCGCGCCGCCGAAACTTCGCGAAAGGTCCAAACCGAGCGAGTGGCCTCGATTTAGTTGCAATCCATCTACCTACTGTTGCCGTCGGCCGTGTAGTATAAATATGCCCGACGCAGCGAGTCAGTCAGTCAGTCATCAATCTGCCGCCAACGATTTACTAATCTCACGAGTGACGATCGGTGCGCCCCCGCGCCCCCCGCGAAGGACGAGATACCCGGCTTCGCCCGTACCATCATGGACTCTATCGGGACATCATCTTAGCGCCTTGGCCCAGATCGCCGTCCCTGGCCAGCGCTACTCGGATTACAAGCGCCCTGGTTCCATCGTCTCTGACCAGCGCTTCTTCCACGCCACCATGAAAACCACGAGGACACGCAGCATCCTCACTGGTCTACGCCGCTCCCGCTCAACTGCCTACAAGGTCCGCCGCACCTTCGGCTTTCCGTCAGCACTGGAGTATTGATTCCCCAGATCGCCAGTGCCTGACAGTCATCGAGTCCGGTCTCAACGCGCCGTCGCCAACTACCGCCTAGACCACATCACCGCAGCAACCGGAGTATTCAACATCTGTCCTACATCATCTCCTCGTCACGGCAACTGACTCAATAAACACAGTGACCTTCACGACACGCCTTTTATTTTGTGCCTCACACCACTGATCCCCAAACATATAAGTTTGTACAGCGCCCTTGAGGTGATTTTGCACAAAAACGGCGCTATACAAGTCATCCAATTATTATTATTATTTATGGTGGCTGTAGAAAACAAAAAACTGTACCTAATCATTTAAATTTTTATGAATAAAAAAAAATGTTTTAAGATTGCTAGTGAATGACACAGATGTGTCGAAACTGTTAGCAAATAAATTGAAATCAAATAACAAATGTACATGTGAAATAAAACTCTCTTAGCTAGTATTAAATTTAACCTGTGGCATAGATAAAGCAGCTTGGTAGTTGAAGGAATTTCGGTCGATGAAGGAATTGTATATTTGGTGGGATTAGTAGCTGTATGGACAAGTGCGTTGGGTTCCCGCCTGGATGTCGCGAGTATAATCCTCCAACTACCCGAGTCCTTCGTCATTGCACAATCACATTTTGCACTTATCATGATGGTATCAGGAGGAATTCAATTATAGCCACCTTACTCTTAACCTGGGAAAGTACGAACCTGGGGTGCCATGTTACTGAGCAGGAAAGTCTGATCCACGTGCTTCTGGTTGAGGCGGTGGTTTCCCGCCGCGGCCAGATGTCCGCGGTCAAACCCCGAGCCCTTGTAGTCGCTGTTCTCTGACCTGCGACAAACACAGCTAGGTTTCATTATAGGTGTTTCAAACTTTTGTCACATTTGACATCGCCACATTCAACATTATTACATTTAAGATTTTCACATTTGACATTGTTATTGATCGACCTTGTCACTTTTCTATATCATCACATTTGATATGGTCACAAGCAACATAGTCCTTTTCTATATCGTCACATTTGATATGGTCACAAGCAACATAGTCCTTTTCTACATCGTCACATTTGACATCATCACAATTCAGTAATTACTGTCATTTTGTTGTCTGGCATTTGAATGGTCCGGTTAAACGACGATTCTAGGGCTGTTTTAGATTTGAACAAATTAGGATAAGACAAGCACAAGTGTCATGTAGTTATGCTTGTCAGCTGGCTGCTATTGCACGCGTTGCTAAAATTTTATGAAAGCTGAATCGGTGTTCAACGGTTAAAAAAAAAATTATGCTTAGGACGGGTTGGTTGTTCCAAAGAAATCGAACAATTCATCAAATTTCAAAGTTAAAATTCAGGTTTTGTGAAAGTTCTGTTATTATTTTACCATGGGCCAGTTGTTTCACAGTGCTTGGATAGTAACAGAACTTGAATAGGAATTTCACAGAACTTGAGTATTAACTTTGAAATTTAAATCAAATTCTGTGAACCAACCCGTCCTTAGTGAAATAAAATGGCAGAAATAAGAATGAATGACGAATAAAGGTGTAGGTGTAGTCAGGAAAGTTACCTGAAGAAGGGGTGCACGCTCTCGTCGGTGTGGAAGTCGCAGAGGGCACGGTCGACCCCGGTGGCGGGCTTGACGGCCTCGCGCGTGAGGTGCTCAAACACCCAGTGCGCAACGCGATTGCGCCGGTCGTACGACAGCACGTAGTTCTCCAGCGAGCGCACATTGTCCAGGCCCGGGAAGCCATACTTCATTATTTGAGACACCTGCAAACAACGCAAATAAAAATTTAATAAAATAATAGTACGTACCCGACAGACTTTTCAGGTTATTCCTGAGCATATTTGGAGTAAAAATGTATGTCATTTTGCTGCCCGATAATTGTTCCATCACACTTGTAGTATATATACTCTCAGAATGGCCCTGATCCACCAGACCACCAAACCACGAAGACCATCTTTCAGAATCGAAAAAATGCTTGAAATAGCTTTAGCCGGTTTGGTGACTGTTTCACATATAATTTAATTTAAAAGAGCACAGTAAATTTTGCACCTCGACCCATAGAGCTAGGTACTCTAGGTATTGAACTGATGAAAGACCACCATTGCAAGTTTATTTGTCTAATCCTTCAGTCACTCACACTACTTACGCCCCTCGGTGTTGGGACATCGCACCGTGAAGGTGAATTTTGATCCGTGGATTTGACTGTCCCTGCTGGACTACCCTTCGAGGTCCCTGGTTGTCCCCAGCTGACTCTTTAAGTCCCTGGTTTCCTCCAGCAGCCCTTTCCTCCCCCCGGTCGCCTCCAGGGGTCCCCGGTTTTGCCCGTCCAGTCTCCCATGCCCCTGGCTGAGAGCTCTGGTTGGACCCCTGCTTCTCCTTTTTCAATTTCCTCCTCGCAGCTCCACTGAGTTTCTTCCTGATGCATAGTTTTTTAATGTCATCTGACAGGGAGTTCACCCATCTCCCTCAGTGGTAGCCGTTGGAGGACTCTCCTTTATGTCCCCCCTTCTCTACCGGTTTCTCGAGGGATTGTGGAGGTTCTTATTGGAGTAAGTTTCCAGGTATCTCAGAGGTCCCACTTTGCTTGGGTTCCTTGAAGGCCCCGCGAGGGAAGAGTCACCGGTGTGGACTCATCGCTCCTCTCCACTTCATCTTGATTTCCTGAAGGCCCCTCAACGATGTTATTTTTTGTGTTTTTACAGTCTTATTTAGTCCCACGAGTATCTAGGGAATTAAAAGGTCCACCCCAGCAGAGCACCGAATGCTGGGGTAAGGTCTAAATACTAAGATGCGACCCTGTTTCTCGGAGGCACCATTCGTAACACTGTTCCCGTGTTGTTCAGCCTGAACACGGTAGCTCACACCTTGGCTTGGGATGGCTATTGCAGGTCCCGTTTCCACTCCCTGAGCGATGGGTTCGCCACACTCCCTACGCTCGAAATAGCTATTAAAATGCATTATTTTGCTTCCACGGAGACTGAAATAGATGCTCCTCTAGTTAAACTTATAGCGACACTATAATACCATAATAATGCACGCAGCACAGCCTAGAATCTTCGATACTTATACTTATACGGGTTGAACGCAGCGAGCAAAGCTTGGGAACATATTAACATTAACTAGTACTCACCAACTTTTGCGCCTGGTCTACGCCGCGCTGTCCCGTGCCGCTTGCTTGAGGCCCACTTACATCTCCGGTGTAGTGCGCCGACCAGCCTCAGCTCGCATGGCGTCGAGAACCAACTACATTGCTACGACCACACTCCTCAATACACCACCATTTATCTCCACCACCCATGGTGTCGAGCATCGGCTTGGAGAAATTCGTCATCCATTCATTTCCACCACTACGGTGTCGAACATCTCACTGGAGGACCAGGAAGATCACCAGCTGACTACAACATCAGAAGCCTCTGCCACAATAGTGTCGAGCGCATATCTATATCCCGTCGTGATACCACTCACAACTATCGAAAAATAATAAAGTAGCAGTGATACTAAATCAACATCTTTTATTGTCTCTACCTACCGTTACCCCACAAAGTGTTTTTAAAATAATTTGTAATGTCCAGCGTACTTGGATATAACAGCAAAGAGGTAATGGTTCACTCACCCTAGCAGGCCCCGCGGCTAATTCCGTGCCAGAGACAGGAGTGGCTGCCGACACCGTCCCAAATACCGGGAGACCTGGCATACTCTTCATTCCGTCCCCAGAGGAGAGAACCCCCTTAAGGATGCCCCCATCAATACTGAGGCCCCTTTCCAGGGTAGCCACTGTTCTCCGTCTTTCTAGGTAAGCCCCCGTGCAGTAGCTACCCACAGACACCCCTCCAACAGCCACACACTTCAAAACAAACCTCGACATTTTATAACCTAAAAATAACACTCGTATAAAGTGGTATTTCGACTAAAATGTCAGTGTTTGAAAACAATTATGAATAGATATTAGCTTTATTTACTCATAAAACGTTATTTAATTGGTTTTCATGGTGAATATTTTAATTAGAAGTGCAATCAAAACTTCGCAATTTGACATAACTTTGACAGTTGCCAATAAAGTTGCCATTCTTGAAACACATTTTTCACAAAATATAAAAAAATACTAGATTGAATTTATTTATGATTGAATGTTGCGATCAATATGTTGACAGACGTAATAATTTTACGATCTTCTAAAATCTGTAATATTATTAAATTGATAGTCACCATAAATAAACCACTCTATATAGTCACCATTTGGATGAATATATTATTTCAGTAGAGAATGGAGCGCACGGAATTATTGCCAGAAATAAAAACTTACTTGACCTAAATCGTAAACTACCCGCACTGCACTGCTCCGATACGATTGTTGTGCAAATACTGCAAATTTTGAAGAAGTGATAATTCATAATTTCAAATCAGCTGTTGGAGCGATGCCAGGAAGATTAGATTTTATAGAATAAAGTGCATTGTTTCAGTTTAAATATAATTAACGTCTATCGAACCGGCTTTTAGTTTACTAATCCGTAAGTATTTCATTCAACATGTACGTGCAAAACAATGCCGTACTTTCGCTGCGCAGGATTATTCGCTATATCAATTAACCTCACTTTTTTGTTTATGTCAGATTCAAGATGGGTTACAAGAGCCTAGTGAGGACGAAATCCATCCTCGTCGAGCTCGCGAAGCGTTCCTACTGCACCACCGCCCCGAACAACGACGACATCATCCAAATCAACTCCCGCTCCTATACGCCGGACGACTTCACTAATGTCTCGCCCAAGATACTGACTTACGTCAACCGCAACCTTCACCTGCAGAAGAAGCACCCGCTGTGCCTGGTGCGCGAGAAGATCGTGGACTACTTCTACAAGGGCTACCTCAACGTGAAGGGCAGCCCCGTGTTCTCGGTGTACGACCGCCTGAGTCCTGTGGTGACGGTGAAGCAGAACTTCGACGACCTTCTCATCCCCCCGGAGCATCCCTCGCGCTCCAAGAGCGACTGCTACTACGTCAACAAGAACACCCTGCTGCGGGCCCACACCACCGCGCACCAGACCGACCTCATCCGTGCCGGCCTCGACAACTTCCTCGTGGTGGGGGAGGTGTACCGGAGAGACGCCATCGACTCCACGCACTTCCCCGTCTTCCACCAGATGGACGCTTTGAGAAGCCAGACTCGCGAACAGCTGTTTCCCGATCAGCCCGACCTAGACATCTTCGAGCGCCGCGGCGGGCCTGAAGGCGGCAAGCAGCCGTGCCACACGCTGGAAGCCGTCAAAGTCATGGAGTACCAACTCAAGCACGCGCTGGTGGGCATGATCAAGTGCCTGTTCGGGGAGAACATCGACTATCGCTGGGTGGACGCCGAGTTCCCTTTCACGCAGCCGTCCTGGGAGTTGGAGGTGTTCTGGAACGGCGACTGGTTGGAGGTGTTAGGATGCGGGATCGTGCGGCAAGAGATCATGACATCGGCCGGGTCCGCCAACTGCGTGGCGTACGCTTTCGGGATGGGACTGGAGAGACTGGCGATGGCGCTGTACAACATCCCGGACATCCGCCTCTTCTGGAGCGAGGATTCGGGCTTCCTCAACCAATTCAAACCTAAAGACCCTAAACGTATTATTAAATACCGTCCCATTTCCATATTCCCGCAATGCAAGAACGACCTGTCCTTCTGGCTGCCAGACGATAAGGTGGCGAGCTACTCGGACAACGACCTGTACGACATTGTGCGCGAAACGGGAGGCGACCTGATTGAGCAGGTAGAGCTGACGGACAAGTTCATCCACCCCACGACGGGACGCTCCTCGCGCTGCTACCGCATCGTGTACCGCCACATGGAGCGCACTCTGACGCAGGAGGAGGTCAATGCTGTGCACAAAAAGATCGAGGAAGCCGTCACCACCAAACTCAAGGCTGAAATGCGGTAGTTACCCACAACTGAATGCTGTCATTTTCTCTATATATACTATTTCATTGTTTCTCATTTTCTATAACGAGTATTTATTATATTTTTAAGCGTTCAATGATTATTTTAAGCATTTAGATATAAGAATTGCTGGTACACGTTATCAAGAATTAAATACAACTTGGATACTTTAAAATTCTGCACATTATTGTGAATCAATCAATTGTCCAAAATGCTGTACTTATTTTTAAAATTTAATTTCAAGATTTCTGAAAATAATGTATTTTACTTGAACCAGTTTTTATTCCTTTATTATGTTGTTCTGTTAAATGTAATTTTAGTTATTTATATTGAATGTTGAGTAATATGAATATTAAATCTTCACAGAATAGGACGGATGGAGTCGACTGTTAAGTTTGTTAGTTGCTTTAAGAAGCATTGAGTTTATTGCCAAATTATTTCTAATACAATATTATTATTCTTCTGTTAGTGTATTCCTATTCCTAGAATGATAAATTCATAAATAAACCACGTTAACCTTAATTATTATTATTGTCACATATTATAAAAATAAAATGGTAATTTTTATTTTGCGTTTTAATTGTTGAAAGTGGTTTGAAAAAGATTTGACTCTCCCGAGAAATGGAGAAGATGTGAATGATTTTTATTTTATTAAATACAAATTAATTTCATCATCCTGTCTCGTGACATTTGTCTGCGGTCCTTCCCTATTGGCCTCCAGGCAGTCCTTCCCGTCCTGCTCCTGTCCTCTTCCACAGTCTAACCACATATTCCTCTGGGCCACTTCATTTAATTTTTAAAGAAAAACAAACATTCTCAGGTTACGAATAACCTGACAATATTTGAAAATCTACTACCTTCACAGTAAGCGGAAAATGTTGTAGTAGACGTGTTGAATTCCACTTTTATTAATTTTGCATAATTCCTAACCTTCAAACCAAAATGGAACTTTAATGCACCTTTGACCATCTCCCACCACATAAATAGTTATTTCTTGTAGTAATTAAGTTGAAACCAAGTGCTGTTTAGTTTCTTGTGTCGTGATGGAGGACTTAGCCAGCCGAGGAATTGAACTCACGATACCCAGGTGGGTCCCAGACGCGATTCCAACTCAGCCACTGAATAGTGGATTATTTCATTGATTAGCTGTTTTAATAGGTTATATAATTTGGGCCTCTCGCTTGGTGCTGTGATCTAATTTCATCTTCTCCCCTTTGTCCTATTTGGTTAGAGGCCCACCTAACCCGAATTATTATAATCTACCGATTCCATGATCTATAAATAATAATTAATATATTACCATTTGTTATTTTGGCTACTGGCATTATACCTAGCTCTCTCATTCAAAATGTAGGCGTATTAGATCTGTCAAAGAATTTATATATAAAAATGCAAAAATCAGTCATTTTAAATACCTACATGTAGGATTACGAAAGATTTTTTAATTATTTATATTGAGGGATCAGTAGGATTTATAGTTCCAGTTAGGAGTTCTATCAAGCCGAACCCTCTAATATGAAATTATCTGGAGTCGGTGAATTATTTTCCCATTTGATCTCTGGTGAGTTGACGTGTTGTTCTTGTATTTATTATGCTTGTATAATGCACTTACATAATGTGGATTGACTAGATGAACATTTGTGGAAAAGTGTGTGGAAGGGTTTAGTTTTTCCTGTGGGGAAGATTTAACACGGACATAAAGTCTATTAAATCAAATCTATTCAATATTAACTGATTGTTTCCACGGTGATAGAATTATTTAGCAAGGTATCTAGTATCCAGGTAAACAAACCTTCTGTCATTGAGTTGCTATCTCCCCTGAACACAGTATTATACGTATTAGATTTATTACAGCAGTTTGAAGATGGACAAGCCCCTGAAGATGCAGGACCTCCTGCAGTTGGAGCAGAACCTCCGCGGTACCGTTGAGCAGGACCGAAGGTACTGGAGGGTCAATGATGTGAAGTGTGACGCCATCCACACCGCCAAGACTTATGAAGAGTTCAGGTAAATATACAGAAAATAGGGACACTTTGGGTAAACTTGTTGAATTCCGCTGCATGCAAAGAAAGGCTCTTTAAAAACTGCTCTGTAATTTAATAGTAATTAAAGCGAGTTTATTCTGAGACATCTGTTCTTGTTATTTACAATAAATCAAATCCCGTAACCGTTGGTGAGTCACGCGCCCAAATAACGAGATGGGATTAAAATAATGCATACATTAAACTGTAACTCTTTGCAGTGATCGTGTGGCAGCCGCCCATCTGAAGTCTTTGGATAAAGGAGATCACATCAAGGCCGGCAGCTGCCAGGTGGTGTGGAATTCTGTGGCCCGTGGGGGGGCGGGTGGAAGTCACGGAGCGGGGAATTAATGTGGAGGTTGGAGTATTTAAACACTTGTCATGTTTGATGACCATCAAATCGACGATCGACGCCATCTTGAATTGACATTTGAACTGACATTTTCAAATGCCGATTTTTGCACAATTTCAGCTTTTGATCAATTTGTGTTCAAATGTCAAGCATAACGGTCATAATTTAATTAAAAGCATAAAATGATCGACATTTAACGGGAACTATTCAAATGACAAAAATTCTAAATCTGCTGATCGTAGTTTCGACGGGAATCAAATGTGAAGAGAGTTTGATACAATGTCAAGCCAACCTCAAAGGGAGAACCAAACAACCAATAAACTGTATTTATTATTTGATTGCTTGTTATGAGGGATTTAATAAAATACAAACTTTCTTCATAAAAATATAATGTGCTATTTTATTGACACATATATGTACATAATATTCAGTAAAACCTTAACCAAGCATATACATAGTACAGACAGGACCCAAGGTGGAAGAATCACAGCACAGTGCGTGGCAGACACGGCACAGACAGTCACCCCGTTCACCCCTCGTTACTCCTCGACACATTCCTACCCACCTCTCAAACCTTTTTCCTTCCCAGAACTTCCCCTCCAGTATGTGTGAACAGACCTTTTCAAATTTATTTATTTGTCAGTTACCATAGTACAAGGCTGCCCAACCTTTTTAACAGTTGGGCCAAATTGACGATTTTGAATCACTGGCGGGCCACTGGGGGGGGCGGGGGGTTGTTAGAGAATTTCTATAAAACATAATTCCTCACAAAAAAGTTCAAAATGAGTGCTCCCCACCAAATATTTGAAATCCATGGGGGGGGGTGGCTACAAGATTCCATTTCGGACGCAGGCCCGCAACAATTTTTCAAATTGGCGGATTGGCGGGTTTTTTGAAAATGGTTCACGCGGGCCACTTATAATTCGTTCGCGGGCCACATTATGGCCCGCGGGCCTGGGGTTGGGCAGCCTTGCCATAGTACATAGATTTGTACAACTTTGTAAATATCGATGGCTTAAAACCAAGACACAGTATCTTCACTTTTTTGGCAAAAAATGAATTATGAACCAGACTAAGAGAACACAAATTTGTTTGTGTAAAAATTTGGCATCTCTAACTAACGCCATTCCAAAAATTTTTGACACATTTAGTGCATTAAAATTTAATTTTCCATGATAATAGATATATTTGTTGCGTACTGATCAATTGGTACTCGACGAACGGACTGTAATTTTTAACAAGAAAATAAGATTAAATAATCGTGTTTATCACAAGGAAAATAGGATTGGGAAAGGAGGCCTTTACCTTGTGAATGATGTTGCTTCAATTGGAAATTCTGATGTCGGTATTGAATGTACTGTGGGCACTATAGTTTATAGATGTACATCTCGTATTGTTTCACAACACAAACTATTTTTTGATCACTCACAATAATATTTATTCAATGTATGATGATTGGGGCTGATATACAATGTTTTATGATAATTATTACAAGTGGATGACAAATATGCAAATATATGTAAAAACGTCGAAAATAACATTAAAAAACAAATGACACTTGCTTTTGGCTTCTATTTTTCAAATCTTCTTGTTTCATTTTTTCGAAGGTAAGACCTTTAGAAAATGGAATAAAAACAAGGGAGAGGGCAATTTGGGTAGGAACCGGATTGTTGGGTTAACCATAAAAGTGTTTAAATATTAACCAATATTTAACTTCGTTAGTGTAGATAGTGTCTTGGTTTAAGCCATTTACATCATGTAGATTTGAGTAATTTTACGCTGCTTTTGGTCAGTTTTGGAAAATGCAACACAGCTGAACAATCATTATTAGTTATTAGACCTTGGCATCCGATAAAATACTGAAAAAAATCTAATTTACATGTAAATTAAATTATAATAACTAATTAGGGCTCATTCAAATATCTCAGTCCACCCTCTTCATTCAGGCTTTCTTGGAACCTTCCGCGTAAACCTCATGCCTACCTCTCTTAGTCTAAAGTGGTCAATACTCTCAGTATCGCCCTTGTGAATGACCGCCATTCAGAATTGAAACTTTGCTAGACATTATTGGCTTTAACCGTGTTAGACAGGTACTTCCCATCCTCCCCCTCCCTTCTCCTTTCAGCCTCTGTATATATATGAACAACCCCCAATAAATGCACATCTAACTTAATATAATTATTGTAAAAATATAATAAATGATTTATCTACAATTTAAAAACAACAAATTAACACCTTATTATTAACGGCAACATCAATTGTATAAAAATAGTTTAAGGCGATGCACCACGTTGTATAACATTTGGAATCGGGCGAAGTTTAAGCACAAATACGATAATTTTGTAAAGAACTTAATTTGCCACATTATACAATAAAACCATAATTGTAAGTTGGAGATATGGAACTTTAAGGCCTGATACTTTATTTTCAGTATTTAATTAAAGCATTTAATTAATCACTGTGTAGTGCTTCGCCTTAACAATAATTGTTACATATTATAAAAGTTCTTAACAGGTCTGCTGCCAATCTTACCAATGAAAGTGGGTTCAATAATAATTGATCAGTTCAATTTACATCACAGTGCCAACTTTCCTGTATTATTGGAATTGTAAAATATGTATTGCAATTCCGCAACTGCAATGCCATATCTCAAAAACCGGATGTTTAAATCGAAAAATGAAGCTATGAATTGCCAACAAATCTTAAATGCAGCTAACTAACTAAGCATCACGCCGTTTCTCCGCAGGGGTAGGCAGAGAAGACCGACTGCCAAACAACTCAGTCTTGGTACACACTCCTTGCCTCATTCACATTCATACATCGTCTCATACATACTCTTCTATTATTCTGACTCTTGACATGGCCCGACTCAAGTACCTGAGTCCTCCATTAATGGAGTTACCTGCATTTACCCATCTTTCAATATCTCTGTCAGCCTTCCCATATCTCTAGAACATACTTCCTAAATACACAAACTCATCCACCTGCTCCAAGTATTCCTCATTCACAAATATATTGCACACTTTTATTTCACTTAAATTGCAGTTCCCTTGTACTGTAATACCTACAAGCTCGTAGTGGATTGATGCTGGCGGCACGGTATCGCTTCCAAGTAAATAAGCACAAACTCGACAACCAACAATTACACATCTTCGGATCTACCGGATCTGCCCTGATGATGGACACTGCAACGCTGTCCGAAACGTCGGCTAAAGAAGGAGTTAGCGCAACACGGCATAACACCCCAAAAACAAACAACAAAAATTGACTAGTTTTGAATATAGAATATATCATATTTAAAAGAATTAAAAAATAGTCTCTTCAAAAAATCTTTATTTACTTTGGATACATTTTTGAAATTATTTCAACCGCCATGCTAGGGATGTAGGGATATTATTGTGCAATTTATTGTCAGCTTTTTCCACAAATCTGAACGCAACACGGCATAACACCCCAAAAACAAACAACTGCACACTGTTTTCGTACTCTCTCTTTCAAACACCATGACTTTAGACTAAATTACATTCATCATTAACTCATTCTTCATACATACTTGGTTCATCCTAGACACATTCTGTTAGCAATCAGCACCGCATCATCAGCAAATGCAGCTCTGTTAACCTAATATATTGATCTATTTAACTGGTTTCCATGTTTAAATTTATACTTTATCCGCTAAATATCTTAGCTCTGACTTCATGCCGATTGTCTTCTATTTCACATCGCTCCGCAACAGTCAGTCGAGCGCACTGATTTTGAGTTTGTCGTCGTTATAGCGGAAAACGAATTCATAAGAAGAATTTTTACTCGCAGCAGCAGTTTGTATTTATTATATACATTAAGAAAAAGAAACCCAAGAGTATAGACTGGGAACAGAACCAGAGGAAGGTGCGAGAGCAGATTGTCTAAGGTACCTTCACACAGATGTGTTTCAACCAGTAGGATAATTACTACGAGCTTTACTAGTGTGACCAGTCAGGTCAGTTGCAAGGAGTTGAATCTACGCAACAAGTTATCCCGAGAACCATCAGATTGGCATTATTATTTAAGAATGGATGCATATTTTGAATTATTAAATCTGGTTAATGTAAACACCTATTATAAAAAAAAACAAGATACTTCAAAACTATTACTAATTAATTGATTTGGATATTTTAGTCAGCAGGTTTAAATGACTCAGATAAATAAAACTGTATAATATGCAGAGATGTGCAAAATGGGTACCCAAAACCATTTGAAATGCAAAATGGAAATGGGTCAAAATTTTTCCATTTGAAAATGCAAAATGGTTTTTAGAAAAGTATTTCAAATGCAAAATGCAAAATACCTATTTTCAAAATGCATTTAAAATGCAAAATGGTTTCTCAGGTCAAACAATACAATAATTATAGAATTTCTAAACATTTTTGTCATTTAATAATGGATATCAATGTAGAACAAACATATTGCATGATGATCCAAAAACACCACGACTACAGATTATGAAACCACAAAAAATTTGCGCGGGACTAATGTTGCCAACGTAAAAACATAGAAACTTAGCAGTTAATATTACAGCGTCATGGCCCCATGTTCAGTATTTGAATCAGTATTTTTTGTAATGGTATCACTCAATTGCCAGGGCTCCTACCAGGGAGCAACTTGACAAATGTAAATTATCTCTCATAGCGAGGTTGAGGACCGACTGATATTTGGGGCTTATGAAAAACAGATGAGTGGAGATAGTAGGAAGAATGTTGCAAAAAAGCATTTAAAATGGAAAATGCATTGAGAAAAGCATTTAAAATGCAAAATGCAAAATGGTTTATAGAAAAGCATTTAAAATGGAAAATACCCATTTTGCATTTCCATTTGAAATGGATTTATTTGAAATAAAGCACATCTCTGATAATATGCTCTCATTATAACAAAGTAAAATATGCATATACAATGCGAGCGACTGACGTATTTTGGGAGAGCGATTTTAACATTTACAAAGGGTTATTGGGCAGTTGGTGCGACAATATTCACATTCACGATAGGTGCAGAGCGGTGGCATGGCGCGCCGCACTACCTTGGATTTTGGCGTGGTTAGAGATTTGATTCAGCCCTGCTGACCGTGCCACGCAAATTTCATAGGATTTGCGCATTCGCTGATTTAGATCTTGCACAGTGCCTCGCCAAATCGCTTGTTTGCGCCGTCATCCAATATGATGATCATATTAATATCTACCTAATGTAGGCAGTGAAGATGTCCATTTTAAGGTATTTAGCGAATATAAATTAAAACATAGAAGTCGATAGAAAAAATAATTTATGTGAGTTGTATTTTAGATTTAAAAAAATAATAATAATAATAGAAGATCATCTATTCTATGATCTATTTGATAGAACTATGAAATAGATCAGTGAGAAAGGCTTCCTATGCCATGGAAATTTTGAACGGTCTATTCTATATAGAATGGATCATAGAATAGAAGCATAAAATAGAATAGAGCAACAATTTTTTTCCATTTTCACAGTTCGTTTTATAATAATAATAATAATGATTGGATTATTTATATAGCGCCGTTTTCGTGAGAAAATCACCTCAAGGGCGAAATAGTTCATAGAATAGACCAAGTGGGATCGCAGCTATATATTTGATTGGATTTAGTTTCTTTTATCTATGGTAAGTTATATTTAGGGATAGATTAGGTTAGAGTGACCAGGTAGGGACTATCTAAGGCACCGAGTCCTGCCGCCACTCCGCCTTCGTTGGCATCGCTGAGCTTGGTGCGGAGCATGTGTCCAACCTGCTTGTTGAGCAGCACCTCGTCCTTGCTGCCGAGGATGACGCCGAAGATGCCGAGCTCCGAGACGAGGTCGGCCAGCAGCGGCGGCTGGCCCGGACGCAGCACGTAGCCGCGCACCACGGGTGGCCGGATGCGCTCCATGAGGATGTAGGCGCAGCGGTCGTTGCCTAGCCGCTGGAGCTCGGTCACAATGTCCGCTCCGTACACGTTGTTGCCGCCGCCCTCTCGCTGGGGCTTCATCACGAACCTGCGCCAGAGACAAAATGTCGTTACTTTCTTCAGACAGAAGCTACCGGGTTACAATTACTCTCGCCAATATTTAAATTCCTCCCACTATGTAAGCGGAAGATGTTAGTTATGCAATGATGGAGGACTTCAGTAGGAGAGGAATTGAACCCATGACGCCTGGTGGAAGCCGCTAACCAGTCGGTTACTGGTCGGTCTGGAGCAGCATTTTTTTCAAAGATTTATAGAAGCTATAAGTATTGCTTTGGTGAAATTTTACTGTTCAGAATTGTAACATCATTTGAAATAGATTTAGCAGTATACGGTGACCAGATACTAACTACACTTTCCCACCTCCTTGACCTTTCCAATCCCTTTAGTTCCACAGCGTACCCCAATTGGAGATTGCATAGTCCCCACTTGCCGCGGGCAGTTAGAACTCTTGTGCAAAATTATAAAGTTTCTTGTAATGTGTTTAGTGACCAGATCTGAGTTTACCTGTCGGCATCCTTGAGTGCCATGGCCACAGCCTCGTCTCCGAAGGAGTCCAGGTCCAGGGAGTAGAGGCCGGTGAAGATCTCGCGCACGGTCTGCGCCCGCTCCGGCTCCAGGAAGGCCTCCAGGGCCCCGGGGCGCGCCAGGGCCTGCTGCACCTTCTTGGTGCCCGCCAGGTGGTAGTGGATGGAGGGGCACTTTATGGCACTGCAAAATTGTTCCATAAAAATAGATAAAGTAACCAATGAAAAATAATAAACTACAATAGAGCCTTAATAGTCCGAATTAACGAAAAACAATACTTGTTCAGACTAGCCAAGCGTTCGGATTATGTATGTTAGATAGGATCCCACCCTACAGCCCCTATTTTAACCCGCCTCACAATGCCGCCCAACTCCCCTGCTTTTACATTGTACAGTCAGGGGCGCTCTTGTATTGTACAGTGAGGAGTCACATAAAAAAAAGTTTAATAAACTCTAAATCACAAAACACATTTACTTAGTCATAAACAAATCTATTTTAGTCTGGCAGGTTGTATTTACTGACCGAGAAAAAGCTTTATCCCTCAATTTACACCGCAACATCTTTTTGGATAATGGCATATCATTTTCGTCAACCCAGGCCAACCGCGTGACGCATGTGCAGAACAGAGTAGAATGGACATGGCGCAAGAGTTCTTATGTAACTACACGTACGCCTGTACGCCTCGGTACGAGGAGAGAGGGGTGAATACGGATTATCAAGGCTCTTCTGTATTTTCATTTGCAATTATTATTTTCCCCCAAGTTGACAACCCATCTTAAACTGCCTGGAACTAGTCCAAAATTACCATGACTTTCTATTAGTTATCAAAGTCCAAAAAAATAATAAAAATCCCCACTTTTCATAGGCTATGTCATTTTATATCATGAAAATAAATACAATTATGTTTGAAGATAGTTAGTCTTTAGTTATCCCTGTCAAGCTGTATCGATGTTGAATGAAATGTTTGATACGAAGCAATAGAGAAAAGAGAGATGGTACTGACTTGGACCTCTCGATGGTCAGACGTGCCTCCCACTCCCCCTCCGTGGGATAGTGGCCGGGCTCGTACCCGGCTCGGAAGTAAACCACAGCCACTGGACAACCTTCCCTAAACACAGAAGAAACACAAAAGTCAATACTAGACAACTTTCCCTAAAGACAGAAAAAACACAAAAAATAACCTACTAGTTTGGAATATTACAAATATAATACATAATTACATAAATCAGCCCCAACGAGAGCTTGTAGGGACGTCCTCTTCCTTCTCACCCGTCTTGTTTGAAAATGAAAAAGACAGAAGATACTAGAGCTATGATGTTACATACGATTTCTCGCTGGGACTAGTATACCGCTCAATACAATGTTTTAAAAAGTATATTTTTAAAGTTATTTTACCAAAATATAGTTTGCGATTGATATTCAAAATTAAAAAACCTTTTACCAAAATATACATATATATTACGGGTTTTTAGTCCCGTTTCTTACAGCTAACCCAATTAAGAATAACTTATATCAGCAAACAATAAATTTACAGAATGAGTGATAAATATCATAAACGTAAAAACAAGAGTATAATATATGTGAGTAAAAATTGAACTGTTAATAAACACAAGTATACCCACGAACTGGCGATGCCTATGTGGGATTTTTTTTGGTTAATCTGCTAAATGTATTATTCTTTACTTTTTAACTTTTTATAAAAAAAAGTGTTTCCTTTATTGTAAAATTATACCAATATAATATGATGTACCAGAAAAATTATTAATAAAAATTAAAAAAAAAAAAAAGAGTGGTTCTAGAATAGATCTTTGAGGAACTCAGAAAGAACTCCTAAAAAAACATGAAGCCACTGCTAATGGTTTCTGAAGTGAGAAGCAACAAATAAGTGGTAAACTTGTGGAAATATCAAACGAGGTAAGCCCTTTGTAAAACATCGATATTGACGTGGTCGAAAGCTTTTCCTTTATGGCTTTGATCTGATTGAAACTTCCTTCTTCAATTACTTCTTCTGGTGTGATTTTGATGACTTATTGCTGATCGTGACCCCCAATCCAATTGCCCTGTAGAAAGAGGTTCCTCCATTCCTCAAGGTTTTGCGCTGCGTGGAGAGCTGCAATCACCGAGGTTCGGACGCCTGATACTTGATCAGATCAAAGCATCGGTGATAAGAGGTGCTTCTCCTGCCAAACACTATTTGACAGTTTCTTCAGGTTCGAATTCTCAGTTCGGCGAGCAAAGTATTCAGAGTATTTTAGGATAAGTTGTAGGCAGAAAGTTAGGTTATTTTGGATCCCTAGCTGTTCCAGATTAGATTAGTGCGCCTGTTCATGGAATCCTAGGCATTTCTCTAAATTACGCAATTATCTTAATGTGCAATATATCTGGCTGATAGTGTATATGCTAGTGGTGTATCAAATATGAGTAATGAAGATGCAAAAGCCGCTCTGAAAACTTATGCTGGTTTTGATATATTCACAAAAATGTTAAATAATCTTTATGAAATAGTATAAAACAAATTCACTATCTGCATCCTGTCTGTTTGTGCGCTTGGTTCTTCTAAACTACACAATGGATTTTGATAGGGTTTGCACGACATTTAGAAAATTTCTTTCGGAAGGTTTATGTATATAATACACTTAATATTATATTTATAGAAAGTAGAGAAAAGTCGATGTTTTGTAATCAAGTCGAAATTTTTTTTTCCAGCGCTTACATTGCTAACTCTGGCTAAACTTAATGAGAACAAATCAAAATAATGATCCACGGAATTGTTTATCTTACAATCTCAAAACTTTACCCCAAACTATTTATAAGTCCCCGTGTAAAAGATATATTCTATTTATATTTAAGGTGTTTCCAAGAGTTTTACGTGATTATCTCTAGGTGGGTGAATGGGTTTTGCAACTCCACCATTCATATCATTATAAGGTTTATTTGGGTGGGCACGAAACATCTCTCAAACTAAATAATAATCTAGGGGGAATACTTACACGATGAGCTGTTTCTTGTCATCCAGCGTGGCGTCCTTGATGAGCTGCGTCAGGGTCCTGCGCACCACGCGTATGTCGGGGCGGACGGCCGCAATCTGGAACTCGTGGAAACGCTGGTCGCAGATGTTGTAGGACACATCCTCGACGATGAAGAGCGTGAGGGCGCCGGGAACGCCAAACAGGTCCCAAGCTGCCGTGATGCCCTCGCACAGGCCAGCAAGGGCGTCGTTGGACGGGAGCTACATAAAATAATAATCTAGGGGGAATACTTACACGATGAGCTGCTTCTTGTCATCCAGCGTGGCGTCCTTGATGAGCTGCGTCAGGGTCCTGCGCACCACGCGTATGTCGGGGCGGACGGCCGCAATCTGGAACTCGTGGAAACGCTGGTCGCAGATGTTGTAGGACACATCCTCGACGATGAAGAGCGTGAGGGCGCCGGGAACGCCAAACAGGTCCCAAGCTGCCGTGATGCCCTCGCACAGGCCAGCAAGGGCGTCGTTGGACGGGAGCTACATAAAATAATAATCTAGGGGGAATACTTACACGATGAGCTGCTTCTTGTCATCCAGCGTGGCGTCCTTGATGAGCTGCGTCAGGGTCCTGCGCACCACGCGTATGTCGGGGCGGACGGCCGCAATCTGGAACTCGTGGAAACGCTGGTCGCAGATGTTGTAGGACACATCCTCGACGATGAAGAGCGTGAGGGCGCCGGGAACGCCAAACAGGTCCCAAGCTGCCGTGATGCCCTCGCACAGGCCAGCAAGGGCGTCGTTGGACGGGAGCTACATAAAATAATAATCTAGGGGGAATACTTACACGATGAGCTGCTTCTTGTCATCCAGCGTGGCGTCCTTGATGAGCTGCGTCAGGGTCCTGCGCACCACGCGTATGTCGGGGCGGACGGCCGCAATCTGGAACTCGTGGAAACGCTGGTCGCAGATGTTGTAGGACACATCCTCGACGATGAAGAGCGTGAGGGCGCCGGGAACGCCAAACAGGTCCCAAGCTGCCGTGATGCCCTCGCACAGGCCGGCAAGGGCGTCGTTGGACGGGAGCTACATAAAATCAATAAGTAACTTATTTAATTTATTTTCAAACAACGAAAACCACAGTTAAAAGAGTACAACTATCAGGGTGGAAGATACTCTCAGTATCGCCCTGGTTGAAGACCACCATTCAGAATCGAAACGTCGGTTGAAATGGCTTTAACTATGTTTGGTGACTAGATCTGAATGGCCAGGTCCCCTCCCCCAGCACCACCTTCAGCCTCACAACACGCCCCAATTGGGGATGCCAGTCTCACTGGCTCTCGGGGGATTTCTAAGGACTTGGTTGGTATCAAATGTGAAATACCCTGTTAAGTAATTATTAGCCCTTAGCGCAGGAACTGTCCAAGTTCCTCATACATTTCCTAATATATTTTTAACCTAATTCAATTTTTCAGGTTTCCCAAAATCGCATCAATTCTATGGACGTGACCTGTAACGTCACCAATCACCAGTCTCAAAGAGCTTACATTTGTTTTTCAACCGGTGCTGTATTTTGTATGGGAGTTGAGACGTTTTTTATTCTTAACACTAGGTAAAATGTTAGCATCTCGTCACTAATGTTATTGTATAGCACCAAAGTGTAAGAATACATCCATGACTGCTACTGATAAACAATTTACCGGCGTTTAAAATCTGCTTTACTACGAAAGAAAAATACATTTTAGACCATTGATATATTACTTAAGTAGACTGGTTGAGATCAGCATGTGTCAGAATCAGCAGATTCAGTTGTACCAACCAAAAGGCGTGTTTTATTCGTAATGTGTTATTAATTGTATGTATAATAATGTATAGTAAAACTTATATATTAATCTAAAGCAGACATTCCCAAAGTGGTTATTGCTAAATCCTCATAGTCTGGATCGGGACCGGTGGTCGAGCACGAGATAAGAATTACTTCACAAAATGCAATGAATGATTGTACTTACATCTTTGATCTTATCGCCGTGCCCCAACTGTTGAAGGATGAAACTGTAATCAAATAAACACTTTTTTCTCATGTGATTTTTTACTATGTCAAGTTATTATTAATTTAGTTTAACCCCTCAGGCTAATCAGCTTCTACCGTTAGAGTCAATTTATTCCATTTCGGGAACAGGTCAACAAGAAAAACAATAATTTAACTCCTCCTCTTGATTTTTTGGTTTTTATAAACAAACAGCTATTAACCGTATCTCCCTCACTGTCATGTAAATGGTGTTAAAAAGAGAAAACTAGAAGCTAACCGCAGAAGAATTAAAATGTACACCTTTATGAAACCAAAGGTTTATTTTTTTTATGAGTTAATATTCGACAAAAACGTGTGGTCGCTTAATTTTATAATACACTTGTCTAATATAATGTGGGTATTTTTGTTTTCAGTCATTTTACGTAGTGAGCCATTTTAAAACTTTTTATGTTTGCATTCGAAATTTCAATGTTTCAAAAATTTAGTTTATTTCTAATAATAAAATTTGAAAGTGTATTTCATCACCTTTCTAAAAAAATGTTTCAGAAAGCTGATACAATATACTTTCAAAATTCGAAATTTCAATGTTTCTAAAATTATATTTATTTCTAATAACAAAATTTGAAAGTGTATTTCATCACCTTTCTAAAACATTTTTGAGAAAAGTGTATTATATCACCTTTCTAGAAAATGTTTTAAAAAAGTGATAAAATACACTTTCAAAATTCGAAATTTCAATGTTTCAAAAATTATGTTTATTTCTAATAATAAAATTTGAAAGTGTATTTCATCACCTTTCTAAAACATTTTTTAGTTTGGATACATTCAGAAATATTCCATTTACATATTTGAATTTTATTGCAAAGTGGAATTACACACAAATTCTCCAAACTTTTGATGGCAGCTTTAAGAAACATACGGTCAATAAGCCTGAGGCCTGAGGGGTTGAAAAATTAAAATGAAGCAATATGATTGCAATATCACAGTAACCATAACATGAAAAGCGTCAAAAGCTTTAATTATAGCAAAGTAGAAAAACAATAATTTTATAAAAATTATGCATTTTAAGAGGAACGGCTAAAAATACAATATTGTATCGGTGATTCAATCCAACATTGCATTTATATGCCTTCCTTGAAAGAATTGGATTTTGTATATGCACAAAACCATTGCATTATATTCATATTGCGTAAGTACGGGCTCAAACAAATAATCATTTAAAATTTTAAAGCATAACTTGTAAAAAGTGTTTTTTCTTAAAATAATTAAATTATCGTCATCTATGAAAGAGCAGATTATGAATTCTTTTAAGTATATCCTTAAGTGACAATTGTTTAAGAGGTCAATTTAATATACATAAAGACTATTGCATAATTGATATTATTGATATTACTGATAAAGTTCACACATATTTCAAAATGTACCAAATTACTATATGTACTATGTAATACAGAATTGAGCAACAATTTGCATAAAAACAAAACGACACAAAGAGGTTTTTAAAAACAATCAATTTACTAACAAGCACAACCATGAAACATACAAATAAGTGAAAGATGAAACACACTGAACAGATAATCCCAAGAAGTGTGATCTATACTAATACCAATGTGAAAGCAATCTGATTTGGCCAGTTTGTAAAAGACCTCCAGATGGGCCAATGAAATCTATTATCTGTTCAAGAAAGAAATTCGAAATTTGAAAATGTTTCATCGATTTCTACGGAAGTAAAGCGGGGTCACCTGCGACCGTTTCCACAAAACAATACCTTAAACATTTCTGTTTTCGTCCACATTCCGTCTCCTCCCTTTGTTGAAACAACGGCGGGTGTGGCCATAGACATTTTGTCATTATTTTGTAGATGTCTGATGAAGAAGACGAGTATGCTCTCATTTTTTCGCTGTCAACTGTAAAGATGAATTTGATGTGGAAGACATTCTTGCAGTTTTAGCGATGGCAGAAATTATTGCACCAGGGAGGAAACACAGATAGAAGTAATTTCTTTCGCGTCTCAGAAACTAAATTCGAATAATTGGTTTTATTTATTCGGCCAGATATAAAAAAAAAACAATGTGGTGAAGTGACGTCATTTTACCAGAAATGCGACATGATGTCACATTACGATTTCTCGCAAACCGGGGATTTATATACAAGCCTGATCCAATTTAGAATTTCTAAACAGCAGCTGTTTTGTTATTGTTGTTCCGGAGGTTTGTTTGGCCCTCTCAATAGACTTGAAAGACTTTAGAGGTGAATTCACTATAGAAATAATCATCTATTACGACATTATTTATTTGCAACAATTAAATAATCCCCTCCCTTGCCTTCCGTGTTTAGAATGCCCAGAGAATGTTTTCCATCAACCACAAAAAACACAAACATTGCGTTTTCAAACAAAAAATACGGATGGGAACCATTTTGAATGTTTGAGTCGATGTTTGTGGTAATGTTTGAAGTAATGTTTGTGGAAACGGTCGCAGGAGATGCCGCTTAAGTTAAAAATTGACTTTGAAATTAAATTTGAGCATTTATACACTTCTATTGGTTTATCTCTTTATGATACGAGTAACAACATAACACAAAGAAGGTTTTAAAAGCAACCAATTTACTAACAAACACAAAACATACGGAATGAAGGTGGCCAAATATTGATGAATGATGAATTACCAATGAAATCAAATGTACCAAAGTCAAGTTAACCAACGCAAGTATCTGGATGAATGTGTAAAAACATTTAGTACAAAGATGAGGGAGTTAAAGAGCAAGCCTTCAAGTGTGATTTCTTTTCCCAAACAATTCTCACACATGTTTAACACGTGTTTTCCTTTCGCAATATACAAATACAGCCATTTGATAAAGCTGTGTTGTTATTGACCTAGACAAGTATGGTGTGGTTTGGTACCAAAGACACACGCCGCAGAGGTACGGCTGGTTGCCATCAAATGGCAGTGGATTAGAGTCACGGCGAGTTGTTTAGGAGGGGAGGAAAGGCGCATATAACAGCTGGAGCATGCACGAAGAAGCCTAAATGAGACAAGAAGACAGTGTTTGGACTAATGATGAGCGAGTTGGTGTTTGTGAAAGACGTGTAGGAGAAGGTACATAAATCGGTAAAAATGTAATATTTTTTTGTACTTTCCAGTTTTCTCTAGTGAGTCAATTAAATATGAATCGGTCCTCAGTGTTTCCCTTTAGTACAAAGTGTTTGAAGCACGTGTTAATAAGAAGATTCAATATGATTTTTATAAAGAAAGATAAAGATTCCCGGGTGTAGAATAACCTGACAAAATTTGAATTTCTCCTACTATCATCACAATAAGAGGTAAATGTTGTTTGAGTCATGATCAACTCGTCTGTTTTATCCAGTTGGTGAGTGTTTCTTGTCGCAAATCTGATTAATATCGCTTTCAACGTAACCCGTATGAATAAAATACCTCACTAGAAAATGCCTGTTCTGAGATGCGTATGACGTAAAAGCCGATGTGTTGGGTTGCTGAGTGTGTTTGCAGTTTGAGTTGATGGAGTTAGTTACTGGTGAGGGTTGTTTGTTTGTTTGTTTGATAGCAGTACCTATGCAGGGGAGGGATCACGGTGGAGATGCCCCCGAAGCTGGAGGCGATGGTGTTGATCTCCACCTGCTTGATGTGCCCGTGGGAGTCGGCGTGCAGAAGGTAGTCGGAGCGCAGCAGGCCCAGACTCACCGCCTGCAACACACAACGCACGCACTTCACACTCTGCGCCAGGCGCCGCACATGCACCGGCCATTGCCCGGGGCCTGAAGACAATCACACCAGAGGGCGTACTCCGCTCCACTTCTCTACAGGCAAGGTGGAAAGCGTGCTCAAGCTAGTGTTAGCTACTCCATCTACAAGCGTTAGTCTCTTTACAAGTATTTACAGGACAACTTTACCACCCTTTGGATAACTTTGGAGAATCTGCAGAAAGCTAGCCGCCTTGTTCTATGGAAGGTTTTATTATATTGGTCGCATTCCAATGTTACCACAGAAAGTACTTTAAAATATGTATCAATAGTAGAATCACCCTAGTCTGACATTACACGAGGGGAACTGGAAATTATCTATTCAAAATTGGTTATTTAATTTAACACATTCATACTTCGGTCACCTTTAAAGTGATCTTCATTTGATGCAATGCACTTATCGAACTGGGGGAGCAAAAACATGTAGCACGGAGCGATAGCAAGTGAATAGGCACTTTGAAGCACGGAGGTTGTGTTGGTTTTAGCCAAAAACTACAGAACACGATGCGGTGCGGGCAGGAGCATTGTAATAGTGGAAGAACAAATCACCTGATTGCCACAACTCCGGGCATATATTCCGCAAGTATTGAAGGGAGCTTTTGAGCAAAGTGTTTTAATTGCCTCCTGAAAATATTTGCAATCTGGTATTATATAGTGAAAGATTAGAGTGATTCTATTATATTGTATACACAAGATAGGTTAGGTTATAATTTCCATGGAAAAAGGTTTCTAGATTTCTGCAGATGCCTTGGAGACTAGAACTGGACTGAATACTGACCAGGCTATTGTGACACGGTTCTATATAACTGCAAAAGACTAGGGGCCGTACTAACAAATGTGTTTTGATTTTACACAACGGATAAAGAACTATTAGTGTAAGGTAATGATTGTTAATCAGCTGTGTAAAATTTAAAACATACTAATTAGTAAGGAGGTAGTAGAATGAGAAACTGATGCTTAAACTTAGTCAATCAGTAATTGGAAATCAAAAGATGTTGAAAGTTTGTGCTTTACTGACTTGGCTTATGTCAATCTGGCTAAAACATATCTTGTCATTGAGTGCAGTAAAACCATCCCATTTCCAATGCAAACAGAATTATGTCATAGTAGCCTGGCGTGCTGGCTAGGGGCTAAGGGCTACGGTGGCAAGCGGAAGAGGTCGTTGGGTGGGGATATTGTATGGTGCTGTTTTGTGAGGTTTCTGAGTGGAATTGTTGGGTGAGGTTGAGAGCTAGATGGTTTGGTACTGTCGGTTGGGGTTGAGAGTTAGGTGGGATTGTGGGGTGGTTGTTTTACAAGGTTGCTGGGTGGAATTGTTGGGTGATTTTGATGAGTAGGGGAGGTTGGTTGGGTGGTATTTGGTGAGGTTATGGGCTAGGTGGTTAGGAACTATCGGGTGGTATTAGTGGGGTCGGAGTTGTCGGGTGGTATTGTCGGGGGCTACCTCTGCAGGCGGCGGGACACGGGCCCGAGGTGGCCGAAGCCGCTAGCGATGCTGTTGATCTCCACCTGCTTCCAGCAGCAGTAGGGCTGGTGGCGGCGGCAGCGCCCCGACTCCCGAGGGCAGCGCGTCTCCAGCATGATGTCCGAGCGCAGCATGCCCAGCGACACGCTCTACACACGCACACACCACTCTCTAGTTCCGCTTCTTCTTCTCAACACCTCCCACTTCTCACATCATTATATACTACAATCAACATCCCATGGCACCAAATGACAATCTCCACACAAGAGGCCCTGTGGGAAATAATTTCCTTCAAGGCCAATGTCATCTTTGTGGATGCTGTGTGGAGTCTTTAAAAAATAATGTCATTACCAGCCATGTTCTCTGCCTGTTTTAGCTTTCGGTCAAATTGTGATTTGTTGAAAAGCAAATAAACATGAAGGAAGCTCACAATCTGTTTAAAAGCTAAAACGGACCTAGAATCTCACAAGGAACCGTTAATTGTCCAATTGTGACGAAGACAAATGTGATGAGAGTTTGAGACAATCTACAATATCACTTTCTGTGCGATGTGATGTCTATTCAAACGAAAGAAATGATGGATTTTGAAGTAAATATTAATTTGACAGCTGTACATTGTACTGTGTGACATTTCTAGTCTATAGATATATAAGACAGTGCGGGGTGAACTTCAGAAGCCAGGAACGTTGCAACAGTGATCACTCTATTTCAATTAGTTTTCACACATTAAAATCACAAATACACTGCGTCTAGAAACTGATAAATAATACTCGTACAGATAACATTATTTTGTAAAGGTTGTGCAATTAGAGTTTACTCAAACAAAGCAAACTAAAGATTGTGTGTATTGCCGTTGGTGCATATATACTCTTCTGAGAGTGATGTGGTTGTCAAACATCATCGAGAAACAGTCTTTTGTTTTGCTTATGCCAACTTATTGTTTTTAGTGAAAAAGGGACAGCAAGTGTTTAAATTACCGGTGATTTATAGAGCTTGAGATTGTGCTTTCAACTAATAACAGATTATACTAGTTGTCAGATAAACGAGCGGCGGATTACTGCCAGAGTACTGTATTCAAAATATGTTTTATCTGTGATGATAAATCACCAGCATCCCGATTATACAATGAGTTTCTGGACGCTGTGCACCAAAGAGTTATAAAAAAAAAACACTGGCAAAAAATAGAAGCTAGCTTAGGTTGGGTTGTTTTAACCTCCATCACATTTCATCAACGATTAATACCATTTTGAATTTTTGACATTTTAATAGTCCCCGTTAAACAATGATTCACAGCCCATTTCAGCATTAGATCAAATGTCAAGCATAACAGCATGACCGTAATGCTTGACGGATAATCGAAATTTGATGAAGCGTCGAAACGAGAATCGGGGCCTGTTCACATTATCAAAATAGTGCTTGATCATCAATCAAAAGTTTCGTTGGGTTCAAAGACCTCAATAATTAAGTGGCTACATTACGCAGAAGATGGGAGGTTTTCATGGAGTAGTTCATATGATCTCAGATCCCAGTGTTCAGATCATTTCAAGCATATCGATGTTACCGTACGCTAGCCATAAATACATACTCATCCAATGATGTAGTTTTATTTCATCAGTAAAATTAAAATATTCATTCCCTTGGTTAACCCAATGATTGCGGGTGATTTTTTATCAATCCACTCCGTAAAACGGGTAATTTTTTTAGATTCTCGTGCAAAATTACGTTTTGTAAATAAAAAAATTAAAAATAATTTGTAACAACCGGATTGGAGCTACAAATGAAAATGGAAAACGTCTTGAACTAAAGCATATTGCTACAACACGATGCTGATGAAATGTTATTGTATTACGAGTGCATGTTTGATGACCACAGGGTCTGCCACCCGGCAATAACTCTACGAATTCAACAATTCTACAAATTACCGGGTATCTAGTACACATCTCACGAGATCTGGCACCTAATTTATACTTTACAGAATAATAACACAATTTGGTGTTTCCTGCCGTCTACCAATAGCTCAAAAATACAAAAAATGCTTTAAAGCGTCTACCAACAGTACGCAAAAGATGCGTTTAAGCGTCTCCCGCAAATAATAGGTTAAAACAAATACAAAAAATTAAGATGTTTCAGGACTCTGGGACTAAAATTATATAAACTTAATGTGTTGCGCTTCCCTTAGAACTTGAGTCAATGTATCAAACAGCCTTACAGCATCCATCATTAGGGCATCAGTAATGAATATCACAGATAGCCTTACAGCATCCATCATTAGGGCATCAGTAATTAATATCACAGATAGCCTTACAGCATCCATCATTAGGGCATCAGTAATTAATATCACAGACATCATTAGGGCATCAGTAATGAATATCACAGACAGCCTTACATCATCCATCATTAGGGCATCAGTAATTAATATCACAGACATCATTAGGGCATCAGTAATGAATATCACAGACAGCCTTATATCATCCATCATTAGGGCATCAGTAATTAATATCACAGACATCATTAGGGCATCAGTAATGAATATCACAGACAGCCTTATATCATCCATCATTAGGGCATCAGTAATGAATATCACAGACAGCCTTACAGCATCCATCATTAGGGCACCAGTAATGAATATCACAGATAGCCTTACAGCATCCATCATTAGGGCATCAGTAATTAATATCACAGACATCATTAGGGCATCAGTAATGAATATCACAGACAGCCTTACATCATCCATCATTAGGGCATCAGTAATGAATATCACAGACAGCCTTACAGCATCCATCATTAGGGCATCAATTATCAATATCACAAAGCTTTAAAAAGTTACTTTAATCGTTGTCGACAGGGATAACCGAAATCTCTATAATTGTAATCGTAGTAATTTACTCCATTTTGATAAAATGAGAAATACATTAAAAACACAATGGCTTAATTACATGGTGATTTTATTGTAATGGTATTTTTTCATATTCCTACAAAATCTATAAACAGAGCCTTATAATGACAATATGCGTGGGGTATCTCAGTGATCCTTCGTGGTGGGACGAGTAAAAGGTTAAATTTAACATTTACAAACTGTAAAATGTTTGATTTAAACTGCATTACAGTAAATTCTGTTTTTAATTAAATAACTGGTAAAATCAATTCTACACATAGACTTTTCCCAACCCTGTGCCAGCCCTAACTGAATAACATATAGGATTAAACAAAACTGTTTAAAATTTCATACAATAGAACTCTGTACCCGAGAAGCATACGGATGCAAGTCCAAAAAGCTAAATGTTCAGGAGAGCCAAAATACTTTTTTTTCTGTAAGTTTGGTCTCATAACTTCTGCGGATATTGATGATAATTGATTTTTATTTTTTATCCTATTGAATCAATTAATTTTGTATCGAAAATGAGAAAATAAAATAAAATATTTTATATGCAAAGCCTAAAAAAAATATTTTAAAAAAAAGCATTGTGGACTTGAGTCCTTCTGCTTCAAAATGATATTGAATATTTTGGTATGACACATGGTATATTATAAAGGGATCAATGTTGAAAACTTCACTTGGAAGTAAAATAATAACTATATAACAGGTAAATATAAATATATATTTTATTTATATTTATATTTCCCTATAAATAAAATAGATATTTATATTTACTAGGTAAATATAAATAAAAAATCAAATAGTTATTTATAGGTAAATATAAATAAAATAGATCAATGTTGAAATTTCATTTGGAAGTAAAATAATAACTATATAACCGGCATATATAAATATCTATTTTATTTATAAATTTTTTTATTTAATTATAATTATTTTTACAAATTATTTGTATTTTCCATATCTTCGTCATCTGACAGAGAAAAAAAGATAAAAAAAAATAAGTGTAAAAAAAGTGCAGTGGCTCTGGTACCCACTGTAACATCTTTTGTAGGACACCAAAATTTGGTGTATTTAATGCGATTGGAATTGTATTTACCTGGGGCAATACCTCCGGGGTGCTCAAAACGGTTCCACGATAAATCGACAATTCAACACACCTTTAAAAAGTGATATAAAGTCATTAGAAACGATGAAAAAAATAAATTAAACCTAACCTAACCCACTTAACCCAGTTAATAGAGATTTTGTTCTTCACTTTACCATCACTTTTCATGACTTTATATAACTTTTTAAAAATGGGAAATTATCATGAATTATCATTTTGATGATTTATCCGGTCACCGCTCAAAACACCTCTCCTTTTTCTTCTAATATAATAATATTTAAATTCAGTTTCCTGAAAACCATTTTTATACAGTAGCATCCCCGACACATTTACGTCAGCTCGTAGCCATAATACCGTTGATATTAGGAAACCCTTACCATTCATATTCTTCTTTCGATATACAAAAGGTGATTGTGAACCAGTTTTAAAGGGAATTTAAATATTTGAAATTTTCTAAGTTCATTGAGTGTACAATGTACTGATTATTAGTTTTGCAATATCTGATGAATTGTTCCCGTTAATTTTTTTGTCGTGCGGTAAAATATTTGGAATTGGGTAGTTTTTTTTTGCCCTTCCAATCGCTGAATGGACAGAGTCTACTTCCAGGTAATAAAAATTTAAGATGAATGATCTTGAGGTTTTTAATTTTTTATAAAACCTGCCATACGTAGGATATGGCTATTGTTATATTTCTATTTTGACCTGCACAGTTGTCAGACCATACGGTTATTTCTTCAACATTATTCCCCATATCGCTCTATATCCACTTTAAGAGGCAAGAAGCTACTTCATTTGCCACCTGTTTTCCATCCCTATATAGTCCATTCAGTAGTATAATGATGAGGTAAGGTAAATGTAAGTAAATAAATAAATAAGTGACATGGTCAGGTCTTCAATAATAATATCACCACCTATGTTTCCCTCAGTCTTTTAAGAAGAATTCTGTTTCTTGAGCCTCGTCATACATTCATACACGGAAATACTCTTTTTCATCATTATTTATTGCAGGAATGCAATAAATAATGATGAGAGCACTGGGATTGTTCTGTTTAGTTCCACAGAAAACATAGAAATTAGAGGCATAAGGACGCAAAATGGACTTGAGTCTACATTCGAATGTTTACTTCCATGGAAAGCGTAGTAATGTTAGAGGCAGAAAGATGCAAGTCCAATGTACATCTTTATGCTTCTACGGTGTGAATGTGCTAATGGTTCTTGCATCCTTATAATATTTTTGAAAATACCATAAATATTCAAGATAGGGCTTGCATCTTTTTGCCACTAATGAACATGATAATTTACTTCATGTCTTCATCAAAAACTCATTTCTTCAAATTTTGGACTTGCATCCGTATGCTTCTCGGGTACAGATACTTATCTCCTATTTTCGTATAAAACGTGTACAGATTTTTAGTACCTTTTTTCATTGAATTCTGTGGAATGTATCTGCTGTTTAAAAACAGAATTATGTGTATTTGTGTCAAGATTGGAAATACAACGATAACCTACATTAATTCACCTCAACTGGCACTGAAGTGGCCCGCTGTGGAATATGTCTATTTTCCTGTATTATGTTTATCTTGAGAAAAAAACTGTTGTTTCTTATAATAAAAGAGAATTAATTTCAAGTACATATTTAGGTTGGACTGACTGACCTGCGCAACCCCTTCCTTGGTGACCTTGTCCCAGATGGAGTGCAGGCGCGCGGTGAAGGGGTCAACGGGCAGCGTGGGGGCCAGGGCCTCGCGCAGGAAGGCGGGGTCGTGCGCCACGCGGTGCGTCAGCTCATTGAGCAGCGGCTGCATTGCCACCGCCTTCTCAAACTCCAGGCGCGGGAAGGCCGAAGGGGTCAGCGCAAACGGCGCAAACTGCAACAAGATAAATGAGGGTCACTAAATAACTAACTAACCTAACCTTCATCAGGAAGGCGGGGTCGTATTGCGTCGGATCGGAGGGACAACACCAGAAGGGTTCAGCTAAGGATCTCCGGTGTTAAATGTATGAAACATTATTGAGGATGGTAATCCTTAAGCTTCTAAAAAATCTCATCTTATCAATCTAGCGGAATTTATCCTTAATACTTATCCCAGCCAATGATACAAAGCTTTGAAGATAACTCCTAATATGGAGCGTAAATTGAGTAATGATTGAGTTAATGAGTTTGAATTCTACCCGGATCTTTACGCACGTGACTGCACAGAAGTGTTTCATTAGATTCTCAAGCGGAGATATTCGCAGATGGAGGGTAACACATAATATATCGATTTATTGTTTGGATTTTTCGTGAAAAATGAAGTTTGTGTAATATTTATGATTACTATCACAATATTTATTTCTTAAATGTACCATAATCTTGTAAATATAATTTCATCAAAATACATTGATAAAACTGTTTTAGTACCTCGCATGTAATAACCAAAATATAAAGTTGTTCATCTATGACTTTTTATTAATACATCAATTAATTCTAGTGAAATACACTATTTATTTTTAATGAATTTACAGTGACAGGATAAGATAAATTTCAGTGCAGTTTAATATTTCATGCATTCAGTGGAATGCCACAGTTGAAGAGCTCTACTCTGTTGTGTTTTTATGCATAAAGGTTATCGCACACATATCACCTCGGCATTGGATCATCACAGCCTCGCCTCATTTCACGAGCTTGTTGGAGGCGAGGCAACGCCGCTACGATGCTGATGAGTGTGCGTTGCAGTATGGAGTTGCACATAAAGGTTATTGCACACATATCACCTCGGCATTGGATCATCACAGCCTCGCCTCATTTCACGAGCTTGTTGGAGGCGAGGCAACGCCGCTACGATGCTGATGAGTGTGCGTTGCAGTATGGAGTTGCACATAAAGGTTATCGCACACATATCACCTCGGCATTGGATCATCACAGCCTCGCTTCATTTCACGAGCTTGTTGGAGGCGAGGCAACGCCGCTACGATGCTGATGAGTGTGCGTTGCAGTAAGGAGTTGCACATAAAGAATTCTGAACGGCCCGAGCTGAGGCGATGGTGATCTGGTGCCAGGGTAACAACAGTGTTGTTCTTGAAAAATTAATATGGACAAGCGTATCTCGTACTATTAAGATAAGCTTTGATGATTTATCGAAAAAAATTATTTGAAAAGTTACTCGAAAATATTAATGAAATGTTTTTATTAAACAAATATTAAAAAGCCCAGCTTGTGACTGAAGTGATGCATATTTTTAACTCGTAGAAAAGATAAATAAAAACATGAAAATTTACATACAAATAAAGCTATTTGAAGCAAATTGCTAGTTGTTGACCTTGCAAAGCCGGTCTTAAACAGAAAGAGTGTTTGAGTGACTGACCTGCAGAGCGTCCTTGCTGAAGGCGGTCTTGCTGCGCATAGCGGCCCCGTGCATGAGCGCCCAGTCCTTGGCCGCTTCCCCCACACGCTCCAACACCTCGTCCGGCAGCGGCAGCGCCACGCACGGCACCAGCCGCGGTACTTCACTATTGCTCATCCTGCAACCAGCATAACACACAAGTCAACCAACAACAAACAATACTAAAATACATGATTTTGATTATTTTAGAAGTGCATTACATAAGGTTCAGGTTCATTCAAGTTTGCCACTCAGAAAATCGCACTTAACCTTAAAATGACAGACTTCTTTTCTTCATTTGGTGGAGGACATAGTGAGATGCTGAGGCTGTCCAGCCAGTTGACGGCATCGGAAGTCACCAGAATCGACACGGATGTGCCACGGGGGAATTGGTGAAGGGGACATGTGTTCCGTTGTTTATGTTTGTCCACATCCACACAATGCTTGTTTTCATGTCTGAGGTCTGCCTCCGAGCTTGCCACGATAATTCAGGAGTGTCGTGACTGAAGCAGACTTGTGCTTTCAGTTCAAAAGAGCACATCAGTTGCTCGCAGACATGCCTACTTAGACTTTGATTTCATCAACACATAATACTATAATTTGCTAGAAAATATTGACAGCTCTTGTGTAGCATAATATTCTAACTAACTAGTTGGGTAACAATCACGCCATTTCCGTGTACAGGTAGGCAGAGAGGATGGACCGCCACCGAACACCGTTTGATACACTCCTCGTTTCATTCACAATTATACAGACTCTTATGTTATTCCAACACTTTGACATAACCCGACTCTTTAAGTCGGGTTAAGTCCTTCGATAAACTTCTTTAGTAATAATTTATTTATACTGAATTAATCTAGAAATTGTCGCAAATTGAATTAACTTACATGTTGACAGATTTGTATTATAATAATGAATGGGCAAAATGGGAAAAACAGCACTTAAATAGCCACAGCTTTGTTTATCAGTGGGAGTTGCAAGCAGGAGATAAGAATATACTAATCATATACTAATATTATCACAAGTCATTTGGATGTATAAATAACAGTGAAGTGGTTAATGGCTATGTCACCATGGCTACTACTACATAACAATCACTGAACACACAATCCCTAGAAGTGTGATCTATAAATAATAACAATTTGAAAGAAAACTGATGTCGCCGATTACATAAGCTCTTTTGACTCCTAGACACAAGACAAGCTAATGAAAGAATTTGGATATAATTTTATTTTTTTAATGAAAGACAAACATTCCCGGGTTACGAATAACCTAATATTTTCAAATTTCCTACTACCATAACAGTAAACAGAAAACGGAAAATGTTGCTTATGTCCTGATGGAGGACCTAGCCAATCGAGGAATTGAACTCATGACGCACGCGTGGAAACCAGAGGTGGTGCCAACCGAATCACTGAACATATGAAAATGTACGATCAATTAATTTTAGCAGAGGTAAGATCAAATTGAGCTTACTTTGCGCACACGGACAGGCCCACAATACACTTCTGTCGGTTTCCCTCATCATTGATAATACTCAACTCATAATGAATGGGCAATTTAAGCTGCTGTTTATCTTTCTTCGTAGAATGAACTTCAATGCATTTAGAGACAATACTGTAGAAATGTATTGTGGGCATGTCCGTATGCCAGAAGTAAGGTAATTTTTTCCTTACGTCCGATGAAATTGATCGTGCATTTTCAAATATTGAAATTCTTTCTCAAGCAGATAATGAATAATTATTTCTTTAGCCTGTCTGGCTGTTTGGAGCCGAAAGGTATTTTGTGGTAATTTGGCGACAAAAGATTTCTGATCACACTTCTAGAAATTATCTGATCAGTGCTTATAGACTGTTGCATAAAGTATAAGATATTAGTACTGCACTTGAAAATTAAAAATACACCACTTATTATTAACCTAGAATTGTAAATTAAACTTACTTTTGTAACTATTTTTGTACAAGTATCACACAGCCGGAACAGTTTCTATTTAATAGTAGATTACAAAGATTGGTTGATTAGTTCAGTGGTTCAGGTTATTCAATAAGTATTGTAAACAGTATTGACATGAATTGATATTGATCGTCTTCGTTCAGTAATCAATATGGAAAAACTAAAATGAAATTATTAAAATATATTTTTACGCATGCCAATTTTTTTTTCAGCTTTATGACAGCGGCGAGTTGTTCATCGAGTGAGAAAAATCGAGATAACTCGAGATATTGTGTCGATCTTTATTATTTTTTACCGTAAAAAGCAATTACTTTGTGGTTAGGCATTATATTTTTTTAAGTGAAAGAAACATTTTGTATATAACCTGACTTTGTTCTAAGTTCTTTGTACTAAGTTCGTGGTTATATACAAAGTGTTTGTTATATTTAAAATTTTTCTTCAAACGTATTTTCAATGAATTCAATGTTATTTTTAAACCTACTTCTGTGTTTCGCAAAGATTTTGTCAATATCAATAGAGTTTTTGTTAGTACTTACTTACATTTTTTTGGCAAAACCATTTAACGGTAAAGGGTTGTAATATTTGAAATAGTAAAAACTGCATTTTAAAAATAATACTGTCTTTTATCAATGCACCGCTTACTAAATCGATGATTAGAATCACGCTTCTTTTTATTTTTCACTGGACAACATAAAAAAATCGATTTCATATTTCTAGCTTAGTGACAATCGACAGAAAAAAAACATATTAAAAAAATCGTTGAAGAGTGTGGTTTAAAATATCGTTCGCGGAATTTACAATCATGGTAATATGGTTCACGGAATTTACAGTTTGGACACTTAAGTTTAATTTTTTACGATTTTATGTGAGCAACATTAGGCAAAAAACAGTTTTCATTTAAATCTAACTAAAATTTTGATTTATTTTGAATTTTTAGTAACCCAAATCATTACCTAATACCGTGGAACCTACACTATTGGCATAATACAGTAATATGCATAAGAAATGTATGATTTTCGTCAAGTTTTTTTTAATTATTTATAAACACAAATATTACTTGCCTACGTGTATAAAATATAAAAATAACGTTTCTGTATGTGCTGAGTAATGACAATAAAAATAATTAAAAGTTATTTTTTCATAAATTTTGTTAGTTCTGGCAATGAGACCGGCAAAAAAAAATAATCTTGGTTATTTTGTTTGAGAAACCAATTTGAAGTAAAAAAATACAATTTCCCTTGAGTAAAAATCGAGGTGATTCTCGACTTTTTTTATCGACTGCCCAACACTAGTCTTAGAACTGCAAACTGTCAGAGTACGAAAAAAGGTGTTGCCAGTTTGAGGTGTGTCGAGCAAGTACAACCGAAGAAAAATAATCTAAATAAAATAATACAAAAAATAAACCTTTTTATACAAAATCACATCTCCCTGTTTCTTATAACAATATTGAAACAGAGTGAAGTTTCAACAGTCTGTGACTATTAAAAATGCGGCGGTTTAGTAAATTTATCTACTTTAATCTTTTATGCACGTTTTTATAATTAATTTCGTTTTAAATTTACTAATATTGTCTCAATACTTAATTTCATAATGGGGAAAAGCTCTAAAAATTGTGTTTAACAATTTTCACCGTGGAATGATTTACTGGCTTCTGTGTTTTCTCCTTCCTACAACATAGGTCTCTTCATGACTTCCCTTCACACAGCATCTCCAAAAATAACACAGGCCCTGAGAAAAAATACTTCCATGTCGTGTTGTGTGTAGTTATAATTAAAATATATTTTTTTGAAGATTGAATGATGTTTATGTAGTTTATTTGAAAATTGAATTATGTTTTTAGTTAATTTGAAAATTGGATTATTTATTTATTATTCAAACGCCCTATCGGGCTTTTACAGAGTAAATTAACAGTTTATTTATGTAAGTGTAACATAATACATGGATAATGTTAATTTGTATGTTTAATTTCGTCTGTAATTATATACTAAGACTTTGAATATTGTATACACAATATTGTATACCTTTCAAACTTTATTTTCTTTTTATATATACTTACTCTTTCTATAAATATGATCTCCTGGAGCTCACCTTACGAAGTAGTAGAATAATTAGGAAAAAAAAATTGTATACTGTTATAATTTGAAATCTTGTATTATTTTGTAATAAATAAAATAAATGATTACATATTTTGACCTGGCTGGAAACACGAGTTGTTTGGCAACACGCGAATGTTTTAGTATTGAAAAAAAAAACTATCTTGTTATATCATTTCCAAAGACAGAAGTCTTCTTGAAATCGAAAACTAAGTTATTTTGCTACGTATTAAAGGTATTTATCGCAAATAAATATGCATATTTATCAATTTATTCTGTCAGCTATCAAAACTAACCGTAACTATTTAATGGCAGCCGTAAACACGGCTATTTCCTAGTGTAATATTGCTCACGTTAAACGTCAGATGCTCCAGTCCAACTATTAATTAACCATAACGCCGTTTCTTGGCTCACACACTCTTTGCTTCATGTACATTCATACACACTCTTCTGTTATTCTGAATCTTGACTGATCAGTCAAGTATTTGATTCACTCGGTCGTGCCATGTCTTCCTCGGGCACCCCCGACTTCTTTTAACAATCTATTTCGTGTTTTATGTTCTCCTTACACCCCTTTCTTCGTTCTTCCACTCTCTTTATGTCCAAACCATCTAAGTGTCCCTTTCTAATTTTATTGTAGTACAAACATATAACAGGTATGATGCCCAAAACAAACATAGGTACATGAACGTAATTTTTTTTAAATCTTATTCATTATGAATTCAACGTCCTCGACCTCCAGTGTAAATATAATTGCAGAATAATCACAATGAGGAGAAACGGCGTGATGGTAGTTAGTTAGTCACACTTGTTCCAAAATCCTTATAACGTCCTCCCACTAGCCAACACATTTTTCCGTACCTACTGGTATGCTTAAGTGCTTGCCTGTCTCTCGGCAATGTCAAATTGGGTAAACTTGTTGAATTCCGCCTTATGCAAAACTAATACTTGAATATCTAATGGAGACAACTTTGGAGAGGTCAAAGAGTTTCCCAAAACCGGCCTCTCCCGATCTGGCACGCCACGCAGCTGGGCATCCTGAACACACCTCAACCGTGTTATATCAATTGAACACATAAACATGCTATCTTTTTGCTCAACCTGCCCACCAGCTCTTCCACTGAGCTAATCCCCCTCGGTCATATTTAACTGTATCATACCAGACTAAGAACTACCAACATTATCTAGGAAAATAAATGGTACACCCCAGCAGAACCGCTAGTGCTGGGGTAAGGCCTGAGTACTCCGAGATTGTAGATACCGTTGGTGGCACTCTTCTCCAATGCCATTCAACCTGAGCAAGGTAGTTCACACCTGTTGGGATGGCTGTAGCAGTGCTGGGGTAAGGCCTGAATACTCCGAGATTGTAGATACCGTTGGTGGCACTCTTCTCCAATGCCATTCAACCTGAGCAAGGTAGTTCACACCTGTTGGGATGGCTGTAGCAGTGCTGGGGTAAGGCCTGAGTACTCCGAGATTGTAGATACCGTTGGTGACACTCTTCTCCAATGCCATTCAACCTGAGCAAGGTAGTTCACACCTGTTGGGATGGCTGTAGCAGTGCTGGGGTAAGGCCTGAGTACTCCGAGATTGTAGATACCGTTGGTGACACTCTTCTCCAATGCCATTCAACCTGAGCAAGGTAGTTCACACCTGTTGGGATGGCTGTAGCAGGTCTTGTTTCCACTCCCTACGCTAGATATACTTTGATCTCACGGTGGTAATGTTGTTGACACATTGCAGGTAATGGTGGCAGCCTGACTGCTAGAAGACTAATACAATGCCCTCGCTATTGCGGATAGTGGTGGCTCGGGTCCCGTTGGGCGCCCGCGGGATCGCCGGCAAGGTGATGCGGGAGACCCTCAACGTGCCCCCGAGGCCTAAGCCCTTCCCCTGGGAGACCCAGCACTACAACCTCTACCACCGCCTCTGGGACAACACGTCCAGTCGCTTCAACGACAACACCAAGGTATACATATAACTATAAGATATTTGATTGTTCCACATCTTCCTGAACCACCCTTAATAGTGAATTGGTTTTTAGAATTGTACGGAATGAACGCTCGAGTCAGCGGGATATCGCTGTTCAATCCGTATGACAAGTTGGTTAGCTTCCATGCATAATTTGAAATGATAGCGTAGAATAGCCTTGAAGGGTAAAGCCAGAAAAAAAAACTAAAACAGCAATCGATTGAATCTTGATTGAAAAACGGCATGGATGATATTAGAGCGAAAACGTTTGACTGGTTAAAAACGCGCCTCGTATCAATCACTATCTGGTTGGATCAAACGCAATAATACCCAAAATTTCAACATAACCCAATTTTCACGTATATAAGGTTACAGGCTAATGAAGCTTACACCACCAGCGAACAGAGTTTAATATTGCGTAAAGATGGAAATATTCCAAATTGTAAACGAATCTGACAGACCATCTGGGAGGCATGGCCATATTGGCCATCCAAGGTCACCTCTAAAGAAGTATTATTAAGTATTTGAATGGCTTGTATTGAAAACTGTGAAGTGTCTGTTTTGGTATATTTTCTCCACTTGAGCCTTATTCTTCCGACACACCGAGTTCTAGTATTGTCCTTTGTTGTCTTACTGACTGCTGACTGTACTGTTACTGTTTGAAGGTAGTGGTTATCGATGGACCCCCGGCGGCCGGGAAGACTACGCTGGCGGCCCAGCTGGCCGAGGAGCTGGACATGCGCCACTTCCCAGAAGCCACCATGGACGACATCTACATCAACTCGTATGGCTTCGACCTGCGCACCGTTGACCACGAGATGCCCGCCAGCTGCCGCACCTTCGACCACAAGGACTTCTGCCGCGACCCTGGTCATCCGCAAGCCGCCAACTTCCAGGTCATGATGTTCCGCGCGCGCTGCAGCCAGTACATCGACGCCGTGACGCATGTCTTCAACACGGGGCAGGGAGTAGTGCTGGAACGCAGCCCTTGGTCCGATTTTGTGTTCCTCGAGGCCATGTACAAGTGCGGCTTCATCAACTTGAACTGCCGCAACGCTTACAGGAAGATCAAAGCCAACATCATCTCAGAGCTCCGTCGCCCGCAGCTCGTCATCTACTTGGATGTGCCGGTCAGCGTGACACAGGAGAGGATAAAAGCCAGGAAACTGGAGCACGAACAGAAGTCTCCGGCGTTTAGCAACTTGTATCTCGATACGCTCGAGCGTCAGCACAAGCAGAACTACCTCAAAGAGATGGGTCTTCACGCCGAGGTGATGGTATACGATTGGAGCGTGCCCGGAGATACCGAAGCCATGGTGGAAGACATTGAGCGCTTGGACTTTGATAATTATCCAAAGTACGGCGAGATGGGCAGAGACTGGAGGTTCTTCTTCGAACAGGAGATGGGCGACGCTCGCGCGGAGGTGACCAACTACAAGCCGGAGATAATGAACTTCCTGAATGTGCCCGTATTTGACGTGCCTGAGCTGCTGATCAGCGGAGAGGACACCTTCGAGCGCAACCAAGTGATGGCCAAGGTGCTGAGCCACCAGTACGCCCCCGGCTACAACAAGGCTTTGGGAGACCGCGGATTGCTGTTCAAGAGCCACAGCAAGGCCTCCCTGCGAACTGGCCTCGATCCCTGGTACCAATGAACCCCCGTGGTGGCCTCGCATTTCTAATTCCAGCTTCAGATTGCCATTGCCCCATGATTCTATTCGAGTGCAACTGTAAAACATGTAGATATGTTGACATCTGTTATATTATGTACTTCTTTGTAAATAAACAACGCTAAATTATAATACACGTGCTGGAATTGACTTATTTTTACATTAGTTGAAACAATCGACACTCGCTACCGATTTCTATTTTATGCTCACTAAATCACAACACTTAACAGCAGGTTATTTTTGCATATGTGGCTTAAGCTTGCCTTAGTAAATAACTGGCCAATATCTAAGACCCTAATTTTAGCAAATAGTTCTTTTGAGGGGTGGTTTTTTATTTGTTATTAGGTTGGCATTTAAATATGGTAATTATTCGGGATCGCTGGCCACGGCTAATATCAAATATTAAAAAAACAACCTATCGATTTACCTACCTTTAAATTTTAGCATTTTAATTTTTAATTACGTAAAATGGAAATTCGCTTTCCTTGTATGTGATGATAGCCATAATAATTACTGTTGATGACATTTTCTTATGTTGGTATTCCTTATACCATATGAGTGACTAGAATTTTTACCATTTACTCTGCAAATTATGTAGGTACTATTTTCTCAAAATTAGTTTTTGTGTCTTAACAAATGCTTTACCTCTTATTATTACTTTTATAAGTTACTGATTGCCCTGATTCATCTTCAAATATCTTACCTCCAAAATCAAAATCTGTCAAAAATTTAAACGATAGAAATAAATTTTTTAAATGTAGATTTATTAAGAAAGTAATTAATTAAAATTAAAATTTCGGACCATATATATTTTTTTATTACTCTTTATTTTGGCTTTCACCCATTAGGGGTGATCTTTGCCATACACAATTAACATTTTTTTTTCTTAACAAATACGACAAATGACAGAATTTTTATTTTTATTTTTTTATTTATTAGTAATTTTTTTTATACATATGTGGATAGTTACATAAAATATTGAGAAATGTATAAAAAATATCGTAATAAATGTACATTGTGGAAGGTTTCAGGATGTGGATTGTAGATCGCCATGAATACTTACTTGTGGTAGCAGGGCCATCGACTCGGAGAAGTAATAAATGTACATTGTGGAAGGTTTCAGGATGTGGATTGTAGATCGCCATGAATACTTACTTGTGGTAGCAGGGCCATCGACTCGGAGAAGTAATAAATGTACATTGTGGAAGGTTTCAGGATGTGGATTGTAGATCGCCATGAATACTTACTTGTGGTAGCAGGGCCATCGACTCGGAGAAGTAATAAATGTACATTGTGGAAGGTTTCAGGATGTGGATTGTAGATCGCCATGAATACTTACTTGTGGTAGCAGGGCCATCGACTCGGAGAAGTAATAAATGTACATTGTGGAAGGTTTCAGGATGTGGATTGTAGATCGCCATGAATACTTACTTGTGGTAGCAGGGCCATCGACTCGGAGAAGTAATAAATGTACATTGTGGAAGGTTTCAGGATGTGGATTGTAGATCGCCATGAATACTTACTTGTGGTAGCAGGGCCATCGACTCGGAGAAGTAATAAATGTACATTGTGGAAGGTTTCAGGATGTGGATTGTAGATCGCCATGAATACTTACTTGTGGTAGCAGGGCCATCGACTCGGAGAAGTAATAAATGTACATTGTGGAAGGTTTCAGGATGTGGATTGTAGATCGCCATGAATACTTACTTGTGGTAGCAGGGCCATCGACTCGGAGAAGTAATAAATGTACATTGTGGAAGGTTTCAGGATGTGGATTGTAGATCGCCATGAATACTTACTTGTGGTAGCAGGGCCATCGACTCGGAGAAGTAATAAATGTACATTGTGGAAGGTTTCAGGATGTGGATTGTAGATCGCCATGAATACTTACTTGTGGTAGCAGGGCCATCGACTCGGAGAAGTAATAAATGTACATTGTGGAAGGTTTCAGGATGTGGATTGTAGATCGCCATGAATACTTACTTGTGGTAGCAGGGCCATCGACTCGGAGAAGTAATAAATGTACATTGTGGAAGGTTTCAGGATGTGGATTGTAGATCGCCATGAATACTTACTTGTGGTAGCAGGGCCATCGACTCGGAGAAGTAATAAATGTACATTGTGGAAGGTTTCAGGATGTGGATTGTAGATCGCCATGAATACTTACTTGTGGTAGCAGGGCCATCGACTCGGAGAAGTAATAAATGTACATTGTGGAAGGTTTCAGGATGTGGATTGTAGATCGCCATGAATACTTACTTGTGGTAGCAGGGCCATCGACTCGGAGAAGTAATAAATGTACATTGTGGAAGGTTTCAGGATGTGGATTGTAGATCGCCATGAATACTTACTTGTGGTAGCAGGGCCATCGACTCGGAGAAGTAATAAATGTACATTGTGGAAGGTTTCAGGATGTGGATTGTAGATCGCCATGAATACTTACTTGTGGTAGCAGGGCCATCGACTCGGAGAAGTAATAAATGTACATTGTGGAAGGTTTCAGGATGTGGATTGTAGATCGCCATGAATACTTACTTGTGGTAGCAGGGCCATCGACTCGGAGAAGTAATAAATGTACATTGTGGAAGGTTTCAGGATGTGGATTGTAGATCGCCATGAATACTTACTTGTGGTAGCAGGGCCATCGACTCGGAGAAGTAATAAATGTACATTGTGGAAGGTTTCAGGATGTGGATTGTAGATCGCCATGAATACTTACTTGTGGTAGCAGGGCCATCGACTCGGAGAAGTAATAAATGTACATTGTGGAAGGTTTCAGGATGTGGATTGTAGATCGCCATGAATACTTACTTGTGGTAGCAGGGCCATCGACTCGGAGAAGTAATAAATGTACATTGTGGAAGGTTTCAGGATGTGGATTGTAGATCGCCATGAATACTTACTTGTGGTAGCAGGGCCATCGACTCGGAGAAGTAATAAATGTACATTGTGGAAGGTTTCAGGATGTGGATTGTAGATCGCCATGAATACTTACTTGTGGTAGCAGGGCCATCGACTCGGAGAAGTAATAAATGTACATTGTGGAAGGTTTCAGGATGTGGATTGTAGATCGCCATGAATACTTACTTGTGGTAGCAGGGCCATCGACTCGGAGAAGTAATAAATGTACATTGTGGAAGGTTTCAGGATGTGGATTGTAGATCGCCATGAATACTTACTTGTGGTAGCAGGGCCATCGACTCGGAGAAGTAATAAATGTACATTGTGGAAGGTTTCAGGATGTGGATTGTAGATCGCCATGAATACTTACTTGTGGTAGCAGGGCCATCGACTCGGAGAAGTAATAAATGTACATTGTGGAAGGTTTCAGGATGTGGATTGTAGATCGCCATGAATACTTACTTGTGGTAGCAGGGCCATCGACTCGGAGAAGTAATAAATGTACATTGTGGAAGGTTTCAGGATGTGGATTGTAGATCGCCATGAATACTTACTTGTGGTAGCAGGGCCATCGACTCGGAGAAGTAATAAATGTACATTGTGGAAGGTTTCAGGATGTGGATTGTAGATCGCCATGAATACTTACTTGTGGTAGCAGGGCCATCGACTCGGAGAAGTAATAAATGTACATTGTGGAAGGTTTCAGGATGTGGATTGTAGATCGCCATGAATACTTACTTGTGGTAGCAGGGCCATCGACTCGGAGAAGTAATAAATGTACATTGTGGAAGGTTTCAGGATGTGGATTGTAGATCGCCATGAATACTTACTTGTGGTAGCAGGGCCATCGACTCGGAGAAGTAATAAATGTACATTGTGGAAGGTTTCAGGATGTGGATTGTAGATCGCCATGAATACTTACTTGTGGTAGCAGGGCCATCGACTCGGAGAAGTAATAAATGTACATTGTGGAAGGTTTCAGGATGTGGATTGTAGATCGCCATGAATACTTACTTGTGGTAGCAGGGCCATCGACTCGGAGAAGTAATAAATGTACATTGTGGAAGGTTTCAGGATGTGGATTGTAGATCGCCATGAATACTTACTTGTGGTAGCAGGGCCATCGACTCGGAGAAGTAATAAATGTACATTGTGGAAGGTTTCAGGATGTGGATTGTAGATCGCCATGAATACTTACTTGTGGTAGCAGGGCCATCGACTCGGAGAAGTAATAAATGTACATTGTGGAAGGTTTCAGGATGTGGATTGTAGATCGCCATGAATACTTACTTGTGGTAGCAGGGCCATCGACTCGGAGAAGTAATAAATGTACATTGTGGAAGGTTTCAGGATGTGGATTGTAGATCGCCATGAATACTTACTTGTGGTAGCAGGGCCATCGACTCGGAGAAGTAATAAATGTACATTGTGGAAGGTTTCAGGATGTGGATTGTAGATCGCCATGAATACTTACTTGTGGTAGCAGGGCCATCGACTCGGAGAAGTAATAAATGTACATTGTGGAAGGTTTCAGGATGTGGATTGTAGATCGCCATGAATACTTACTTGTGGTAGCAGGGCCATCGACTCGGAGAAGTAATAAATGTACATTGTGGAAGGTTTCAGGATGTGGATTGTAGATCGCCATGAATACTTACTTGTGGTAGCAGGGCCATCGACTCGGAGAAGTAATAAATGTACATTGTGGAAGGTTTCAGGATGTGGATTGTAGATCGCCATGAATACTTACTTGTGGTAGCAGGGCCATCGACTCGGAGAAGTAATAAATGTACATTGTGGAAGGTTTCAGGATGTGGATTGTAGATCGCCATGAATACTTACTTGTGGTAGCAGGGCCATCGACTCGGAGAAGTAATAAATGTACATTGTGGAAGGTTTCAGGATGTGGATTGTAGATCGCCATGAATACTTACTTGTGGTAGCAGGGCCATCGACTCGGAGAAGTAATAAATGTACATTGTGGAAGGTTTCAGGATGTGGATTGTAGATCGCCATGAATACTTACTTGTGGTAGCAGGGCCATCGACTCGGAGAAGTAATAAATGTACATTGTGGAAGGTTTCAGGATGTGGATTGTAGATCGCCATGAATACTTACTTGTGGTAGCAGGGCCATCGACTCGGAGAAGTAATAAATGTACATTGTGGAAGGTTTCAGGATGTGGATTGTAGATCGCCATGAATACTTACTTGTGGTAGCAGGGCCATCGACTCGGAGAAGTAATAAATGTACATTGTGGAAGGTTTCAGGATGTGGATTGTAGATCGCCATGAATACTTACTTGTGGTAGCAGGGCCATCGACTCGGAGAAGTAATAAATGTACATTGTGGAAGGTTTCAGGATGTGGATTGTAGATCGCCATGAATACTTACTTGTGGTAGCAGGGCCATCGACTCGGAGAAGTAATAAATGTACATTGTGGAAGGTTTCAGGATGTGGATTGTAGATCGCCATGAATACTTACTTGTGGTAGCAGGGCCATCGACTCGGAGAAGTAATAAATGTACATTGTGGAAGGTTTCAGGATGTGGATTGTAGATCGCCATGAATACTTACTTGTGGTAGCAGGGCCATCGACTCGGAGAAGTAATAAATGTACATTGTGGAAGGTTTCAGGATGTGGATTGTAGATCGCCATGAATACTTACTTGTGGTAGCAGGGCCATCGACTCGGAGAAGTAATAAATGTACATTGTGGAAGGTTTCAGGATGTGGATTGTAGATCGCCATGAATACTTACTTGTGGTAGCAGGGCCATCGACTCGGAGAAGTAATAAATGTACATTGTGGAAGGTTTCAGGATGTGGATTGTAGATCGCCATGAATACTTACTTGTGGTAGCAGGGCCATCGACTCGGAGAAGTAATAAATGTACATTGTGGAAGGTTTCAGGATGTGGATTGTAGATCGCCATGAATACTTACTTGTGGTAGCAGGGCCATCGACTCGGAGAAGTAATAAATGTACATTGTGGAAGGTTTCAGGATGTGGATTGTAGATCGCCATGAATACTTACTTGTGGTAGCAGGGCCATCGACTCGGAGAAGTAATAAATGTACATTGTGGAAGGTTTCAGGATGTGGATTGTAGATCGCCATGAATACTTACTTGTGGTAGCAGGGCCATCGACTCGGAGAAGTAATAAATGTACATTGTGGAAGGTTTCAGGATGTGGATTGTAGATCGCCATGAATACTTACTTGTGGTAGCAGGGCCATCGACTCGGAGAAGTAATAAATGTACATTGTGGAAGGTTTCAGGATGTGGATTGTAGATCGCCATGAATACTTACTTGTGGTAGCAGGGCCATCGACTCGGAGAAGTAATAAATGTACATTGTGGAAGGTTTCAGGATGTGGATTGTAGATCGCCATGAATACTTACTTGTGGTAGCAGGGCCATCGACTCGGAGAAGTAATAAATGTACATTGTGGAAGGTTTCAGGATGTGGATTGTAGATCGCCATGAATACTTACTTGTGGTAGCAGGGCCATCGACTCGGAGAAGTAATAAATGTACATTGTGGAAGGTTTCAGGATGTGGATTGTAGATCGCCATGAATACTTACTTGTGGTAGCAGGGCCATCGACTCGGAGAAGTAATAAATGTACATTGTGGAAGGTTTCAGGATGTGGATTGTAGATCGCCATGAATACTTACTTGTGGTAGCAGGGCCATCGACTCGGAGAAGTAATAAATGTACATTGTGGAAGGTTTCAGGATGTGGATTGTAGATCGCCATGAATACTTACTTGTGGTAGCAGGGCCATCGACTCGGAGAAGTAATAAATGTACATTGTGGAAGGTTTCAGGATGTGGATTGTAGATCGCCATGAATACTTACTTGTGGTAGCAGGGCCATCGACTCGGAGAAGTAATAAATGTACATTGTGGAAGGTTTCAGGATGTGGATTGTAGATCGCCATGAATACTTACTTGTGGTAGCAGGGCCATCGACTCGGAGAAGTAATAAATGTACATTGTGGAAGGTTTCAGGATGTGGATTGTAGATCGCCATGAATACTTACTTGTGGTAGCAGGGCCATCGACTCGGAGAAGTAATAAATGTACATTGTGGAAGGTTTCAGGATGTGGATTGTAGATCGCCATGAATACTTACTTGTGGTAGCAGGGCCATCGACTCGGAGAAGTAATAAATGTACATTGTGGAAGGTTTCAGGATGTGGATTGTAGATCGCCATGAATACTTACTTGTGGTAGCAGGGCCATCGACTCGGAGAAGTAATAAATGTACATTGTGGAAGGTTTCAGGATGTGGATTGTAGATCGCCATGAATACTTACTTGTGGTAGCAGGGCCATCGACTCGGAGAAGTAATAAATGTACATTGTGGAAGGTTTCAGGATGTGGATTGTAGATCGCCATGAATACTTACTTGTGGTAGCAGGGCCATCGACTCGGAGAAGTAATAAATGTACATTGTGGAAGGTTTCAGGATGTGGATTGTAGATCGCCATGAATACTTACTTGTGGTAGCAGGGCCATCGACTCGGAGAAGTAATAAATGTACATTGTGGAAGGTTTCAGGATGTGGATTGTAGATCGCCATGAATACTTACTTGTGGTAGCAGGGCCATCGACTCGGAGAAGTAATAAATGTACATTGTGGAAGGTTTCAGGATGTGGATTGTAGATCGCCATGAATACTTACTTGTGGTAGCAGGGCCATCGACTCGGAGAAGTAATAAATGTACATTGTGGAAGGTTTCAGGATGTGGATTGTAGATCGCCATGAATACTTACTTGTGGTAGCAGGGCCATCGACTCGGAGAAGTAATAAATGTACATTGTGGAAGGTTTCAGGATGTGGATTGTAGATCGCCATGAATACTTACTTGTGGTAGCAGGGCCATCGACTCGGAGAAGTAATAAATGTACATTGTGGAAGGTTTCAGGATGTGGATTGTAGATCGCCATGAATACTTACTTGTGGTAGCAGGGCCATCGACTCGGAGAAGTAATAAATGTACATTGTGGAAGGTTTCAGGATGTGGATTGTAGATCGCCATGAATACTTACTTGTGGTAGCAGGGCCATCGACTCGGAGAAGTAATAAATGTACATTGTGGAAGGTTTCAGGATGTGGATTGTAGATCGCCATGAATACTTACTTGTGGTAGCAGGGCCATCGACTCGGAGAAGTAATAAATGTACATTGTGGAAGGTTTCAGGATGTGGATTGTAGATCGCCATGAATACTTACTTGTGGTAGCAGGGCCATCGACTCGGAGAAGTAATAAATGTACATTGTGGAAGGTTTCAGGATGTGGATTGTAGATCGCCATGAATACTTACTTGTGGTAGCAGGGCCATCGACTCGGAGAAGTAATAAATGTACATTGTGGAAGGTTTCAGGATGTGGATTGTAGATCGCCATGAATACTTACTTGTGGTAGCAGGGCCATCGACTCGGAGAAGTAATAAATGTACATTGTGGAAGGTTTCAGGATGTGGATTGTAGATCGCCATGAATACTTACTTGTGGTAGCAGGGCCATCGACTCGGAGAAGTAATAAATGTACATTGTGGAAGGTTTCAGGATGTGGATTGTAGATCGCCATGAATACTTACTTGTGGTAGCAGGGCCATCGACTCGGAGAAGTAATAAATGTACATTGTGGAAGGTTTCAGGATGTGGATTGTAGATCGCCATGAATACTTACTTGTGGTAGCAGGGCCATCGACTCGGAGAAGTAATAAATGTACATTGTGGAAGGTTTCAGGATGTGGATTGTAGATCGCCATGAATACTTACTTGTGGTAGCAGGGCCATCGACTCGGAGAAGTAATAAATGTACATTGTGGAAGGTTTCAGGATGTGGATTGTAGATCGCCATGAATACTTACTTGTGGTAGCAGGGCCATCGACTCGGAGAAGTAATAAATGTACATTGTGGAAGGTTTCAGGATGTGGATTGTAGATCGCCATGAATACTTACTTGTGGTAGCAGGGCCATCGACTCGGAGAAGTAATAAATGTACATTGTGGAAGGTTTCAGGATGTGGATTGTAGATCGCCATGAATACTTACTTGTGGTAGCAGGGCCATCGACTCGGAGAAGTAATAAATGTACATTGTGGAAGGTTTCAGGATGTGGATTGTAGATCGCCATGAATACTTACTTGTGGTAGCAGGGCCATCGACTCGGAGAAGTAATAAATGTACATTGTGGAAGGTTTCAGGATGTGGATTGTAGATCGCCATGAATACTTACTTGTGGTAGCAGGGCCATCGACTCGGAGAAGTAATAAATGTACATTGTGGAAGGTTTCAGGATGTGGATTGTAGATCGCCATGAATACTTACTTGTGGTAGCAGGGCCATCGACTCGGAGAAGTAATAAATGTACATTGTGGAAGGTTTCAGGATGTGGATTGTAGATCGCCATGAATACTTACTTGTGGTAGCAGGGCCATCGACTCGGAGAAGTAATAAATGTACATTGTGGAAGGTTTCAGGATGTGGATTGTAGATCGCCATGAATACTTACTTGTGGTAGCAGGGCCATCGACTCGGAGAAGTAATAAATGTACATTGTGGAAGGTTTCAGGATGTGGATTGTAGATCGCCATGAATACTTACTTGTGGTAGCAGGGCCATCGACTCGGAGAAGTAATAAATGTACATTGTGGAAGGTTTCAGGATGTGGATTGTAGATCGCCATGAATACTTACTTGTGGTAGCAGGGCCATCGACTCGGAGAAGTAATAAATGTACATTGTGGAAGGTTTCAGGATGTGGATTGTAGATCGCCATGAATACTTACTTGTGGTAGCAGGGCCATCGACTCGGAGAAGTAATAAATGTACATTGTGGAAGGTTTCAGGATGTGGATTGTAGATCGCCATGAATACTTACTTGTGGTAGCAGGGCCATCGACTCGGAGAAGTAATAAATGTACATTGTGGAAGGTTTCAGGATGTGGATTGTAGATCGCCATGAATACTTACTTGTGGTAGCAGGGCCATCGACTCGGAGAAGTAATAAATGTACATTGTGGAAGGTTTCAGGATGTGGATTGTAGATCGCCATGAATACTTACTTGTGGTAGCAGGGCCATCGACTCGGAGAAGTAATAAATGTACATTGTGGAAGGTTTCAGGATGTGGATTGTAGATCGCCATGAATACTTACTTGTGGTAGCAGGGCCATCGACTCGGAGAAGTAATAAATGTACATTGTGGAAGGTTTCAGGATGTGGATTGTAGATCGCCATGAATACTTACTTGTGGTAGCAGGGCCATCGACTCGGAGAAGTAATAAATGTACATTGTGGAAGGTTTCAGGATGTGGATTGTAGATCGCCATGAATACTTACTTGTGGTAGCAGGGCCATCGACTCGGAGAAGTAATAAATGTACATTGTGGAAGGTTTCAGGATGTGGATTGTAGATCGCCATGAATACTTACTTGTGGTAGCAGGGCCATCGACTCGGAGAAGTAATAAATGTACATTGTGGAAGGTTTCAGGATGTGGATTGTAGATCGCCATGAATACTTACTTGTGGTAGCAGGGCCATCGACTCGGAGAAGTAATAAATGTACATTGTGGAAGGTTTCAGGATGTGGATTGTAGATCGCCATGAATACTTACTTGTGGTAGCAGGGCCATCGACTCGGAGAAGTAATAAATGTACATTGTGGAAGGTTTCAGGATGTGGATTGTAGATCGCCATGAATACTTACTTGTGGTAGCAGGGCCATCGACTCGGAGAAGTAATAAATGTACATTGTGGAAGGTTTCAGGATGTGGATTGTAGATCGCCATGAATACTTACTTGTGGTAGCAGGGCCATCGACTCGGAGAAGTAATAAATGTACATTGTGGAAGGTTTCAGGATGTGGATTGTAGATCGCCATGAATACTTACTTGTGGTAGCAGGGCCATCGACTCGGAGAAGTAATAAATGTACATTGTGGAAGGTTTCAGGATGTGGATTGTAGATCGCCATGAATACTTACTTGTGGTAGCAGGGCCATCGACTCGGAGAAGTAATAAATGTACATTGTGGAAGGTTTCAGGATGTGGATTGTAGATCGCCATGAATACTTACTTGTGGTAGCAGGGCCATCGACTCGGAGAAGTAATAAATGTACATTGTGGAAGGTTTCAGGATGTGGATTGTAGATCGCCATGAATACTTACTTGTGGTAGCAGGGCCATCGACTCGGAGAAGTAATAAATGTACATTGTGGAAGGTTTCAGGATGTGGATTGTAGATCGCCATGAATACTTACTTGTGGTAGCAGGGCCATCGACTCGGAGAAGTAATAAATGTACATTGTGGAAGGTTTCAGGATGTGGATTGTAGATCGCCATGAATACTTACTTGTGGTAGCAGGGCCATCGACTCGGAGAAGTAATAAATGTACATTGTGGAAGGTTTCAGGATGTGGATTGTAGATCGCCATGAATACTTACTTGTGGTAGCAGGGCCATCGACTCGGAGAAGTAATAAATGTACATTGTGGAAGGTTTCAGGATGTGGATTGTAGATCGCCATGAATACTTACTTGTGGTAGCAGGGCCATCGACTCGGAGAAGTAATAAATGTACATTGTGGAAGGTTTCAGGATGTGGATTGTAGATCGCCATGAATACTTACTTGTGGTAGCAGGGCCATCGACTCGGAGAAGTAATAAATGTACATTGTGGAAGGTTTCAGGATGTGGATTGTAGATCGCCATGAATACTTACTTGTGGTAGCAGGGCCATCGACTCGGAGAAGTAATAAATGTACATTGTGGAAGGTTTCAGGATGTGGATTGTAGATCGCCATGAATACTTACTTGTGGTAGCAGGGCCATCGACTCGGAGAAGTAATAAATGTACATTGTGGAAGGTTTCAGGATGTGGATTGTAGATCGCCATGAATACTTACTTGTGGTAGCAGGGCCATCGACTCGGAGAAGTAATAAATGTACATTGTGGAAGGTTTCAGGATGTGGATTGTAGATCGCCATGAATACTTACTTGTGGTAGCAGGGCCATCGACTCGGAGAAGTAATAAATGTACATTGTGGAAGGTTTCAGGATGTGGATTGTAGATCGCCATGAATACTTACTTGTGGTAGCAGGGCCATCGACTCGGAGAAGTAATAAATGTACATTGTGGAAGGTTTCAGGATGTGGATTGTAGATCGCCATGAATACTTACTTGTGGTAGCAGGGCCATCGACTCGGAGAAGTAATAAATGTACATTGTGGAAGGTTTCAGGATGTGGATTGTAGATCGCCATGAATACTTACTTGTGGTAGCAGGGCCATCGACTCGGAGAAGTAATAAATGTACATTGTGGAAGGTTTCAGGATGTGGATTGTAGATCGCCATGAATACTTACTTGTGGTAGCAGGGCCATCGACTCGGAGAAGTAATAAATGTACATTGTGGAAGGTTTCAGGATGTGGATTGTAGATCGCCATGAATACTTACTTGTGGTAGCAGGGCCATCGACTCGGAGAAGTAATAAATGTACATTGTGGAAGGTTTCAGGATGTGGATTGTAGATCGCCATGAATACTTACTTGTGGTAGCAGGGCCATCGACTCGGAGAAGTAATAAATGTACATTGTGGAAGGTTTCAGGATGTGGATTGTAGATCGCCATGAATACTTACTTGTGGTAGCAGGGCCATCGACTCGGAGAAGTAATAAATGTACATTGTGGAAGGTTTCAGGATGTGGATTGTAGATCGCCATGAATACTTACTTGTGGTAGCAGGGCCATCGACTCGGAGAAGTAATAAATGTACATTGTGGAAGGTTTCAGGATGTGGATTGTAGATCGCCATGAATACTTACTTGTGGTAGCAGGGCCATCGACTCGGAGAAGTAATAAATGTACATTGTGGAAGGTTTCAGGATGTGGATTGTAGATCGCCATGAATACTTACTTGTGGTAGCAGGGCCATCGACTCGGAGAAGTAAAAGAAATTTCCACGTTTAATTATTTATTTAACGGAAGGTATGTTTAACATTTATAAGCGAAAGTGATTCTACAAAGTTAACAATGTGTCAGTTCTAAGACGCTCAAAAACAGAGTGCCGCTGCAGTCGCTATTGTGTCCGGTCGGACCTGCAGCGGCCGGTGTTGCAATCTAATAAAAGGGTGACCATCTTATAAATAATAATCACCATATTGGGGTGCTTTCTTATATCCCGACAGCCTCCCCTCCAGTGTCTACGACATACTACAGGATTTGAGATATAAGAAGCAACATATTGGTCACATCCTGACTGAGGCACCTCCAGTCAGAATGTGAGCAAGATAGATGGTCAACAAGAGAACTTAATTCTAATACAATGTTTACTAGTTAAGCTTTAGTTATGATGAGTGTTTGCAGTTTTAATTTATTTACAAAGTAGCTTAAAACTAAAAGTTTGCTAATATACCGCGTTTGCGGTGTCAGGTGCATCGACGAACTAGTTGTTCGGAGCATTGTTTATTACTTTGTAGTGCATGGAAATCAAAGTTTGATTGCAGTTTGAGGTTTCACTGTATAAATCGTGAAATTTTGCGAGCTGAACTATGTTCAGTGTAGCCGCATGAAACCTTCCACATCTGGTGACCCCGATTTTGAACATTTGTAACTTCGGTAAGTTTTTAGATTCTCACGGCCAAAAGCATTTTTGTTGTTTGTTTTTGGGGTGTTATGCCGTGTTGCGCTAACTCCTTCTTTAGCCGACGTTTCGGACAGCGTTGCAGTGTCCATCATCAGGGCAGATCCGGTAGATCCGAAGACGTGATGGACACTGCAACGCTGTCCGAAACGTCGGCTAAAGAAGGAGTTAGCGCAACACGGCATAACACCCCAAAAACAAACAACAAAAAATTTGTAACTTCATTTTTGTTTCGCGAAACACGTGTTGGTTCGGCACTTGACCTCAAAAGCAGAGTCCTGGGATAAATCTGGTAAGCACCATTTCATTTTTAATTTAAAATATTTAAATTCAAGTTAAAATTTAATAAATCCCAGTATTTTTTTGTAAAAAATTATATTCAATCATATGCGTTTGCACAACCACGGGTAGCTCTACAATTACCCGCTTTACAATTCTGAATACCCACTGAATTAATTCTACGTCTGTATATCCACGGCGTATAAAAATAAAATAAATCCAACAACAAGCCCTTTTTCTGTTGTAAACTGTGACATTTTCGTAATTTGAACTAAGGCGTGTTACCCTCTATTTCAGCTAAAACTGACGCAACTCGTGGAAACTTCCACATCTTTCACATCACATTCATCTTCCACATCTGGTCTACGAGGAGATCTCAAACTACATCATCGATCTACCTGCCGTCTCCAGCCCAGATCCAACCTGCAACGGACGACCTCGGAAACCTGATCAGCTTCAACATCCCGCCATGATCCCGCCACGTAAATTTCACATTTTTTTGTCAATATCTGTTTTCAAATATACTTACAAAACATTAATTTCTCACACATATTTTGATTGAAATTTAGCATAACGTATTGTCACATTAAAATCAAATTCTAGCTTGAGAATCAGAAAAATAATATGTCACAAGGTATTTGCAATTCTTGTAACAAAAGTGTACAATAATGTTACATTCTATGTTCGTAAACTACAATATTAATCTCATGTACAATTTGCATTTTACGAAAAGGTTTGCGTCTTGAATATTTTTTTTGCTTATTAAAATTAAATTTAAAATTTAAATTTTAAAAAAATCCCATGAAGGCGAAGCCTGTGTGTGGGTATTACAGTGGTGCCTCACACAACGAACGCCTCGCACAGCGAATGCTGCACACAACGAACTTCCTTTTCGTTCATTTCACGATTCATACAACGAACTTCGCTTCATACAACGAACTTCGCTTCACACAACGAAGTCGCCCGATCTTCTACGATCACTGCCGATTAATTGCATCCTCCCGCGCAGGCAGTCGTTAGACTCGTTAGTCACTGCGTAGTACGCTTAACTTACGCACGTATCGCAGCAATCGTTCTTCATTACGAATTAAATCGCACACGTATCACGGCAGTCGTCCTTTTAAGATAAACTCAACATTTTTTTATATGATGGGTTCTAAAAAAAGCAGGAAGGTGATTTCTCTTGAAATGAAACAGGAAATAATTAATAAGCAATCAAGATAATAAAGAAGATTTCAAAGCCAGCAGGGGGTGGTTTTTTAGATTTAAGAAAAGGTATGGAATCCACAGCATTAATATGCATGGTGAGGCTGGCAGTGCTGATAAAAAAGAAGCAGAAAAGTTCTCTATTAATTTTCAAAAATTTATTATGGATGAAGGATACTGCCCACAACAAGTGTTCAATGCCGATGAAACGGGTCTTTTCTGGAAAAGAATGCCGAGCAGAACATTCATTACAAAAGAAGAGAAGAAATTGCCAGGACACAAAGCCACGAGGAGCAACAATCAAACAATCAACCAATTCCAACTGCTGACATCAAGAACATCCTGGTCAAATGGAAAGCAGTTCAGGAGTTTACCAATGCCCACTATCCGGATTCCGCTGAAGCAAACAGGATCAACGACCTGTACTCCGATACTCTTGTCCGTTATTTCCGGCAGATGTTGAAGAAAAGAGAGAAACAAACGACTTTGGACAGGTTTTTCACTGCACCATCGGCGGAAAATGGATGAAGATGTGCAAGATTCGATTATTTCTTAAAATTAAAAAATGTGTGTTTTTTTCATTATGTTTTTAGATGTATCTAAATAAAAATAATAACAAAAAATTTATCTTTTTTTATGTCATCTTACCATATTTTATGCTACAGAACGAATTATTTTTTTTAACATGTATTGTTATGGGAAAACGCGTTTCACATAACGAACTTTTCGCATAACGAACTTGCTCCTGGAACGAATTAAGTTCGTTGTGTGAGGCACCACTGTATAAGTATTTTTATCTTATTTCCATGGTTTAAGTGGAGATAAAATATCAAATATAAATCTAAGTTATTTTAAAAGAGTTACTGTAGAGATGCAATACAAGAAACTAAAGTATGAAATACGTAAAAGTTTTAAAATAACACAAAAAATAAGGTAAATACTAGTTTTTAAAGAAAACATCTTAAAAAGTGAATTAGTAGACAAAGCATTACAAACAATAAAATATATCCGCTGTTTTGTATGTATGTGAAATAATAAAAATAATCTCTCTATAGATATAAATATACATATGATTATACATCATAAACATAACATAACGTAACATAAATAAACCTAACATAAACATAACATAACGTAACATAAATAAACCTAACGTAAACATAACATAACGTAACATAAATAAACGTAAACATAAATAAAGGTAACATACTTAACATAAACGGTAAAACACAAAATTATAAAAATAGGAACCTGTGTACAATAATAGTAGGCTTTTTTTCGTTACTTAACCAGAGATACTTACTTTATTGCTTGTCTGAATTCTTTTTTTTTATTCCATTTTTTAACAATAATACTAAAATTTAAGTCCTTAATTTTGAGTCGATTGAACCAGATTTCACGCAGGATAACTAACGCACATCACAGAAATTAGTAGTGGCCCGGTAGCGTATTTCCTTTTCCTTATTCAATAGGAAGCAGTACTGCCTTGAAACACGCACGCACATGAGTGGTTTATTTAAGCACGTGAGTGGTTTATTTATGCACACACGGGTTTGTTATGCTAATTCTCTTTCTAAACTCTAGTACTGCCTCCTATTGAACACGGGAAAGGAAATACGCGCCCCGAGAAGCAGAAGGTTCTAAGTCTGATTGCTGCCTGCACAGTAAATATTCTTTCCTTTCTTCATGTTTTTATAATTCATTTTGCTTGAATATTAAAAATTGGTGTATCCATAGACAAGAGAAAACATCGTCGATGGGTGTATCGCAGGAATTTAAATTAACGTTGTCTGCAAATAGAAAATTGACATTTGAAAGTCCCCGTTAAACGTCAATTCTAGAACCTTTTCGGCTTTCCATATAATTGTGATCAGCTGAAAGTAAAACAATATGCCTGTATCAGACAGGGTGAGATACACAAGACTGAAAGATCTGTGGAGGCGGAAGATGTCGTCCCTTTAGGGGCGTAGGGAAGGAGAACGCAGTCTCTGTAGGCGCTGTAGAGCTGGTCCGATTGCTTGCAAGGTTCTTCCTGTTTGACACTTCCAACTGGTCCAAAGAGGTAGGGATGTCCGTGGTCCAGGATAAGGCGAGGATCAGAAGAGAAAGACGGTGAGCAGAGGCGGAAGTCGGAGCGAGGTAGAAGGCAGAGCAGAGAGTTTTGTAGAGCTGATGAAGGTTGCTGGTGATCTGTCTTTTTCAGGGCCTTGTTACATTTTAAAGATAAGTTACAAGGAGAGAAAATACGAGATGCAATGGGCCGAGCGTGACTAGTTCCTGCAAGGCGACTTTAGTCATAGGGCAGCGGTCGCGTACGGCCGCGCCCTGGGCTCCTGTTTTTGTTTTGGGACTCGCCCGACACCAAACGGCAATGGCGAAAATTGTACCAAAGCTGAAATGGACGTAGAATTATTGACGTTATTAACGGGAACTGAGAAACATCCTAACCTATAATAAAAGTTTTCGACTACAACAACCATTAATAATGCCATTTTATTTTAATATAGCACTCAATTACTCCAAAAAGTCTCGAGCCGCCACTGCTTGAAATATAGGATAGTTTTGGACCCGAAAGTGGTGCTGTTGTAGATATCTAAAATATATATTTTTTCATTTTTTCAACGAATTTTGTTCTTTCTTCAGCTTCATCATCCAAAAATACATACAACCACATCAAAAAGGATTGTATTTCACTTTAAAGTTTTTTATTTTATTTATTGGAGAAAACACAGACAGTAATACACATGACAGTAAAACATTAATTGGAGAATTCGCCGGTATTTCTCACAGATTAACGCTAGTTGTGTAAGGTTTATCTATTCATATTTGCAAAAGACGGATTGAAAAAAATATTGTTCACCAAATCGCACCACATTAAAATAAAATTCATTACTTTAATTTAAAACAACAATATTGTTTAGACTTAAGAATCAATCTTTAGTTACCTCATTTATAACATTTAATTTTTATCCATTATCAATTAAGAATTTTCATTTTATTTATTACACTTTAATTGTCAACAATCTGTCACACTGTGAAAAACATATACTTCAAGGCAGTTTTAGGAGTAAATAATGGTACCGGTACTGAACGAAAATCACAATCTGCTGAAATGATTGATATCAAATGAAACGTCAAAATAATATCTACGATGCATGTGACTTGAGCGCATGTATTCTATGTATGTTAAATGCATAAAATATCCGACAACAGATAAAATGAGGTCTACATAGAAGGTGGTCTGTGGCAGGACAACGTCTGACCGGCCCCACTAGTGTTTGTATAAAGATGAGTGATGATTGGTTTTTCAGTTATCTGCCGAACATCAAAAACATTCAAAGGTACAAGAAAGGTTTTGGGAAATACAGGCTGTATTGATCTAGTCGACCGTTTACTGGATAATCAAGATCCCTCTCGTAGGGCATCCCGAGTAGTTCGCTCATTTGGTGATTTAGCAGGGGATCACCGTAATCAATAATGTGGTGTGTTTTACGTTTCCAAATTTGTTCAGGGAGGGTCATTTTTAAGGCTGCAGGTGCCCATCTAGTGAGCCCCTTTCCACAATCTTGTATTGGAATAATATTGAGTTTATAGGCTATACATAGTAACATACCTCAAACACAATAATCAATGTCAGGAATGATAATATTCTTCTACATGGCTCCTAGATATCTTATAGTGTTAGCTAACATATGTATTATTTTATTAAAAAATATTATTTCTTATCCATAAGTATCATTATATTGCTGACAGCCCTGAATTGTTAATGCCAAGTTGCGATGCCTACTCAGCTATTCCAAGTACTATTAATTTTGTGGATAACAATAAACTTACTATGTACTGACTATATATTATCATAGACACCTTATGGCTTATGGCAGGTCTTATACAAGCCTAGTATAAATGATTTCAACTATTGTTACACTGGTATATAGTATTTCTTTTGAATTATGCATTGTCTTACACCACTTATATTAATAACTGCATCACTTGCAATAGTGTTTTTGTGGACGCGCATTAACTGTTCTTTAATTTATTGCTATTATTATCCTGTTTACCACTGTACGCTTGTAAATCCATTTTATGGCGTTTGAATAAATAAATAAATAATGAAGCCGGTTTTATAGAGATTTGTTTTTGGGGTATTATGCCGTGTTGCGCTACCTCCTTCTTTAGCCAAAGTTTCGGACAGCATTACAGTGTCCATCATGAGGGCACATGTGTAATTTAACAATTTAGAAAATTGTAATTTTACAAATTAAACATCTGCCCTGATGATGGACACTGCAATGCTGTCCGAAACTTTGGCTAAAGAAGGAGGTAGAGCAACACGGCATAATAACCCAAAAACAAATCACAATAATACTTTTGGCAGTGAAAATCTGAAATCATACCAATTAAGCTGGTTATCTGCTTTGACCTGACCAACACAAGCAGGGTTATTTATGAAATGGTTATCTCTGGAAAAAACCGTCAGCTATCTATCAGGCACCGAATAAACAACAATATAAAAGTGTTCCAAACCGAATTATTCGACAATTATTATTTTTAAGTTTCTGTTAACCCTTAACCGACCCCAGAAATCTATCAGAATTTTTTTACTTTATAAAAGTGAAATTAGGGATGGTGTTAATATTTTTTTAAGATCTGAAAACCACAGTGAAAAATTAAATATGTTCCTAAATAGCCCGCACAGAGCACACAATGTTAAAAATATGTATGAAGAATAGTAGAAAATACATGAGTATTAAATATTTATTTATATTAAAAACACTTAAATTGTGAAATCGATAACTTTACAGTTTCGGATGTCCTGAGCACGGTCGCGCTGTTGATAGCCGGACCAATCTTGATAAGGCAAAATATCAGAATTCGATATACGCTGACAACATGAATTGACATTTTAAACATCAGACGGCTACAGTAGAAATATTAATTTAATATACAATGGTAGTCTGCATGTACTTTTAACATTAAAAAGGGTGTTAATTAGTTCATGAAGTCATTAGTCATAACTAACAACTTTGGTTTCTTTTGCGCTAAAAGGAGCGGCTTTTATCTACCGACTGTGGGAATCGTATTCTGACCGTGCTCGCAAATATCGCTAACTGACCATATTGTCAATGTCGTATTGAGATGGGTCTTTGTCATAAAATCAATCAGTCATAAAATCGGTATAGCGTCAAACAAGCGTGGGTTTGTTTGCCAGATGCTTTTTGAACCCCATATAGGAAGCACTGAATAAAACATTTCCCAAAGGTAACTCTCTAAATCAGCCTCTCCTGATCTGGCACGCCACGCAGCTTGTGGACAGGCGCATCCTGAACATACCTCCCCCAGTGAACCCGGGCACCCCTGCTAAATGATCCGCCTCCCAAGATGCTGTCTAAACGTAGTAATATAAACCACAAATTTTACATGTTACGTAAATTATGAACATAATATAATGTTTGTGGACAAACGATTCTTACATATTGCCGTAATCTTACTCCTGATTTTCTGGGAGTGGGAGGTATTCTCTCACCACAGCCTTCAAAGGGTTAACTTTGTTGTTGCAGTCATTACGAGCAGATTTCAATAGTTGGCCAATGGTTCCCGAGGAGTGACTGTGTTTTATTTATAATAACGAAGAAAACTGGTTATACTTAAATAATTTTTCTGTTTATAAACGGTCAATTGGACAATTTAAAATAGATAATTTAATTAAAGATCATTTAAAAATCAACAGTACATTATACACGAATCCATTAGTTAATATTAGAATATATGTAAGAGTGAAAAGGTGGTGTAATCTAAAGACAAACACAAGGACAGTGAAAATCTAGCAAAGCTTCTGGTTGTGTCTAAAGGTACATACAAGTATAAGGATGACATCAGCAAATTTATAAGCTTCTTTAAGCTCATTACAAAAACATTCCAGTTGATCCCTACGTCCGCGATGTTCGTGCTTTTAGTGATGCTGGCCTGTTGCTTAGGTAAGGAATAAACTAACTACAGAACTTACTATCACGCCATTTCATTGAAGGGATAGGCAGAGAGGATGTACCGCCACACAACTCTGTCTCGGCAGACACACCTTGCTTCTTTCAAATTCATGCTCTGTTAACACGCGACCCAACTCAAGCATCTGATTCACTTGGCCATAACATATCTTTCTCGGATTATGCTTACGTAGGTACATCGGCCTCGTATTAATTGCGGATCCTCACATTTGTAATACGGTCAAATGTAGTTTTACATTTCTGCAACATTCAATCAACGAAGATGATTTCTCCTCTGCCAGAGCCATGCCTCACGGGGTTCGTACCATGACTCCATTATGGACTGCTTCGATATTCTACCAGACTAATTACTTCTAAAGTTTGTACCTATTTGTAATCTTGTCACCCAGTAGAAAAATATAATTTTCAACAGAATTTGCTTCAGTGGTGATTATATTATTTTCACGCAACTAATTTAGAACCGACTGAAGTGTGTGTGTGTTGTTTATTTCAGGTTCAGCGCCAGTGACCGCAATCTCTCCGCCTCCGTCAAGGTTAGTGGGTTCACTTGATTTGTTTTAAATTCTATATAGTTTTTCTCAACTAAGTATGATAGCAGCTACTCTGGTGTGATAATGGTACGTATACATTTGCGAAGTGAAACGCGAGCCGTGCCATAAATTACAGGAAAGAACGAAGCAACTGCAAGCGGCATTTTGCGCCATTTGCAGTTGCTTTGCTACTTTCCCATAAGTTGAGGTTCAGCTCAGCAGTTCGTCTCGCGTAGGTATACGTAGCATAAGATCAATGACTAACCCTTAACCTTCAATTAGTACCTAAGTACATGGGTCAAAACAAATATGAACAATCCTTTGAATATAAAACAAAAACCATATAAACAGTTTCCAACTATGTATTTGCGAAATTTGACGTACTTGACATAAAACAACAAATAATAATATGTCTTTATTGTAAGAAATTAGCAGCTACAACTAAAATACATGTTAGGTGTGCACAGTGTACATTTGTTTACAAATTAGTTAAGTAATTAGAAAATTATAATATTTAAACAGAAGGTAGTTATGTAATAAATAGAAATGTATAGTTATAATTTGAGGTCTCCCATAAACTGCCTCATTCGGCTAGCGGCTAGCCTGTGTTGAAGCACTCATTTTACAAGTTAATTAATGCGTATGAATATACCTACACGTAAGTACTCACAATAGTTATGTTAATATAAAATATCCCGACTAATTGTAAATGTGAAAGCTTAGAATTAGTTACGGAATATGTCTATCTTGGTGTTACAGTAGATTGCTCTTTCAAATGGGGCAAACATATTTTAAAAACCTGTAAAAGTCTCAGATCAATTGCTGGCAGAATGTACACATTAAATTTTTTCCTATCAATTGAAACACTTAAAATAATTTATATGTCAATGGCAGAATCCAGAATATAACCAATCTGTAACAAGTCCAAGTTGTACAAAACACAATTGTGAAATTACTAGTCGTCCCTAATATTTTGAAACAGAGACATAATACACCGTTGCTATTTCAGAGTGCACAAAATTTTACCTGTTAAGGCTATTCTATGGCAAAAAATTATAATTCAAGATATATTTACCCCACAGCATAAAGATAAATTAGAACATAAATACAGCACTAGATTCACGCACAATGACGGGTTAATAATTCCGAAATTTAATAATAAGTACGGACAGAGAATGTTTGAATACAACATACCGAAGATATTTAATTTATTATCTGACACTATAAAGCAAAGTAAGTCTATGAATAAGGTTAAATATATATTGAAAAATTATGACTTCTAAAATGTAAATGTAACTAAACTAAGCACCTGTTGACAAGCCAATTCAATTGACTTAGCAGGACTTGTTTGTTGATATGTATTAACTATTCATTCAATAAAAAAAATCAATATTCTCGGGGACGCCTGAGGAAGACATGGCACGACCAAGTGAATCAGATACCTGAGATCAGATACATGCCAAGAGTCAGAATAATAGAAGAGTGTACTATTAAATCCACACAAAGAAATATACGAATCTCGCATAATACATGAATAATCACCCTCAATGAATACCACTTTTGGACAAAGGACACAGCACTACGTATTATCTTATTCCGCCAATAATCTAGCACCAAAAATACATATTAAAATAATTAATAACATGAACCATAAACTAATACAGAATCAACTCACTAATTCTTTGTTTATTTATAAATACATCTCTAACTGGCAAAGAAAGGATGAAAGTAGATTGAATGCTGTTGAAATGAGATCCCTGAGGCGTATGTGTGGTAAAACAATGTTTGATCGTGTGAGGAATGTGGAGATCCGCAAAGAGTGCAAGGCTGATGTAAGCGTAATGAGTAAGATTAAGAAAGGGACTCTTAGATGGTTTGGGCATGTAGAGCGAATGAGCGAAGATAGGAGTGTAAAGAGGATATATGATGCAAATGCGAATGGTAGCAGAAGTCGGGGACGCCCGAGGAAGACATGGCACAATCAAGTGAATGAGATACTCGAGTCGGGCCATGTCAAGAGTCAGAATAATAGAAGAGTATGTATGAGACGATGTATGAATGTGAATGAGGCAAGAAGTGTGTGGTGTGACCGAGTTGTTTGGCGATCCGTCCTCTCTGCCTACCCCTGCGGGAAACGGCGTGATGGTTAGTTAGTTAGTTTTTTCGCTTTTGCTTTCAGTAATAAATAATACATGTTTCTTTAAAGCTATTTATACTTAAGATTAATAAAAACCGTACCTTATCATTAAAATATTCTATGTAAAACAGTTTAAAAAAATTAACGGTAAACACCAAATTTTTATTTTTCTAGACGAAGAATTAGTAACTTCCCGAGGGAATTCTCTAGAAACATCTTGAGATTTTAGTAATTTATTTATTTATTGCATCTCACTATACATAAAACACTTTTTTTCTTCTCATAAAAATCAATCTCACTAGGACTGAGCCTGTATCGAGGTTAACAATTTACATTAGAGTGAAGCAAACATAAGAGTAATCACAAACATAAAGTAATTCTACATACAAACACAAAATATTTCAAAATTAAAGAAAAAATAAGTATTAGATGAATGTTACCAGATGGGTATTTTGACAGTATATTGTAACAATATTTGAACCATAACTAATCATTAATCATTATTCAAAAGAAGAAGCAAAGTAAATGGGACTTATATGTATAAAATCTTATTATTTAAAAAAGGACAAGGATGAAAAAATATTAAGACAATTGTCTGTCAATACAAAAATCTTAAATACATTTTTAAATTTAACTAAAAAGTAAGACATGGGAAGAAACATTTCACAGAGCGGATCTAACATTGCAAATTATTAAACAGTGGTTGGATGATAATCTACTCACCTTAAACATAACTAAAACGAAATATATAACGTTTAGTCTTAATATTCCGAGTCAGCCTTCAATCAATCATACACTAAAAATACATTCTTGTAGAGATAACTCTAGTTGTCTGTGCAATCCACTAGAACGAGTAGATTCCATTAAATATTTGGGTGTAATAATTGACAATAAACTACGATGGGAAGATCACGTAATAAATGTTACAAACCGTATACGGAAACTGGCATATATCTTCAGGTCATTACGAAATATTCTAAATAAAAATACACTAAAAACGGTATACTTTTCTTTATGCCAATCAATTATATCTTACGGTATAATAGTCTGGGGAGGATGCTCTAACACGATATTAGATCCATTAATTAAAGCTCAAAAATTGATAATGCGGACTATTTACAAAGTACACTATATTCACCCCACGAAGGACTTATTTAACGACTACAAAGTACTCAACATAAAATCCTTATACGTCAAAAACATATCCTCCTACTATAAATTCAAACATACGAAAAAAAATATTTTTGAATCGACCCATAATACAAGATATTCCAACAAATTGAATTATACTATTCCCCCAATAAAAACCTCAATGGCACAAAGACAATTTAACTTTCTTGCTCCAAAAATATTCAATAATTTAACGTTAGAAATAAAATCAATAGCCAAATACGACAGTTTCAGGAAAGCGCTCGGGGATTTTTTGATGTGTGATTTTTATAGTGTTAGTAGCCTATTCCAAGTACTCAGATAGAGGTGTATATATTGTTTATATGCGTGAGGATGCGTCATATGGGTGTATGTATACATGTGCTGTTATATGTATATAGGTATGTCTGCTGCTATATACACATGTGTGCTTGCATGCACATATATTAAAAATTATATATATAATTATGTACATTTTTACAATCTAATGCTAATTTACTTCTTTCTCCTTTCTAATTTCTATCTTCTACTTTTTATTACAATTTTTCCAAAATTTTAGCTTCATCTATAGTTACTAATTTCATATGTTTACACTAGATTTCATATTTCATACAAATTAATTACACTCAATTGGTCACCATGAAACAGGCAGCCGCCTAGTATGGTGATTCATTATATCTACTTTATGTAAATTTCATAATAATGTAACATGTATTAAATAAATAAAAAATAAATAAATAAAAGGAATTGGTAGACTTAATATGATGTGGAAGAATATTAAACATAAGTGGTGCCTGATATAAATAATTTCTTTGACCAAAAGAAGTTTTAGTATGTACCGCCACAAAGTTCAATGTTCTAATTCTAGTTGTCCGCATTTGTTGTGTTCTTTCAGCAAATTTAATATTGATAAAAAATCGACAAAGTATTTGAGTGATATATAGCTGTTTTATACACATAACATTACATTCCTTATAAAGTAGGTTGGATGGATAACAGAATTTTTTTTGTACATTACTTTAAGAATCAATTTTTGAGTAATATTTAGTGGTTCAACATTGGACTTTAGACATGATCCCCAGCAAGAAAGTCGAGATTGGACTAAGGCAAAAAATACAGTTTTTAATTTCTCTTTTTCCAATATGTGTCGCAGTTCTTTAAAAATAAATGTAAGTCTCCTGATATTCTTTGTTAACATATAAATAAATAAAATAAACCCCTTCCCTACAATAAAACAATTTCCCTGGCCTGCTAGGGCAATTTACTTTACAATTGACTTTCCTCACTTATGTCGTTAAGAATCCAACTTTACTTTAGAGAACTGCTTGGGTAAATTCAACTGTAGGTTTTTCCAATGCACATGGCCGCGCGTCACATATTGTTGAGTGTGGCTTCTTCAATTACGTTGTTAAGATTCCGACTTTATTTTATGGTATAATTTGCAGTGTTTGATGGATCCCGTACTATGGTAACTTCCAGACAAACACCCAATACCAGGCCCAATCAAAGGCTTTTAAGAACTCTGCGTAATGTTCTAAGTACCACCCCCAAATATGCATCACATACCCGAGCAGATAAATACATACTCGACCGGTTTTATCAGAATCAATATTGCCAATCGCTTAACATTTTGTTCTTCTCGAGGTACGTCAGCAGTTTGGTTGTTAATCACTCTTTCCAATATCCTGGATACTATGGGGCGATAGTTGGAAGAACGATCGTAGCGGTCCTACTTAAAACTAGACTGTGTCCGTTCTCCTTTTTAAATATATATATATTTTAAAAAAATATTTTTATTTATTTTATAAAATACAGTATAATGTTTAAATTTACATAGTAAGAACATATTTCAATAAAATTAACATGTTTACCTTTACAAGAGTCTAAAACTCGTGTGTAAAGGGAAAATAATAAAAACTTAACATACATATGTAAATAGAAGAAAAAAAGAATCATAAAAACATATAAAGTGAAGAGATTTTAGTTTTTTTATACAATCATTTATAAAATAATATAGTGAGATATCATCGTCATTCTAATTCGTTAAATTATTTATTGTAGTGAAGTTAATTTTATTTTTATTGTTATGATTTGTCATTTGTTATGATTCAAAAATGATTTTTGACCATCTGTAGTTGCCGCCTACCTGCATTCCCGGCTAACGGGAGTTACACCTCGAACAGAGTGACGGGGGTGCCGCGACCAGGAGACGAGGTGAGTCGCTACAGCGTGCTGGAGTACTCCTGTAGTCCCGGCTACTTCCTCACCGAAGAAGTCTCCGTGTGTCGGGGAAATAACACTTGGTCATCAAAACCTGCCTGTAAAAGTAAGTCACGTTTATTTTGGAAAAACTTTAGATTGTTGCACGCAACTCCGATCTATTCGACGATCTGAGACAAAATGCATTGTTTTTAATTTGGAATTTTTAAAGGTTTTTTAACATCACTTTATTTGAAAATATATACTTTTATTTATTTATTTAAACGCCCATAGGGCTTTTACAGATAATAAATTATACAGATCTTATATCTTATATGATAAATATAGTTTATATAAAAAAATATACAAAAATATACGAGTTAACAAAATATAGGTACAAATAATTGAGATGAAAAATAGAGAATCTGCCAAAATTCTCCAAATCAATGTTAATGATTATAGGAAAGTATAAAAATAGTTTGCAGAGTAGTAGAAATAGTTCGCACATACCCCGTTTAATGTTTGCCAAGTTCATATTTGACATACAGATTTAATAATAATGTGTTTATAGGCTGATAGACATTCAGTACCGTTAGTGTTCACGCAATATTTATTCCCTGCACTGTGTAGTCGGTTCATTACTGAATTTATTTCTGCTTTGGTACCTGCAATGTTACAATGGTAAGGTACCTTCTGACGAACCGTTCTACTAGGCACATGAAAGTCCATCAACCTAAGGAGTTCAGGGGAGTCAAACATGTTATTAACAATTTTATAAAGAAAAAAGAGATCAGAACATATTCTTCTTTCTTTTAATGTGGCAAGGCCCATGACTTTCAACAGTGAGGTGTAGTTAATGTTTTCAATAGGAATACCTAATCTATAATTTATGTTACGTAAAAATTTATGTTGGATTCGCTCGATAGACTTTTCATGAATATTGTAAAATGGATTCCAAATGGTTGAGTTGAATTCTAAATGGCTTCTGACAATGGATGAATACAATATTTTTAAAGTTTTTAAATTTTTGAAATATTTTGAAGTTCTTAATATGAAACCGTACATTTGCATCGCTTTAGTGGTTATATTGTTAATGTGGGAGATAAATGTTAATTTGGTGTCAAATATTATCCACAGGTCATTTATTTCGAGTACAGATACTAAGACTTGATTATTCATACAGTATGTGAAAATCAATGGGTTTTTCTCCCTATAAAATTTCATGACCTTACACTTTTTTACATAAAGGGTTAATTTATTTAGGATACACCAACCAGAAAAGCTAATGAGATTTGATTGTAATAATAAGCAGTCATTAATATTGTCAATAATTCGGTAAATTTTCATATCATCTGCGAACATCAAAATAAAGACACGTTTAAATACATTTGTAACGACATTTATAAATATGTTGAAAAGAATGGGTCCTAGATGTGATCCCTGGGGCACGCCGCTTGTAGCTGTAAAAGTGTAGGACAGTTTACCTTTAATGCAGACAGTAAGCTCTCGATTAGACAGATAATTCTTAAACCAGGATAGTATGTTACCGGTTATGCCAATTTTCGCCAGTTTGCTAACAAGAATTTTATGGCAAACCTTATCAAACGCTTTGCTGAAATCAGTATACATATATAGAATCGACTTGTTGTCTCTTAGCAAGTGCATTTGTTATATAATTTTCGTACAGGGATAGATTGGTTAAGGTTGATCTGTTTGAAACAAAACCATGTTGGCAAGTTGTAATGTTGGATTTCACGCTGGGGTTTATCTCTAGAAGAATTAATTTTTCAAAAATCTTGGGTATTGATGATTGGATACAAATTGGACGATAATTTTCAATTGCAGATTTATCCCCGCATTTAAATATTAGAGTTAAGTAACTTTTTTTCCAAAGTTTTGGGAAATTTCCCGTTGACAGAGACTTATTAAATAATATGAACAACGGAATGGATAAGCTGTCTGCACAGTTTTTAATCAAGATGGGTGGAATTTGATCCGGCCCGGAACTTAATTTTGGTTCAAGTGTTTTAAGGTAATTTGTAATGTCGGTGATGTTAATATTAATATTTGATAATTGCAAGTTTATATCAGAATTAAATTCCGGAATTTGTTCATCTGAAATGTCAGGTTCAAACGCATCTTTAAAGAAATCGGCAAACATGTCAACAATTTCTTTTATGTTGCTAGAACTTCTTTGTTTATGATTCATAGTTCCGGGGATCACGACTTCATTTTTTTTCATAGACTTTACGTGTTTCCAGAAATGTTTTACATCATGATTTATAGTATTTTCCACTTCCATTATATACTTTTTATAACTATTTTTAGACAAATTTTTGCACGCTTTCCTGACACTTTTAAATTTAATATAATTAGGTACAGATCTATGTTCTTTATAGATTTTATGAGATTCTTTTTTTACAATTTATCAAGTGAATTAATTCCTTAGTGAACCATATTGGATACGTTGATTCTTTGTGTTGGGTAAGAGGAATATTATTTGAAATTACATTATTGAGTTGCGAGTAAAAATATTCAGTATTGTAATCAATATCACCGTCATTAAGACTTGTCCAGTCAATGTTAGACAGTACCTCATTAACTTTATTGTAATATGCGTTTTTAAAATTATAACAAATTCTTGAGATTTTAAGATTATCATTTCTAGTGTAGGGTATAGAAATTATAAGTGTAGGATGGTGTTTATCTTAGATTCGTATACATTTACATTATCTTCATTTGAGAATATCAAACCAGTTTCGTTTCTCGCACGTTCCTCGGTGAATCGGAACTCCGTACAGTATGTATCAACTCGCACGTTCAAGTGAGCAAGGTTCAGGCTGAAACGTAACATTTACTAAATATTTTCTTCATGATAACACATCTCTACATACTACACTTTTATGTTTATTTTTAAAATACATTACATCTACGTTCTACATTTGTATATTCCTACCAGAAAATAGATAATACAACAACAATCCACAACTACGTTTATCGAAGGCTAGTAAATTATAGAATACTAAAGTCTAATTATAGATATATTAATTTGTCAAAATTATTATTATATACATTACTAACCCATATATCATGCTGCCAATATTCTATATGCAATAAATCTCTACACTATATGTTCACTTGTACTATTGATATATTTTTACACAAGCTATTTTTTATTGTAATTATTATAAAAAGAAGAACGAATCAAATTAATTTTTGCTGTCAATCAAACAAACACTCACTATGTCTCCGAGTATTATCTAAACATAAAATAAATCTTATAGAAAAAATCAAAACCTACAATTTTAGATATGAACTGAAATCGAGCAAGAATAGTGTTACACTTATTATGAGCATTATTACTTATTCATTTCCTCGTAGAATTATACATACATATTCTCTCACACCTAAATAAATGCAATGGAAAATTTTAACTTAAGCGAAATTGATAAAAATCTAAATATAGAAGAATATGTATGTGAAGCAGCCAGTGAATGCAATAGGATCTATGACAATATAATAAATAGACTAACAATCTTGCACCTAAACATTAGAAGTATAAATAAAAACATGGATGAACTTCTGGTATCCCTAAATACATTATGTTCACAGCCAGATTTCATAATACTATCCGAGGCGCACATACATGCAAACATAAATATACCAATCATCCCAAACTACAAAAATTACAATACAAATTATCAGATTAATAAAAATAGTGGAATTGTAGTATACGCTAAAGAAAAATTTACTGATATCAATATTACCGAAATACACATATGCAAAGCAAACTGTTTGTCATTAAATTTTGTTTTAAATAATATGCCATTCAATATAATCGCAATATATCGAACACACAGCTCTGATGTATCTTTATTTATAGAAGAATTAAAAAAAATACTATGTAACAAAAACCATCTAAATTGTATCGTAATAGGTGATTTAAATATTAATATTGGTCCAAATAACCACTGTAAAAATAAAATTGATTATATAAATGCTATGAGTGAAATGAACTTTATATCATGTGTAAATAATTACACAAGAGAATTTGCAAACCAATCGCCATCATGCCTGGACCACATATGGAGCAATATTAAACACACAGAAAAAATTAAATCTATTATATGGAAAAATGATATAACAGATCACCATACAAATATTTTTATTTATGATTTAAATAAAAACTTAGGATTAAATGACTCTAGAAAAAATATTAACATAATTTCCAAATTGAACAATGTAAAATTAAATAATAAATTAAGTAACGAATCTTGGTCCTCAATACTAAATTGCCAAAACCCAGACATGTGCGCAAACTCCTTTGAAGAAACTTTAAATGCTCATATCGCAGACTGTACAACCTTTATAAATAATCAACCTAGTTCTAAATTGAGGAAAATCAAACCATGGATTACGCAAGGATTACTCATATCTATCCGGAAAAAAGAAAAACTTTTCATAGATACAAAAAAAAACTCTACCAATAGCCAAGTAAAAAACGATTACAAAATATACCGGAACAAACTCATTAAAATTATCAAAGACACAAAAGAAAAATATTACAGGGAGAAAATAATCCTCACAAAGGAAAACCCTAAAAAAACATGGAACACTATAAATGAAATAATTAATAAAAATAAGTCTACAATAAATGTCATAAACAATAATGGAACTAAAATAAATGCTATCCGTGAACCAAAAATGTGCGCAAATATTTTCAACAAATTTTTCGCTACCGTCGGTCAAAAACTTGCATATAAAATTGACCAAAATTATCAACCTGATGACATACATGAAGATAAAATAACAAATAGCAATCTTTCAATTTTTAAACCGACTACAGAAAAAAATATTGAAAACATAATACAATCACTTAAAAATGGTAGTGCGCCAGGATACGACGGTATAACTACAGAAATCTTGAAAAAATACTGCAATTTTCTAACCAAACCGATTACGCATATAATTAATGCAAGTACTAAATACGGAATATTCCCGTCTAACTACAAAAAAGCCATTATAATCCCAGTATATAAATCCGGAGATTCAAAAGAAGTAAACAATTACCGCCCAATATCCTTATTATCCAACATTGCAAAAATACACGAAAAAGTAATAAAAAAACAAATTACTGATTATACAGATAACCAAAAATGTATTAACCCTAGTCAATACGGTTTCAGAGATAAACTTAGCACACAAGACGCAATTGCAGAATTAACTAAGCTTATTTACAAAACATTAGATACAGGCAAAAAGTGCTTAAGTATATTTATTGACCTCCGTAAAGCTTTTGATAGTGTCTCACATTCAAAATTAATTAATAAACTAAATAATATAGGAATTACTGGCAAAGCTAAAACATGGTTAAAAAGTTATCTCTATCAAAGAACTCAACAGGTTAAAGTAAACAACGAATTAAGTGAAATAGAAAATATAGATTTTGGAATTCCACAAGGAACTGTTTTGGGACCTTTACTATTTATACTATATGTAAATGAACTTTTAGAACTCCCAATCATTGGAAACATTATATCTTACGCAGATGATACAGTGATAACTATTGAAGGAAATTCTTGGAATGAGGTCGAAGTATCAGCTAATAATGCCATAAATATCGTTAAACTATGGTTTGACGAAAACTTATTGACACTAAATGTCGAAAAAACCCATTTTATACCTTATAGCCTAACAGGGAATATCTCAAATGTAAATCTAAACATAAAAATTCACGAAAGAAATTGCCTCCTTAGAATCGCACCCTGTAACTTAAACTGTATAAACATTAGTAGTAAAGAAGAAATAAAATATCTTGGAATAATTATTGATAATAACATCAAATGGAAGGTCAAATAAATTCCACAGTAGACAGAATGAGAAAACTGATCTATATATTTTTTAGACTAAGAAATACTGTATCATTAAAAATACTAAAAGATATTTATTATGCACTGGCGCACTCTGTCCTACAATATGGAATCGTGGCTTGGGGGGGTGCATATAAATCATCCCTACTCCCACTGGAAACTATTCAAAAAATACTAATAAAAATCATCTTAAAAAAGCCATATTACTACCCAACTATAAATGTTTTTCAAGATTTCCCGGTTCCCCCACTTACAAAAATGACAAAATTGCACTCCTACAAATACATAAAGATTTCTTTAGTAAAAATAATTTACCACAATTGAATATTATCAAAAGACTAATATCTGTTGGAGGACTAACCGTGCCACTAGCACGAACCACAACAGCACAGCATCACTATATATTCAAGGGTGTAAAATTATTTAATAAATTACCCCTTGATATACGATCGGAAGAAAACTTCGAAAAATATTAAAAAAAAATTAAATTAAAATACTCTTGTACCACCTCATAACTTTACTTATTGTTTAGAAATATGTTTTTGCATTTTAAATTCTTTGAATCATTTATTAACTAACCTATATTTTATTACTTTTATTGTTATTTTTTGTTTTATTACTAATAATTTTTGTTTAATTTAAACAAATGTTAAAATATTTTTGTTGTCCTCTCCTAAACACAAGCAGCTGCTTTATTAGGAGAGTGATTGAAATATTGGTGTTTATATTGTTAAAAAATTGTAACCTTGTTTATATGTTTCAATAAAAAAAAATATTTATTTTTGTTTTTGTTTGTTCAAAAGGGCATGTAAGCTGTCTGCAAAATTTAAAAGAAGGGGAGCTATGTCGTCACCCGGTTGAGCAATGTTGCGAGGCGGGTTAAGGTAGGAGCTGTAGCAAGGGATTTGTTAATGTAGGTCTTGAAGAGACTCGGATTATATGAAAGAGGAAAACCAGATGCCGGTAGCTCGTTCCACATACGAGGCGTATTATATGAAAACGAGCCGAAGAAGCGGCCTGTTCTCATGAAGCCTCGTGCACTGGTGCACCGAGGATCAATTCTGCTAGCTCCTTAGAGTAGGCTCCATTAAAATATGCACAATCAAGTAGGTTTATCAAGTATTATAGAACTCCAGCCCAGAGGTGGCTCCTAAATTCAAATTCAAGTTTCGTACGTAATATCACATTCAAAATAAAAGACAATTAACATGGTACTATTGGCAATACATATATGTAGTTGATGTTTGATCTGTCTTGGCTGATGATCGAACACTTGGTGTCCAATTTACGTACATGTATTTAGAGTAATTTGTGTTCTGTCTAATGGCCAGTGGAAGTGCATTGTGTAGCTCTGTTGAAAAGTAAGTAAAATTTATTTGGCTAAAAGTCGTTTTAGCGAAAAGGAAGTAAGAGATTATGATAATGATAACAATAATTTATTTATTATTATTATTTTTTGGTAAACTAATGTTTAAGACATAATTTTTTATGCATAGCACAAAGGGTAACAATTATTTTTATAAGCAATAATTATTAGCCTGAAACACTCATCCACATTGAAAAATCTCCTGATAAAAGATACATGACGCCAACAGGAGATTTTTCAATGTGGATGAGTGTTTCAGGCTAATAATTATTGCTTATAAAAATAATTGTTACCCTTTGTGCTATCCATAAAAAATCTTGTCTTAAACATTAGTTTACCAAAAAAAAATTAATTAATATTTGACAAGTTCAAGTATCTTCACCAAAAAATGTAGACAATTTGTCTCGACGCCATCTAGTGAGAGAGTTAGCACTTACAATGCCTTTCTCATATAAAATAAAGTTGGTTGTTTTCAGGTGAAAAAATAATAAGAGATTAGCTGCCATAGCTCAGTGGTCAGAGCTGTCGACCGGGTCCCGTGGCGTCATGTATCTTTTATCAGGAGATTTTTCAATGTGGATGAGTGTTTCAGGCTAATAATTATTGCTTTTAAAATAATAATTTATTTTATTCCGGAATGTGGGGAGATTAGTGCGATCCTACACATTCCATTATAGGTTTATACATATAGGTGTGAAAGTGCGTACTGGTACAAGCAAAACAAAAACTAAAAATATATATGTATGCGGAGAAAAAAAATCGTCAGTGGTCTTTAGTTCTTTCTCCAGTGTTCTTCGAGGCAGGAATCTGGAGTCTGCAGGGATTCCATAATGAAGAGTGTGAGTAGCCTATCCCTTAATCCTGCCACCCGGGTTCTTATAAGGGCTGCAAAACCAGGAACTCGCCCCGCCCGGTAGCACTGCACTTAATACATGCCAAATGAACCATTTTCAATGAAGGAAAAAACGTTTGTCAAAACAATCCATGTTTGAATGTTTTCAGAACGGTGCAGACTGTATGGCTCGGATACGGTGGAGTACACATGCTTCTCCGATCAGATCAAGAGGACAATCTGCGGGCCCGCCATGCTCCACGGCTCCTTCGTCGACTTCAAGTGCAAAACTGGACATACCCTCCCTGACACTCAAATTCTGGACGAGATGACTTGCATCGATGGTTCCTGGAGCAGGGAAACTCCCGAGTGCGAAGCCGGTGAGAACATTGATGTCATCAAGTGACATAACAGTTATTAGGTTAAGCGCTCTGTTCCCAAACTTAGTCACATTAAATGTATGAAATGCCATTTGTATGAAACTGAGATATTGAAGTTTGAATCCCAAATAAACATTACGGACTTCACAGAAATTAGTTTCACAGAATTTGAACAATTCATCAAATTTCAAAGTTGATTTTCATGTTCTGTGAAAGTTGTATTCAAGTTCTGTTATCATTTCAGTTTTGTCAAATGACTGGTCCGTAATGATATAATAACAGAACTTGAAGTTTGATGAATTGTTCAAATCTTTTGAAACAACCCATCCTACAACACTTATTGTAATTAATTGGCACAACCGTTTAAGAATATTCTAAGCAATAAATCAGGTGACATTTAGCCAAACAACCAAGCAAAAGAAAAACAGATGATACTTTGTTGCTCTGATTATTTGAATAAGTTTTATTCAATGAGGTTACAATACATCTAGAAATCTAGACTCCCGCTCCTTACTGCCTCACAAACTCAACATAAAGTGTGCAAGTGGTGTGGCTGAGATAACAAGATACTCTTATTTGCTTACACAATAAGGCGAACACGGAATACTGTATGAGACGACCCACTGCCATCAGGTTGTCCTTCTTATACTTATGTTCGCTATCTCACTTTCCCCAATCTTCGGGAAACAATAGAAACTCAACATAAAGTGTGCAAGTGGTGTGGCTGAGATAACAAGATACTCTTATTCGCTTACACAATACGGCGAACACGGAATACTGTATGAGACGACCCACTGCCATCAGGTTGTCCTTCTTATACTTATGTTCGCTATCTCACTTTCCCCAATCTTCGGGAAACAATAGAAACTCAACATAAAGTGTGCAAGTGGTGTGGCTGAGATAACAAGATACTCTTATTCGCTTACACAATAAGGCGAACACGGAATACTGTATGAGACGACCCACTGCCATCAGGTTGTCCTTCTTATACTTATGTTCGCTATCTCACTTTCCCCAATCTTCGGGAAACAATAGAAACTCAACATAAAGTGTGCAAGTGGTGTGGCTGAGATAACAAGATACTCTTATTCGCTTACACAATACGGCGAACACGGAATACTGTATGAGACGACCCACTGCCATCAGGTTGTCCTTCTTATACTTATGTTCGCTATCTCACTTTCCCCAATCTTCGGGAAACAATAGAAACTCAACATAAAGTGTGCAAGTGGTGTGGCTGAGATAACAAGATACTCTTATTCGCTTACACAATACGGCGAACACGGAATACTGTATGAGACGACCCACTGCCATCAGGTTGTCCTTCTTATACTTATGTTCGCTATCTCACTTTCCCCAATCTTCGGGAAACAATAGAAACTCAACATAAAGTGTGCAAGTGGTGTGGCTGAGATAACAAGATACTCTTATTCGCTTACACAATACGGCGAACACGGAATACTGTATGAGACGACCCACTGCCATCAGGTTGTCCTTCTTATACTTATGTTCGCTATCTCACTTTCCCCAATCTTCGGGAAACAATAGAAACTCAACATAAAGTGTGCAAGTGGTGTGGCTGAGATAACAAGATACTCTTATTCGCTTACACAATACGGCGAACACGGAATACTGTATGAGACGACCCACTGCCATCAGGTTGTCCTTCTTATACTTATGTTCGCTATCTCACTTTCCCCAATCTTCGGGAAACAATAGAAACTCAACATAAAGTGTGCAAGTGGTGTGGCTGAGATAACAAGATACTCTTATTCGCTTACACAATAAGGCGAACACGGAATACTGTATGAGACGACCCACTGCCATCAGGTTGTCCTTCTTATACTTATGTTCGCTATCTCACTTTCCCCAATCTTCGGGAAACAATAGAAACTCAACATAAAGTGTGCAAGTGGTGTGGCTGAGATAACAAGATACTCTTATTCGCTTACACAATACGGCGAACACGGAATACTGTATGAGACGACCCACTGCCATCAGGTTGTCCTTCTTATACTTATGTTCGCTATCTCACTTTCCCCAATCTTCGGGAAACAATAGAAACTCAACATAAAGTGTGCAAGTGGTGTGGCTGAGATAACAAGATACTCTTATTCGCTTACACAATACGGCGAACACGGAATACTGTATGAGACGACCCACTGCCATCAGGTTGTCCTTCTTATACTTATGTTCGCTATCTCACTTTCCCCAATCTTCGGGAAACAATAGAAACTCAACATAAAGTGTGCAAGTGGTGTGGCTGAGATAACAAGATACTCTTATTCGCTTACACAATACGGCGAACACGGAATACTGTATGAGACGACCCACTGCCATCAGGTTGTCCTTCTTATACTTATGTTCGCTATCTCACTTTCCCCAATCTTCGGGAAACAATAGAAATAATTGTATTTTTAATAATAATTAATGTGTGTTTACGAATGAAACCTTATTTGTTGGAGTATTTGCCGAGTAATGAAAACATTATCTCATCACACACGAGGAGGGCATTTTATTGCAGTTTAGTACTAAAACTACGAAATCGAAAGCAATACATACAATTGTCTTGCTTTTGGCTTGACACAGAATTCTACAGCACGTCTATATAATATATTGTAAGGTCATTGGTTTTTATTTGACTAAATGCCATTTTTTACACTAACTCCACACAGGAGGTCCCGAGGGAAAAATTTGTCCTTCAGAGGATCTAATTATAGAAAAAACATAACGTAAAACCGCCCCGGTCAAATTTGTCCTTCAGAGGATCTAATTATAGAAAAAACATAACGTAAAACCGCCCCGGTCAAATTTGTCCTTCAGAGGATCTAATTATAGAAAAAAACATAATGTAAAACCGCCCCGGTCAAATTTGTCCTTCAGAGGATCTAATTATAGAAAAAACATAACGTAAAACCGCCCCGGTCAAATTTGTCCTTCAGAGGATCTAATTATAGAAAAAACATAACGTAAAACCGCCCCGGTCAAATTTGTCCTTCAGAGGATCTAATTATAGAAAAAACATAACGTAAAACCGCCCCGGTCAAATTTGTCCTTCAGAGGATCTAATTATAGAAAAAAACATAATGTAAAACCGCCCCGGTCAAATTTGTCCTTCAGAGGATCTAATTATAGAAAAAACATAACGTAAAACCGCCCCGGTCAAATTTGTCCTTCAGAGGATCTAATTATAGAAAAAACATAACGTAAAACCGCCCCGGTCAAATTTGTCCTTCAGAGGATCTAATTATAGAAAAAACATAACGTAAAACCGCCCCGGTCAAATTTGTCCTTCAGAGGATCTAATTATAGAAAAAACATAACGTAAAACCGCCCCGGTCAAATTTGTCCTTCAGAGGATCTAATTATAGAAAAAACATAACGTAAAACCGCCCCGGTCAAATTTGTCCTTCAGAGGATCTAATTATAGAAAAAACATAACGTAAAACCGCCCCGGTCAAATTTGTCCTTCAGAGGATCTAATTATAGAAAAAACATAACGTAAAACCGCCCCGGTCAAATTTGTCCTTCAGAGGATCTAATTATAGAAAAAACATAACGTAAAACCGCCCCGGTCAAATTTGTCCTTCAGAGGATCTAATTATAGAAAAAACATAACGTAAAACCGCCCCGGTCAAATTTGTCCTTCAGAGGATCTAATTATAGAAAAAACATAACGTAAAACCGCCCCGGTCAAATTTGTCCTTCAGAGGATCTAATTATAGAAAAAACATAACGTAAAACCGCCCCGGTCAAATTTGTCCTTCAGAGGATCTAATTATAGAAAAAACATAACGTAAAACCGCCCCGGTCAAATTTGTCCTTCAGAGGATCTAATTATAGAAAAAAACATAATGTAAAACCGCCCCGGTCAAATTTGTCCTTCAGAGGATCTAATTATAGAAAAAAATATACTGTAAAGTCCCCTCGGTGACATTTGTCCTTCAGAAGATCTAATGGAATATGATTTTGTGACTTTCCAATACTAATTAATTAAATATAATCGTGGTGATTTGTAAATGTTCCAAAACAAAACATTTATAAAATTATTTCTTATACTTCTTTGGTGTTTAGAATGTGGTCTGGAGAATGCAGACGCAGAGGCAGATCTTTTTATCACCAAAGCAGCGATTGCCCCCAAGGATTCTCTGCCGTGGCAAGTGGCAGTCTACCAGATTATTGATTCCGTTTTCACATTCATTTGTGGAGGAACCATCATCCGCCCTCGGCTGGTCATAGGAGGTAAGAAAGAAAGCATTATTTGATTTTGCGAAATTTCTTTTTGTTTTTGTTTTTTTATTCTGAATGTGGAATTGAAAAATATCTTGACTTTTAAAAAATAATTATTTATTGTAATTAAGTTTAATTTGTAGAACTCCATTTTATTATTTATATATTCAATAATATTGTTATTGGGTTTATAAAAACAGTTTATTTTTAAACAAGTTCTGCTGTGCAAAAAAAAAAAAAATTTAAAAAATAATTCCCTTGGATATATTTTTCTTGCAAGATCTAAAGCACTAATGGTATTTTACAAGATTTAATGGATGGACAGCAAGAGTTTTAAATGTTTAGATAACTAAATATGGTAGATTTATAGTGGCTTTTAATTGTACATAATTTTTTTATTTTTTTGTTTGTTTGTTCACGCCTTGACGGATTTTACATGCAAGGTAAATCATACAGGAGCATTATAACAAGTATATAGCATCATAAGAAGTATAATAATAATAATAATAATAATAATAATACTTGGATGACTTGTATAGCGCCGTTTTTGTGCAAAAACACCTCAAGGGCGCTGTACAAACTTATAATACATTTCTACAGTGATCTATGTTATTACTTAACTATTTATGGAGAAAATATACAGTACAATACTTACCTGGTAGGTCACTTGAGATTAACACTTAATTAACATTATCTAATTAAACATCGTATCTAATAAACATAGTAAATAAAATAATAAGCTGAGCATGAAAGACATAAGTAGGCATAACACAGGTAGGTATTAGTATACGATAAGTAAATTGTATATTGTATAAAGGAGTTCAACCAGCAAATACTTATTTGGGCTCAGGCTACAGTACATTCAGCAATTATATGCGTCACAATATTACACAAAACATAATTACAAACATACTCGAAGCATACCGGTTGGCAGTGGTGTAAAACATTTTCTAGCAATTTATAAAAGTAGGTAATATTCTTGTAATTTAAAATATATAATTTGTTTTTGCTATTATAAATGTACGTAAGTTTGTTATTATTATGACAAAAATAAAAGGTACACAACAATTACATACAAAAAGAAGAAGGTATTATGAAAATAGTTACAGAGTATTAAGTTTGTTATTGTTAACAATCAACAGGATTTTTGCTTAATATCTGCATACATCGCTTTTTAAAGGAAGCGATGTTTTTATTAAAAAATAAATCAACAGAGCATGTTTCATTCCCCACACGATGCAAGCTCTGAAGACAAGAGTTGAACCGCCCCTGAGGTGATAACTCACAAAAGCGGCGCTATAAAAATTGTCCAATATTATTATTATTATTATTATTATTATAAAATTAGTGCGAGAAGCAACTATATTGAATGGAGCATGAAGTCTAGTGTTGTACTTATTGGGAATTTGATAATTTATCATATTCACTAGTTCAGGGCTGTCCAAATAACCGTTGATAATTTTAAATAATAATAAAGCATCACAGATTTTTCTTCGCTGTGATAATTCAGTAGTTTAAGCAAGTGCATTAAATAATTATAATTTAAATTTCCTAATGGAATATGTAATTTGTAATTTATATGCCTTAAAAATTTGTGTTGTATTCTTTCAATTTTGTGTGAGTGTACATTGTATAGAGCATTGAGTTATATAAATAGAGAAGCAAGCTTCATTACGGCGCGTCAAAAAAAGCATGACCACTCTAAAACCGCGACGACGTAGCTTTGAAACCTATAAACATTTTAAAGTAAACATATATTTGTCTCACTTACACAAGTCACGAGTACAATGCTGCCGCTACGATCAGACAACGACAGAAACACAAACCTGCGCTGGCGCGTCAGTGTTGCCTACCATTTGAAATTTTACCCGACATAAGCAATAAAATAGTGTTTTTTTAACGATAGTTTGTAATAAGATAAACTAATTAAAATTATTTTAATATGTGTTTTTTTTTTATTATTTGACTAAAAGTAAGCATAATTAATTAAATAATAAAGACATTTTTTGTTCCAATATTTTGTATTATACCTAGCATACAATACTCAAACATCTTTTTTTGGTCTTAGCTTGTCTTGATCCCGGAAGTGTTTCGAACAAATGACTGTAGATTTAGTAGACAGCCAGTCTGTCTTTTTTCTAAGTAATCGAATAATTTCCACCCTTTTCTCACGGCGTGCTGGATCTTTAGGTACACTACAAAATTATTAATATAAAATACGTAAAAAAATATAATTACTGGATTATTCATTAATAAACTAAAATAAGATTAAAGAATTCTTTTGTACGAAGATTAAAATATAATTTAATATTATTTCAAAAATATTTAAAATCAGAGGTTACCTCCATAGTAACTTATTCCATAAATTATGTATTCTCCCATTAATGTGGGAAAACCAAAACGAATTTTTAGTGGCAACACTGAACCTATATTTATAGTATTCGATATTTTATTCCAATTTTAGCGTTTTTTAACATGTGAACATGTAAACATTAAACTTACGAGTGGAAAGTAATTCCGCATGATTTATTATGTTTTTGTGACCTTGAATTGCATTCTTTAACGACGCATTTACCCATTTTGGAAATAGTTTTGACGGCGTGTCGCTCGGTTTAACTCGGTCGGCATCTCATTGAGCACTGAACTGGCGTTAGCGGCAAAGTTGGCTGTGGCCTTAATTGCAGTGAGTGGCAATGCTTTGACGCGGTAATTATCGATCTAGTGTATATACATCAATGGTATAGAGGCGACCAGAGAGAGGAATTATACTCAAGAATGCTTCTGACAAGTGTAATGTACAATGTTTTGAGTGTATTAGTATACATTAGATCTTTGGACGTTCTTAATACAAATCCGAGACATTTAAGTGCTTTATTCATGATTGCATCGATGTGTCATCTTGTTATCAAAAACGACACCCAGATCTTTTATTAATGTTACTGTAGAAAGATTCACATTGTTAATATATATATAATATAATACTCGCGTCAAAGAGTGGAAAACTATAGGCCAATATCCATTGTCTCGGCGATCCCTAAACTATTGGAAAGACTTGTCCATAACAATATATATCCCCAGCTTGCTGCCAAAATTACTGAACAACAACACGGGTTTGTAAAAGGCAAATCTACCATGAGTAATTTACTTATTTACTCAAATTTCTTATTTACTAGTATGGATCGAGGCCACCAGGTAGATGCAATATATGTATTGCGATTTCAAAAAAGCTTTTGACAAGGTTGACCACGTTATTCTTATCAAAAAAATTATGTACAACGGAATTAGAGGAAATTTATTACGTTGGTTTATCTCATATTTAACAAAAAGACAACAAGCCGTATCATTACGAGGACACACTTCTACATGGGAACCAGTTACTTCTGGCGTGCCTCAGGGGTCAATCCTGGGTCCGTTGTTGTTTATTCTTTTTATTAACACTGTTACTAAATGTTTCGTGCATTGTTTATATCTTTTGTACGCTGATGACATAAAAATATTTGCCATTGTTCGGAATCTAAACGATTGTCTGCTCATACAAAGCGACTTAGTAAGGTTCGAAACGTTTTGCAATGAAAACAAACTTTACCTAAGCTACAATAAATGTAAACAAATAAGTTTTACTAAAAATCACAACGCTATCAAACACAATTATTGTATTGGTAATTATTTACTCGAGCGCGTTTACTGTATAAGAGATCTAGGCGTTCTTTTTGATTCCAAACTCCACTTCGATGCGCACATTGATAATATTGTGAATAAAGCTTACAGCATGCTAGGATTTGTCATCAGAAACAGCCGTGAATTTCGAAAACCTGAAACATATCTTCTTCTTTACCACACTCTGGTCCGTTCTCAACTTGAATACTGCACCTCCATATGGAATCCACTTTACGATATCTATAAAGAAAATATTGAAAGTATTCAAAAGAAATTTCTGCGATGCCTCAATTACAGAATGAGCGCACCCAAACGCGGGTACATAAATATGCTCTCGAGTTATAAAGTCTCCACTCTATCTAACCGGCGAACATACCTTGATCTCATGACTCTGTATAAAATCTGTAACAACGTTATTGACTGTCCCGACTTACTGAAATTAATAAACTTCAAAGTACCACCCAGAGTAACAAGGCTTAACGACTTATTCCACATAAGTAGGACGCGTACAAATGCTGGTGTCAGGGATCCAATCAGAAGAATGTGCGAATCACTTAATCAGAACCAAAACCTCAAGGACTCTGACTTATTTTTTGATACACGCACTACTTTTAGTAGAAAAATGAAGACTGTTTTCCTACAAAGTTCATAGTAAAAAACTTAGACATACCTACTTGTTTAAATATGTATATATTTTTTAATTTCTGTTTAACATTGTTTATCTATTTATATATATGTATATATATATTTTTTTTGTTTTACCCTCTAAATTTTTTCTAAAATAATTTGTAAATTCTTATAAGGATATTGCGCATTTCGTTCATATCTCTATTTGTAAAATAATATTCTTATGTATATATTTTTCCCCTATTTATAAGTCAAAATATTTGTAAATGTTTTTAACTGCTGTTTAAGTTAATTCGTGAGAAATAGTTTGGATGCAGGTAAATTCTCTAGTTGATGTTTTGTATATTCTTGTCAATTGATATCTGTATCTGTTTTTTCTCCTAAATAAAAAAAAAAAAAAAAAAAAAAAAAAAAAAATATGACATTGAAAGAGTATTGGATTTTTATTTCGAGAAAAACTTATAGAATGACATTTGTTAATGTTTAAAAATAAATCATTTATGTTACACCAGTTATATAATCGATCCAAGTTTTTTTGCAATACAAGACAGTCCATTAAATTTCTTATAATAGTGTAAATTTTCAGGTCATCAGCAAACAATAGGAAATGGATACCTTCAAATATTGTAACAATGTCATTGATAAATAGCAATAAAAGAATCGGACCTAGATGAGAACCTTGAGGCACCCCACTTGAAGCTTCAATTTCGTATGAAATATGGTTAGATAGTTTAACGTACAGTTTTCTAGATGTCAAATAGGTCTCAAGCCATTTTAGTAGATTTCCTTTTATCCCATATACTTCTAGTTTGTTTAATAAGATTTTTATAGAAACTTTATCGAACGCTCTGCTGAAATCTGTGTAAACTGTATCTGTTTGCAATTTTGAATTTAGATTATCTGATATATATTTTTCGTATATAATTAAATTTGTAAGTGTAGATCTACCGGATATAAATCCATGTTGGTGAGGGGAAATGATTTTACGAGCCTGCAACAAAAATTTTGATAGAAATACGGATTCAAACAATTTAGGTATTGCTGATTGTATACAAATAGGTCTGTAATTAGAAGCATCCGTTTTATCGCCTTTTTTATCGCCCGCGCCCCTCGGATTAGCTGCCCCACCTGTCATGCACTCTCCTCAATCATGGAATAAAGTAGCGGCGTCTAGCTCTCTCACACAACAGCAACAAGTCATAATTCAGACATCACAGGTACATCAACAGGGTATGGATGAATCAGCCAAAGTTGCACGCACACTATCTCACAAAAATACATTTAAACCAGAGACAACTAATTTTAATACGGATGGTTATAAAACCGTTACAAGAAAACTAAAGAGGTCGAGAAATATTATTGCAACTGGAATAGCGATGGAGAACTCCCTAAAAATAGCCGAGTTAAAAACAACGCTCTATGTGTCGAGGTTCGACAATAGTGTAACTGAGGACAATATTCGAAACTTTATCAATTGTAAAATAAAAGGAAGTAATATCCAAATAGAAAAAATAATACAACGAAATCCCACGCAGTTTGGATCTTTCAAGTTGACTATACCGAATACGGATTTCAAAACCTACATGAACAAAGAATTTTGGCCGACTGGTACTGTTTTCCGAAAATTTATTGAAAAAAAATACAATGGAAAAGAACAAAATTAAGATAATCTCAATAAACTGCAAAAGTTTTAAACGAAACGTCAACTTCGTTATAGATATGTGCGATATCTACGATGTAATACTTTTGCAAGAAACGTGGTTATTACAAAACGAAACATCGAATCTATCCAAAATTCATCCGAACTTCCAGGGATGGGGTACCTCTGCTGTAGATTTATCAAACGGACCGCTACGAGGCCGACCCTACGGAGGAGTCGCAGTACTTTGGAGGAACGAGCTGCAAGCTTCAATAATACCGTGTGGAGATGACCGCATCGCTGGTATTCAGATAACCACCAACGGAGGGACGATAAGCATACTGACTGTCTACATGCCGGTATGTCACGCGGACAACCTTACCGACTTCACCAACTACCTTTCCAAAATACATACGATCATTCAAGATAACGAACACTCTGAAACCATTGTTATGGGAGATTTCAACGCTCACCCATCCTCCATATTCGGGAAAGAACTCTCTCATTTCTACACCGAAAATAACTACAATTGTATCGATATTGAAAGACTACCGAATGACACATATACATATATAAGCGATGCACACAATACCACTTCCTGGCTCGATCACTGTATATGCACCAATAATCTTAAGAACAAAATAGAAAGTCTAAAAATACATTATGATACCGACTGGTCCGATCACAGGCCGACATCTTGCGTAATCGCTGCTGAAAAATTACCTGCAACTATTTTTAATATTCCACAACAGCCTAATAACATAATATGGAGAAGGAATAATAATAAGAAAATCAGTGAATATACGTCTGTAGCAGAAGCATTACTTAGTGTAATCTATCAAAGACACTCCAAATCCATTTGTAATTCGGATTCTATATGTGACAGATGTGACCATATACAAAGCATGGAACATATATACACAGACATCGTTGAAGCTCTAAGTAAGGCTGCCAATACTGTATTTCATCGGGAGAACGATCAAAACAAACCAAAAACACATCGTGACATTGCTGGGTGGAATCAAAAAGTTAAGGAACACTACGAAAATTCCAGATCGGCGTTGATGGAGTGGATTAAAAATGGGAGACCATTACATGGTCCCATTGCGGATGAAAGAAAACGAAAAAGGAAGGAGTTCAAAATAGCTCTTAAACACTGCCAAAGCTCCTCTGAACAAACAAAAATGGATGATATCGTAAAATCACTTGACACGAAGCAGTTTGCCCAGTTCTGGAAGAAAAGCAACAACCTGATCAAACCAAAAAATCGAATCGCCAGCCAAATTGATGGGTCTACAAACACGGAGGAAATTGCTAATACTTTTAGAAGAACCTTTGCAGATATTTCTGGAAATGAAATACCGTCTGTCCCTGATATTATGGAATTTGATGGACAAAACGTTTACCTCTCTGAAAGCAGTATAATGAAGGCCATAACAGGCACTAAGGCTGGTAAGTCTCCGGGACATGATAACTTAAGTATTGAACACATAAAATACGGAGGTAGATACATACCCAAACTACTACATATACTGTTCAACGCAATACTTAAACACAACCATATACCGGGTGCAATGACGAAAACGATTATAACTCCAATCCTGAAATCGGGACAGCCTGACATGACTAACTCCAGCAATTACCGGCCAATATCTTTAGCAACTATAACTGCTAGATTATTTGAAAGGGTAATATTAAATGAGATAAATGATAAACTAATGTCTAAAGATAACCAGATGGGATTTAAATGTAGACTATCCACTAATATGGCAATATATACTGCAAAGCAAATAATAGAATTCTACAAGAAACGAAAAACTACCGTATACGGGTGCTTCTTAGATCTAAGTAAAGCCTTCGACAGGGTCTGTCATAAAACATTATGGGATAAATTGAAAGCTAGGAATATACCTACCTCATTTATAAACATACTATCCCGATGGCACTCCCAGCAAGAAAATGTTGTACGGTGGGCAAGTACATACTCCCAGCCGATATATTTGCGGTCAGGAGTAAGGCAAGGAGGGTGTATGTCCCCCATTCTATTTAATGTATACATGGACGAGTTGTCAAGTCGCCTGGACATCAGAACGGGCTGTCGTGTTAACAGTATATGTATGAATCATATAAGCTACGCGGACGACATGATCCTCCTAGCTCCGTCGATCAAGGGATTAAGATTACTCCTAAACATTTGTGAAGAATATGGAAAACAGCATAATATGATGTACAACCCGAAGAAGACGGAATTGATTGCGTTCCACCACGGAAAAAGTCAAGATACAAGTAATATGCTCCCCGTATACCTTAACGAGGCAAAAATAAATACATGTTCGAACGTGAAATACTTGGGGCACATTATTAATGAAAACCTATCGGACGATGGCGATATCGAACGACGAAGGAGAAGCCTTAGCATAGTTTCTAACATGATTGCCCGCAGATTTTGCAAATGCAGCAATACCGTTAAAAAAATACTGTTCAACGCATTCTGTACTGGCCTGTATACGTGTGAGACATGGTGTTACTACCGAACTTGCTCGATGGAACGACTCCGAATTCAATATAATGACGCCTGTAGAATAATATTTGGATACCGAAGATACAGCAGCGCATCGACAATGTTCACGGAACTAGGACTGAATGGATTTGCCGGCCTGATGAGACACCGGGTCACTGGAGCCAGGATGCGGCTAATGGCCTCCGCCAACACGTTGGTGACCGCAGCCTACCAGCACCAAGCGCCACTCCTGAGTGAGCGCTGGGCCCAAGCGCACTCAAGACCACACCCTGCATAGTTTTCCTTATTTGATAATTTATTATATCTATTGTACAAAAAAAAATGTATATCTATATGGGACGTGTGGGATTGCACAAACCTCCCCACATCCTGGAATAAAATATTATTATTATTATTATTATTATTATTATTATTATTATTATTATTATAGATGGGACTAAGGAAACTGGTAAAAGGCCAGATGCTAATGATAGATTAAATATATTGGTTAGGTGACCTTTTAAGTTAGATATGTACACAGTTTTTTAAATAAATTGGTGTCCGGGCCAGCGGATTTCTGAGTATCTAATAATGTAATTTTACGCTGAACATCGATTTCATCAATAACAAGGTCGTTAAAAGCAATAGAAATATTGTAGTTGAATTGAGGTATTTGGTTATTGGATGAGTTTGCTTTATATAATTCGCCAAAGCATTCGGCAAATAAGTCAGTAATTCCTTGAGGTGTATCAGCAATTTTACCATTGTAGTATATGATAGACGGAATTCCAGATTCATTACTATTAAGATTATTTGCAAATTTGAATAAATTTTGAGGTTTATTTTGTAACGATTGCTCAATATTTTCCAGGTATTCTTTTTAGCAGGAGATCGACATGTTTTTCACCCTGTTGCGTAATTTAGAAAAAAGTAGATAGTCATTTGGAGCTCGAGATATTTTGAATGTTTTATGTGCAAGTTTTTTTGCCTGGATAGTTCAAATTAGCTCTTTGTAAAACCATTTGGGGTAATTAGATGTCCTATATTTTGTAATAGGGACGTAAAGTTCAATTGATTTTTTAATTATGCAGTAAAAAGATTCTATTATATCATTAATATTATTACATTTACTAATGAAGTTCCAGTCTGATTTGGCGAGAAACTCGTTTATCTTGGGATAATCAGCTTTATAAAAATTTAATTTCTCTTTATAAGACTCAAAATTTAAATTTTGTATAGATATATGCTTAACAAAAAGTGGTGGGTGGTATTTATCAATTGTTGAAATATTATCATTTGCATGTTGTACACTTATATTGTTGGAATTGCTAAAAATTAAGTCTAATAGATTATTATTACAGTTATATTTATATATACCGCTACATTAGTTACGTCCGACCAGTAAAAACTCCATAGCATTGTAGCGTCCACCAAGTCCGATTACAGCGTCCGATATACGGACGCTACAATGTTTGGACGTCAAAATTGGCCAGAACGATGCACCCCATGTAGAATCGTATGGGAAATTTTTTTGTGGAAGTAGAAAATCTCTCAGAATGTCTGGAAACGAATATTGAACGTTTGACGTTTTGCCGACAGGTTCGCTACACGATGTATATATCGAGCAGTGTATATTTTTATTCATTTCTACGATCTTGCCGCGTCCACGAAGTAATATAATTTTCCATACATAACGACGATCGTGCTGCGTATACGCATTACATCGATAGTATTGCGTCCCCGTGGCTGTTCGCGAGTACATACTATTTTTAATACATAACGACGGTGGTGTTGCGTCCACGCATTACTTCGATAGTATTGCGTCCCGGAGACCGATTACGAGTAGATATTATATTAAATACATAACGACGGTCGTGCTGCATCCACGCATTACGTCGATAGTATTGCGTCCGCATGGCCGTTCAAGAGTACATTGTTATATATTATTTGAGCGTTTGGTTGAGTAAATCATCAGATTTGGCAACAACGATGCCGCTTGACACTCAGAACTAAAAAGCGACGTGCGTGGTTTTTAATACATAACGACTATCGTGCTGCGTTTACGCATTACGTTGATAGTATTGTGTCCGTTATGAATAGATATTATTTTGAATACATATCGATGGTCGTGCTGTATCCACGCATTAAATCAATAGTATTGCGTACCCGTGACCGATCACGAGTAGATATTATTTTTTAATTAATGAAGACAATACTAGCGAAACTCAATCGAAAATCTGAAACAGAAAAATCTGAAAAAGGCACTATCACATTTGGGACTCGAACCTAGGATCAGTTTTCCGGGCCGCGACTCTACCAACTGAGATAATATGTCCCTATCCGATTCGGTCATATTTACTCTAATATACTTTGACTGAGAATTACCAACAGAGTGGAAGATATTCGCAGTATCGCCCTGGTGTAAGACCACCATTCAGAATTGAAACGTTGCTCCAAATGGCTTAAGCCGTGTTTAGTGACTAGATGTGAATAGCCAGTTACTTTCCCCCATATTTTCCCTTCACCACTTACCTACAGCCTCACAACATACCCCAATTGGGGATTTATTTGAAACATCTTTAGTGTTTCTTCTAACATAATATTATATAATATTTCAATCACTTTTATAATAAACCAGATGCTTGTGCTTAGGAGAGGACAACTATATATTTTTACATATATTTATTTTTTTGTTTTTTTATTTTTTAAAAAAGAAAGACAAACATTTCTGGGTTACGAATAACCTGACAATATTTGAAAATCTCCTACTACCACCACAGAAAGCGGAAAATGTTGCTTGTGTTGTGATGGAGGACTTAGCCAGTCGAGGAATTGAACACACTACGCCTTGGTGGGACCCAAGCGCGATGTCAACTCGGCCACCGACCGGTCATATTTCAAATATTTCAAAATTATTGCAAAAACTATTAGTAACCTTACAAAAAAATACAATAAAAGTAATAAAAAACATAGGTTAGTTATAAATAACACAGTCATTAATTAATTAATTAATTCAGTGTGGACGTGAAAACTTCATTAGAAGAGTAAGCAGTATTTATTTATTTATTTATTAATATTTGTGTATTTATTTATTACACCTAATGGACTTTTACATTCTTTTTCTTTTTCTTTTATTTATTTAAACGCCCATACGGCTTTTACCTATAATAATGTACATCTTTATTTTTTAGTTATACAGATTACATATAAAAATTTAAAAAAAAATCAGTGTTAACAAAATACAGGTTACATAAAAAAATATCAGAGTTGACAAAATATGTTACATAAAATATAAGAATTTTAAAAATATAGGTATGGATAGAGTAAGTGAGACGAAAAATAGAAAATCTGCCTAAATCCACAAAATCAACCACAATGATAATAAGAAAGTATAACAATAGTTTACAAATTAGGTAAAAATAGTTCGCACATTCTCCGTTTAAAGTTGGCCAAGTTCTAATTATTGTCAAATACATTTATATTATTTAAGTATTTGTTACCAAGACTGTGTAAACGTTGTATTGGAGAGTGAAAACTATAGTTGGAATGAGATGTATGTATGTAAAATGTTGATATTTGCCTAGTTGTTCGTGTAGGTATTTGTAGATTTATTAAATGCAGGAGTTCACAACAATCGAATTTAGAGTTCAATAATTTTAATAAAAAGGTTAGGTCGTTTATTTTTCTTCTGTTTTCTAATGTCGGAATATTTAAAAGATTCAATAATGACTGGTAATTTATGTGTTCTAAAGGGATGTTAAGTTTAAAATTGACGAAGCGTAGAAATTTTCTTTGAATTCTTTCAACATTATGAATATGTACATTGTAGAAGGGCGACCAAACTATGGAGTTATGTTCTATCAGGCTTCTAACAAGGGATATGTACAATAGTTTTATGATTTGTAAAGATTCAAAGTTTTTAATTGTTCTTAAAATAAAACCTAATGTTTTCATACCCTTATTCACAGTATGTTGAATGTGGGCCGTAAAGTCTAGTTTCTCATCCATTATTTTGCCAAGATCTCGCATTTCCTTTACTCTTTCTAAGTTTGTTTTATTTATTGAATAGCCAAAAAATTGTGATGTTTTTTTTCTGGAAAAGGTCAAAATTTTGCATTTTTCTACATTTAAATATAAATTGTTTTGTGAACACCAGTTATTTAGCATGTCTATATTAGATTGAAGAACTTGACAGTCGTTTAAGGAGGTTATTTCTTTATATAATTTAATATCGTCGGCGAATAGCAGTACATTGACATTTTTAAAGCAGTTGACTATGACATTTATAAAAACAATAAATAAAATTGGGCCAAGATGACTACCTTGCGGTACGCCACTAGTGGCCAAAAATGGTTTAGATAAAAAAGATTTTATTTTAACAAGTAAAGTTCTCCCAGATATGTAGCTACTTAACCAGCTTAACATATTTGCTCTGATTCCTATAGCATGACGTTTTTGGATCAGTACTTTGTGAGACACTTTATCAAAGGCTTTCGAAAAATCAGGATATATACAGTCAACTTGTTTATTTTTAGAAAAAGACTCCAATATGTATATAGTTTTGAAACAGTAGTATATTTGTTGTAGTTGATCCAGTTGATGAAGCCATGTTGTTTGTCATTTATTAACTTTGTTAGTGTGGGATATATTACTTCCAAAACTAAAGATTCAAAGATTTTGGGTAATACAGATTGTATGCATATTGATCGATAGTTTGAAATGTCAGTCTCGTCACCTTTTTTAAATATTGGAATAATATAGCTGGATTTCCAGTAGACGGGAAAATATCCAGAGGATAGTAGGTGGTTAAATTTTTTGAAAAAACTTCTATGGACTACAAATACGTATACAAGTGCAAATAAGTTATCCTGCTATTATTTATAATATCTATACCGAAAGTGAGTGATTTGTGTGGAAAGGTGCTCGAAACTGTGAGTTAGATTACAAAAATCGATTTAATATCCATAATCCCGGATAACTAAGGTGATTACAAAAAAAATTGAGAATAAATCTTATAAAACTGTCACTCCATAGTTATCCATAAATAAAAACAAAACTTCTAACTGTCATCATCGGTGTTGTACCTCTACTTCAATATCTAAAACCGGGGCAGGTTGTTACATTTAACAGTAAATAATGGCTAACACTAGAGGAAAGGGTGCTAACATTGAACCTGAAGAAAAATTCATCGTAGAAAAAATTACACTGATTTTCGAAAAAAAAACTAGATGCTATAAAAAAAGAAATAATTTCAAAAATTGAAAAGCAACAACAGGACACCCAAAAAAGCATGGATTTTATGAGCAGTCAATACGATGATTTGATTAAAAAACTAGAGATAACAATCCTACAAAACAAAAAAATTGAAAATGAATTTATAAACCTGAAAAAAGAGGACCAGGAGAAAAATACTATAATGAAACAATTAGAAATAAAAATTTCAGATATGGAGTACAAAACCCGCTCTAATTATATTGAAATAGCAGGCATTCCACAAAAAAATGGGGAACAGCAAATTGAAGTGGTTAAAAAAGTGGCAGCGGCGGCAGGAGTGGACCTAAAATACGGCGAAATTATAGAGGTAAAAAGGATACCTGATAGGCGAATCAATGCACCACCTAAAATACTAGTGCAATTTTCAGATAAATTGACCAGAGACAAGCTTATTGCAAATAGAAAAATCATCAATTATGCTGCGATCAAAGATATTTCAACTGAAACAATATACATAGCTGAAGAACTGAGCCCTTACCATAAGGAACTTCTTTGGAAAACCAAACAGATCTCAAAAGAAAAAAAAATATGCATACGTCTGGCACAAAGAGGGAAAAATAATGGCAAGAAGAAATGCAAACGAAAAAATAATTTACGTTAAACATATAGACGATTTGAAAAACATCATATAAATAAAATGGCTCAAAATAACTATTACAAAAATTAAAAATAGCTGACACTACATTAACCACGGAACCTAATGCAAAAAGAGCAAACATACCTAACCTATCAACAATGAACAAAAATTTTAACACACTGCATCAAAATATTAGAAACATAAACAAAAACTTTGACGAGCTACAAATATTAATTAAAAGTTTAAATTTATCCTGGGACATAATTATCCTTACTGAATGTTGGTTAACTGATAAACACTACCCTCTACAAATTGATAAATATGTCTCTTACTCCACACTAATGAATAATACAAAGAGTGATGGTGTTATTGCATACATTAAAGAAGACACTGAAGTTGAAGTCAGAGAGATCAATATTCATAACGCAAATTGTCTAAGGATATCAATTGGTAAGGATATAACAGTTCTCGCAATATATAGATCACCTTCTACAAAAAATCTGGAGCCATTCTTAAACTCCTTACATTTTGAGCTTAACTTACTCAAAAATACCAAGAATGTTTTTATTATCGGAGATATAAATATTGATATCCTGGAAAATGGAAATCCAAAAAAATATGATTACATACATACACTAGCTCACCATGGTTTTAAAAGCCTGGTTGATGAACCTACACGAGCATGCAATGAAAGCAAATCATGCATTGATCATATTTTTAGTAAAACTGATAAATTAACTCAAACCATTATTTACGCTTCTACACTGACTGATCACTACACAATTCTTCTATCTATTAATAATAAAAATACATCTATAAATCAAAAAAAGAAATCTGTCATTGCAAAGTCTGAAACAAATTGGGAAAACGTTAAAATCGAGCTACAAATTGCTGACTGGTCAAACCTTCTTGGCAACGATGATACTGATGCTACTTGGAATTATTTTATTGACTTTACTCAGAACATTATTCTATCAAACACCATAACGACAGAAAAAAAGATATCTCATAAAAATATTCATATTAAACCGTGGATTAGTCAGAACATTATCAACTCAATCAGGAAAAGAGACGAACTCCACAGAAAAGTAAGAAACCACCCCTATGATATCCATTTACATCGCTTCTACAAAAGATATCGTAAAATTTGTAAAAATGTAATCCGTTATGCTAAAGAAACATTCTATAAAAAGAAAATCGAGGAATGTAATAATGATTCCCGGAAATTCTGGCAGATTATAAACGAAATTACAAACGCTAAAGCCTCGCACAATGTTAAAAACATTAAAGAATTAAACATTGACAGGATACCAACATCTTTTGCAGAACATCCAGAAAAAAATCTCGACTTTGCAAACAACTATTTTTGCAATATAGGCTCGAACTTAGCGAATAAAATCAAAAAATCTTCATTTACTGCCGAAAAAACAGTGTGGAATGAAAATGTCAATCAAGAAAACTCCCTTAACATAGTCAAGATAACAAGTGAAGATATAAGAAATACCATAGCCTCCCTAAACACAAATACCTCATCGGGAAATGAACTGATATCAAACAGAGCAATTAAATATCTACTAAATGAGCTAATCTACCCACTGACGTACCTTGTAAATCTTTCAATAAGAAAAGGTATTTTTCCCACACGTCTTAAAGTTGCTACGATTATTTCAATATACAAAAGCGGTCCCAAAAATGATATATCTAACTATCGACCAATTAGTCTATTACCTACACTATCGAAAATATTGGAAAAAATAATAAAAAACAAATGGTTAAATTTTTGGATGAAAATAAAATATTATCAACGACGCAATACGGTTTTAGGGAAAACCTGGGTACTGGTGATGCTATAGCTAAAGTAACAAATACAATTATAAAAAAACTGGATGAAGGTAAAAAATGCTTGGCAGTTTTTATTGACCTTCAAAAAGCTTTTGATACAATTGACCATGAAATACTATTTTTTAAATTAAAAAAAATGGAATAACACAAACAACTCTAAATCTAATTAAAAGTTACTAAACTGGAAGAGAGCAGTATGTACAAATTGGTAATAAAAGTAGCAAAACTCTATCAATCAAGTACGGTGTCCCTCAAGGAAGCGTATTGGGTCCAATACTATTTCTCATTTATATTAATGACCTTATGAGTCTTCCCATTGAAGGATACATAATGAGCTTTGCAGATGACACTGTCATTAAATTCTATGAACAAAATTGGACAAGCACACATAAAAAAGCGGAGCAAGGTCTGACTGTACTCCAAAACTGGTTAAAAGCAAACTCCCTTACATTAAATGTGAGTAAAACTAAATATCTAACTTTCTCTAAAACCAAAAGAGGTCAACCAACGAATGAGCATACATTCAAATTACATGAATGTCTAAACAAATATACGCAATGTTTTTGCCCGCATATATGTGGACTATAGTCCAAACTAAAACAATTAAATATCTTGGGATCGTAATTGACGACAAACTTCATTGGGATGCACACATCGAAGGAACCTCAAAAAAGCTAACAAAACTCATCTATTTCTTCAAAAAATTACGAAATATCTTGTCAACTACAGATCTAAAGAGAGTATATTATGCTCTATGCCACTCTCTACTGGAATATGGAATAATAGGATGGGGCTCAGCATCATCAAACCATATTAAACTACTAAAGAAAACTCAAAATTGGATCACAAAGACCATATTAAAGCTCCCCGTAAGGACGCCAACTACTGATATTTTTAATCTGTTTGATGTTCCAAGTTTACAAAAAATCTATGCTAAAAATATTCTAGTTCATCACTTAAAAAATAAACCAGAGGCAAATCCCTCTCACGATCATAAAACCAGAGCCAAGCAAACAGACATGCTAAATATTCCTAAATGTAATTCTACTTTTGGACAAAGAAACTCTGAATTTTTAGCTATTAAATTATATAATAAACTCCCTCTCAATATCAAACAAAGGAAAACGAAAAATAACTACATTAAGGACATCAAATTTTGGCTTAAGGAAATATCGGAAGAAGAACTAGCTAATATATTTAAAACATCATCTTAGTTGCTGAAAACGTATACTAACATATATAGTCCCCCTCAGCACAGGATCTCCTAGTGAGGAGGACTTCAATGATCTGTTTTAATTTTATATATATATTTTATTTCATGTGCCATACAAAAATGTACCTAAGTATTTAAAAAAGTAACTAAATAAAAAAAAAAAAAATAAATAAATAAATAAAATGGTTAGTGGTTTAGACAATACGGAGGAGCATTGTTTTAGGAAAATTGGCGGGATGGTGTCCGGGCCTGCAGACTTGTTTATGTCTAAGGAACTTAATTTTTTTTTGCAAGATTCTTCGGTGATGTAGCAGTCTGTTAAATGTGTGGTTTTTTTGAATGTGTATGAAGGAATATTTTCTTCTGGTGTTTCATCATCATAAACATTTTTAAAGAAATCAGAAAAAAGATTTACAATGTCTTGCGTATTGTTGGCGTATTTGTCGTCCATGTGCATTTCTGGAGGATAGTCTGTGCTGTCGTTGTTTATTTTTTTAATAAATTTCCAGAGATTGTTCGAGTTTAAGGCTGTGTTCTCGATACAATTTATATATGTTTTATAACAGATTTTAGAGAGATCTTTGCATTTTTTCCTACTTTCACTGACATTTTTATAGTCGATTTTCTTCAGAGTTTTTTTGAATTTTTTATGAAGTATTTTTTTTGTTGTAGTAAGGCTATTAGTTCTTATGAGAAGTAAGTTGGATATGTATGTTTTTTAGGAGTAAATAGTGGTACATATGATTTGATAGTGGTGGAGAATATTGAATAAAGGTTTTCTAAGGAATCGTCAGTATTAACGTCAGACAAAAAAGACCAGTCAACATGCGAAAGATGAGAATTTATAGATTAAAATCTGCTTTTTTGTGGTTGAGAGTTTTTTCAACGGGTTTCGGCTCGACGCCACATATATTTAACTTAATATAAAGAGGGGATTGATGGTTATCAACAGGTAACAGAGGATCATTACATTTCTCAATGAACAATTTAGGATAATTTGATATTGCTAGATCTAGTAAGCTATCATTTATGTTGTATATAAAGTTATGTTGTAAAAGATTTAAAAAATTTGTCATATCTAAAATCTCACGTGCACGATCATTTTGACTTTCATTAACAATGAAACCACTATCACTTGTTTTCCATTTTAGGTTAGGGAGGTTGTAATCCCCGAGAATAATAATTTTAGAATTAGGGTATTTGTAGAGTAGATTTTCAACGTCTTTGCTGTGGCTTCGATAGTTTCCGGCATCAGATAGTGGCGGTGTGTATAAAGTTGCAATGATTATCTTTTCTACAGTGGTCTCAATTTGTACAAATAGTTGTTCGAGTGTATTATTTTTTGTTTTGAGTTTTCTTGACATCAATTTATTCTTTATTACAATTAGTACTCCGCCTCCCCTTGTTTTGGAACTGGATTTAGAGTTTCTATCGCAGCGAAAAAATTTGTAGTTGTTAAGTCCGAATTCTGTTGATTTTATTTCCGAGTCGAGCCAAGTTTCTGTCAGCACATATACGTCGTAATGGTGTAGCGATATTGTAGAACGTAGTTCATTTAATTTGGTGCGTAGTCCCCGCGCGTTCTGGTAGTATATCTTGAGTTTGCATCGTTTTTTGGCGGTGTTTGCACTATTTTAGGGTTTCCGTTTACATATTTTAAAGTAATATCATTTTCGCCATTTGACTTTCGTTTTTCCAGTTCTTCTCTTAGATTTTTAGATGTTTTTGTTGAAAAATTGTAGCATCGGGGTATATTCTTGTGTTGTTTTTTAAAAGATGACGTTTACCTAGTAATGTTCTGGCTGTTGTGGAGTTATTGAATTCTATTTTAAGGGACCTTGGTTTTTCAACACTTGGTTTTCCAATGCGGTAAACGCGTAGCATATCACGGTTTGCGGTATCATCGAGAGCAGAGATTAAAACCGTTACCTTGTTTTTGTCATCGATTAATTTGTTGGCCGCAGTCGTTTCAATGCTTTCGGGTACATTACAAACAATGATGTTTTTAGCTCTTTCGCTACGCTCATTAATTTCAGAAATTACCTCTCAAATGTCGAGGTTGTTTTGTGGGGCTGGGATATTTATTCCGATTTCCTTATAAGCCCGTAATTCACCCTCTAGACTAGCAGTTTTATTAGACACCGTTTGCGCCAATCTACCAATAGCTATTAAGAAATGACTTGTAATTGGGGTTAGTTTTGTTATTTGGTCTTTCGTGAACTTATTTGCTGGATCCGTTAAACAGGTATTAAATGCAGCCACAGCATTTTATACATTTGTTATCAATGCTTCGACATCCATTATGGTAAAAATTGGATTGCAAGTAGAAAAAGGTTATTATTTTTATTTAATTATTTAACTGCAATGGTTTCACTCCCCTGAAAGTTGGTTTACTCCGAGTACCTATGTTATATTTCTATGAGTACTTATGTAGGCAATACACTGCGAGACAGTAAGTTTGACAAGGCAGGTAGCAATAATAATCTTCCAGATATTCACACTGAGTCACTTTTAATTATTATTTTGTTTTCACTTTTGACACTTTAAAATCACTTTTTTAAAAGATGTAAGACCAGTTACACTTGTGGGCAATTGAAGCCACGTTTTAATATACTTTTCGCTGCTTTTGAGTATAGAAATTCACTGGTTTTCTATTAATTTGTATAGAGCGAATATTTGATGTGCTCACCGTGTCACTGTTGTTGTTATTAGTTTAATAGTTGAGTATCGCAGTTATTATAAATTATTCAAAATTAAAACAATAGAAAAAACATAATTCAATGAAAAAAAAATGTTACAATAAAAGCGTATAATATAATAAGATACTTTGGTAAAAATGATAAGAAGTCTCCATAAGTAGATATTCAAAATAAACAAAAGATTGCAGAAATTATATATTTCTATTTGTGCCTCGATGAATAAAAGAATTAGAATTAACAATATTTATATTGATTATTTTTAAGGTGAAATATATCTCCCATATCAGAATATTAATGTAATCCTAAGAGGTTATATAATATAAGGGGCATAACAAGGGTTTTGTACAACATGATAGATGTGCCTAAACTATTGAAGTCTTTTAAAACTCTCAAAACAAATCCAAGAGTCTTAAGGGCCTTATATACGGAAGATATAAACATATATATTATATATATTATATAATTATATATAATTATATACATCTGTTAATGTTCCTAATAAAATAAATTTAAAAAAAAAAATAAAATAAAATAAAAAAAGACGTAAAAATTAAATTAGAGTGAAATCATTTCTTGATGTTGATATTTGTTTTGTGGTTATATTTACGACCATTTTCCTGTAAATTGAGTCTGATGTTATCACAAATAGTCACTTTTGAATTTGTAATCATTGTTTGATTACAATATCAATGGGCTATGCTGTGCTGTGATTGGTTGGAGGCATCGGCCATCTTAGTATTCCCTTTGGTGAGTAGTGGAGGGGGATCAACGTAAATACTGAGTCGGTGCCTTAGCGGTGGTCATTTCGTTGACTGGTGGCTCCGAGTGAGGTGGTGAATGTTTATTTTAAAATGTGTTTCAGGACCTGTTGCTATATCCCTATGTAATTCTCTTGATTAATCACATATAGCATATCATTTGCTAGAGTGATTGTGATGTAAAGATTTTTAATTGTGTCTGCGACACGGTATCAAGCGGTTTCGGGGTTTGAGTGTTTTTACAGTTTTTAAGTAAATATGAATTTCATTGAAAATGCTGGGTAGTCTGGACACGTATGATACACATCTTAAACATCTAAAGATGTATGTTAATTTCCAAACTCTGTCTTTGAGTTTATATCTATGTTTATGTGTCTGGACCATTTTAGGCATTGGTCTTTGCTATGTTTAGGTTAAAACCCATCGGGACTCGAACCCGGGTTATAAAATGGCTGGCTCAGTGAAAGGGTAAGCAGATGAGACTCGGATACAATCAGGGGTGAGGAACTTCTTCATTCATTACTTCGTTCATCGGTCAGGAGTTCGGAAAGACCATCACAATAATAACACATGAGTAAAAGGCACAAGGTATATTAATCATCTTCTAAAGAAACACAGGGTTAAATTGGATCTCTACTCTCTTCTCTCTCTGTGACGACCGGATGAAACGAGGATTTTTACATGAAGTTAACAATTGAACACAAGAAAGGGTATGCCGAAAAAACTTACGGGTATCCAGGGTTCTGATGAGGGGTTGGCCTGACGTGTCGAGCTGGAGATACCCGCGCTTCCGGGAGAGGCAGCGGTAGTTTTGGTATCGTCACGCGCGAGGAATTTACCGGAAGCGAGACTCCATTGAGTACAGTTTGAGTTGAGGTATGAAACACGTTTTCGATTTGGTAGCGCAATGAATTTAGTTTAAAACTGGAACAAGATCGCGTCTATTATCGCGTAATTATGCACGCCATGTTGGCGAGCGTAGCAGTTTGCTCCGCGAGAGACACTGTTGTTCCAACCAAGGTCGGATCTTGACTGCTGGCGCGGCGTGTTGCGACCAAGCTTCCGAGCGGTCGCTGTGTGGGTGGTCTGTCACGAACGCCGCGACCATCTGGCATGGGGTAGGGTGACCAAATCCCTTTTTAAAGTAGGGTGACCATCCTTTTAATTAGTAGGAAGACTGTATTACGTAACACATTCCCCCTCCGCCAGTAAAAGGCGACGCAGTAATGAAGTTTTAGGCGCAAAAAATCCTCTTCACCTTGTCGTGAGGGAAGTAGAGAGAGAAAAGCAGTGTTGATTAACAAAAAAATAAAGAAAAAAAATACATGGTTATGCAATGATGAAAAGACAACATACAAGGTTATGCAATGATGAAAAGACAAACATAAAAGGTTATGCAGTGATGAAAAGAACAACATACAAGGTTATGCAGTGACGAAAAGACAAACATACAAGGTTATGCAATGATGAAAAGACAAACATACAAGGTTATGTAGTGATGAAAAGACAAACATACAAGGTTATGCAGTGATGAAAAGAACAACATACAAGGTTATGCAGTGATGAAAAGACAAACATACAAGGTTATGCAGTGATGAAAGAAAAGGACTCTAACATTTCATTGGTCTGTAAGCTTAGTTTGAAGAGCGTAGTGATTTCGTAGAGTACCAAGTACACGTAATTTCACTGAAGTTATTAAAGTTACACTTTCACTGTAACTTGACCCATTTGAGATTGCACTCAAGTATCACTAGGGCCATAGAAATTGAACTTTGCTTCTTGGTTGTGGTTGAGAGATGGTGATGCTGAGGGCCAGAAGTATCCGGGTTCTGTTGTTGTACCAGCGTGAATTCCATTATGCTGATGTGGTGGAGCAGTGGTTGTCAAGGTGAAATGAAGTTGGTAAAAACATGGAGTAATACCAGTAAGTTGATTGATGGTTGATGCGTGTAATGGCTATTATGTTGAGTTTGCGCATCGGCAAGTGGTTGATTTGTACAACGGCCAGTAGTTGATTGCACAATGGCAAGAAGTTGATTTGTACAAACGGCGAGTGGTTGGTTGCACAACGGCAAGTAGTTGATTTGTACAAACGGCAAGTGGTTGGTTGCACAACGGCAAGTAGTTGATTTGCACAAACGGCAAGTGGTTGGTTGCACAACGGCAAGTAGTTGATTTGCACAAACGGCAAGTGGTTGATTGCACAATGGCAAGTGGTTGATTTGCACAAACGGCAAGTAGTTTATTTTCACAAACGGCAAGTAGTTGATTTGTACAAATGGCAAGTAGTTGATTTGTAGGAACATAACTAACCTTGAGCTGGCATGCTCTGAGGTTGATTCTTTTGAATGTGGTTTGAATGATGAGACAACTTGATTTGCTACTGCACGCACGACTCACACCTAATTTGGGTGGGGTTGGGTGTTTTTGGTACGCAGAGATTGGAGAGAAGTGAGTGATGGAAGTGAAGGCGGCAATGAAGTGAAGCTCAGCTTGCAGGTGATGAGGAGGGCTGCTGGTCTTCTTTTTAATCCAGGGACAGGTTATTATTAGAGCCAAAATTCTTGAAGTTTACCTGCCTGGTAGACCAATGATGAAAAAACGTTTGGAGAGAAACAAATTGTGTTCAAGAGAAAAGACAAAAAGACAAAAAACGTTGTTGGTTAGAGAGGAGAGAGAGAGTCGAGAGAGATCCAATATGCTGACTATACCATGAGTATCCCGAGATTGGGAAGATAAAAAAATATCACGACTGGCGTGAGGTTACCTATTTGATATACAAGGTATAGGTAGGTGGTTGTACAGTAGTAACACCAAGTTTCTGAAAGAAGTTGGCCTTCCATGGCCGGTGTTAGCGCTTGAGCGATAGCAACTTACGACTTTCATAATTACAAAAAATGTGTTGATTACCTAGGAATGGGGTGAAAAGGAGAGATTATTTTGAAGCAAATTTCATGGATAAAGATTGTCTTATAGACAGACGATACGCTATGTGCGTAGGGTACACCTTCCAGATTCATGAAATTAACCTCAAGGATAATGAGGGATGAAAAAAAAATGGCGTTGAGCGAGAAGGTCTGTTGGTGATGGGGCTGATTCCCCATTCGATCTTTTTCAGAGAACGAAATGTGGTCAACCAGCAGATTTCCTAGCTTCTTACAAATGTACATGAGTTTGATGGAAGGGTGAAGGATGGAGGGTTGAGTAGCGAAAGTTGATAGTGACTGAGCGAATTCTCAATTCGATCTCTATGTGAGGACGAAATATATCAACCAGCAAATTTCCTAACTCTTTACAAATATGTACATGAATTTGATGAAAGGGTGAAGGAGAATACACAGTAATAACAATCTAATCTTTCGCGTGTATTTGGTGAAAGATTAGGGGTCGTTTTTAATCTTCTACAGTTTGTGAGAACATGACAGACCCTTGCTCAAGCTTCACAAACCTGGGAGTTTTTCTTATTCGTCTCCCAGACAACGATTTAGGTGGTTTTGTGTCACTGTCTCGATTAACTCCCACAACACGATACCTCATAATCAAAAGTGAAGCTGATGGCTAGTCCATGGTCATGGATGGTTCTTGGGTCCGCTGACAAGAAGTCCACAGGTATCAGTTAGCGAAAAAAATTTACTGAATGCACAGCTTCATGTTTGTTTGAATAGAACAAAATATTCTCACTACAGTTAAGGACATTTCTCTCAGTGTCATGAGTTATACACAAGGATCCCAATTAAGGGCGACAAGTCAGGGTAAAATGATCTACGTCCGGTAGAACAAATACATAGTGTCAACTTGTTTAAAGAAAACAACAACAAGATATTGTATCGTTCGCACGAATCATGGTAAGTATTATAACGTCTTCACGTCTCATGTAGAAATTGAACGAATTACGAAAGAACCCTAGTATTGAAAGGACGGTACAACATAGATATTTATAACCATTTAATGGAACAAATTATCTCTTTGGCCACAGTGTATGTTGGCCAGTAAAAAAAGTAATTATAACGAGCTTCTCGTATCATGGTAGATATTATAACATTCTCATGTATAGTGTTAGATTTTATAACGATCCCTCGTCTCATGGTGGATATTGTAACATTCTCATGTATCATGAAAATAACATATCAACGTTCAATAATAAAAAAAGTACCATTTCAATACCGGAAAAAAGATACATACACAATGTCAAAAACAATCAAGTAGTGGCTATTGGTATTATCAAAAAATGACGATGGCATAACCTTTGGTTGGGTTTATGCGTTAAGTTGGCAATAATACAAGACATATGCCTAAGGATGTCTTACAAGACATACAGTATAGCAGAAGAGACCTATTGGTTTTACTAACTCTTTGCTTACAAAAAGGTTTGTAGTGGTTTATTTAAGACCTGATAGGGTTTTACTTACTTAAAATGACCAAACAAAACTGGGAAACACACTTGGTGTTGCCAAAATTGCCACGAACACGGATGTTGTGAACTTTATGATACAAATTTGATACAAAAGGCACCTAGAGACACAGGATGACTTAATATGAGTGACCTGGCTCGGTGTATTTGACAAGGCAAATTAATACTATTTAAGTAAAAAATAGTACATAATATAACAAATTGGGGTCAGGAAGTTGAGATCTTAAGATTTTACATACTCAATGTGACCGAAAGGTGTTATGCATGATACATTGTTATTGATGAGGAGGACAAATCGGCGTTTGTTCTCCTTTACAACAACCTTTTTCAGAATTGACGTGTCAATATCAAATTCTGAAAAAACAACAAATTAGAGCAAATGAGAATGTTGAGCGCCATTCAATTTTTTTAATAAAAACTGAAAAAACTTTAAACAAAGGTAATTGTAACTTTTATTTGTTACACCTGTGTAATTTGAATCAAATGACGATACCGAACTGGAATTTACACACGCATTATGATTACAAATTACAGGGGTAGAATATTCACCTCAATTGGGTGTATGTTGCAAAGGGCCATTGTTTTAAGTACGATGGAACCCATTGGAACAAATGTGAAAGAACAATGTGAAGAACAATGTGAAGAACAAATGTGAAGAACAAATGTGGAGAACAAGTATGAAAGACAATGTGAAGAACATGAGAGAAAAAAATTGTTTACATAACAATGTTGTACGTGACTTTTTGTGGTAGTTACGACAAAAGTGAAAGGGTAAGCAGATGAGACTCGGATACAATCAGGGGTGAGGAACTTCTTCATTCATTACTTCGTTCATCGGTCAGGAGTTCGAAAAGGCCATCACAATAATAACACATGAGTAAAAGGCACAAGGTATATTAATCATCTTCTAAAGAAACACAGGGTTAAATTGGATCTCTACTCTCTTCTCTCTCTGTGACGACCGGATGAAACGAGGATTTTACATTAAGTTAACAATTGAACACAAGAAAGGGTATGCCGAAAAAGCTTACGGGTATCCAGGGTTCTGATGAGGGGTTGGCCTGACGTGTCGAGCTGGAGATACCCGCGCTTCCGGGAGAGGCAGCGGTAGTTTTGGTATCGTCACGCGCGAGGAATTTACCGGAAGCGAGACTCCATTGAGTACAGTTTGAGTTGAGGTATGAAACATGTTTTCGATTTGGTAGCGCAATGAATTTAGTTTAAAACTGGAACAAGATCGCGTCTATTATCGCGTAATTATGCACGCCATGTTGGCGAGCGTAGCAGTTTGCTCCGCGAGAGACACTGTTGTTCCAACCAAGGTCGGATCTTGACTGCTGGCGCGGCGTGTTGCGACCAAGCTTCCGAGCGGTCGCTGTGTGGGTGGTCTGTCACGTACGCCGCGACCATCTGGCATGGAGTAGGGTGACCAAAGCCCTTTTTAAAGTAGGGTGACCATCCTTTTAATTAGTAGGGAGACTGTATTACGTAACATCTTTTGTAAGTATTTTATTTCGGTATTGATTTCTATCACTATTTAGTGATAGAAATAAGATAAATAAAATAAATAAATAAGCCCTACGCTATTTATCGTATTTACGATAAATAGCGTAGGGCCTAATACTGTATCTTGTGGTATTGAGAATTCACCACATTCTCAGAGTTACTAACTTGATCAATTAATTTAATTTCTTGGGGTCTTTAATGGGGTAACAAGTTCTCCAGTTAATAAGATTTTTCCATTTATTCCAATGGATTCTAATATGATGTATTAGTTTTTTTGGAATTTTTCAATAGCTTATATTTTTTAAGCCAAATTGATTAGAATTTATTAATTTATTTTTTCTAAAAATGCCCAGATTTGTTTTTTTTTTTTACAATTTTTTCACATAACTTTGTTATATTTGATAATGGTAATATTGGGCCATAATTTTGTGGATTTTTACGGCATTAAGTTTGATAGGTGATGATTCTTTTTTTATAATTGTATGGGAATTTACCAAATGCTAAATTTTCATTGATTATGTGTGTTATGGGATGCACCAGGTACTCTTTCATTGTGTTTAATGTCTTAATCTCTATGATATCCAATCCAGGGACAGTTAAGCAATAGTTTTGATTTTTTAATCACTTACAACCGTAGGTATAGGTCTAAAAATGTATATATATATTATTGTTTTGAATTCGTCCGAATTAATGATATATTAGAGTCGTTTTAAAAATACTTGTTTTTATTTTTAGCTGCACATTGCTTTCATGATTCGGTGAACAACCAGGCATTACCCCCGCATCTGTACCACGTAGCGGCTAATAAACACTACCAGCAGTGGAACCACCCGGCCGAGCCAAACGCCCCCAGCTCCAAGGTTTGCAATCACTCTTCAAAACAAGTTCTGCTGTGTAATTATTACTATGCGTGACAACTGCTTTGCTTTCCAAAGGCATTGTTAAACTTTCATGATTCGGTGAACAACCAGGCATTACCCCCGCATCTGTACCACGTAGCGGCTAATAAACACTACCAGCAGTGGAACCACCCGGCCGAGCCAAACGCCCCCAGCTCCAAGGTTTGCAATCACTCTTCAAAACAAGTTCTGCTGTGTAATTATTACTATGCGTGACAACTGCTTTGCTTTCCAAAGGCATTGTTAAACTTTCATGATTCGGTGAACAACCAGGCATTACCCCCGCATCTGTACCACGTAGCGGCTAATAAACACTACCAGCAGTGGAACCACCCGGCCGAGCCAAACGCCCCCAGCTCCAAGGTTTGCAATCACTCTTCAAAACAAGTTCTGCTGTGTAATTATTACTATGCGTGACAACTGCTTTGCTTTCCAAAGGCATTGTTAAACTTTCATGATTCGGTGAACAACCAGGCATTACCCCCGCATCTGTACCACGTAGCGGCTAATAAACACTACCAGCAGTGGAACCACCCGGCCGAGCCAAACGCCCCCAGCTCCAAGGTTTGCAATCACTCTTCAAAACAAGTTCTGCTGTGTAATTATTACTATGCGTGACAACTGCTTTGCTTTCCAAAGGCATTGTTAAACTTTCATGATTCGGTGAACAACCAGGCATTACCCCCGCATCTGTACCACGTAGCGGCTAATAAACACTACCAGCAGTGGAACCACCCGGCCGAGCCAAACGCCCCCAGCTCCAAGGTTTGCAATCACTCTTCAAAACAAGTTCTGCTGTGTAATTATTACTATGCGTGACAACTGCTTCGCTTTCCGAAGGCATTGTTAAACTTTCAATTGACAAGAATCCTCCATTCAATTTGGGAAGCGTTATTGGATAACCAATACCAATACCAATATTGGAAGTGGGTCAATGTATTTTAAAAGGAAGATGTATCTGTCATTATTCTAGGTGCGGGAGATTCGTCTGCATACCGGGTACACGGGGAATCTGCACCACTATCAATATGATTTGGCTCTTGTCATTTTGGAAGCTCCTTTTGAGTTCTCGACTAAAGTAAGCCCAATTTGCTTGAACTTGGGCAACGGAAGGGTTGATAACATCCAGCTTCGTGCCGGGAGCGAGGGAAAGGTAAATATATCAACAAGGTTCTAATTCTGATATACTGTCATTCCTGTCATGAACATTTTATTGGTCTCCTTAGTCCGTAGTCTATTAGAGTATAATTCTGTTGTTTGGTCACATGGAAAAAACTTTTAGATATAAAATATTGCTAATTTATTAAGAATCTCTTCAAATTATTTGTATTCCGGTTAAAAACGGGATTGCAGGCCTATAACGAATGAATTGATAGGGTTCCTAAATTAGGAACCCTGTCAATTCATCAATTAGGAATCCTAATAAACTTTCCGTAAAACACGAATGAGTTATCGCGATGTCGGAACATGTTTAATTACAAATTCTAATATTTTCGCATTTCGTCATTGTATATATTGTCAGGACAAATGTAGGTGCATCAATACGTGTTCCGATTTATTAGGAATGTACTAAAAGAGTAACAGGAAACGGCCTGCATTACCGGATTTTTTTCCGTGTAGCGTACGTGCACCTGGAGCACGGTTTATTATCATTCTGGCTAAAATAGGATTCTATGTCCCTGATAATGTAACGTGAGGCCGCCAATGCAGGTTTTTGTTTCTTCCAGACGTCAGGTTAATTACCTGCCTCGCAGAAAAAGTATAATTTTACCTTCTCTTTATTTATGGTTTTTATACTGTTTTCGCAAAAAAATATATAAATAGAGATCAACAGTCTTCGTCCTGTCTGCTGAAAGCCGGTGTCCCTAAACTGTCAAATGTGAATCAACAAAAATACATACAACAAACCAAGATAGTGGCAAATTAACTGCATTGTCTGTTTTGCTGCACCCTATATTTACAATTTGCATCACAGAGAAGGAAGCGCAACACGTCTTTTCTCTAAAAATCTAGCAAGATAGCGAACAACATGCATAACATAAAGGGTGTTTCAATAAGAGGGCAATATTTCAAGTTTCGATAAAACATGGTTTCTGTAGCAAAGTATAATGTATACATTTCGGAATTATGTACGATACAACACATCTGGTAAATGGCCGCCACGGCTTCGCTGGTGCACGGTACTCTTTTGGCAAAATTGAATGAGGAATCGACGTCCCTGGACTCTCGGCCACACTCTCGCTAACTGCCGTGATGTTTTGTTTTGATCATTCATACCATTCATACCAACTTAACAGTGTGTGTAATAGTGAAATACGCTCCGTATTATGTTTAACGTAAACAAGATCGGTTTGCAACCAAACATAACAGAAAGTGTCACCCAGTTTAAATTACCTCGTGTTTGACATTTAAAATCAGTTAGATTTGAGCATCGTAGTAAATACTGTACGATATCGTGAATTGAAAAACAAATTTATCCAGAACAAATATATCTGAAATCAATTACAATCTAACTACGCAGACGCAAACATTTGGATCATCATTGGTCGAAAGTGTCGTCACTTAGTGTCCCATTGGTGGAAAGTGTTATCATTGTTCGTCTGTGCTCAACTGATTGCGGCATTTAGGTGCTAATTACCGAAGTGTGTAGTTTTAATCAAATTCAACGGTAAATTTACCTTCAAAAATCGACAATGACAAGCACGAGAGGCAAGACAACCACTCTGGAAAGTGAAGACAAGATTATTCAGTTCCTAGAAAAAAAATGGACATTATGAAAAAAGATATAATATCCCAAATAACAAATCAAAATATTGAAAACCAAAAAAAAACTCGACAGCATAAAGATAGAAATGTCAGAAATCATAGAAAAAAATTTTGGTAAAATTTCGATCGCGCTGGCCTCGCTTATTATGAATATTTTTTAAATAAAACCTTTAGATTCACCTTAATTACTGTACGACACAACTTTTTGCATTCGGGGCGGTGGAAAATATTGCAATAAAAATTTCAATTACGTAAAATTAAAATTAGCTTTCGTTTTGTGAAACGAGACCGTCCATTTTCAAACTTTATTGTCAAATGTCATTTTGTTTTGTTGGTATTTCTGTTACTGTAGGACGAAACGAACGGCTAGAAATGGCTAGAGACATAATCGCGCGGGCGTTTTTTTAATGTTAAAAAATTCCGTCAAATTAGTATTTACCTAATATGCATGCATTGTGATTGAAATTTATTAGCTGGATTTTATTTTTTTACGTTAAAATTTTATTTAAGTTAACTATTTCTGCGATGTTGAGCGGCTACGCTAAGTTTGTGTAACATGATTTATGATGAAAAAGAAAATGCCCCCTTTATACCGCCTGCTCGCGTCAAGGCAAGAAAAATATCCCAGTTTTCAATTAGTTTAGCGGCTACGCTAGGTTTGTGTAAGATGGTTTGTGATTTAAAAGAAAGTGTCCCTTTTATACCGCCTGCTCACGTCAAGGCAAGAAAAACATCCCAGTTTCCAAATAGTTTAGCGGCTACGCTAGGTTTGTGTAACATGGTTTATGAGATATATATACCATGTTACACAAACCTAGCGTAGCCGCTAAACTAATTGAAAACTGGGATGTTTTTCTTGCCTTGACGCGAGCAGGCGCTATCCAAGGGGCACTTTCTTTTGTATCACAAACCATGTTACACAAAACTAGCGTAGCCACTGAACTACTTGAAAACTGGGATATTTTTCTTGCCTCGACGCGAGCAGGCTCTATAAAGCCTGTATTTATAAAACTAACTAACTAACTAACCATCACGCCGTTTCCCCGCAGGGGTAGGCAGAGAGGACGGACCGCCAAACAACTCGGTCTTGGCACACACTCCTTGCCTCATTCACATTCATACATCGTCTCATACATACTCTTCTATTATTCTGACTCTTGACATGGCCCGACTCGAGTATCTGATTCACTTGATCGTGCCATGTCTTCCTCGGGCGTCCCCGACTTCTGCTACCATTCACATTTGCATCATATATCCTTCTTACAATCCTATCTTCGCTCATTCGCTCTACATGCCCAAACCATCTAAGCGTCCCTTTCTTAATCTTACTCATTACGCTTACATCAGCCTTGCACTCTTTGCGGATCTCCACATTCCTCACACGATCAAACATGGTTTTACCACACATACGCCTCAGGGATCTCATTTCAACAGCATTTAATCTACTTTCATCCTTTCTTTGCCAGTTCCATGCCTCACTTCCAGATACAGATCAAGGTAGGTACCAGCACTCCGTTGTGGACTGCTAACTTCGCTTCTTTGGACAATCTTTTGTTAGCGCCTACGGCGTTCAGTCCTCCATTAACGGAATTACCTGCATTTACCCTTCTTTCAATATCTCTGTCAGCCTTCCCATCTCTCGTAAACATACTTCCTAAATACATAAACTCATCCACCTGCTCCAAGTATTCCCCATTCACAATTATATTGCACACTGTTTTCGTACTCTCTCTTTCAAACACCATTATTTTAGACTTACTTACATTCATCATTAACTCATTCTTCATGCATACTTCGTTCATCCTAGACACGAGAGACTGTAGATCATCTATACTATTAGCAATCAGCACCGCATCATCAGCATACAACAGGCAACATACTTTAAAATTATTCAAATTCGCGCTCAATCCCACCTCTTTCAATTCTTGCATACAATTATCCATGTATAGATTGAATAACCACGGTGAAATTACGCAGCCTTGTTTAACACCTTTTGTGATATCAAATCACCCCGTAAAACCACCGTTTACCCTAACACATGCAACGCTTCCCTCATACAGAGACGCAATTGCCTGAGTCAGATTCGTATTCACTCCATACTTGGACAACACCTTCCATAGCTTTTTCCTGTCGACTCGGTCGTATGCTTTTTGTAAATCTACAAAGGCACAGAAAAGTTTCTGGTTTTTTGCCAGAAACTTCTCAGTGAGCATACGCAATGAGAAGATTTGGTCCATGCACCCCCTTCCACTCATAAAAGCACCTTGCACATCCCATATTTTATCCTTTGTTTCCTTTCTTACTCTTTCAATCAAAATTCTACCATACAGCTTGCCAACTGAACTTAGCAGGCTAATAGCCCTATGATTCCCACATTCCATACGTGACCCTTTACCTTTGTATAATGGCATGATCACAGCCCTTCTCCAATCTAAAGGCGTGTAACCTTCCTTTAAACATTGGTTAAAAAGATTGCACAACCATGTGAGAATTACACGGCTACCTCCTTTAAAATATTCAGCAGCAATATTGTCAAACCCAACAGCCTTACCATTCTTCATACATTTAATCGAGCTTTCTATCTCATCCATGCTAATTTCGGTAACATTCACTCCATCGTCATTCATATCTGATTCGCCGCTGGAATCACTGTCACTCACTTCGCTTTCGAAGACTTCCTCGAAATAATTCATCCATCTCTCTTTTATTTTTTCCTCGTTCGTCAACATTTTTCCATCTTTTGATTTTATCACTTTCATGCTTCCGTTTTCTGGGCCACTCCGGGACCTTTTGACTTCTTTCCAAAACAACTTAATGTTTTCTTGGAAATGGTTTGTCATTTTCATTCCTTCTTCCTCTTCCATGCGTTTCTTTCGTTCTTTCACTCCAACTCTTACTTTTTTCTTACATTCCTTATATACTTCTTTCGCTCGATACTTCTCTTCGCTGGAAGCACTGCCAGCCGCAATCAGACACAACCATGCTTTCTTCTTCTCTGAGACCAATGCTTTAATCTCATCATCCCACCATGCATCACCTTTCTTCCTACCTTGTGTACTTATTCCACAAACCTCCCTAGCAGATTCACAAAGACACACTTTTATGTGGTTCCATGTTTCGTCTATGCTTAGACCATCCATTTCTTTCGCATTCAATCTTATCTCTGCACAATTCACATACTTACTTCTCACATTATCGTTTTGCAGTTTTTCTATTTTGACTCTTGTTGGAGTTGGTACCGTTTTCACTTTAGAGCGCCAACCGCGAAAGAGGTTTACTCTCGACACTACAAGAAAGTGGTCAGTTTCGACCTCAGCCCCTCTGAAAACTCTTGTGTCCTCGGTAACAGCTCTCAACCTAGAGTCAATTACTACAAAATCAATAATTGACCTCTCATTTCCTCTTTCCCACGTATATTGGTGGATACCTTTATGATCGAAGAAAGTATTCGACACAAATAGGTTCCACTCTAAACATACTTCAAGCATTCTGTTCCCGTTGTCATTCGTTCTTTTATCTCCAAACATACCTAAGACCGAATCAAATCCGTCACGTCTAATTCCCACCCACCCATTCAAATCGCCTGCCATTATAATCCTTTCGTTCATATTTTTTAGTCTCATTACATCATTCACACCAGTCCAAAAATCATCTTTCACTTCATCGCTTTCAGAATTAACAGGGGCGTAGCAAATAACAAGAAACACCCTTGTCAAACCGATTTTAAATCTGATCCACATTATTCTCGGACTTACACATTCATACTGCAACATACATTCAATCATTCTGGGAGACAGTAGCGCTGCAACACCTTGACAAGCCCTCTCCGTATCTGGTCTCCCAGACCAAATGACGAGCCTATCATTATGCTGCATTGTACCGCTACCTTTTTTCATACTCTCTGTTATACAAAGTACGTCCAAACATTTGCTCACCATAGTATCACACAGTTCGTTCATCTTTCTTTCCATTCCTCCTCTAATGTTCCATGTACCAATTCGACATTGATCACGTTCCGTCCTCCTCTTTGCGCCACCGAAGGGTTGGCGATGTGATGGATAGCGAACCTCATCGACAAATATTTTTAATTATGTAGTGTTTTTATACGAATCATTTATGTATCCGCATGAAGTCGGCTACGATTGTCTAGCATCTAGCTCCTAGCTCTTCCTAAAGTGTCAGGAATACCAACATTACAAAATGTCAGCGAGTGTTAGAAATGGAGGCCGACCGTCGCCGCGTCGCCGATTTCATATGCGAGAGTAGATTTTAATTTTACGTAATTGAAATTTTTATTGCAATATTTTCCACCGCCCCAAATGCAAAAAGTTGTGTTATACAGTAATTAAGGTGAATCTAAAAGTTTTATCTAAAAAATATTCATAATAAGCGAGGCCAGCGCGATCGAAATTTTACCAAAATTTTAATTCTGAATTGAGAGACGTCAAAAACATCAAGAACCAGCTGAGCGAACTCACTAAAACCATCGATTTTCTCTCACAAAAAATCGACGATTACGAGGCGGAGAGAAACAAATTCCACAAAAAAATTAAGAAAGTTGAAAAGGAAAATAAAAATTTAGAGTACAATTTAATAGTTTAAAGTACATTGTTAACCAATCTCTGCAAAACTCTCTCGACACTTCGCTTGAAATCAATGGAATCGACACGAAGAAAGACGAAAATCCTAAAATTCCAATAGAACGCATCTTTAAAAAAATAGGATGTGAAGACTTACTTGACACCATAACAAACTCCTACACCAACTCCATATAAAAATCTATAACTGTAAAAATGGCTACAAAAGAAGAAAAATAAAAGATCATTCTCCAAAAAAAGAAAGCGCTATATTTCTCGGCCAAAGAAATTAACCACTCCAACTCAGAAAAACCCATCTACATAAACGATAAGCTGACGCCACAAAATAAACAACTGCTCTGGCTACCGAGAGCAACAAAGTCGATGGGTTACCAATACGCGTGGACGAAGAACGGGAACGTCCTTCTCCGCAAAAATAAGGATACTCCAATTATATACGTCAGAGACGCGAGCGACATACCCCTTCAATAACCTGGACTCCCTCTTATACCTTCAAAGATGACCTCCGGACTCAACTAAAAATGGCCCCTTCAGAAGAAAACAGCATCCCTGAAACTCTTGAATGTGACAATTTTGAAGATGTAAACACACTTTTCTACGACACATCTTTCAACATACTAAACATGAACATCAGAAGCATTAGAAATTTTTTTGATGATTTCTGTATCCTTTTAAATTCGTTAACCTTCCAAATTGATTTTATTGCACTCACTGAAACACAAATGCGCGAATGTATCCCTTTCAACTTACCAAAATACACTTCTTTTTCAGTTCCGTTTAGACACACCTCTCAAAATGACATAACCATATTTTACAATATACACACCATATCCAACATTAACATAGACAACACTCATTTCAAATATGCAAATGCCGTCCATGCAACCTTCTCCTCCAAAGGAAAAAAATACTCCATTTTAACAGCATACCGCTCCCCCTCTTTATCCCCAATTTTGTTTACACAAGAAATCAAAACTTTTATCAACAATAACAGCTCTAATGAATTCGATTTTGCATTTTTAATGGGTGATATTAACATAAATATACAAAACGCTGTATTAAATCCGACCACAAACGAATATCTAAATGTTCTATACTCCACAGGATACTTATCATACATAAACAACACTACCAGACCTAATCATCCAAACGATACATGTCTTGACCATATATTTCTAAAAACACATAAAAATTTCCAACATAAATCTGCTACATTAAAAATCGACATAACTGACCACTATCCCACCTTTTACGACCATCATACACCAAATTTATCCATCTCTGTTGAACCGAAAAACAAAGCAATGATTAAAATCAACTATTCAACTTTAAATAACTTACTGAACGAAGAATCGTGGATAGCTGTCCTATCTAATGACAACCCAAATTTAGCTTTAAATACCTTCTATGAAATACTTCAAAATTATATAAAAAAGTGAAGAAACAATTGCACCGCCGAAAAGTAAGCACAAACACATAAAACCGTGGATTACGTGCGGACTAATAATCTCAATACAACACAGAAACAAACTTTTTAAGATCTATAAAAATCACAAAAAATATTGCACATCCAAAAACGAAGCACAAAACCACACCAAACGGAACGAATACATTTTATTTAGAAACTACCTAAACTCAATCATAAAAAAACACAAACAACAATACTACTCTACACAACTACATAATGCTCACAACGACTCCAAAAAAACATGGTACGTCATAAACGAAATCTCAAACAGGAACCAAAAAGTTCATAAAATTCCTCAAAAAATCATTACTGACAATAACACAACCATCGAAGACGCTGAGAGCATTGCAAACAATTTCAATCACTTCTTTACAAACATCGCCTCAACCCTCATAGATGATAACCTGTTATGATGCAGGGCTAGACTCCTTTTGTTTTAATATTTTATTCATTAATTTGTTCTGCATCATCACATTTATCCTCGCCGATTCTCTAACCTAGTTAGGAACTGGGCGAATGTCGCTGGTATTGGTTTTGGTAAAATTTCGAATCATAATTTAAAATTTAACATCTGAACCGGGCGGAAACAGAAATCACTTCTGGTCTGGAAAGTCAACGTGTGGGTTCGTGGACTGTACAGACGATGGTCGCAGTGCTTTTCGTTCTTGAATAATTAATTGTACGGAATGTAATTCCCTTTTTTGTCGCCGATGAGTGCGATTTTGCTTACGGGCACGGCGGTAAACGTTTTTGTGACCGAAAAATAACCATTCCCGAAGTGGGTAATAGTGATTTCGCTGGACGGAAGTTGTTACGGACGGACCACGCGACCGCCGTTATACGATTGAACGGGAATCCGTAAAGTAACGGTCAATCCTGCGTAGGATTGGATCATACGCGATTTATATTTTGTGCCATGCATGGCTGTCAATCGGGAACTTCGTTCTTTTTGATTTCTAGAGTTTGAATCCCGACATCGCACGTGTTCGACGGGCCGAGAAAGAGCCCTATGTATGGGTTGCAGCATCCCCAGGAACGGCTACCCGCTTATAGATAGCTGGAGTTTATGGATGTGGTCAGGAGGAGTATATCCACCTTTCCAGAAGACGGATCACGCTTTTACGGAGTTACGTCAGCCGCCGAATGGGTGTGCGGGACGTTCCGTCGCTTCTCCCATCAAGAAAAGCAGTGTTCGGCATTAGAAAACGCGATGTTCGGCACCCGTAGTTTAGATACAGATAGCTAAAAACTGGTCGGTCTTTGGGGTAAGTCAAAATTATATAATTCTGTTAATCTGTTGAGTTAGGGCTCATCAGAAAAATGTCCAAAAGGTTTCCAATACATGTAATATCAATCCATGCACTGCCTTTTATTTATGTACATTGAGATACCTTCCTAAAAAAAAGAAACTATCATGATACTGACACGCGACCTTGGTTGCGAACTTTCACACCTGAGATTATTGAGTATAAACATTCTAGATGATTAATTCTAACCTAGATTGGCGCGTTCTACCGAACAAAGTTTATACAATAATTATTATTTGTACCCTGGGTCAAACCCACTTAACAAACCCTAGTCTTAGCATTCACTCGAATCAAATTCCTCCCGGCCTTTCAGATTCTAATGTCACTATATATGAACTATCTACATTCAAAGAAATAACAGAACTTGAAATCTCAAAACAAATTGACAACCTTAAAGAGAAGTCTGCAAATGGCCCAGATAACATTAGCAATACCACAATTAAATCAATTAAAAAGCAAATAATCATTCCTATACATCATATTTTCAACAACTGCATCAGACATAGCATTTACCCCAATGATTTCAAACTCTCTCACATCATTCCAATACATAAATATCCGTGTTTAAAACGACAAATTATGAACTTTCTAGAATCAAATGCAATCCTCTCAGTTAATCAATACGGCTTTAGAACCAAACTGTGCACCGATGGCGTTATCTTTAGCTTAACCAAAAACATATACTCTAACCTTGACTCTAACACTAAAACCCTAACCATTTTCTTGGATTTAAAGAAAGCGTTTGACACAGTCAACCACAGAATTTTATTTAAAAAAATCTCTAAAGTCGGTATTAAAAACAAAAGTTTCATATTATTAAAAAGCTATATATTGAATCGCCAACAACGCACAAAAATAGGAACAAGCTTAAGCACGTATTACTTGACAAAACATGGTATTCCTCAAGGAACTGTCTTAGGGCCACTACTCTTTCTAATCTACATCAATGACATATGCAATATTGCAATACCAGGTAAAATTCTCTCTTTTGCCGATGATACTGCAATAACAGTACAAGGTAAAACGTGGGAAGAAACAGCCAGTAAAGTCAACAAATGTACTGCAACAGTCAAAGATTGGCTTGATAGAAATCTCCTCAGTCTAAATTATGATAAAACTATCTTTATTCCCTTTTAAAATTCCCAAAAGTCATCCCCTAAAAATAATCTTAATCTGAAGTTCCACAACCCTAATTGTAACTTTGCGACATGCTCAAATTGCGAAAACGTGAAATTCGGACAATATATCAAGTATTTAGGTGTAACTATAGACTGCCAACTCAAATGGATTTACCATATAGAAAAGACGGTCAATAAACTGAGATGCCTAAGTTACATATTCAAACGAATGAGCAAAATTGTCAATATAAGAACCATGAAACTTGTTTATGATGCGTTAGTGCTTTCATCTATTTCCTATGGAATAATTGCCTGGGGAGGAACTTACAATAACCACGTAAAACCCTTAGAAATCGCTCAGAAGTCCATCATTAAAATAATGTACCAAAGGACCAAGACATATCCCACCAACCAGTTATTTCAAGACACTGAAATTATGGAACTAAGACGGATCTATTGTATTCAATGTCTCAAATTTATATTTACACGTACTATCAATTTCACCAAAAACACAAATCGCTCGAGCCAGAGACATACCACATGCGTGTTCACAGTCCCTCACTGCAAAACTAGGCTGGGCCAAAGGCACATCAACCATATTGCCCCAAAATTGTTCAATTCTTTACCCAATTCCATCAACATGTGTCAAAGCCTGAACTTATATAAGAAAAATGTTAAAAGTTGGATAAGAAATAATTTCGAAGCGAGTAACTTTTTTCTATAATTTAAGCTATCTATTTCTACATAACTAAAATACCACATGTCTTTCTGTAAATTAAAGATTAATTTCTGTAAATCAAAGAAATATTCATGCATCTATGTTTTGTGTGTGTGTGTGTGTGTGTGTGTGTGTGAGGGTGAGGGTGTGTATGTGTGTGTGTGTTTCTGTAAAAAAAACAATCAAATTGATCTCTATAGATACTTTTTTAAGTTTAAAAAAATATATTTTAAACACCACTGTTTTATCCTTACACTATAATACCCACGCTCAAGCTTCGCTCTTGTGGGATTTTTTTGTTACTCTTTCATTCTATATTACTATGTATGTACCTGAATTGTATATGTATCAAAAATTTTGTTAATAAAACAAAAACAAAGAACGACCCCTACGAGCTTGTGTCGTGTGTTTTACATCACTGACCGAACCAGTACTTTTGAATTTTTCGATTATTCTTTTAACAGTTAATAAATTATGAACAATATTTCGACCGAATATTTGACGCAATCAATTTTTCACCATTTAGATAATAATGTTTAACAATCTGGACGCGTTGTTCTATCGTGTAATGCTCCATGTTTACCAACTCCCATCTGTCTCCTATCAATCTGTCATGTCATAATCATGTGACATCATGACTGCCAAACTGGTATGCAATTAAAATATTGCTCTCTTATTGAAACATCTTTACAAACTGGTTCCAGTTCGCCGGTTGGGGAGTGACAGAAGGGGGAAAGACGGCCGATGAGCTGCGTGTGCTGCGTGTCCCCGTTGTTGGCAATCAAGCGTGCCGCATAGAATACGAGAAATACCACTCCGAAAGATTCATCACGGCTGATAAGATATGTGCTGGCTTTTTAAACGGTTAGTAAATAAACATGCATTAAAATAGCCGAATTTCTGTTGTTATCCAAAGGGAAACGCCGATCGACAGGTTATGTACATTAGGTTTGCTTTTAATAATTATTTGCAAGAGACACGGCTGCAGTATGCGGAGATTAATCTTTCCGAAGGATCTGTTTGGGTTTCTTATGTTTGGTAGTCCGCGAGACTTAAGATATGTTTTATAAGGAGGGGAACTTCAGAGTCCCGGTGAGTTTGGAAACCATTAGGGAGCTCCCAGGGCTATGCGTATGGCTTTATTTTGAAATGTTTAGAGTTTTTTTTATATGGGACTCTAAAGCGTGGGCCCAGATGGGGCTCGCAAATGTTAGCTTTGGCCTTATCATTGATTTCTAAATTAGGAGTTGGTTTTTTGTTGATTGTTTATAATTTCTTTTGCATAGCAGAGCTCTACTTCTGCTATGCAAAAGAAATTATAAACAATCAACAAAAAACCAACTCCTAATAAAACTCAGCAAATAAAAGGGTTTTATTTATATTTCAAAGAAGCTTTTGGAGGGATTTATGTTTATTCGCCATTGTTTGAAGAAAATTTTGTAGTTCTGAAGCGTAGGCTTGGACGCAACTGGTAGCCGTCTTTAGGCTTACCAAGTTCGACATGACTTCTCAATATCATCTGCAAATTGATCTATTTCAATGCGATAGTTTTGGATACCCGGGTGGGGGATATCACTTAAATAAATGTTAAAGAGCTCTGGCGAGAGAACAAAGCCTCGAGCGATACCTGCAGAAAATTCCATCTGGTGAGTGAGTTATTGAAAGGGGGATACCGAGGAGGTGCATTTATAAATGAGACCTCTGTGCCAGACTTTATCGAATGTTTTGCAGACGTCTAGGGAGAGGATTACTGTGTGTTGGCGATTATTGAAACCGTTTTTAATTTCTTCCACCACCCGCCAGAGTTGGTGGAGAGTAGAGTGGCCCGATCGAAAGCCGTGTTGAAAGGGGATGAGTTTTAATTTGTCAACTGATTTTTTGAGCCTGGTGAGGAGGAGTTTTTTCCTGCACACGGAAAGTCTTTTAGGACTCTATTATGAGTCTTTTGTGGTTTAGGCCAGAAGGGGGTCTTTGCCAGGTTTAGGGATGAGAATAACGTCTGCGATTTTATAGTCTTGTAAAAGGTATTGGTTTTTCTGTGGGGATTTCAGTGATGATGGATGACACTTTAGAGTTCACTTTTAGAGGTCATCGTAGGTTGTGGTCGGGGAAAATTGTTTTTTAAGTCTATGGCGGAATAAACTGTGCCTTTTGGGCTCATAAGGGGACATATTCTTAGGGGTTTTCTAAGGGACTTTGAAAGTTTCCAGAAGATTGTTTTGTCGCCATCGAGAGTGGAGATTCTTCTTATTTCGTATGGTGGAGGGTCAGAGAGGTACATCTAGGTCTGTGAGTCAGTCTAGGGCCTCAGGCGTCGCCATGTGAACCACATTAATCCCGCCGGGGAATGAAGCAGGCATTCGTTGACCACATGTTCGGTGGTCTTCTGACTCCACTATGGCCCCATCTGTTCATCGTGTGGGCACAGCGGCTATGGAAGCACATTAACCTATTGCTGGCGGACCAGGTTTTGCGAGACAATGAGAACCCAGGCTGTCTCTCGGTGGGGTCCTGTATGAGATGGGCATTTCCCACGTTGGCCGTTTTTTTTATTATTTTTTTTTATTTAGTTACTATTTTAAATAATTAGGTACATTTTTGTATGGCACATGAAAAAAATAAATAAATTAAAACAGATCATTGAAGTCCTCCTCACTAGGAGATCCTGTGCTGGGGGGACTCTATATATGTTAGTATATGTTTTCAGTGACTAAGATTAATATATTAGCTAGTTCTTCTTCCGATATTTCCTTAAGCCAAGATTTGATGTCCTTTGTAGTTATTTTTCGTTTTCCTTTGTTTGATGTTGAGAGGGAGTTTATTATATAATTTTATTGCTAAAAATTCAGAGTTTCTTTGTCCAAAGGTAGAATTACATTTAGAAATATTTAGCATGTCTGTTTGCTTGGCTCTGGTTTTATGATCGTGAGAGGGGTTTGCCTCTTTGCCTTTGCCACTCAAGTTTCCACCTATCTTCTGGGGTGAGAGGTAATCGGAGGAGCATCTCTCCATCCGCCCAGAAGGGCTTTCGGTACTTCGAACGGCGTGCCGGGTGGGAGACGACATCTTCGTGCAAAGGTATTGCGCTTTTTTGCAGCGCCTTCTTGTATTCCGTCAGTGTTGCAATTTCTCGCCTGATGTTTGGCGGGGCTATGTTTGCAAGTACGGGGAGCCAAGGGAGAGGAGTAGATTTAAAAGCCCCGATGATAGTTCGCATTGTGGCATTAAGCTGAACGTCTACCATGGAAGTGTAGGCGCTTCTAGCCCATACTGGAGCGTAGTATTCAGCCGCTGAGAAAACAAGGGCAATGGATGCTGTTCTGAGAGTGTTGGCGTCGTATCCCCAGCTAGTTATCTTATTAACTAAGTTAAGCCTTGTCCTAGTTTTTTCTATCTGTTGCCGGTAGTTCAAGCTCCTGTCCAAAGTAACTCCAAGATAGCGGGGGTGGGGATCATGGTAAATATCAAACTGAACACAGAGTTTGGCATTCGCTTGTGAATTGCTAAGATGGAAAGCTGTCGCAACTGTTTTCGACCCATTTGGCGAGTGGAGATGAAGTTGTGCCATTGCTCGTCTCTATATTTTTGAAGTTCGACTTTGACTTTTGGTGTGCGAGGCGATTCATGTGTATGCGATTGAACGGGTTTGATAATTTTTTTCATTCTTTACGGCAAAGTCTTTTCCTCTGATAAGTTCTTTCAACTCTGTGGGTAGGAGGGGTCTATGTTTATCATTCATGACTTCGACGGTGGCAAGATTTACGGCTGATTTCATGTCGTCGGTGGAGTTTTTTGTGGCTAAATTTAGGCTTTCTTCGCTGGTAATAGAGGTTTGGATTTGTACTGTTTCTAAGAGTTTAGGGAGCTTTTGCCATTGGATTTTTTAGCGTGTGGTTTGATTTGATGGTACTGAAGGTAGGGAGCCGTTGGAGAGAAACAAAAGAACTGGGTCGTCGTCTGAGGTTAACTTTTTTACCGGTTGGTGGGTGTAGAGAAAAGGGCAATTTTTCCCAATGATTACGTCTTATACGTCAGGATCGTGGTTTGGGAAACAAAGTGGGAGTGTCGGGGGCGTTTACAATGAGGGATTACACTTGTCGAGGTTGCAATCCATCGGGAATTGACGGATTTCCCCTGGGAAATCTTTTATCTTACTATCTGCATTCCAGTAACCAGGAAATTATAAATGATTTTATTGGTTTTTAAATGTTTTATTGATGGGTGGAGTCGTGGAGGGTTTGGAGGTTGGTAAGGAGTCTGTAGTCATCTCCATGGCGGTTCTGAGTTGGGAGGCGGCATTTTTCAGAGCCGAGATGAGTTGGGCAGAGAGAGACAGGATATTGCATGAGGGGGCGGATATTTTGGGAGTTAACAAATCTGAATCTATTCGGAGAAGCTGGCGGTGTGGCTCTAAGCAAAGGGCGAGGGCTTTTAATGCAGTAATGCGACACCTCACTTTTTGTACAGTGTAAAAATATTATATAAAAGTATAGCATTCGTGTTCAATTTGGAAAAAGTATGTTTTCTTACTCTCTAATGTCATTTGTTTCAGTTCCGGAGCAGCATATACACGGAGAAAACTTACAGATATAAAATATTGCTAATTTATTAAGAATGTTTTCAAATTATTTATAATCCAGTATCTATTGAGTGTAACTACATAGATATATATGCAAATAGTCTCACTTATTAAAAGCAAATTAGCAATAGATTGTGAATGTTTGTTGTTTTTTTTTTATTTACTCTATTTGTTTTCTGTTTTATTTTTGTTTCTCTTGTTTTTTTTGGATAATATATTTATCTGTATGTTTTGTTTTTGATATCTCTTTTTTTGCCTTTGCTCATGTTTTGCTGTTTATATATTTTTTTGTTAATACATAGTGTATAATGACACTTAATCTGTGCATGATGTGAACATTTTTAAGTGGACTGTTGACATATACGTTTTTTTTTGCAGCGCTTATCTAATGTTTTTTTTCATGTTAATAAGTCTGTAAATGTTCCTAAACAATAAATAAATAAAAAAACTTGATAGCAGGCAGTGGCGGCTCGTGACACACTCGTGGGTGTGATAGAGTGCTATGTTTGAAAAATTCCACTTTATTGATTTTGTCCAAAAAGTTTTTTTTTTCGATTTTTCTTGTGAAGATTTTCAGGGAATTTCAGTTTAGCCGCACGGATTTACTGAAAATCTTCATAAAAAAAACCGAATTAAAAAAAAAATAACTGTTTTCGGCTACAACAATATCAAAAATGCCATTTTTTGTAATATTAGCACTCTAGTTCACCCTCCACCCGTCACGGGCAGCCTCCGATTGCAGATCCTTAACGAAAGAATTTATGGGTTTCCTATTAATCCTTCAGTAAAATACAAACTTAATATAAACGTAATACACGTAATCACAAAAGTCATTATATTTTCGCATTTTGTCGTTGAATATTATCAAGGCAAGTTCAGGTGCATGAACACGTGTTCCAATATGTTGAAATAAACATAATTAAATAAAACAAAAATAATTAAACACACAAACCGGCAATCCGAAGGCTGCAGGTTTGATTCCCGTCGGCGGCATTTATTTTTTCTCGGAAGATTTTTTTCAATTTATATGGGTGTTTCAGGCTGATAATTATTGCTTGTAATAATTAATTTGTTAGAATTTGAAGAAAATAGAAAAAGTTTGCTTTAAATTGAATTAGCAGTGTTTTGTGACCAGATCTAAACCTTCCAGGGTCTACTGGGTGCAATGGCGATAGTGGTGCTGGTCTGGTTTTCCCCTCCATCGTGCATCAACAGAAGAGCTGGTGGCTGCGGGGTGTTCTTAGTATAGGCCCCCGTGACAGACAAAATGATCAATGCAGGAACAACACCTATACGGCCTACACTAGGGTCTTCGCCTTGAAGGATTGGCTAAAGAGGCAGCTTAACGAGATATCTTCACAACGAGAGCTGTTCCAAGGTAAGTCGCTTACTTTCTCCACAGCGTTATTGACTATGTTTTAATTATAACATAATTTGATAATACGTAAAATAAATATATAAAATGATGTCTTTATAATATTAACAAGGAGTTTACTCAGGAATGTGCGGAGGCTTGTGCAATCCCACACATTCCATAAAGCATATACAATAATAAGAACACAAAAAGAAGTTAAGATGTAACCGGGCGTTGATTTTTCCATACAAACGTAGTCCCCATTTATCTTTCTGGATTTTAACCCTAGAGCAAATATTTTTTTAACATAAAATATATATCGGCGACTTGCGTGCCGGTACGTTTTGTTTTTTTTTGATAAATTGCTTCTTATAGAAGTTATGACCATCCAAAAATCAATAAAATTGCCTGATTTAAACGCAGTCAAAAGACGTTCAGTCTACAAACTAGACAATATATTTTGAAAAAAAACAAAACGGTTCGACATAGAATAGTTTCTTCTTATGTAGTTGGTAAAAAAAAATTGAAAATCGGTTAACTTTTGGAGGAGAAAAATGGAGAATACAAAACCTCGATTTTGAAGATTTCATTTAGGTATTAGTAGAGCGAGCTGCATGTGTCCCTTTCGCTCAGTATTCGGGAGGTAAGGGTCGGGGGGACAGGGTTTAGATAAATACGTTTGTATTTGTGCGAAGTGATGTCACGTAGTCATAAATCGATATTCGATATTCTAGTGTTGTGTTGTCCCGAGTAATCGATGTTTTTTTATTATTTTTTTCCGTTTGGTCACTTTTGTGTTTGTTTGGTGAAGTATTCCGATATTCTTACTTTAATTTCATATGTTTACGTAAAATAATATCTGTAAAAAAAACATCCGTTACGGCCAGACCGACTCCGAGGTGATTTCGTTCCGGATTGTTGTGGAGTCAAGAACTGTCAAAGAATTTTAAATAATATTTTTAACACGGAAACACTGTTTTGGGGATTGCCACCCAAAGCAGAGCTCGTTCGTAGTTCCGTTACCGGCCGACATTCCTGTTTCTCCAGTCTGGCCTGGCAGTCGACAATTCTCGGCTCCTACAAAATCCTTCTGATATTAATTTCGTATTGCAGTGTAATATATTTTCATTAAACTTAAATTATCAAACTAACACCTTTTACTTTACTACAATCTACACTACACACATTAAATGGTCGGCTATAAAGGTAAGCTAATAGCCGCATATTGGTGCGGCTCGACTCGAATATAACTACTACCGACATTTGCATTTGACATTCGCGTTAAAAATAATTTTACAACATTCAGTCACTGCCAGGGACCAGAAATGAGAAACAGAGAATCCGGGCAAGATCAGTAAGTACAATCCAATTAATATCTCTTACCAATCAATTTTCTAATATAAATTCAATTAAATGTCCCGGTAATTTAAAGAAAATATACACGTGGTGTATTTTCCATCAAAATCATATTGGTCAATCAATCCCTAAAGCTTGAAATGTTTTACTATTTTTATGAAAATTAAGTGCGTGTTAAAATTAATTTCAGTGAGAAAAATCCTGACTACAAGCTGCCAACCACGTGGCTAACCATGGCATCACAATCTTTTGATGAATCCACAAACGCAGCATCTACTTCCCAGGCAATGAGGATGACGAAATAATCCACGTGGACAACCAGCAGTTGAGCCGTCAACCTACCGACATAAATCTCCAACAAGTAACTTACTATACTACACCAATACGTCATTTTATATACAAATTTCTCGTTAAAATACGTCATTTTATATTGTCATATTGCACAAAAATGAATTGTTCAGCATACCCACAGAATTATGTTTAAATGTACATTATTGTAGTAATTATAAGGTTATTGTACAAATATTGCCAAACATTACTTTGAGGTAATCAACAATTAACATCTTACTATTTTGTACTATCAAATTTATATTATTATCGTACTATTTTTCAATAGCTTACGTAACGTGGTTTGCATCTTTGCTAAAATCCTATACAAACGCGAACTCGCTAATAACTTGTAAAGTTATCCGGTAGATGGAATAGATTCTTTTAACACATTATTCTCTAGTTTTTTCTTTGATTTTGTATGTCTTGCATAACGTATTACGTATCATATTATTGGAAATGACCTCATCGAAAGAAACAAACATACCTTCATCGTTTCAAGAACCTGTAATAATTTCACAAGATAAGTTGAAGAATATAGAAGACCAACGCTCATCACATTTGGAAGCAAACGTGCACCATGTATCTGTACGCCTACCAGCTTGCTGGAAAACCAATATAGCCTTATGGTTTGCCCAGGCAGAAGCACAATTTTCAAATTCCATAACTAAGGAAAACTTTACCAAATACAATACAATCATCGCGGCATTGGACTCTGAAACACTACAACTGGTTAGTGATATAGTTATTGAACCACCGCCCAAAGATAAATATGTACGAATAAAAACGGCATTAATTGAGCGCCTGCAGGATTCGGAAGAGAAACGCCTGATCCGTCTACTCACAGGAATCCAGTTAGAAGACAGGAAACCCACTGGACTTCTACTACACATGGTAGAATTGGCGGGACCAATGCTTAATAAAAGTGCAATAGTGAAGACTCTCTGGCTGCAGCGCCTGCCTCAACACGCCCAAGCAATACTATCAGCACTCCCCGACAACGATATAGAGCAGCTAGCTTCGGCCGCTGACGAAATCTTGGAGGTCTACCAGAAACCTGAATGCAGCGCGGTGGAGGAAAATCACAAACCAGGCCCGTCGCATCACGAATCAGGATTAAACACCATTCTACAAAATCTACAAGACCAGATTGTTTCTTTAACCCAAGAAGTGAAACAACTTAAATTGTCGAAAAGCAATCAGAACGATGACCAGTCCCACAACTTCCGTGGCCGTGGATACCAAAACCCACGTCAGAGAGATTACTCACAACCAACAACAAGTTCACCTCGGCAATCTACCGCTTGGAGACCCAGGTCCAGGTCTCGCGGCAAATCTCCTATAAAAACTCTTGGATATTGCCAACCGCATGCAAAGTACGGCGACAAGGCTTATCGGTGCTACAAGTCATGCACATATGCTAGCACGAACGCGGAAAACGCCAACGGAAGCCCACAGTAGGGACGTGTGAACTTCCATACAACAGTTTTCGTCTCTTCATTTACGATTAAGAAACCAGACAGAAATTTCTAGTAGATACGGGTGCAGATGTTTCTGTTATTCCTAGAAATAAGGACTACGGTATGAAATGTATAACTTCTGACAATTTCCCAACAACATTATATGGCGCAAACGGTAACCCTATTAAAACATATGGCACAAAAATCACAGAACTCAACTTCGGTCTCCGCCGAGCAATGAAATGGCGCTTCATCGTAGCTGATGTATCGAGAGCTATACTCGGAGCTGATTTCCTCCATCACTACAACCTGACGGTGAATTTAAAGAAAGCAATGTTATTGGATCAATCGACAGGACTACGAATCAAGGGCACCACTTTCAAAGGACCTATTTCCGGCATCTCTACAATTGCATCATCACAAAAGTACGGAGATATCTTAAATAAATACCCATGTTTAACTAGACCAAATATGAAAATCCCGGAAATTCGAAAACATTCCGTCACCCATTGTATCGAGACCAAAGGACCCCCCGTTACAGAACGTGCCCGCAGACTGGCACCAGCCCTTTTGGAGGCTGCTAAGAAATAATTCAAATTCTTAATGGAACAAGGAATTTGTCGACCATCGAAAAGTAATTGGGCAAGCCCATTACATATGGTGAAGAAACCCAATGGAGAGTGGAGACCATGCGGTGATTACAGGCGATTAAATGCAAAAACTTTGGCGGACAAATACCCCATTTCGCAACTTCACGACTTTTCGCACAAACTTTTGAAAGCACGGATCTTCAGCACTATAGATCTCACTCGAGCGTACCACCAGATACCAGTTGAACCAGAGGATATCCCTAAAACGGCCATAATCACGCCATTTGGCCTATTTGAGTTCACATCTATGCAATTCGGCCTCTCAAATGCTGCACAGACTTTTCAACGTTTTATGCATGCAGTTACCAGAGACCTTGATTTTTGTTTTGTCTACCTGGACGATATCCTGATAGCCTCAGAAAACGAAGAAAAACACAGGAAAAATTTGGATACTCTATTTAAGCGACTCGCCGATAATGGCCTCGTTATAAACGTTTCAAAATATAATTTTGGTGTAACAACTGTTAATTTTCTTGGTCATACAATCACTGCAGAGGGAATGACACCGATCAAAGAGAAAGTCAAGGCTATTAAGAACGATTAAAAGAACGAAGAATCCCCTATAATAAGAATAAATGATGTTAACGACATTCCAACCCAATAATCATGTACCTGCTAGAGTAAGAAATTTATATAATTAAATTTGAAAATGGATTACTATGACGATTTTTCGGTCCCAGACACTAAGGTTTATGAAAATATGACAGAACTAAATAACTACATAATTGAGGGAAATACAGATTTCAATTTAATAAATTTAAATATAAGAAGCATACGCAAACATTTTGATGATTTCTGTATTTTCCTCAATTCTCTAGATTTTCGTCCAAATGTAATCATACTTACCGAAACGCAAATGCGTGACTCAATACCCTACCACATCTCCGATTATGAGACTTACTCACTACCCCGTAAACATACTTCTCACGATGGTCTCTCAATATTTTACAGTTCAAATAAAATAACTAACGTAATAATTAATATCCCCAAATTTAAGTATTCTAATGCCATACATTTATCCTTCACACATAACAGTAAAACATACTCTATACTTGCTATATATCGCTCCCCTTCCTTAGACTCTAAATCCTTTATTACAGAACTTAAATATTTTATAAATGAAAATAATTGCAATCAATCCGATTTCTCATTTATTGTAGGTGATATAAACATCAACATTGATAATTCGATCCTAAACCCTATTGCAAACGAATATCTAAATGTAATATATAGCGAGGGTTATCTGTCTTACATAAATAAACCCACTAGATATGGCCATCACGCTGATTCTTGCCTCGATCATATATTACTCAAAACTAATAAAAAATTTATACCCAGATCAGCTGTCCTAAAATTCGATATCACAGACCACTACCCAACCTTTTTCGGTCACAGTAAATTAAATTTTCATCATACAACTAAAGAACAACAAGTGGAAAAAAATAAAATTAACTACCAAACACTAAACAATTCTCTAAAAAAAGAAACTTGGAACCAAGTTTTATCCAATGATGACCCAAATCAATCACTGAATACATTCTATTCGATATTAAATAATAATATCAAAAACAGTCTAGAATTAACACGAACACCTAAAAGAAAACATAAAAAAATTAAACCATGGATCACGCGTGGACTGATAATTGCAAGTCAACACAGGAACAAACTGTACAAAATTTACAAAAACCATGAGAATTACTGTATGGTAAAAGGTGTACCATCTAATGGAAATTTACGTCAGCAATACATAATCTATAGAAATTTTTTTAATATTCTTATGAAGAAATGTAAACAAGAATACTATGCAAACCAATTGCAAAAAGCTGATAATGATTCTAAAAAAACATGGCAAGTCATAAATGAAATAACGAATAGAACACACAAAATAAAAAGATTTCCCGAAAAAATTGTAACAGACGATAAAATAGTCATAACGGATGTAGGAAAAATCGCAAATAAATTCAATGATTTCTTTACAAACGTTGCCGCAGATTTAATAAATAATAATCCCTCATTTCAAAACAGTATACATAAATCAACCCAAATAGACATACCCACCCCCGAATATACTCCTAATTTATCTCAATTTAAACGGATAACTGAATCTGAAATTATAAAACACATTGACAATCTTAAAACAAATACAGCCAATGGTCCAGATGAATTAAGCTGTATCACAATCAAGTCTATTAAACAACACATTTCTATGCCCTTACAACACATTTTTAATTCCTGCCTTGAAAAAAACATTTTCCCAAATGCATTTAAACTCTCAATTATTGTACCCATACATAAATCTGGATCGATCTCTAAACTTGACAACTACAGACCAATATCGCTGATATCCCAACTTGCAAAGATATTAGAAAAAATCATAAAGATACAAGTACTAGAGTTTCTAGAATCTAATGCACTCTTGTCACCACACCAATATGGTTTCAGATCAGGTCTTAGTACTGATGATGCTTTATTTAATCTAACAAAAAAATTATACACCAATCTAGATTCGAATATGAAAAGTTTAACAATATTCTTAGACCTAAAAAAGGCTTTTGATACCGTCAATCATAATAAACTGCTTGGAAAACTTAATAATATGGGAATCAAAAACAATTGTCTGTCACTTTTAACAAATTATTTACTTGATCGCAGACAATCCACAAAAATTGGCGTAAATATTAGTAAACCAGCATCTATGAGACATGGGGTTCCACAAGGAACAGTTATAGGTCCGCTTTTGTTTCTAATTTATATTAATGACCTATGTAATATTAGTATTCCGGGAAAACTTTTCTCGTATGCTGATGATACTGCAATCACAGTTCATGGTAAATCCTGGGACGAGGTCTCTAAAAATGCAAATAAGTGCACAATTATTGTCAAAGAATGGCTCAATCAAAACCTTCTAACTCTGAACTGTGAAAAAACTATATATATTCCTTTTTATAATACCAAAAAAGCGGCACCCTTAACTCATCTAAGTATAAGGTTTCACAAAAATACTTGCAATCCTGTCTTATGCACTAACTGTACAGAAATGAAATCGGGGAATACAGTTAAATATTTAGGAATTATAATAGACAGCCAACTCAAATGGACAAATCATGTAGAAAAGCTTGTAAATAAACTTAGATATTTAACTTATATTTTTAAACGTTTAAATAACATAGTAGATATCAAAAGAATCAAATTGGTGTATCATGCATTGGTGCAATCATCAGTATCTTATGGAATAATTGCATGGGGGGGGATTTATAACACCCATATTAAGCCACTAGAAATAACACAAAAACTAATACTAAAAATAATGTTGCATAAAGATATGACCTACCCCTCCTTGCAATTATTCGAAGAGGCTAAATTGTTAGAGATAAGAAAAATTTACTGTACACAATGTTTAAAATATATATTTGCTCGAAATTTTCTTTTTATAAAAAATGAAAATCGGTCTAGTAATAGGGTAAATAATGTATTTAAAGTTCCACTGTGCAAAACAAGGCTTGCGCAAAGACATGCTTATTTTATTACACCAAAAATTTATAATGCACTCTATACCAATACAGAAATCAAATGTGAAAATATATCATCCTACAGGAAACATAAAAATGTAATAAAGTCTTGGATAAATACCATAGATATTAATATTTACCTGCTGTAACATCTGATCTTAATCTCTATTAACTTTTAACAAATCCTTATTAACTTTTATTTTTCATATTGAATCCCGTAAATACAGTAAATAATGATTTTACTATAAATATTTTCATTCTTTTCTTTTCAATTTTCTACAAAGATAAAATATGTATATTTAGAGTAATTTTAACTGAACTGCCTTAAAGAAACACAAGTATACCCACGAACTGGCGATGCCTATGTGGGATTTTTTTGCTATCATACATTTATGCATATTGTTATTTTTATGTATATGGTGTTTATGAACTCGTGTGTGTGTACGTGTATTGTGTGTGTATGTTATGTATGGTGTGTAATACACTATATATGTATACATATGTGCATGTGTACATATACTTTTCTGTAATTCGCATTGTTTCTTTCTTTTTTTAATATGTATGTAAAAAACATAATTTGTATTTTAAAACCATGTATGTAACAAAAAAAAAAAAAAAAAAAAAAAAAAAAAATTACCGACTTTCCACTGCCAACGGATTAAGACGCTTCCTAGGAATGTTGAACTATTATCGCAAGTTCCTCCCAAATTCCATCAACACTCAAGAAAAACTATTTAATTGTATTACCGGATACAAGAAAAACGACAAGCGTTCACTCATTTGGAACGAGGAGCTGACAGCAGCATTCAATGATTGTAAAAATCAACTTGCAAATACAGCCCTCCTAGCACACCCAGATCCCAACCCAAGAATTGCTATCATGGTAGATGCCTCTGACATAGCAATTGGAGCTTCTTTACAACAATTCAAAAATAACACTTGGGAACCTCTCGGATTTTTTTCTAAGAAATTTACAACACCGCAGCGTAAATATAGCACATTCGATCGTGAACTAACAGGTGTCTACGAAGCTGTAAAATATTTCCGAAACAACATAGAAGGTCGCACGTTCACAATCTATACTGATCATAAACCTATCACCTTCGCCTTCAATAAAAAACGAGCGTCTAGTTCTCCACGCCAGGAGAGACAACTGGATTTTATTGCTCAGTTTTCTACAGATATAAGGCATATTTCGGGACACCAAAACACAGTAGCTGACACTCTATCTCGGGTCAAAGAGATTAACAGTCCTACTATTAATTACAAGGAAATGGGACAAGCGCAGAGTCAAGACGACGAATTAATTAAGGCAAAAGATGACTCCACCCTATCCTTACGTCTAATGGTGATCCCTGGCACAGACACATCAGTATGGTGCGACATCTCGACAGGCCATGTCAGACCTTTCGTACCACTAGACATGCGAAAAACAGTCATACAGAGCATACATGACGTATGTCATCCAGGCGTTGCAGGAACAACAAACACTATCAAACAACGATTTGTATGGCCAAACATGAAAGCTGACATAAGATACTTCGTGAAGCACTGCATCGCTTGTCAGAAAGCTAAAGTCTCCAAACATACGGTTGCCCCCCCGGCAACGTATTTATTACCAGAAGATCGCTTCAGCAACATTCACATTGACATTGTAGGCCCATTGCCAGCTTGCAACGAGTACCAGTACCTATTAACAATAATAGACAGATTTACCCGCTGGCCCGAGGCAATTCCTTTAAAAGACATTTCAGCCGAGACAGTAGCTTCAGCACTGACGAACCACTGGATCGCTCGACATGGAGTACCGATAATCATAACTTCGGACCAGGGTCGTCAATTTGAAAGTCATTTATTTAAAAAGCTTACACTGAAATTCGGAATAAAACACTTAATAACCACAGCGTACCATCCCCAAGCGAATGGAATTATAGAACGTTGGCACCGAACTTTAAAAGCATCTCTCATGGCAAGTGGTGAGCAAAACTGGATGGAAACCCTCCCACTTATATTACTTGGCCTGAGATCTACTGTTCGTGAAGAATTGAAATGTTCGCCAGCCGAACTTACTTATGGAAGAACTCTTAGACTTCCCTGCGACTTCTTCACAAGTACTCCACGAGAAGAACCCGATACATATATCGGACGTTTACAGAGGAAATTTGAACTAATTAAATCAACCCCTACCTCTAATCACAGCACAAGAGAATTTTTTGTACACTCGGAACTTCCTGAACTTTCTGCGGACAGACTGTGTAAAAAAACCATTACAAAACCCATACGAGGGACCTTATAAGGTCGAGGAACGAAATGACAAGACCTTTGTCATCACAATTAAGGGAAAACCTAAGCGCGTTTCTAAAGACCGCCTGAAACCAGCCTTCATTCCCACCGAGGAAAATGTTCCGGATCATGCATCTATTCCAGACCCACCTGAATCAAAAACAACTACAAGATCAGGTCGACAAGTCCATTTTCCAAAAAGATACGGTACATACTAATGCATAAAAAGGCATAATTTTCTTACAAATAAATTTTCTGTAACTCATGATAGAAACATTGATTAAGAATCTACTCTTGCTATCGATTTAAAGATTGAATTTCATATACCATAAATTCAATTAATTTTGATTCAATTGATATAACTGCACCATTAGTGTTAAAACATCTCAAAAATGTAGACACTAAAAAGAGTGCCGGTTGTGATAAGTTACACCCAATTTTTATTGTTAATTGTGCTGAAACACTAGTTACTCCTGTAATACTACTGTTCCAAAAATCTTTTAAAGAAGGTGTATTTCCTACAATTTGGAAACAAGCTTTTGTTTCACCTGTTTTTAAAAAAGGGGACAAACACAACATTGAAAATTATAGACCTATCTCTAAACTATGTATCTTAAGTAAAATCTTGGAAAAAATCGTGTATAACCAACTTTTTGACTCATGCAAAAATACTATTATTAGCCCGCATCAACATGGTTTTTTTCAAGGCAGATCTGTTGATTCGAACCTAGGACAGTTTACTGATTTTGTTCTTAACTCTATGGATAATGGGAAACAGGTAGATTCCATCTACACAGATTTTTCTAAGGCTTTTGACAAAGTTAATCACGACATACTGTTAAACAAGCTCTCGAAGATTGGTATATGTGGAAATCTTCTGAGATGGTTCTCTTCATATGTTAAAAATAGAAGTCAAGCTGTTGCTTTAAAAGGTTACATGTCACAAATTATAATTATTCCCTCAGGGGTACCGCAAGGCTCCCATCTAGGGCCTCTTTTGTTTATTTTATACATAAACGACATGAATCGTGTTATTAGTAATTCTTGTTTCCTATTTTACGCTGATGACATGAAATTATATAAATGTATTAGCTCCATAGATGATTGCGACCAATTACAAGAAGACCTTGGTAAAATTGAGGAATATTGCAAAAAAAATCAACTATATCTAAACATAGATAAATGTAATGTTATTACTTTTACACGAAAAAAACATTCAATTTATTATACTTACAAACTAAACCATCTACCTCTACAACGAGTAGAAACAATAAGAGATCTTGGAGTAATACTAGATTCTAGAATGTTATTTAGGGATCATATTGAAAATATTCTAAAAAAAGCTTATAAGCAATTGGGTTTCATTATTCGAATTACAAAGCCTTTTACGGTAGCACACACCCTAAATCTGTTATATATGTCATATGTACGGTCACAACTAGAATTCGCCTCAGTAATTTGGAATCCTCAATATCAAACATATATTGATCGCATTGAAAATATTCAGAACAAATTTATGAAACACCTATCGTATCGTTTTAGTGACCATCGATTTGTCCCTGTCACTTTATATAAACGTAGAAAAATCTCTGATGCATTATTCTTACACAAAATCGTAAACTGCCTAGTTGATTCATCATATCTGTTAGAAAGGATTGCATTTCGTTGCCCCAAGCAAAACACCAGATCGAACGATTTATTTAGAATACCACATTGTAAATCCAAATAGCGCAAAACTCTGTAATAGTACGTATCTGTGAAACTCACAATGCCTCTAGAGATGTAGACATTTTCAACCATAACTTAATATCATATAAAATTCAGCCTAATAAATTAATAAACTAAAACATTTTTATTTTATTCGATTTTTTTGTTGTGAAAAGTACATTATTATCACCCGTAGTGAATAGTATAGCTATGCGAAAAGTTGTATTTTTTCTTTTTGTTTTTAATTTTATGTATTTTTTTATTATGTTTATTTTTTGCCATTTAATATGTTGTGTAGGTAAAAAATATTAAATCTACATTTAATTTAATGGAACTTAATTGGTCTAGAACAGGGGTGTCCAAACTAGATGGGACCCAGGGCCAATAAAAAAGACTAAATACATTGGTGGGCCGCAAAATATTTATAAAAATAAAATACTGGTAATAATACGTAATATCGTTATTTTATTATCTACTTTTTCATTAATTTGTCTTTTACAATTCTGTCAACATCAACCTCAATACTAGTGGTAGCTAGGCGCAGTGCATGTTTAAGTGAAGTATCTGTCAATGAAGACCTGTATTTCGATTTAATAAACTTCATTGTTGAATATGCACTTTCACAGAGGTAGGTACTGCCCATCATCGAGCCCATTTTTTGCCCGAAATTCGTCAGTTTCGGGAAACGTTCAGCGAGGAGCTTAAAAAAATCAATTCCTGTTTCCGGACTTTTTTTTGAAGTCGGTTAAAAAAAGGTTCAATGGGCCGCAATAATCTAAACCGCGGGCCGCATGCGGCCCGCGGGCCGTGGTTTGGACAGCCCTGGTCTAGAACATATGATTGTTTATTGTTATAATTTTTTTACTGTACGACTGTTTGCTTCCTAAATAAAAAGAAATAAAAAAAAAATACCTACATTTATTTTTCTTTAAATTTCTGTTACATACATAATATTTAAGCGTACAAGTTCTTGATGAAAACCTGACCTTTCTTATTATAATTACTTTGCAAATTACTACGTTTTTTACCATTTTATAAAAAACCTTATTACGATGAACACTTTCATCATTTAAAACCATGAAGTGATATCATGTAATCGTACGAAGTACACCTAGGTAACTTTTACCACTTTATTAAAATGCAAACTCATATACATATTTTCTAGGATAATTATCCATTTCGCTATATGCGACAGCTTTTGTATAAATCTTGTTTAGGAATAACTTACCACTATATGTGTTATAAATATAAACGCTTTTAACAATGCTACATCAAATGTACTGATCATGCATCTGATGTAACATGTTGTTGAGACCTATATGTATTGTTCTTTATAGAATTGAACCATTGTCATTTGTTCGTAAGAAAACATAGTTATTTGATAATATTATCTATACAAACACATTCTACGAACATATGACAGTTGTTTTTTATAATATTAATTATCTTCTAATCGCATAGATAAACATTTAGATTTATGTACTCACATTCATACTATTGCTATATGTACCTTTACAAAAAGTTTTAAATATGTACCTTTTTTCCATAACACGGATATAAATAATTTTATAATATAGAGACATTAATCGTCGTTTTCTTTTGTTCAAAGATTGAAGTAACACTTCTGGTCATACTTTATACATTGATATCATGTTCCTATATTATAAGACAAATTTATAGTTATTTAAATATGTAATAAATAATACATAGAATAATCAACTTTAAAATAACTCAATCATTGACATCTCATGGTCCGAACACTGTTTGTAGATGCATTATTAAAATATATACAACTGGAAATAGATTCCTATTTTTATTTTATAATTAGCTTATGCTTAATTTCATAACATGCTCCGACAACACAGTTCGTAGATGCATTACCATATAAAAAGGTTTAGATAAGTTAAATAATAACCACTTCGGTCAAATGTTGTAATACCATTTATTGTTTTTAAACATTAAGTATTAAATGCACTCTGTTTGCAACTTTTGGTTTTGAATATAAATAAAACATACAATTTGTCGATGCAGTAAATGCTCCAATAATAAAACTTACAGTTTGTAGATGCAGTACATGCTCCGAACATGTAATTATATCAACATTTTTTTAAAAGGATTTATTATTTAAATAGCATAATTTTTATTTATAAATTTCCTCATATTGTATAACTAATATAACTAATGTAACTATGTAACATTTTTTAGAACCCCTAGTTTTTTTCTTTTCTGTATCGTTCACACTGGGGGGAAGGTATGTGGAGTCAAGAACTGTCAAACAACTTTAAATAATATTTTTACATGGAAACACTGTTTTAGGGATTGCCACCCAAAAACAGAGCACTGGCCAGTTTCGGTCAACGGCCGCCATTCCTGATTTTCAAGCCCGACTTGGCAGTTGACAGTTCTCGGCTCCTATAAAATCCTTCTGATATTAATTTCGTGTTATAGTGTAACGTACTTCCAATAAACTTTAATTATTAAACTACATCTTTTTACTTTACCACAATCTACACAACACACATTAAATGGTCGGCGATGTAAAGGTAAGTTATAGCCCCCATAATACATATTTATAAATTACGTGTGTAAACCTTTCGGAAGAAAATCTTTAAATGATAGTGAAAATCCTATCAAAATCCATTTCGTAGTTTAGAAGAAAACAAAAACTAAGCACACAAACAGACAGACGCTGATACTTTGTTCGATACTATTTAGAGATTTTAGTAAGACCCAGTAAGTGCCCAGTAAACAAAAACATTATATGCCGAGACAAAAGGAGAAATAAGTCGGAAAAATAACCACAATCACCAGATATACCTACATGATGAAGGACGGAAGACGGGAGATGCGGGGCGGGAAGACGAGCGTAACATGCACACACTCTTAGTTGGGTGGGTACCTACACATCGATAGCGCGCTCGCTGAGCAGAGTGAAATAGCAAGTGATTTTTAAAATACCTATTGTTCAAATTTCTCAGCGCCCGGGTTTCCTCTTGAGCATTAGATTAACAGGCCAACTACTTTCTTCAGTGTGGTGCGATGCTTGAGTCTGGACTTCCTTGTGCGGGATTCCATGATAAGGACATTTTTGGAGTTGAGTTACTGAGTATTGAGTATTTCTTTGGGGAATTTTTCACAAAAACGGCGCTATAATATTTTATTTCTTTGAAATACATACATATGACAGATTTACAGATGAAAAACATATGGTTCTAAAAACTAATTACAATAAAATGTTTTCTTTTTAAAGTAACTACCCAATTCAATAGAGAAAAGTTTCTCGTGTTTGAGTTGGGATATACATTATAATTTTGTTGAATATAAATCATCCAACTATAATAATTAGTTGATAAAATATCATGAAAGCTGAGTTATTTACCGTCAAATTATCAGGAAGACTATTTCTATTGTAATGCATAAATATTAAGTTTTTCATGCAAAAGGGTGTCGACATCACGAGCATTCGTAATATTATACAAAATATGAGAAATCCTAATAATCCGCTTCCTAATATTTATCAGGCCGCCACCTCCTGTTAATTCATTGGTGACGCATGCAATCCCGTTTTTAACTAGAATTACCATAGAGTAAAGATTAGTCAAAGTGGCGCGGAGCATGGGGAGTGGAGTGGTCCTGTCCCTATCAATATGTATATACTTGTCAATAAAAGAATCTGATAGTATACAGGCACCTCGCATTGTTTTATTTTATTTACCCGCCACACTTAATTTTAGCGTCACTGCGTCAAGCGATTCGTTTAAGAACAAACGTTCAATGAACTGTGCTGTAAGAAGTAGTGCCGTGTCTTACTTTAGCAAACTTTCTTTGCTGCGCAGGTCTGGTTCTTTTGATGTGTGTCCTTCAATGTTCATAGTACGACTGATTTCATAGATTATTCAAAGCATTTCGAACCCTCCTGGTGCAAAATAAAATTTTCTCGTGGTTTTTCTCACTTATGATGAATAAATAAATGATTCCCCATATTTCATGTTAGAGCAAGTCTACCTCTTCTGACGTTAGTGGGAATTACCAATAATTTGAAGAGAATTCTTAATAAATTAGCAATACATTTTTCTAAGTGCAGAAATGGCATAAAAAATGTAAGCTCTGCTGTACGAAAGACTGTTCAAGTAGTCAAATATTTGTTGCGTGAAAATTATAATCAAAAGTGTTCATTTTCACATCTAGATTGATGGATCACATATGATGTTAATAAAGTCTGCATTTTTCTATTTCTATTTATATTCGTTGATCGTAAGAGAAGATTGTGGGTAAATGATGTTACAAGCTTAATTAAACAGCTGGAATTCGGGGCCAGATATGGCCCCCTCAATAATAGCTCTTCCTATTCCGATAATTTTCAAATTATCTTTATCTACCGGTTGCTTTCCCAAAATTTGGAGAAGTAACTTTATAACATTCATTTTCACTGCAGCTCCTTAGGTATTATGTCAACACTACCTAAACTTTTAGAAAGGATTGTATTGAGTAAAATCATGCACTTAAACACATTGTATCAAAATTTATTGTTTTTCTGTTTAATTCGTAGAACTTCATTAAATTTTTTTAAAATTTAATTAAAATCAAATTTAATAATATAATTATTTAATTTGATTTTAAATAAATATATATTTTTTAAAAAACATTGTATCAACATGGTTTTATGCCAGGTAGATCTATGACATCTAACTTATTGCTTTACGAACATTTTATTTCCAATACCTGTCAACGGGTCACCAAGTTGATTCGATTTATACTGATTTTTGTAGAGCCTTTGATAATGTTTCTCATCGCATCTTAATGGAAAAGATAGAATAAGAGGAGACTTTCTCGAATGGCTTAGAAGTTATTTATCAAATAGGAAACCTGTAAAAACTATATCCACATCTTCCTATACTTGTTTTGCATTAAGTAGGGTCCCCTAAGGTTCCAATCTAGGACCAATTCTATTTATTTTATTTATTTATTTATTTATTTAGACGCCGTAAAAGGCTTTTACAATATACATGATTTATGTTTACAGTGGTTCACATTCACATTTCATTCACAGTTCACAGTTCACATTTTAATTAATTTTAAATAACATTCAGTTTGTTCTACTCGCCGATGAAAGATATTTAAATTGAATGATCTTCTGATCAAACGAAACTGAAAATTAACTTAAATAAACTTTATTAACCAATTAAACTTAAATATAGACAAATGCCAAACGATCAGTTTCTACCAAACACCTCCTTAATAATATCAATCTTAAAAGAGTATCTGAACTCAACGACCTCGGCGTTATCATTCTAGATGGATCATTTTATTTTACAACAACTTTGTGTTGAATTTTGCCACGAAAAGGATTCACACACTTAGCAATGAATTAATAGAAGATGTCACTGATATTTTCGTTTTAAATTTTGATACATTTAGAACCAAATTAATTCATAACTTTTTAGAAAATGTTAACTAACTAACTAACTAACTAACCATCACGCCGTTTCCCCGCAGGGGTAGGCAGAGAGGACGGACCGCCAAACAACTCGGTCTTGGCACACACTCCTTCCCTCATTCACATTCATAAATCGTCTCATACATACTCTTCTATTATTCTGACTCTTGACATGGCCCGACTCAAGTATCTGATTCACTTGATCGTGCCATGTCTTCCTCGGGCGTCCCCGACTTCTGCTACCTTTACCTTTGTATAATGGGATGATCACTGCCCTTCTCCAATCTAAAGGCGTGTAACCTTCCTTTAAACATTGGTTAAAAAGATTGCACAACCATGTGAGAATTATACGGCTACCTCCTTTAAAATATTCAGCAGCAATATTGTCGAAACCGACAGCCTTACCATTCTTCATACACTTAATTGATCTTTCTATCTCATCCATGCTAATTTCGGTAACATTCAGTCCATCATCATTCATATCTGATTCGCCGCTAGAATCACTGTCACTCACTTCGCTTTCAAAGACTTCCTCGAAATACTTCATCCATCTCTCTTTTATTTTTTCCTCATTCGTCAACATTTTTCCATCTTTCGATTTTATTACTTTCATGCTTCCGGTTTCAGGGCCACACCGGGACCTTTTGACTTCCTTCCAAAACAACTTAATGTTTTCTTGGAAATGGTTTGTCATTTTCATTCCTTCTTCCTCTTCCAGGCGTTTCTTTCGTTCTTTCACTCCAACTCTTGCTTTTTTCTTACATTCCTTATATACTATTCTTTCGCTCGATCCTTCTCTTTGCTGGAAGCACTGCCAGCCGCAATCAGACATAACCATGCTTTCTTCTTCTCTGAGACCAGTGCTTTAATATCATCATCCCACCATGCATCACCTTTCTTTCTACCTTGCGTACTTATTCCACACACCTCTCTAGCAGATTCACAAAGACTCACTTTTATGTGGTTCCATGTTTCGTCTATGCTTAGACCATCCATTTTTTTCTCATTCAATCTCATCTCTGCACAATTCACATACTTACTTTTCTCATTATCGTTTTGTAGTTTTTCTATTTTGATTCTTGTTGGAGTTAGTACCGTTTTCACTTTAGAGCGCCAACCGCGAAAGAGGTTTACTCTCGACACCACCAGAAAGTGGTCAGTTTCAACCTCTGCCCCTCTGAAAACTCTCGTGTCCTCGGTAACGGCTCTCAACCTAGAGTCAATTACTACAAAATCGATAATTGACCTCTCATTTCCTCTTTCCCACGTATATTGGTGGATACCTTTATGATCGAAAAAAGTATTGGACACAAACAGGTTCCACTCTAAACATACTTCAAGTATTCTGTTCCCGTTGTCATTCGTTCTTTTATCCCCAAACATACCTAAGGCCGATTCAAATCCGTCACGTCTAATTCCTACCCACCCATTCAAATCGCCTGCCATTATAATCCTTTCATTAATATTTTTCAGTCTCATCACATCATTCACATCAGTCCAAAAATCATCTTTCTCTTCGTCACTCTCAGAATTGACAGGGGTATAACAAACAACAAGAAACACCCTTGTCAAACCGATTTTGAACCTAATCCACATTATTCTCGGACTTACACATTCATACTGCAACATACATTCAATCATTCTGGGAGACAGTAGCGCTGCAACACCCTGACACGCCCTCTCTGTATCTGGTCTCCCAGACCAAATGACGAGCCTATCATTATGCTGCATTGTACCGCTCCCTTTTTTCATACTCTCTGTTACACAAAGTATGTCCAAATATTTGCTAACCATCGTGTCACACAATTCATTCATCTTTCTTTCCATACCTCCTCTAATATTCCACGTAGCAATTCGACATTGTTCGAGTTCCTTCCTCCTCTTTGCGCCACCGAAGGGTTGGCGATGTGATGGATAGCGAGCCTCATCGACACCTGTGTCGGCCATTCCCTTCTACGAGCTGCTTATCTAGTCTAACATACTGATACTTAGGTATAAATCACTAACATACAAATTAGTATAATATTTAACTTAATCCTAACGCCATCAAAACTATTCCAGATGTCCAAATGAAAAAACTTAATTCTAAAACAAAAAGTATTATAATCACTATAACAATACACTAATCACTGCATAATTGTTTGTAATAGTTCATATTGGCAGAAGACAAAAGACGCGGCTTCATTTCGATTTCGTCCTTCCTAGGGCGTAGGGGCACGGGGGCGGTGCAGCGGGGGTGTAGAAATTGCCAGATGATTGTCTTGTATGGGTCATCTTGTAGGGGCGATGGTCGTGAGCGAATCAGTGACCGAACCACGGACAGGTCGTATAGCCGACAGACGTCTATAACGGAGCCGGTAAAGGTAACGGCGAGCATGGTGGCGGCAGCGGGGGTTGAAATATCGGTATGTGACGGCCGATGAGGTCTCCACATCTGGTAGAAATTATCAAATGCCAAACTCGGGCTCACTGACACTGCATTTTTTTGCGGCACCGGGGTTGACGTATCGGTACGGGGTGACGAGAGACACGGGTAGGTTGCTGCGACCGCCGATGAGATGTCCACATCTGGTAAAAATTCCGGACTCGGGCTCACTAACACTTCACTATCCCTTGGGATAAACAATCTTGCTAATTATTCTTAAAAACTCGTCATTCTTCCACACCTGTCACCGTAAAATTATTATAACTGCACTAACGTAACTGACAGACAATAAGGCACATTTACGTGTACTTTTAACTTTTTAAATTTTCACTTTTTTTTAATACTCCCCGAATTCTCTTCGCACTTATTTTAACTGAACAATAAAACCACAAAGAGATTAAATTAACTCAAATCCAATCATTGTTATTTTTTTTTCGAACTGTTACTTTTAGAACAAAGGAATGAGTATTTGTTATTATTTCTTTTCGAACTGTCTAAATTGTTTTTCCTTTTAAACTAAGATGAAAGTAATTTTTATAAGCAATAATTGTTCGCCTGAAACACTCATCCACATTGAAAAAATCTCCTGATAAAAAATACATGACGCCAACGGGACTCGAACCCGTGTCTATTCGATTTCCGGTCGAAAGCTCTGACCACTGAGCTATGGGGGCTTATTTCTTACCCGAGAAAATATTCAATATATGCTAGTGTTTCATTCAACAATTACTGCTTTTTACATTTTTTCACCTGAGAAATCGAATGGACACGGGTTCGAGTCCCGTTGGCGTCATGTATTTTTTATCAGGAGATTTTTTCAATGTGGATGAGTGTTTCAGGCGAACAATTATTGCTTATAAAAATAATTGTTATCCTTTGTGCTATGCATAAATAAAATCTTGTCTTTAAAACATTAATTTATCAAAAAAATAATAAGATGAAAGTATTTACTACTAATATTTTTAAACAAAATTGATACTAAATCATAATCTATTTTTAAATATCAATTCGCAATCACGTTCACTTTAGATTTCCGATACAACACTTAAATTGAATTTAAATGTTTTTCACTTTGAATGAAATAAATATTTCAGAATTTAAATACTTCACCATTCACTTGCACCTTTAACACTTAACACTCTTAATCACTGAGTTTAGACTCTATTTTATTAAGACTGATTAATTCATTTAAAACTGACTTATTAAAATTACACTGATGGGATTTTTTTAAAGAGATTTCTTTTACCATTGAATTTAAATTTTTAACTTTTATTGAAAATCACTGAATTTAAACTCTATTTTATCAACACTGTTTAATTAAATTAAAACTGACTTTTTAAAATTTCACTGATGGGATTTTCAAATAGATTTAAAAAAACTGAATTTAACACTTTTTACTTTTCACAATACAAAGTCCAGGGACTTGATTAATTACCTGATTAGACGTACACACACGCGTAATCGCACCTTTCGCACTTCCAAGCTCCGCAAAACTCTCGACAAAACTCTCCCGAAATCCGCTGTGCACCCGTGTTTATACTGTCTTCAATACCAAAATGACTTAAGTCGATTTCATCGTTCAGACAATTAGATCATTAATCAACTCGTAAATTTGAACATATCTCCCATTAATTTCGGATATCTAAATCTTGTCACTTATTCGGACGACATAGTCATATCTCGGTGACGCCTTAAATTTCTTGTCCTTTGTTTTCTGTATTTGCAGGGCTGGATCAGTATCCTTTAATTATTTTCATAGAGTTCGTCGTAAGGTTTTTGAAGTGAAACTTCTTTAGGCGCGTAATGAATTTTCGGGGACGGAGTAAAACCGAGTCACGATCGAAACGAAAATGCGGGTACCCCCACCACCGATTAAAGTTCATTTGATCTAGTCAAAGTTTTGAAGTAACATATAAATGCTTCTTAGCTCATCCCGACAACTGGCGTTGGTGGTGTAATGGTCAGCATAGTTGCCTTCCAAGCAGTTGATCCGAGTTCGATTCTCGGCCATCGCACATTATTTTTTTGTTTTTAACGCCTTTTTCATTCAATATCTTATTTTTTAGTAGGTCAGAACATTTTTTAAAAGAAAATAATATTGCAAAATAATAAAAACACTTATCTCACTGTGATAAAACATTACTCCGCTAGAGCGCGCTTTGCGTTATTGTGTTGGATTAAAATTATTATCTAATCCGTATATTATGATAATTGTATTACATTTATTTAATTAATTTATTTATTTTGATAATATGTAATAATTTTCAAAGTTTTGAAGTAACATATAAATGCTTCTTAGCTCATCCCGACAACTGGCGTTGGTGGTGTAATGGTCAGCATAGTTGCCTTCCAAGCAGTTGATCCGAGTTCGATTCTCGGCCATCGCACATTTTTTTTTTGTTTTTAACGCCTTTTTCATTCAATATCTTATTGAAGTGAAACTTCTTTACGCGCGTCATGCAATTTCGAGGACCGGAGTAAAACCGACTCATGACCGAAACGAAAATGCGGGTACCCCCACCACCGATTAAAGTTCATTTGATCTAGTCAAAGTTTTGAAGTAACATATAAATGCTTCTTAGCTCATCCCGACAACTGGCGTTGGTGGTGTAATGGTCAGCATAGTTGCCTTCCAAGCAGTTGATCCGAGTTCGATTCTCGGCCATCGCACATTATTTTTTTGTTTTTAACGCCTTTTTCATTCAATATCTTATTTTTTAGTAGGTCAGAACATTTTTTAAAAGAAAATAATATTGCAAAATAATAAAAACACTTATCTCACTGTGATAAAACATTACTCCGCTAGAGCGCGCTTTGCGTTATTGTGTTGGATTAAAATTATTATCTAATCCGTATATTATGATAATTGTATTACATTTATTTAATTAATTTAATTATTTTGATAATATGTAATAATTTACAGAAAAAAAAATTAAAACTATCTCCCTCTGATAAAATATCCGTTCGCTAGAGCGCACTACGCGATCTTGTGTGGGATTCTATTTCTGTACATTGTACATTATTTTTAAAAATATATTATATTTTGGGTGTGATGTAGGTAACATTATAAAACATAACAAGCTCTCATATTTTCAGAACCTACATAATATAATCAATTTATGCGGCTTTGCTTACAGTTGGTGCTCAGCGTGGTTGGCTTTCAATCAGTTAAGCGAGGTTCGATTCTCGGCTGTGGCATTTTTGAAGTGAAACCTTGTTGAGGTGGGGGAGCCGCTCACGAACGTTCTCTCTCTTCTCTTCTTTCCTCTCTCTCAGACACCAGCGAACTGCGCCACGCCAAGCATCAGCTGAAACTAGAAGTTTCACTTCTGTCTTGCGTAGGCTTGACACACCCACTTTTTTTTTTATTTTTTTTTTTAATTCCTTTATTTTTCCTAATTTTTACATTAATTACATTCAATATTATATAAATCAATATGAATTATGGGAACCCACTAAGGCGCAGCCTGTGCGTGGGTAATATATTTAAATTATTATTTTATTGTACCTAGAAATAAACAATAATTATAATAAAAACAAGATTACATTTTGTCTAAGCGGTTTGTATAAAAAGTGTTTATAATAGTGTATAGTGAAGTTATAAGTGTTTAGTGTAATATATGGTGAATATTTTATGAGAAACATAAATTGATACAAATTAAATAAAAAAAGTTTCAACTGCTGTATCGAAAAGCCATAATTTTAATTCTTTTAAATATTGAGGAAGTGTAGTAATCACTTGAATATTTTTCGGTAAAAGATTGAAAGTACGAGGTCCAATGAAACTGCAGTGTGTTTGCATTTGTTTCGTGTTCGTTTGGGGGGTATAAAATACATTATTATTTCTAATGTTGGTTCTGTTTTCATTTATTTCGAATTTATTTTTGTTTTTAAAGATGTATTTCATAGTTTGCAAAATAAATAGTTTACGGAGACAGAATATTTTAGATTCTTTGTATAACTCATCTGTTGAAAATGTTCTTTTCCGACTATACATAACTTTGATGATATAATTTTGAATTATTTGTAAAGGTTTGATATGTGTATGAAGCGCACCGCCCCATCCTATTATTCCGTATATGAGTGAAGATTGCACCAAAGAAAAATAAATAATTTTCAGTTTTTCAACATTGAGCACTTCTTTTAGTCTGTAAAATGTGTATGTAAGATATCTTAATTTACAGCCGGTATTATTAATTTGTGACTGCCAATTTAATTTTGTATCAATAACAATACCTAAATATTTAATCTTTTCAACTTTTCCGAGTTCAAAGCAAGATGAGCATATTTCTTGATTACAGTTAACGTTATGTATTCGAATTTTAAGGTTATTGGGGGGTTTATTTTTACTATTTTTAGAAAAGGTTAGGTAAAATGTTTTATTATAGTTTAAGAAGAGTCTATTACTTTTTAGCCATGATGAGACATATGTAATACATTTTGTTGCCTTCAAAAAAGTTTCAGGCCAGGATTTTCCATTCACTATTATTACTGTATCATCAGCGTAAGATACAATTTTACCAGGGATTATAACATCACACAAATCGTTTATGTATATTAGAAAGAAAATTGGGCCAAGCACAGTTCCCTGTGGTACTCCATTTTTTATTCCTGTTTCAGTACTATAAAAATCCCCTATTTTTGTTTTTTGTTTTCTGTCTTTGAGGTAGCTAGTAAGAATTTTTAGTGAATCATTTTTTAAACCTATTTGATTCATTTTTTTTTATAAGTAGGTAGATTGTGATTTACCGTATCAAAAGCTTTTCTTAAGTCTAGAAATATAGCTAAACTCTTTTTATTTTGATCAACAGATGTGTATAATTTTTTAGTCAGATCGAATATTGCATCTTCAGTGCTTAGTTTTTTTCTGAAGCCATATTGATTTTGGGACAGAATTTTGTTTTGTTCTAGGTAATTCATTATTCTATTTTTGATACATTTTTCAAATATTTTTGAGAGGTTTGAGACCAAGGAAATGGGTCTGTAGTTGTCTAATATGTGCGTTTCTCCCGATTTGTGGATTGGTATTATGATAGAGGTTTTTAATTGTTCGGGAAAATTTCCCTCTTTCAAAGATATATTAAAAATATGTAGAAATGGAGTTAAAATGTAATGTTTTATTTTTTTTAGTGTGTTACCTGATAAACCATCAATTCCTGTAGAATTTGTTGATTTTAGACCGTCAATGTGTTTATCAATTTCATCTGTTGTGATGGGTGAAAAATATTCTAAGGAGATAATTGAATCGTTAGTTGAGTCTAAGTGTAAATATGAGTCTACGGGTATTGTATTATCAATTTGACTAGAAGATTCAAGTACTTGATCTACTACATTTGTGAAAAAGTTGTTAAAGTTTTCTGCAATGGCCGATTTGTCAGTTATAATATTTTCATTTATTATAATCTCATTGACATCGGTTGATACTTTTTTTTTTGTTCGTGATTTCGTTAATAATATTCCACGTTTTTTAACCTATTTAGTAAATTTCTATACATTAAATATTTCATTTTCATGAAAGGCATAATTCTTGTATTATTTTTTTGACAGGCTTTTTGATAATTTAACATCTCTTTGTATAATTTATCTCTTTGTTTAATAGAGACTATTAGTCCTACAGTGATCCAAGGCTTAATTTTTTTATAATTTCTCTTAGCGATGACAATTTTATTTGTACTCTTCGAAATATAAGCTTCTAGAGTTTTATAAAATAATTCTAATGCTGAATTTGGGTTAGCTATTGATAGTATGTTGTCCCATTTTTCTGAAAGAAGTAAATGTGTTTTTCTAGCTGTGCTTAATTTCGTTTATTTTCTGGGAATATAATCAGTCCATTACAATATTTTCCCTATGCACACTTCACATTCAACGTTTCTTACCTCATTCTTTATTTTCTAAAGAATTTTCCCACTAATTTTTGTTCTTTTCGGGATTGCGTTTCATAATTCAGTCACTATTGTTCCTGTATTAGCAGGCAAGTTCATGTTCGCACTGGATTCCCTCAATCCAATCATGTTTGTTAGTGTTTATCTTTATTTATTGGGGCGGCCTACATTTCCCTTCCCCGATCTCGGCTGAAATTCTACCTTAGGTTAAGCGTAAGTCAGTACTTCTAAACATCTCAAATCTTTATCCACCTTAATGTCATTAGACCTGAAATGAACATTATTTTTGCTCCTTTTCACCGGTTTGCCACTGTGAAGTAATTAAATATTAAGGTGTTACCCGTATTGCATCTTGTTCTCTCAAAAATAGTCATTAATTTTTTATTAATATGGAGCCATTATCATGAAATTTTTGTACCTCAGTCATCAATTTTAGCTAATGTGTCTGCCTGCCATTTTAATGTATTTGGTTTTATATAAACAGCCACATAAATTCTGTGTTATTTTAATTGCTCAATTTCGACTTAATCGTCTGCCTAACGAGCGTGGGTCTTGTATTGTTTATCTCAATATAAATATATGTATTTATGAATCAGGCCATTGTATTCACTTTCACCGATCCAGAACCATTGGTCCCCTGCCTGGTAATTGTCTAGTGCGAACTTCTCAAATTTGCATATCGATTGCGCGTGTTTTTTATTGATCTGTAGGCGTAGTTTTTTTTTTTATTTTTTTTATATTAACTCCACACAGGAGGCCCTGAAGAAAATAATTTCCCTCAGGGCCTATGTCATCTTTGGGGATGCTGTGTGGAGGGTCTTTTTGTGGAGAGGAAGGAGTGAACATGGGTATTGAAGAGTCCCATGTTGTAGGAGGGAGGAAACACAGAGGCCGGCAGTTCGTTCCACAGCCGAGCTGTTGAACTTAAGAACGAATCGTAGAAGCGACCCGTTCTCATGTGACAAATGTCAACTGTGTACAAATGTTAAAGTTTCCCCACATCATCCCAAACTCTAAATAAATCACTGTTTTGTTTTGTTCTCACCTCCCTACACAGTTTTTCCAGGTTCTCCTGAGTCTACTCTACGCGTAAATTTCACTTATTAAAAGTTTCTTGTTCTTCCCAGATAACAGTCTATGATACTTTATTCGATTCTAAATTACAATCAATCCTTTTGTGTCACTTTTTATCAATCTCTCCTCGTTTCTTATACCCCCAGTTCTCGACCAATGAAGTCTTGCATGTGAATGTGTTTAGGTTATAGTACATTAATCCTTCAAGTTGATGCTCGCGTTCCCATGTAATAAACAACGTAGATTACTCCTTTGTCCTGTCAAAAGCCATCTATGATTGGTTAATTTTAATCATAAATCTGGAAAGACACATCCCACTAAAACGCCCCTTTTTCTAATTACAGTTTCCTCTAGTTAGTCCAATAATATTCGCTAGGTGTCTCTAGTGTAATGATTTCTAAGTAATTGAGGTTAAGCTTTCATTAAATACATTTTCTTTTGGGGGGAAAAATCTATTTCATCACAAGGGTCCTTTATATTGTATTTCATGCAAATTTAATTTATGCAATATTGTTGTTATTTTTAACTTACGTTAGGTTAAAAAAGTTTATTGAGTTTAATTTACTGTGGTTTTTAATTTAATTTATAATCTTCATGTCAAAAGTTTAAATTATTTTTGTTTCCAGTCACTTGCAGCCTTCAACAATCCAACACTGTGAACTTCGGTTGCTATGATTCCGACAATATACCAACCACCTGCCCAATGAACATCGTTGATGGGAAAGCGATTCATCCTTCGTGCAAGGAAGGGCACGTCAGTAGAGAAAGTTTAGTACCGTTGAGCTGCCAGCGCGGCCGGTGGGACGGACCCGTTCCCAAATGCATCCCGAGTGAGTCGAGTGTCGTGTACAAGTATTTGTTCAGTTTAATTCACTTAATCAACGGATGATAGCAAGCTTTGAAAAGTGAATAACATTAATATATATCAGCACGCACCACAACAATGTAAACCAGCGATTCTTGAGAACATTCTAAGTTAAACATGTAGATGTCATTTTGCAGTCCGATGATGTTTAAAATACCGTACAAGAATCCCAACCGCATTTCATATCACACGTTCCCACTGTACACTGCAGCATCAAATTATGGGAAGAGATAGAGCGCGCGTCTGTCCGGTGCTGCTGAAACGAGATGCTTTGCGTATCAAGTGACCCGCTAGGTTAAAAAAAGTAGCGTTGTGTGATGGAAATATATATTTTTTATTAATGATTTAATAAAATATTATCGGATAGCAAAATGAAACCTTCATTTTTAACACCAAATATGTCCCGAAATCGCTGGGCAAAATCCTTCCGGTACGTGCTGGTACGATTAATTTAGAATTTATTCTTCCAATAGTTAATCGAATCATTTCCAACGCCGTTTATGTTGATTTCATAAATATGTTTTTATTTACAGTTCCAAAGTCCAGTCCTACAAAGGCTGTTTTAGATGGGTAAGAATATTATTTATTTATATTAGTTAGAAGCCGGCTCCAGTGTTTTTAGGTTAGGGGAGCTTTATAAGTTCACCTCTCTGAACGCGTTTCTGCTTCCCGAAATATTTATTTATTAACCCCATTTTTAGGGGATTTTACATAGGAATAGTAAAAAATATACAAAAGGTACCATACAAAACTGAACTGCAGTCTGTGACAATCTTTTGTATTTATTTGGTGATAATTTGAAGAAGTCTACTGACTCATCATAATCATTTCCTTCCATTAGTGTTTCGGGCAATGAGGAATACTTATCCCAGAATTTGTGAACTGAAATAAATCCCGACTTCTAGTATTATCCAGTGAAATTCGAAAGCTTATCAATGGAAGCAATTCTGGACTATCAATGCATCATTTAGATAATGTAAATATTGTTGCACAGCCTCGCGATTTGTACTTCCAATTACCTCTTGCACCACAACACCCCCCCCCCCTCATTGTGGATGCCATAGTCTCACTGGCTCCAGACGGTTGGAAGCAGTTGGGACTCTTGTGCGGTATTCCACATAAAGAGTTGATCCAGTGCGTTTGATTGTTTTACTTTGTGCAGAAGAGATTAGCGATTCAGTACTTGTATGGCTATAAACCAAGAAGCACTCGAGTTGATTCCTGCGCTTTTCACGGCAGCGAGACTTTTGTACTTTGTACTAGTTGATACGGCCTTGGCAATAGATTGTTCAGAACTCAGAAGTGTTGATACAAAATGGGTCAAATTGTGGGAAATTAATATGTGTGATCAAGATATTGGTTTGAATATATCACTTGAGGGCATCTTCCAACAAAGTCTAGACAGGGCGTGTTAATTTAAAATATGACGCCGAAACCTAAATTGTGGATTCTATAAATTGGGGGACCTTGGTGCCTTATTTCGCAGTCAAACGATGGATAGAAGCGTTGTTTTTTTAAATCTTTTGTTGGTATCATATTATACTTTCGAAACGAGGCGACAGAATCAGATGAGGAGTTTGCTTATGAAACTACCCTGGTGGGCCGAATTCGTAAGACAGAGTTGATATATCGATGGATGAGGATGAGAATGATGATGGTTATTTCATTCTTCCCCAGCTCTAACTGTGCCTTGCCAAGCTACCCAGCTCACGGCAAGTTCAAAGTGGCGGGCCCTGACAAGGATTTGCTGCCTGGAACCATCGTGAATGAGTACACTTTCCTCACCTACTCTTGCGACACTAATTACGACCCTTCAACAACGAACCTACAAGCCACTTGCGATGGAGGAAAGTGGAACAATCCGCCTCCACTTTGCAAAAGTAAGATATATGTTATCATTGAAGACAATATTAACCCATCGGCATACTACTTTTTACTAGTGACGTTTTTATTATGCTTTCAGGTTTTTTTTTTAATATTCGTTAATGTTTATTTACACTGGAACAATTTACATTATGACTCTACAGTTTACAATTTTTACCCAGCTTAAAGGATACGGAAACTTAAAACTCGGTCCCCCGTCTAGTTTGTCAGAGAACTGCCTTGTTCCGTTTACCAAAGACATGAAATAATTCTTATCGTAATTTACCTACCGAGTAGTGTCCTACCTTATCAATAGAGAAAAACTAGAAGTGATTATAATCAGTAAAGTCTATGTAAGACGAAAGGGGTTCTATCCGAAACGTTGGGGATGCAACACGGCATAATACCCCAAAATTCTATAATTAAATAACAATCAAATTTTAATTCTACTCAAGGGAAACGATAGGAAAATAAAATAGTTTTACCTACCAATAAAACTTATATTATGTACCTAACCTCATTTAAAACCTTTATTGAGAGAAGCATTCTCAAATTCCCTTTTGCGTGGCCCTTTCCAACTCTTTTTCAGCACCTTGTGTTGGTCAAGTGGTCACCAGATGCCACACAAAAGTAAAGCGCCACCCATGCGACTTTTGTCTACGACATTCTTCCTCATTAGTTCTCACCAGGCAGTGATTGCCTAGGTTTTAAATGAGGTTAGGTACATAATATAAGTTTTATTGGTAGGTAAAACTATTTTATTATGTAGCCTGAACCGTCATTTAAAACCTTTATTGAGATCTGTTTGTTATCGACTGGTGACCACTAACGCTGATGTGATACTATTATAATACGTCAAAAAACTGGAATACCTACTCATTTGTTACAGTGGGTGGAATAGGGAGGCTACAGACAATGCCCTATTTACCTCTAGGGAAGTGTTAACTTCCCTTGTGTAGAATTTGGCAAAGGTGTCCCGGCTCCTCCAGTTCCCTCGAGCCAGGATGTCATCCAGTCTAAAATTATCCAGCCAGTTAAGTGACGCCACTGCTGCCCGTACACTTCCCGGGGCAGCTGTGATCTTAGCTTCTTCTAGAATTGTTTTGACCCAACGGGCGATGACTGTTCTTGAAGCTGCCTTAACTGTTTCCGATGTAGTGATGAAGAGTTCTGTTAAATTCTGCTTTGTTTCCCTCCGTTCTTTGGAGGTTTCAATCAGTTTCTTAATCCAGTATGCTGGGTCTATATTTGGCTGATTTCTGATCAAATGATCTTCTGATCAAACGAAACTGAAAATTAACTTAAATAAACTTTATTAACCAATTAAACTTAAATATAGACAAATGCCAAACGATCAGTTTCTACCAAACACCTCCTTAATAATATCAATCTTAAAAGAGTATCTGAACTCAACGACCTCGGCGTTATCATTCTAGATGGATCATTTTATTTTACAACAACTTTGTGTTGAATTTTGCCACGAAAAGGATTCACACACTTAGCAATGAATTAATAGAAGATGTCACTGATATTTTCGTTTTAAATTTTGATACATTTAGAACCAAATTAATTCATAACTTTTTAGAAAATGTTAACTAACTAACTAACCATCACGCCGTTTCCCCGCAGGGGTAGGCAGAGAGGACGGACCGCCAAACAACTCGGTCTTGGCACACACTCCTTGCCTCATTCACATTCATAAATCGTCTCATACATACTCTTCTATTATTCTGACTCTTGACATGGCCCGACTCAAGTATCTGATTCACTTGATCGTGCCATGTCTTCCTCGGGCGTCCCCGACTTCTGCTACCTTTACCTTTGTATAATGGCATGATCACAGCCCTTCTCCAATCTAAAGGCGTGTAACCTTCCTTTAAACATTGGTTAAAAAGATTGCACAACCATGTGAGAATTATACGGCTACCTCCTTTAAAATATTCAGCAGCAATATTGTCGAAACCGACAGCCTTACCATTCTTCATACACTTAATTGATCTTTCTATCTCATCCATGCTAATTTCGGTAACATTCAGTCCATCATATGAAAGTAATCGGATCACAAACAGACCGCACGTCAAATTTCGCTCTTCAGAAATCACCTTAATTAAACCTTACAAAACTCAATTATCCATGCAATTCATCGTTAAACGTGTTCCTAAAAATCAGTAAAGTGAATTTTCTACTTTAGTGAATTATAATCATTCGGTTTTATTCTCATTCTAAGTGTTTTAATACATTGTGTTGTGACAGAAGTGTTGTTGCCCAAAACAAAAAAATTATCATCATCCGATTCACCAAATAATAATATACAAGAGTGAGCCAGTTAATATTACTCTTATTTGTCGAGTAGCCGTAACCGGTCCGTGGTCTAGCGGTAAGAGCGTTCGGATAGCTAGCGGCATATATTGCACTCGCACAGACATCTGAAGGACCCCGGAACGATCCCAACTGCCGCCAAAGATTTTTATTTTTATTTCTTTTTCCTTGTAAACTGAAATCATTAACAAGAAAGAGAACGGAATAAACTCGAAAAAAAATCGAACTACAATGAACTGTGAAGCATGCTTGAACATCATTTCCAAAAATGACCATGCACTTACGTGCGCCATCTGCAATATTGCCTTTCATAATAACTGCCTAAATATCTCCGATACCAACTTTAAAAGAATGGCATCTAAAAATAAACAAACATGGAAATGCCCAAAATGTAAAAGCCGGCCGAGCTCACCTGCTCCGTCGGCATCAACATTAGGTTCAGAAGCCGATGTATTATTTGATCGCCTCACTAAACATTTCGACAAGAAAATAAGTGAAATAAAAAAAATGTTTGAGGAAGAAATCAGCGATCTTAAGAAAAGCAGTAATTTTATTTGCAACCAGTATGATGACCTGATCACACGCTTTAAAGATTTGGAGGAGGGCCTCAAAGGTATAAAATTCTTAAAAGAAGAGAATGAAAAAAAAAATACAAGAATCTCATCCTTGGAAAGCCGTCTTGCAGATCTAGAGCAAGTGAAGCTCTCCGACAGCTTGGAAATGGCGGGCGTGGAATTGCGGCCGGGAGAACAAGCCTCGGAAGCAGTACTTCGAGTAGCCAACTCACTGGGACTGCCCTTACAACCACAAGATATACGCATGGTGACCAGGACTCAAGATCGAAGACAAAACACCCCGGACAAACTCCACATCACCCTCTATAGTCAAAATATAAGGGAATCTATGCTCTCAAAAAAAAACGCGGCCAAAACCATATACTCAAATTCTCCCATTTTCATCAGCGAGGTGCTGTCACCGTACTTTAAGGAACTTCTATGGAAAACTAAGCAGACGGCTAAAGAAACCCACTACCAATACGTGTGGTTTAAATCAAATAAATTGCTTGTCCGCAAAGCAACTGGGGATAAAATCATCCAAATAAAACACGAAAATGACCTAAAAAAAATGGGGTAACAAACTTAGACGACTAATCCACCTGAATCCAAGTAAATTAAATGTATTGCTAATCATTTAATATGGCAGAATTACTAAATACTATCCACTCAACTAGCACTCACTCACATTATTCAACCAATAATACAAAACTATGCGATTCTTTATTTAGCACCCCAGGCACCCTTACTATATTAAATCAAAACATAAGATCCCTAAACAAAAACTACGACGAACTAGACATACTATTGTCCTCCTTTAAAATAGACTTCAATATTATTATATTAACAGAATGCTGGATCCCAACCTCTTTTACTGTAAAATACAAAAAAAACTACTCCTCATATTTCACAACAAAATACAAAAACCAAAATGATGGAGTTGTTGTTTACATAAAAGATAATCTTAACGCCTCTGTCTCAGAATTCACCCTAGAAAACTCAAACTGTTTACAAATAATCGCTCACCCAGATACGTGCATACTCGCTATTTACAGATCACCTTCATCACACACCATTACACCCTTTCTAATAGCTCTCGACTCTCACATAAAAAAAATTACCCACTTCAAAAATATCATCGTAACTGGTGACCTAAACATAAATATACTCCCACAAGGCCATCCCCAGAATATCGAATACCAACTGATGCTCCTGGAACATGGCATAATAAGCGCCATCAACACTCCAACCAGAGTTACCAGAGACTCGGAATCATGTTTAGATCACTTAATGATCAAATCCAAAAACAAATTCTGTAGCGTAGTTTTCGAATCCACAATCACAGATCACTACACAACAATGATAGGACTGACCACACAGGCATTGAACCCAACAACTCAAAACAACATCACAAAATTTGAAACTGACTACGTGAACCTAAAACATTGCCTAGAAAACCAAACGTGGGAACACCTTAAAAAAATTAACAACACTGAAGAAGCCTGGAATTACCTTATTACATACCTACAAACGCTCATCACTCAAAACACCACAAAAACATTCAAATCCTTCACGCACCGCAAAATAAGACTAAAAAAATGGATTACCCAAAGCATAATAAATAGCATTAAAAAACGGGACAAACTGCACAAACAAGTCAAACACAACCCAAATGATACTTTTCTGAACTCTTTCTATAAAAGGTACAGAAATACTTGCTCTCTAATTATACGAAAAGCCAAAGAATTATATTACAGAAACAAACTGGTAACTGCTAACTTTGACCCGAAAAGCGTTTGGTCTATTCTGAGGGAAAGTACAAATACACAAAAAAACAAAGATGATGAAATAAAAAAAATACTTATCAACGACGAAGAAGTCGACTTCCACAAAAATCCTACACTTATCCTGAACTACATAAACAGACATTACACAAATATTGGAGCTAGCCTAGCCGAAAATATAAAACAAAAATCGTCTAGTAACGATAATCAAGAAACTCAAAAAATTCCGACTCAGTGCACACACAAAAATAGTGACAGTCTATTCAAATTACATAGAGTAACTCTGGAAGACACCAACAAATTAATACATTCCCTAAAGAATAATACAACATCAGGTCCCGACGGAATAGACTCTAAAACAATAATTACACTAAGCCAACAACTACTTACTCCACTAACATACGTTATTAATCTTAGCCTGAAAGAAGGAATTTTTCCGAGCATCCTAAAAAAAGGTTTGGTTATTCCTATTCATAAATCAGGACCTAAAAATAATGTAAACAACTTTCGACCCATTACACTATTAAACACATTGTCAAAAATTCTTGAAAAAGCAATAAAAGAACAGCTGCAACAATATCTGGAAAACATGCAAATACTCTCAGTTAACCAACATGGCTTTAGAAAAAATAGGAACACAGAAAACGCAATTGCCACTGTAACCGAGTTTATTACACATAATTTAGATGCAAAAAAAAAAGTTATTTCAATCTATTTAGACTTATCTAAAGCCTTCGATACAATTTCGCACAAAAAACTTTTCAAGAAGCTAAAAAACATTGGCATAAATGGAGTAGAATTTGAATTAATGAAAAGTTTCATGTCTGACAGAACACAACAAGTTAAAATTGATAACAAGACAAGTGAACCACTCTTAATCACATACGGAGTCCCACAGGGGAGTGTCCTTGGTCCATTAATATTCCTCATATACATAAACGAATTATGTGACATTGAAATTGATGGTAAACTCGTGACCTTCGCAGATGATACAGTTCTTCTGTGTCAAGCAGCCACATGGAAAGATTTATTCATAACAGCTGAAAAAAGTTTGTCTATTGTCATAAAATGGCTAAACAGAAATACTCTTACCGTTAACACAGTCAAAACAAAATATATCACACACAGTATTACACAAAGAGGTCAACCTCCGTCTAACTTGGACTTGTTTTTGCATGAATGTAAACAAACATCACCCAATTGCCAATGCGAACACATTGAAAGGGTTAAACAAATAAAGTACCTAGGAGTTATTATTGATGCATATTTACAATGGACTGACCACATTACTTTTATTACCAATAAACTAAAACGAGTCTTACACCTAATAAAATCCATTAAAAACATTTTCCCACTAACAATACTCAGATCAATATATTTTGCACTGTGTCAATCCATTGCCACTTATGGAATATTAGCTTGGGGAAGCGCTACAAACACAACAATTGACCCAATTCAAAAAGTTCAAAAGGCAATAATAAAACTCATACTGCAAGTACCATTCTACACAGACTCAACCAAAATCTTCAAAACACTAGACGTCATGTCAATAAGACAACTTTACGCCAAAACTGCTCTCCTACACCTCATCCATAATAATCTTCATATTACAAATCAAGCAAAAGCCATAATAAAAACCAGGTCTTCAACAAATAAAACACTGAACATTCCAATAACACACACCACACACGGTCAAAGACACTTTCAATACTACGCAACCAAACTTTTTAACAGTATGCCCATTACTTTGAAACAATTATTGACTACAAACACATCTACAAACTTTCTCAAAAAACATATCATAGCCTGGATAAAAAATCAAGATATTCACTTTATTCAAAAGATTATAATTCCAAACCACACATAACCAAAATATAACAAGTAAAATTAAATATTATACACGTTCATCAAGAATTATCCACAAATTCATACACTCACATATAAAAGTGTGTTTTCATGTTTCAATATATGTCTGTGAAAAAAAAATAAAATAATAATAACTTTCTACCATAACACATAAATACCTGTCACCCTTAACCACAAACACGTTAACACCTCAGCACAGGTTCTCCTAGTGAGGTGCTCACGTTACATATAATATCACACACACACACAGTTTTACCTAAATCAACCTATGTTCTTCATTTTTTATACCTTTTTTCTTCATTTTTTATACCTTTTTTCTGTACTTTTTTTTCTCTGTACTGCAATATATACCACTGTAATAATTTGTAAAACGTGTATTCAAGAATAGACATAAATAAATAAAATAAAAAAATCATCATTCATATCTGATTCGCCGCTAGAATCACTGTCACTCACTTCGCTTTCAAAGACTTCCTCGAAATACTTCATCCATCTCTCTTTTATTTTTTCCTCATTCGTCAACATTTTTCCATCTTTCGATTTTATTACTTTCATGCTTCCGGTTTCAGGGCCACACCGGGACCTTTTGACTTCCTTCCAAAACAACTTAATGTTTTCTTGGAAATGGTTTGTCATTTTCATTCCTTCTTCCTCTTCCAGGCGTTTCTTTCGTTCTTTCACTCCAACTCTTGCTTTTTTCTTACATTCCTTATATACTATTCTTTCGCTCGATCCTTCTCTTTGCTGGAAGCACTGCCAGCCGCAATCAGACATAACCATGCTTTCTTCTTCTCTGAGACCAGTGCTTTAATATCATCATCCCACCATGCATCACCTTTCTTTCTACCTTGCGTACTTATTCCACACACCTCTCTAGCAGATTCACAAAGACTCACTTTTATGTGGTTCCATGTTTCGTCTATGCTTAGACCATCCATTTTTTTCTCATTCAATCTCATCTCTGCACAATTCACATACTTACTTTTCTCATTATCGTTTTGTAGTTTTTCTATTTTGATTCTTGTTGGAGTTAGTACCGTTTTCACTTTAGAGCGCCAACCGCGAAAGAGGTTTACTCTCGACACCACCAGAAAGTGGTCAGTTTCAACCTCTGCCCCTCTGAAAACTCTCGTGTCCTCGGTAACGGCTCTCAACCTAGAGTCAATTACTACAAAATCGATAATTGACCTCTCATTTCCTCTTTCCCACGTATATTGGTGGATACCTTTATGATCGAAAAAAGTATTGGACACAAACAGGTTCCACTCTAAACATACTTCAAGTATTCTGTTCCCGTTGTCATTCGTTCTTTTATCCCCAAACATACCTAAGGCCGATTCAAATCCGTCACGTCTAATTCCTACCCACCCATTCAAATCGCCTGCCATTATAATCCTTTCATTAATATTTTTCAGTCTCATCACATCATTCACATCAGTCCAAAAATCATCTTTCTCTTCGTCACTCTCAGAATTGACAGGGGTATAACAAACAACAAGAAACACCCTTGTCAAACCGATTTTGAACCTAATCCACATTATTCTCGGACTTACACATTCATACTGCAACATACATTCAATCATTCTGGGAGACAGTAGCGCTGCAACACCCTGACACGCCCTCTCTGTATCTGGTCTCCCAGACCAAATGACGAGCCTATCATTATGCTGCATTGTACCGCTCCCTTTTTTCATACTCTCTGTTACACAAAGTATGTCCAAATATTTGCTAACCATCGTGTCACACAATTCATTCATCTTTCTTTCCATACCTCCTCTAATATTCCACGTAGCAATTCGACATTGTTCGAGTTCCTTCCTCCTCTTTGCGCCACCGAAGGGTTGGCGATGTGATGGATAGCGAGCCTCATCGACACCTGTGTCGGCCATTCCCTTCTACGAGCTGCTTATCTAGTCTAACATACTGATACTTAGGTATAAATCACTAACATACAAATTAGTATAATATTTAACTTAATCCTAACGCCATCAAAACTATTCCAGATGTCCAAATGAAAAAACTTAATTCTAAAACAAAAAGTATTATAATCACTATAACAATACACTAATCACTGCATAATTGTTTGTAATAGTTCATATTGGCAGAAGACAAAAGACGCGGCTTCATTTCGATTTCGTCCTTCCTAGGGCGTAGGGGCACGGGGGCGGTGCAGCGGGGGTGTAGAAATTGCCAGATGATTGTCTTGTATGGGTCATCTTGTAGGGGCGATGGTCGTGAGCGAATCAGTGACCGAACCACGGACAGGTCGTATAGCCGACAGACGTCTATAACGGAGCCGGTAAAGGTAACGGCGAGCATGGTGGCGGCAGCGGGGGTTGAAATATCGGTATGTGACGGCCGATGAGGTCTCCACATCTGGTAGAAATTATCAAATGCCAAACTCGGGCTCACTGACACTGCATTTTTTTGCGGCACCGGGGTTGACGTATCGGTACGGGGTGACGAGAGACACGGGTAGGTTGCTGCGACCGCCGATGAGATGTCCACATCTGGTAAAAATTCCGGACTCGGGCTCACTAACACTTCACTATCCCTTGGGATAAACAATCTTGCTAATTATTCTTAAAAACTCGTCATTCTTCCACACCTGTCACCGTAAAATTATTATAACTGCACTAACGTAACTGACAGACAATAAGGCACATTTACGTGTACTTTTAACTTTTTAAATTTTCACTTTTTTTTAATACTCCCCGAATTCTCTTCGCACTTATTTTAACTGAACAATAAAACCACAAAGAGATTAAATTAACTCAAATCCAATCATTGTTATTTTTTTTTCGAACTGTTACTTTTAGAACAAAGGAATGAGTATTTGTTATTATTTCTTTTCGAACTGTCTAAATTGTTTTTCCTTTTAAACTAAGATGAAAGTAATTTTTATAAGCAATAATTGTTCGCCTGAAACACTCATCCACATTGAAAAAATCTCCTGATAAAAAATACATGACGCCAACGGGACTCGAACCCGTGTCTATTCGATTTCCGGTCGAAAGCTCTGACCACTGAGCTATGGGGGCTTATTTCTTACCCGAGAAAATATTCAATATATGCTAGTGTTTCATTCAACAATTACTGCTTTTTACATTTTTTCACCTGAGAAATCGAATGGACACGGGTTCGAGTCCCGTTGGCGTCATGTATTTTTTATCAGGAGATTTTTTCAATGTGGATGAGTGTTTCAGGCGAACAATTATTGCTTATAAAAATAATTGTTATCCTTTGTGCTATGCATAAATAAAATCTTGTCTTTAAAACATTAATTTATCAAAAAAATAATAAGATGAAAGTATTTACTACTAATATTTTTAAACAAAATTGATACTAAATCATAATCTATTTTTAAATATCAATTCGCAATCGCGTTCACTTTAGATTTCCGATACAACACTTAAATTGAATTTAAATGTTTTTCACTTTGAATGAAATAAATATTTCAGAATTTAAATACTTCACCATTCACTTGCACCTTTAACACTTAACACTCTTAATCACTGAGTTTAGACTCTATTTTATTAAGACTGATTAATTCATTTAAAACTGACTTATTAAAATTACACTGATGGGATTTTTTTAAAGAGATTTCTTTTACCATTGAATTTAAATTTTTAACTTTTATTGAAAATCACTGAATTTAAACTCTATTTTATCAACACTGTTTAATTAAATTAAAACTGACTTTTTAAAATTTCACTGATGGGATTTTCAAATAGATTTAAAAAAACTGAATTTAACACTTTTTACTTTTCACAATACAAAGTCCAGGGACTTGATTAATTACCTGATTAGACGTACACACACGCGTAATCGCACCTTTCGCACTTCCAAGCTCCGCAAAACTCTCGACAAAACTCTCCCGAAATCCGCTGTGCACCCGTGTTTATACTGTCTTCAATACCAAAATGACTTAAGTCGATTTCATCGTTCAGACAATTAGATCATTAATCAACTCGTAAATTTGAACATATCTCCCATTAATTTCGGATATCTAAATCTTGTCACTTATTCGGACGACATAGTCATATCTCGGTGACGCCTTAAATTTCTTGTCCTTTGTTTTCTGTATTTGCAGGGCTGGATCAGTATCCTTTAATTATTTTCATAGAGTTCGTCGTAAGGTTTTTTTTTTTTTTTTTTTTTTAATTCCTTTATTTTTCCTAATTTTTACATTAATTACATTCAATATTATATAAATCAATATGAATTATGGGAACCCACTAAGGCGCAGCCTGTGCGTGGGTAATATATTTAAATTATTATTTTATTGTACCTAGAAATAAACAATAATTATAATAAAAACAAGATTACATTTTGTCTAAGCGGTTTGTATAAAAAGTGTTTATAATAGTGTATAGTGAAGTTAGAAGTGTTTAGTGTAATATATGGTGAATATTTTATGAGAAACATAAATTGATACAAATTAAATAAAAAAAGTTTCAACTGCTGTATCGAAAAGCCATAATTTTAATTCTTTTAAATATTGAGGAAGTGTAGTAATCACTTGAATATTTTTCGGTAAAAGATTGAAAGTACGAGGTCCAATGAAACTGCAGTGTGTTTGCATTTGTTTCGTGTTCGTTTGGGGGGTATAAAATACATTATTATTTCTAATGTTGGTTCTGTTTTCATTTATTTCGAATTTATTTTTGTTTTTAAAGATGTATTTCATAGTTTGCAAAATAAATAGTTTACGGAGACAGAATATTTTAGATTCTTTGTATAACTCATCTGTTGAAAATGTTCTTTTCCGACTATACATAACTTTGATGATATAATTTTGAATTATTTGTAAAGGTTTGATATGTGTATGAAGCGCACCGCCCCATCCTATTATTCCGTATATGAGTGAAGATTGCACCAAAGAAAAATAAATAATTTTCAGTTTTTCAACATTGAGCACTTCTTTTAGTCTGTAAAATGTGTATGTAAGATATCTTAATTTACAGCCGGTATTATTAATTTGTGACTGCCAATTTAATTTTGTATCAATAACAATACCTAAATATTTAATCTTTTCAACTTTTCCGAGTTCAAAGCAAGATGAGCATATTTCTTGATTACAGTTAACGTTATGTATTCGAATTTTAAGGTTATTGGGGGGTTTATTTTTACTATTTTTAGAAAAGGTTAGGTAAAATGTTTTATTATAGTTTAAGAAGAGTCTATTACTTTTTAGCCATGATGAGACATATGTAATACATTTTGTTGCCTTCAAAAAAGTTTCAGGCCAGGATTTTCCATTCACTATTATTACTGTATCATCAGCGTAAGATACAATTTTACCAGGGATTATAACATCACACAAATCGTTTATGTATATTAGAAAGAAAATTGGGCCAAGCACAGTTCCCTGTGGTACTCCATTTTTTATTCCTGTTTCAGTACTATAAAAATCCCCTATTTTTGTTTTTTGTTTTCTGTCTTTGAGGTAGCTAGTAAGAATTTTTAGTGAATCATTTTTTAAACCTATTTGATTCATTTTTTTTATAAGTAGGTAGATTGTGATTTACCGTATCAAAAGCTTTTCTTAAGTCTAGAAATATAGCTAAACTCTTTTTATTTTGATCAACAGATGTGTATAATTTTTTAGTCAGATCGAATATTGCATCTTCAGTGCTTAGTTTTTTTCTGAAGCCATATTGATTTTGGGACAGAATTTTGTTTTGTTCTAGGTAATTCATTATTCTATTTTTGATACATTTTTCAAATATTTTTGAGAGGTTTGAGACCAAGGAAATGGGTCTGTAGTTGTCTAATATGTGCGTTTCTCCCGATTTGTGGATTGGTATTATGATAGAGGTTTTTAATTGTTCGGGAAAATTTCCCTCTTTCAAAGATATATTAAAAATATGTAGCAATGGAGTTAAAATGTAATGTTTTATTTTTTTTAGTGTGTTACCTGATAAACCATCAATTCCTGTAGAATTTGTTGATTTTAGACCGTCAATGTGTTTATCAATTTCATCTGTTGTGATGGGTGAAAAATATTCTAAGGAGATAATTGAATCGTTAGTTGAGTCTAAGTGTAAATATGAGTCTACGGGTATTGTATTATCAATTTGACTAGAAGATTCAAGTACTTGATCTACTACATTTGTGAAAAAGTTGTTAAAGTTTTCTGCAATGGCCGATTTGTCAGTTATAATATTTTCATTTATTATAATCTCATTGACATCGGTTGATACTTTTTTTTTTGTTCGTGATTTCGTTAATAATATTCCACGTTTTTTAACCTATTTAGTAAATTTCTATACATTAAATATTTCATTTTCATGAAAGGCATAATTCTTGTATTATTTTTTTGACAGGCTTTTTGATAATTTAACATCTCTTTGTATAATTTATCTCTTTGTTTAATAGAGACTATTAGTCCTACAGTGATCCAAGGCTTAATTTTTTTATAATTTCTCTTAGCGATGACAATTTTATTTGTACTCTTCGAAATATAAGCTTCTAGAGTTTTATAAAATAATTCTAATGCTGAATTTGGGTTAGCTATTGATAGTATGTTGTCCCATTTTTCTGAAAGAAGTAAATGTGTTTTTCTAGCTGTGCTTAATTTCGTTTATTTTCTGGGAATATAATCAGTCCATTACAATATTTTCCCTATGCACACTTCACATTCAACGTTTCTTACCTCATTCTTTATTTTCTAAAGAATTTTCCCACTAATTTTTGTTCTTTTCGGGATTGCGTTTCATAATTCAGTCACTATTGTTCCTGTATTAGCAGGCAAGTTCATGTTCGCACTGGATTCCCTCAATCCAATCATGTTTGTTAGTGTTTATCTTTATTTATTGGGGCGGCCTACATTTCCCTTCCCCGATCTCGGCTGAAATTCTACCTTAGGTTAAGCGTAAGTCAGTACTTCTAAACATCTCAAATCTTTATCCACCTTAATGTCATTAGACCTGAAATGAACATTATTTTTGCTCCTTTTCACCGGTTTGCCACTGTGAAGTAATTAAATATTAAGGTGTTACCCGTATTGCATCTTGTTCTCTCAAAAATAGTCATTAATTTTTTATTAATATGGAGCCATTATCATGAAATTTTTGTACCTCAGTCATCAATTTTAGCTAATGTGTCTGCCTGCCATTTTAATGTATTTGGTTTTATATAAACAGCCACATAAATTCTGTGTTATTTTAATTGCTCAATTTCGACTTAATCGTCTGCCTAACGAGCGTGGGTCTTGTATTGTTTATCTCAATATAAATATATGTATTTATGAATCAGGCCATTGTATTCACTTTCACCGATCCAGAACCATTGGTCCCCTGCCTGGTAATTGTCTAGTGCGAACTTCTCAAATTTGAATATCGATTGCGCGTGTTTTTTATTGATCTGTAGGCGTAGTTTTTATTTTATTTTTTTTATATTAACTCCACACAGGAGGCCCTGAAGAAAATAATTTCCCTCAGGGCCTATGTCATCTTTGGGGATGCTGTGTGGAGGGTCTTTTTGTGGAGAGGAAGGAGTGAACATGGGTATTGAAGAGTCCCATGTTGTAGGAGGGAGGAAACACAGAGGCCGGCAGTTCGTTCCACAGCCGAGCTGTTGAACTTAAGAACGAATCGTAGAAGCGACCCGTTCTCATGTGACAAATGTCAACTGTGTACAAATGTTAAAGTTTCCCCACATCATCCCAAACTCTAAATAAATCACTGTTTTGTTTTGTTCTCACCTCCCTACACAGTTTTTCCAGGTTCTCCTGAGTCTACTCTACGCGTAAATTTCACTTATTAAAAGTTTCTTGTTCTTCCCAGATAACAGTCTATGATACTTTATTCGATTCTAAATTACAATCAATCCTTTTGTGTCACTTTTTATCAATCTCTCCTCGTTTCTTATACCCCCAGTTCTCGACCAATGAAGTCTTGCATGTGAATGTGTTTAGGTTATAGTACATTAATCCTTCAAGTTGATGCTCGCGTTCCCATGTAATAAACAACGTAGATTACTCCTTTGTCCTGTCAAAAGCCATCTATGATTGGTTAATTTTAATCATAAATCTGGAAAGACACATCCCACTAAAACGCCCCTTTTTCTAATTACAGTTTCCTCTAGTTAGTCCAATAATATTCGCTAGGTGTCTCTAGTGTAATGATTTCTAAGTAATTGAGGTTAAGCTTTCATTAAATACATTTTCTTTTGGGGGGAAAAATCTATTTCATCACAAGGGTCCTTTATATTGTATTTCATGCAAATTTAATTTATGCAATATTGTTGTTATTTTTAACTTACGTTAGGTTAAAAAAGTTTATTGAGTTTAATTTACTGTGGTTTTTAATTTAATTTATAATCTTCATGTCAAAAGTTTAAATTATTTTTGTTTCCAGTCACTTGCAGCCTTCAACAATCCAACACTGTGAACTTCGGTTGCTATGATTCCGACAATATACCAACCACCTGCCCAATGAACATCGTTGATGGGAAAGCGATTCATCCTTCGTGCAAGGAAGGGCACGTCAGTAGAGAAAGTTTAGTACCGTTGAGCTGCCAGCGCGGCCGGTGGGACGGACCCGTTCCCAAATGCATCCCGAGTGAGTCGAGTGTCTTGTACAAGTATTTGTTCAGTTTAATTCACTTAATCAACGGATGATAGCAAGCTTTGAAAAGTGAATAACATTAATATATATCATCACGCACCACAACAATGTAAACCAGCGATTCTTGAGAACATTCTAAGTTAAACATGTAGATGTCATTTTGCAGTCCGATGATGTTTAAAATACCGTACAAGAATCCCAACCGCATTTCATATCACACGTTCCCACTGTACACTGCAGCATCAAATTATGGGAAGAGATAGAGCGCGCGTCTGTCCGGTGCTGCTGAAACGAGATGCTTTGCGTATCAAGTGACCCGCTAGGTTAAAAAAAGTAGCGTTGTGTGATGGAAATATATATTTTTTATTAATGATTTAATAAAATATTATCGGATAGCAAAATGAAACCTTCATTTTTAACACCAAATATGTCCCGAAATCGCTGGGCAAAATCCTTCCGGTACGTGCTGGTACGATTAATTTAGAATTTATTCTTCCAATAGTTAATCGAATCATTTCCAACGCCGTTTATGTTGATTTCATAAATATGTTTTTATTTACAGTTCCAAAGTCCAGTCCTACAAAGGCTGTTTTAGATGGGTAAGAATATTATTTATTTATATTAGTTAGAAGCCGGCTCCAGTGTTTTTAGGTTAGGGGAGCTTTATAAGTTCACCTCTCTGAACGCGTTTCTGCTTCCCGAAATATTTATTTATTAACCCCATTTTTAGGGGATTTTACATAGGAATAGTAAAAAATATACAAAAGGTACCATACAAAACTGAACTGCAGTCTGTGACAATCTTTTGTATTTATTTGGTGATAATTTGAAGAAGTCTACTGACTCATCATAATCATTTCCTTCCATTAGTGTTTCGGGCAATGAGGAATACTTATCCCAGAATTTGTGAACTGAAATAAATCCCGACTTCTAGTATTATCCAGTGAAATTCGAAAGCTTATCAATGGAAGCAATTCTGGACTATCAATGCATCATTTAGATAATGTAAATATTGTTGCACAGCCTCGCGATTTGTACTTCCAATTACCTCTTGCACCACAACACCCCCCCCCCCTCATTGTGGATGCCATAGTCTCACTGGCTCCAGACGGTTGGAAGCAGTTGGGACTCTTGTGCGGTATTCCACATAAAGAGTTGATCCAGTGCGTTTGATTGTTTTACTTTGTGCAGAAGAGATTAGCGATTCAGTACTTGTATGGCTATAAACCAAGAAGCACTCGAGTTGATTCCTGCGCTTTTCACGGCAGCGAGACTTTTGTACTTTGTACTAGTTGATACGGCCTTGGCAATAGATTGTTCAGAACTCAGAAGTGTTGATACAAAATGGGTCAAATTGTGGGAAATTAATATGTGTGATCAAGATATTGGTTTGAATATATCACTTGAGGGCATCTTCCAACAAAGTCTAGACAGGGCGTGTTAATTTAAAATATGACGCCGAAACCTAAATTGTGGATTCTATAAATTGGGGGACCTTGGTGCCTTATTTCGCAGTCAAACGATGGATAGAAGCGTTGTTTTTTTAAATCTTTTGTTGGTATCATATTATACTTTCGAAACGAGGCGACAGAATCAGATGAGGAGTTTGCTTATGAAACTACCCTGGTGGGCCGAATTCGTAAGACAGAGTTGATATATCGATGGATGAGGATGAGAATGATGATGGTTATTTCATTCTTCCCCAGCTCTAACTGTGCCTTGCCAAGCTACCCAGCTCACGGCAAGTTCAAAGTGGCGGGCCCTGACAAGGATTTGCTGCCTGGAACCATCGTGAATGAGTACACTTTCCTCACCTACTCTTGCGACACTAATTACGACCCTTCAACAACGAACCTACAAGCCACTTGCGATGGAGGAAAGTGGAACAATCCGCCTCCACTTTGCAAAAGTAAGATATATGTTATCATTGAAGACAATATTAACCCATCGGCATACTACTTTTTACTAGTGACGTTTTTATTATGCTTTCAGGTTTTTTTTTTAATATTCGTTAATGTTTATTTACACTGGAACAATTTACATTATGACTCTACAGTTTACAATTTTTACCCAGCTTAAAGGATACGGAAACTTAAAACTCGGTCCCCCGTCTAGTTTGTCAGAGAACTGCCTTGTTCCGTTTACCAAAGACATGAAATAATTCTTATCGTAATTTACCTACCGAGTAGTGTCCTACCTTATCAATAGAGAAAAACTAGAAGTGATTATAATCAGTAAAGTCTATGTAAGACGAAAGGGGTTCTATCCGAAACGTTGGGGATGCAACACGGCATAATACCCCAAAATTCTATAATTAAATAACAATCAAATTTTAATTCTACTCAAGGGAAACGATAGGAAAATAAAATAGTTTTACCTACCAATAAAACTTATATTATGTACCTAACCTCATTTAAAACCTTATTGAGAGAAGCATTCTCAAATTCCCTTTTGCGTGGCCCTTTCCAACTCTTTTTCAGCACCTTGTGTTGGTCAAGTGGTCACCAGATGCCACACAAAAGTAAAGCGCCACCCATGCGACTTTTGTCTACGACATTCTTCCTCATTAGTTCTCACCAGGCAGTGATTGCCTAGGTTTTAAATGAGGTTAGGTACATAATATAAGTTTTATTGGTAGGTAAAACTATTTTATTATGTAGCCTGAACCGTCATTTAAAACCTTTATTGAGATCTGTTTGTTATCGACTGGTGACCACTAACGCTGATGTGATACTATTATAATACGTCAAAAAACTGGAATACCTACTCATTTGTTACAGTGGGTGGAATAGGGAGGCTACAGACAATGCCCTATTTACCTCTAGGGAAGTGTTAACTTCCCTTGTGTAGAATTTGGCAAAGGTGTCCCGGCTCCTCCAGTTCCCTCGAGCCAGGATGTCATCCAGTCTAAAATTATCCAGCCAGTTAAGTGACGCCACTGCTGCCCGTACACTTCCCGGGGCAGCTGTGATCTTAGCTTCTTCTAGAATTGTTTTGACCCAACGGGCGATGACTGTTCTTGAAGCTGCCTTAACTGTTTCCGATGTAGTGATGAAGAGTTCTGTTAAATTCTGCTTTGTTTCCCTCCGTTCTTTGGAGGTTTCAATCAGTTTCTTAATCCAGTATGCTGGGTCTATATTTGGCTGATTTCCGTTTCTCAACCTGCAACCTGACTGTTGGTATGTAGCAGAGTCTGTTTTGGATCCGAAAACTGGCCATAACGAGACCCCTTCCTCATTTATGGATAGTTTGTCTGGCGAACACTGTAACAAGGTCAGGTCATGCACTCTTCGTCCCGAAGCTAACAAAAGTAAAGTCGCTGCCCTTCTTGAGACTTCAAAGATATTCAACTTTTTGGGTGGATTAGCTTCTAACCAGGTCAACACCATGCTGGGATCCCAGATAGGAGACTTAGACAGTTTAGGATGCCTTAATGCTGCTGCTTTGAGAACTTGTCTGACTAGAGGGTGTGAGCTTAGGTTTCCTTCTTCAGGGCTACTGAAAGTTGTTACTACCAATTTATGGAGTCGAATTGTGCTGGGAGAGAAATTGTCTTCTAAACTAAGATCTGTTAAAAATCTTGCCAGGTTACTTCCTGTAGGGACATTCGGGTTTACCCCGTGATTTAATGCCCACTTTTGCCACCTGAGTCATGCCGGTTTATATGTTTTGTGTGTATTCTCTCCAACCTGACTTTAAAAATTCTTTCTGTTTGTCGGACCAATCTGTTAATGACTGACTCCACCCCGGCACTTCCACACCTCCAAAATAAAATCCTCTACTTGTGGAGGAGGTTTCAAGGTTCTGGTGTCTATCAGCACTTCTGTCAGGTTCATTATGGAGGGCTCGTCGCTCGACTTTTCAAGTCTGGTCTCCAGAATACTTTCTTCCATCTCGGGGCTACAATCAGGTATAGGCCCTTGGCCCGGTTGAGGTGTGCGAGAACTATCGGCATGAGGCACGGAGGGGAAAACACCCAAGCTAGAGGAAAATCCCACTCTCGAGTCCAAGCGTTGACAAAACTTGCCTCTTTGTCGAATGCATTTAGGGACACATAATCTTCTACAACGTGAGCTGTCTCCGATGCAAACAGGTCTATAGTTGGTCTCCCCCTGCTGCTGGTAAAAGATGCCACACCGGAGGTTCGGAGAGTTGATCTGCCACCTCGTTGAACCTTCCTGGTAGGTAGTGGGCAGACAGTGAAATGCGATACGTGTCTATCATCTGAAGGACTTGACGAGTCGCTTCGAGCAATGTCTTGGATCGTGTGCCGCCTTCGTTGTGAAGGTACGCGACCACCGATTTGTTGTCTGACTGAATCAGGAGACTCGAGTCTGACAGCTCTGGCCCGTGAGGAGTAAGTGCTGCCAGCACGGCGAGCATTTCCTTGACATTGCTGTGGAGAAGTTGCTGTGTTTGGGACCGAGCTCCACTCAATCTGAGGTCGTCTAGCTGCGCACCCCATCCCCAGTCCGAGGCGTCGGTCGTGAGGGTGTGACGAATCACTGCTTGATGCATTGGTGACCACGTCTGCAGGGACCTGCTCCACCATCTCAGCTCCTCTATCGCTGTTCGAGGAATGGGATGGAGTCGTCTCGGTTTGAATGCAGGCAGCTTGCGACTGGCACACTGTAACATGCGAAGGTTAAGCCTGCCTCTATGAATGGCGAAAATAGCAAAATTGAGGGTACCCAAGAGGCTCTGGGCCTGCTCAAGTGACCACCTTCCTAGATTAATGTATTGTTTCAGTAAATTTGTTATTTTCGCTATTTTAAGTTTGCGGGAGGCCTTTTAAGTCGTCCCTTGAATTCCATGAAATTCCCAAATATTCAATTTTCTGAACTGTACACAGAGTGGATTTACTGAATTGTATTATCCACCCAAGAGTTTGTAACATTGAAATACTTTCGAATGTATGCATTTTCAATATATTTTCATTTTGATGTACTATCAAAAAATCACCTAAGTATACAATTATTCTGAGACCTTTCACTCTTAATTTTTGCGCTATCCAATCGGTAAGTGAAGCAAAAACCTTTGGAGCTGAGTCTAGTCCAAAAGGCAAACATGTCATTTGAAGCAGTTCTCCATTAAAAATCAGTCTCAAAAAACGGCGATGATTCTCATGAATTGGAAGATGAAAGTAGGCTTGAGAAAGGTCCATTTTAACCATCCAGTCCCCTGGTTAAATAAATGTTGCAACCTTATTAATATTTAAGTCTGAATTTGCTAATAGCTAAGAAATTGTTCAAACGACGAAGGTTGAAAACTGGCCAAAACGACCCGTCTTGCTTCGGTATGAGAAACATCCGTGACAGAAAAGAAGGCGATATTGAAGCTGATTCCAATATCTTTTCCTTTTTCATTTTGTCGTGTAATTTCTTCTGTGATTTGAGTTTTATAAGTTGAGCTTACCGTGTCTACCAATATACTTAGAGGGGGTTTCTGCCGAAAGGGTAGCTTGAACCCTCGGAACATGGTTAGCAGTGTTGGTGGTGCTTCTAATTCTTCCCATTTGCTTATAAAGTGCTGTAATTGCCCCCCCTGAAACGCCTTCTCCTGATAGTCATAGCCTATCCTTGTCGCCAAAATTCCTTCTTGGTTTGGCTGGTCCCCTCTTGTCCGCACCTCTTGCATCTTGATTAGTTCGCCCTCCGCGGGGGGCTTTGTTGTCTCGGAAGGGCTTGTTGTCCCGAAACGTCCTGCTTTCCCGAAAGGGCCTGCTCTCACGAAAAGGCTTCCTCACTGGCACTTTCTTGGGCATCTGCGAGCTGGTTGATGGCTGAGGGTCGAAGCTCGAATGTGGGAAGCATTTATCAAGTCCTCCCATCCGCTGAATCTGGGATTCTAGCTTCATTGGTTCAAAAAGATAACCCGCTGCTGGAGGAATATTTTTGGCTGCCTCCCGTACGTAGTGTCTCTTTATCTCGTTAAGGATTGCGTCCCTGCGATGCTGGATCGCATTTGCTCTCCTTCCACAGACCATCTGCAGGACATTTTTGGTCACTATCTGATATTGCGTATCCGGGGCAAATAGCGACTCCACTTTCTTGAAGAGGGGACCTGCTGACAATTCCTTGCCTTCCTCTGCACTCCAGTTTACCAGTTCCTGAAGAGATTTCTTGAGGCACTCATTAATTTGGTAGGCGGGAATGGGTACCGCTGCCCTGGGAACCATTTATTGGATGACCAACACCTCTGCCACAGGTCACCCCAAGTGGTTCGCTACGTTTGGTGACTTAGCAGGGGTACCCGGGTTTTTTTTTTTTTTGTGAGAAACAAACAGCTTTTATATAATATGCAGTGATAGATATAAATATACAAGTTAACTGAAGTCAAGCCACAGAAGTTTCTTATGTTAAAGTGCATTAGAAATGAAGTTTTAGTTTCTTAAAATTAATTTGGTGTTAAAGGAAGGGGAGAGGAGGGGGAAAATAGGTAGAGGATAGGAGATGCTGCCGATACATTCCATACTCTCATATTAATAATCGATCGTACGCATTACTTCATATCAATATTTCTTTAGGTTATTACCAAAAATGTCAATGCTGTAAATTTTTTTATTATATTGTGCACATATACGAGGAATTGGGGAATTTTTTCGAATGTTTGTTCTACACGAGGGTAGATAAAATAAATCAGATTGTCGGGTTTATCTAGACGGAATATGAAAATTTATTAAATTTGTAAGTTCTGGTGAGTCCAGACCATTATTTAGGATTTTAAATAATAAGATTTCATCAAAAATTAGACGTCGTGTTTGGAGGGAGTTAAAATTATGAAATTTAATGGATTCGGTATAATTTGAGAAGTGTAAGTTTAGTTTATAATTTATGTGTTTAAAATTTTATTTTTGAATTCTTTCTATTCTTTTGATATGGGCTTGGTATAAAGGAGTCCAGATCGGTGTACAGTGTTCCAGGTGCGGGCGAATATATGAGGTGTAAAGGGAATATAGAGTGTTTATGTTGTGGAAGGGTTTTGCTATGGTTCATGGGTTAAGGTTTGCCCGGGTCTTGGTGGCGGGTGCGTCAGCCCACCTTCTGCGTGGCGGGCCGGTTGGGAGACGTTGGTTGAAGGACACTCTTTACAACCGGTTACCGCTGTCCGGGCCGCTCGATAGTACAGGGGCCCGACCCTCAGGCTCACAACTAAGGGTGGACTGCTCCATCAGCGAGTGAAAAACCCCGCCACTGCTGTTGTTCCGGTTCGTGACCGGAGGGGACCCAGCAGCAGCGTTTGGGGCGCATTGGATGCCCTCTCCAGCCGGACTCTCCCAGCCTATCGCCTAGCACCGCAGTGGGTGGGCTGGAACCAAACGCTCATCACTCCTGGACAGCCTGAACCCCAGATTCCTACCCACCCCTCATACATTTCCATTCCAGAGCTTCCTTTCACCTCATACCCTTACAAAACAAAAAATAATAAAAAAAACCATGAATACACAACAATTTTTTTTTAACATCGTTACATCGGCGAGTAGCAGGCGTCCCCGGTGCGGGCCAGAACATTCGCGGCCTGCACACAAATTTAAATTCCGTTCATCACCATTTTTTTTCCCAACCTTATTTTCCTATCCGAAACTCAGATAGCCGAGCCGCCAGACTCCTCCTATCTGGACTGCCCGAGCTTTACCCTTGCAAGCAAGTTCCAACTCAAAGGAGGAGTCTGCCTCTATAGTCAAGCTGACGTCAACTGTGTGCGACTATTGAGTCTGGAAAACTCCAGATTCGACGTAATGTGGGTGCGCGTCAATCTTGCCAGTACGGCAAGATTCTACGCATGTCTATACCGCTCACCGAACCATAGCAAATCAGACACTTCCGAACTCTTCAAATATTTGAGTGATACTATTGATTTTATCCATGTACTTGTTACTGTCAACTTACTATGTAAAAGCCCGATAGGGCGTTAATAAATAATAAATAAATCTCTTGCCCCGCTACCCTTCGGCCGAGTTTATTGTTCTGGGGGACTTCAATGTTCATAACGAACCATGGTTGAAGTTCTCAGGCCCAACGGACTCGGCTGGCCGACAGGCGGAATCCTTTGCCATTTGCTACGGATTAGAGCAACTGGTTCAGGAGCCTACAAGGGTTCCTGATATCCAGACTCACCACTCTAATCCGTTAGACCTATTCTTAACTACTGTGCCACACGGTTATAAGATTGACGTCACAGCGCTTCTGGGATCATCTGACCACTGCCTAGTGACGACATCAATCCCCGTTAGCCTCAGACCAACCAATGAGAGGCTGAGGAGAAAAGTGTGGCACTATAGGTCAGCAGATTGGTTCGGTATGCGGGCCCATTTCAACGCTTTTCCGTGGTCAGCTGTTTGTTTTCGGACTTCGGACCCTTCAAGATGTGCCCAGGAGATTGGTGAAGTCATCAAATCGGCGATGGATGGCTTCATACAATCGACTACTAAAGAAACTGGTGTGGGCTCAATGCCGTGGTTCAGTCGACAATGCTCCGAAGCAGTTCGACGAAAAAACGCGGCTTACCGAGCCTACAACACATCTCGAACGCCCGAAAACAGATCAGCATATAACAAATCGGCAAAGGAATGAAAGAGAATCATTAATAGGTCAAAATTCCAACACGACCTGCAGATCAGCAAAAAGCTGGCTTCCTGCCCGCATGGCAGCTGAGCATTCTGGTCGCTTGTAGGCTCAATAGGTCGGAATTATTGCAAACCCAGTTTGCCACCTCTTACCAGACCTGACGGCTCACTAGCAAACACTGCCACCGAAAAGGCTAACCTATTAGGAAAAATGTTTGCGGAAAACTCGACCCTCGATGACGGAGGTGCTGTTCCGCCGTCGGTTCCTCACTGCGGCTTTTATATGAAAAAGCTGAGGATCCGGCATCGGGATGTACTCCACGTTATACGGGGGCTCGATGTTAACAAAGCTAGTGGACCTGACGGAATACCTGCCCTGGTATTTTTTTATTTATTTTTTTTTAATTTTTTTTAATTTTTTTTTTTTTTTTTAAGAGACAAACAGCTTATACATAAAATATAAATATATACATGTTAAAAACAGTCAAGCCAAAAAAGTCTCCTATATTAATATTGATTGGAGATGGAGTTGTATTGCATAAAAAATATATATATATATATATTTATATTTTAGGTGAGGAGGGGAGGAATAGGAATTTAGGATGAGGATAGGAGATGCTCTAGATACATTCCATACTATAGTATTAATTTTCGATCGTACGAGTTACTTCTAATCGATATTTGTGAAGTGTATTGCTAAAAATAGCTATGTTTTGAAATTTAGTATTATATTGGGCACATATACGTGGAATTGGTGAATTTTTTCTAAAGTTAGTTCTACATGTAGGTAAAAGAAACAAATGGGATTGCCGTGTTGATCTTGTTGGAATATGAATATTTATTAAATTCATTAGCTCTGGTGAGTCGAGGCCATTGTTAAGAATTTTAAATAATAAAATTTGGTCAAAAACCAAACGTCGTGTATGAAGTGAGTTGAAGTTGTGGTAATTAATAGAATCGGCGTAATTTGAGAAATGTAAGTTTTGTTTATAATTAATGTGTTTAAAATTTTTTTTTTAATTCTTTCGATTCTTTCAATGTGGGCTTGGTAAAAAGGAGTCCAGATCGGTGTGCAGTGTTCTAGGTGGGGACGGATGAACGCTGTGTAAAGGGAATATAGAGTCTTAAGGTTGCGGAAAGGTTTCGTTAAACGTATTATAAATCCTAGCATTTTGTTGGCTTTGTTGATGATTGCATCAGTGTGTTGAATGAAGTTTAATTTCACATCCAGTATTACCCCAAGGTCTCTGATAGATTCTACTTCTTTGATTTGTGTCCCGTTTAATGTATAATAAAAGGAAATTTTATTTTTGTTACGTGTAAATGATAATTTATTGCACTTTGAGGTATTTACTACAAGTTTATTTGATTCACAGTAGTTAAAAAGACGATTGAGATCCTCTTGAAGTTTAATGCAATCTTCAATTGATTTGATAACTAAGTAGATTTTTTATCGTCTGCATATGCTAGGTTATTGGCGTGTAAAAAACATTTGTGAATATCACAAATATACACATTAAATAATAATGGCCCTAAATGAGAACCTTGAGGTACACCGGAGGGCACGGAAAAGAAACTGGACTTAGTTCCCGCAACTGATACACATTGAAGTCTGCTCCGAAGGTATGAAGTGAGCCACCGAAGTAAATCACCATGGATGCCTATTTGACTTAATTTTTTAATTAAAATTAAATGGTTTACTTTATCGAAGGCCTTAGAGTAATCAGTGTAGATTACATCTACTTGGTTTCTATTGTCCTTATTGCTCGTTTAATGTTCCGTGAAATTTACCAAATTTGTTAGTACCGATCTTTTTTGTAGAAATCCGTGTTGTTGGTTTTGTATGTTGCGAACAATTGTTGTATAAATTTGATCGTAGACAATTTTTTCAAAGAGTTTACTAAATACAGTTAGAATTGAGATTGGGCGGTAGTTTACAATGTTGCTTTTAGAACCTGTTTTATGAATAGGGATTATAGTTGCTTCTTTAAACTTTGTAGGAAATTTTCCTGCTTTTAGTGACATTCTAAATATATTAGTTAGTGGGTATGAAAGATTTTTTGCACATTTTGAGATAAAGTATGGCGATATACCATCACTGCCAGCACCCTTACTAATGTCTAAATTCTTCAGGTATTTATTGATCAAAAAATTGTTTATTTGTACGTTCCCAATCGGGTTATGATTATTCATATGGGTAAAACTATCGACTATACTGGGATCATTCGTGTCCTTATCATTAACGTAGGTGGACTGAAAGTGTTTAGAGAAAAGTTGACACACTTGTTGAGCACCGGTGCCTGACTCATCTTTAAGGTGCATGATTTGTGGGATGCCATTTGTTTTACTTTTGCTTTTAGCATAGTTCCAAAGTTGTTTATTATTTATAAGAATATTAGATTCAACTGAACTTATGTACTGAATAAAGCAATGCTTCTGTAAGTTTTTTTGTTGGGTACGTTTGATTGAAAACTCTATGTAGTCTACTGGATTATTATTGGATTTCCATTTTTATGGAGTTTTTGTTTATCTTTAATGATTTTAATTAGAGAAGCTGAATACCAGTTTGGAAATTTTCTCTTTTTGATGATACGCTTAGGGACAAACTGGTTGATGGTACTGTTTAAAATGTTGTAGAAAGAATCGACTACTACGTCAATATCCGAATTTTCCTGAGTAAATGACCAGTCTGTCATTGACAGATGTTGGTTGATTAACTCGTAATTGGCTTTTGTAAACTGATAAATTTCTTTAGGTGGGGCGTGAGTAATAGGAATTATATCGATTTTGAGCATAATTTTGAGTGATGGGTGGTGCGAGTCTTCGCTGACAAGAGGATCGCATGCACGAGATACTTGGAATTCCTCATTACAGATAACTAAATCCAGGATTCTGTTATTTGCATTTTTTATGTAATTATATTGTTTTAATTCAGAATAATGGATTGTGTCAGCAAGTGAGGAACTAATTGTGTTCAAGTTTTCAGGTGTCAAGTGTGAATCATTGTTATGTATATTCCATGTTACGGTGGGCATATTAAAAAAGTATTGCAGAGGTGTGCTGCGGAAATAGTTCCAGTTTTGACAAAGCTCTTCAAAATGTCCCTGAAGTGTGGCACTGTGCCCGCTGGTTGGAAAAAAGCGGTCATTCATCCTATTCCCAAGAAAGGTGACCGCTCCAACCCGGCCAACTACCGCCCCATAGCGATCACATCAGTTCTGTCCAAAGTGATGGAACGTGTGATCAACGACAAACTGCTCACATACCTCGAGAAGAACAAAATTATCAACCACCGTCAATACGGATTCCGGCGGAACCGCTCGTGCGGTGATTTTCTCGCGTATGTGTCGCATGTTTGAGGGCGGTGCCTGGAACGTCACGGTGAGACCCAAACAATCGCACTAGACATATCCAAGGCCTTTGACCGGGTCTGGCACCGAGGACTTGTCAACAAATTGCCTTCTTACGGACTTCCCGCATCCCTGTGTACGTGGATTGCTGACTTTTTAAGGGATGGGTCGATTCGGGCGGTTGCTGACGGTTTCACCTCTTCCTCGCACTCTATAAATGCTGGCGTCCCACAGGGATCGGTTCTGTCTCCGACTTTGTTTTTGTTGCACATCAATGACCTTTTGACATGTGCACCGATTCATTGTTACGCGGATGACAGTACAGTTCATGATAGCTTTTTGTTTGACAAGCCCCTAAAGGGCACACAAACTCCAACGGCTCGGAGGGCTTTGAAGCAGAGAATGGACGGTTATCTCGAGAGTATTTCCTCCTGGAGTAAAAATAATCTCGTCCAATTTAATGTTTCAAAGACCCAATTCTGTCTGATTACGTCTAAAAGGGATCCAAATGATAATCTAGTCTCCTTCAACGAAAGCAATCTTCCGAACAGGCCTTCCATTGATATGCTTGGTGTAACTATAAGTGACCAGCTCAGGTACGGGGGCTCCATCGAAGCCAGAGTAAAGTTGGCCTCTCAGAAGCTGGGCGTACTGTACAGGGCCCGCAGATACTTTAATAGTACACAACTGCTGACCCTGTACAAATCGCAAGTGCGCCCTACTGTCGAATTTGGCAGCCATCTCTGGTCCGGAGCCCCAAAATACCTGAAAAAAACCCTTGACTCTGTGCAGAAACGGGCGGTCCGTTTGATAGATTCCCCAATCTTAACAAACGGACTGCAATCTTTAGAGCACAGGCGTCAGGTAGGTATGCTGTCCTTGTTCTATCGGTATTACAATGGAAGATGCTCTGAGGAACTAGCATCATTGATCCCTTCGGCACCGGTGCGTAGTCGGGATACACGCCAAACGCGTGCCCAACATTTATATTTTTATATTTATTTTTATATTTATTATATTTTACGCCCAGAGGGCTTTTACATATATACATAAAGGCAGTACAATTTAACATGAGAAAGAAATATACATACATACATAAATGAATTAAAAATAAATGTATCAAAAATTTAAATTTTAAGTTCAGTGAAAAATAAAGACCAAAATTTAAAGTACTGTGATCAGAGAATCACAACATTATTGTTACGGTATTGGTTCGGTATTGGTTTCGCATAGTACGAAACCGCTGTACCGGGGAATTAGCTAGTTGCAGGAGTTCGGAACTGTCCGATTTGTATTTTAATATTTTATATAAGTTAATTTTAATGATGAAAAAACTTTTTTTTTATAACTAAATAATACTACAGATTATGATGGTTTATAATGCTTCTATGAATCATACATTTAATTTGCCGATGTAGTTGATAAATTTAACAGTGAACTTCTTTAGTGAGAACTTGTATCATGGATAAATGATTTGATTATTTCATGTTTATATTGTATCAGTGACATATTCCATACATCTATGTGCGAATACATATTTCCCAAGTTTTGAATTCTGTGGAGTGGTATATTGAACTGCGTCCTGGTCGTAGTATTACCACAATAAAACGGTATTACTGACCTTGTGTTTCTGGCTGGCACATTCAAATTTATGAGCGCCAATAATTCAGGGCTGTCAATTGTATTATGCAAGATTTAAAATAGAAATACAGATCGAAAAAAGTTCTTCTGTCACTCAAAGTTAATAGATTAGATAACCGTAATAGATAAGTGTAGTTTATTTGTTCTTTAGGTATTTTTAGTTAGGTATTTGAACACGGTTGAAATTTGTCACGTGAGAACGGGTCGCTTCTACGATTCGTTTTTAAGTTCAACAGCTCGGCTGTGGAACGAGCTGCCGGCCTCTGTGTTTCCTCCCTCCTACAACATGGGACTCTTCAAGACCCATGTTCACTCCTTCCTCTCCACAAAAAGACCCTCCACACAGCATCCCCAAAGATGACATAGGCCCTGAGGGAAATTATTTTCTTCAGGGCCTCTTGTGTGGAGTTAATATAAAAATAAATAAAAAATTGTTGCAACAGGGCATGGCTTAGTGACCCCGCGTATTGCTCTGCTTTATTCAAGTGCAGAAACTCTCCATTAACCTCCAACTGGTTGAACATGGGGTTGGCCAGGTATTTCCTTACGACATCCCCATACCTTACTTCGTTCCATTCAGGTAGGGTTGCCAGATGATAATTTGATAAAGGAGGGCAGATGGGTCTAAAAAGGAGGATTTTCTGTAAAAAAGGAGGACATTCAGAAATTAAACGATTTTTTTATATATTTTTTTAATTTATTTTAATCATACTTAGCTGAGCTGCCAATTTTGGAAAGAAGTTCTTGGTTTTTTAACAAATAATTATGAAAATCTTCACATGTCATGTTTTTGAAGTTGTATTTAGTAAGAATTAAAGATTTAACTGACTGCACACTTAGTCTATTCCTCTCTTTGCTCCACTGAGTTATGCGTTATGTGCGCTTATTTATTTATTTAAACGCCCATTGGGCTTTTACATAGATAGTTCATAAAAAAGTAATATTCTGAAGATTGCAAGTTCACAAAAATAATATAATATAACCATATCCATATAATAATAGCAAGTAAAAAGTACAAAAATAAGAATATTCCTACTCCTATGTTATACAGACTTAAATTAGTTAATAAATAATGTAAATGCTAGGTAGTGGCAGCAGTAACATGATACAATACGACACATAGTTTATGAGGCCTTTGAGTTAGAAAGCTAACGAAATAATTATTGGTAGTATTGTTAACAGATATACATACTGCATTTGACTGGTTGTAGTGGCCTGCTAAATCGAGGGCGATCGGTCAGCCATTTTACATAGTTTATATAAAAAAAATATTGTGAAGATTCTAAATAAAGAATAGTAAAGCAACAATATAACATTAACCTTTAGACATATAAAACCAAGCAAAAAGCAAATCTAAACATGATAGTTTGTAGGTATAAGCCTGTTTTGTCAATCTTGAAGAAATAATTCAATAAGAAGTGCAATAGCTAGATGTTTATTGTTTTAATTTAAAAGTTCTAATATTTTGGTTTTAAATTTGGAAACCGATTGGAAATGATAGACATCGATTGAACTATATTTGTTTCCAAGTGTATGAAGCCTTTGAATTGGAGAGTTTACAAAGTAATTATTGGCAGATTTGGTAACAAAATATAGAGCATTTAAACGAGTATCACGGGTAGGTATACGCAAATTAATTAAGCTCGTTAAATCGAGGGCGTCCAGGTTGCCATTTGATATATTGAAAAGACAAACTAAGTCACTCACTGTGCGTCTTGTAGTTAAATCGCTTAGGTTTAGTAATTCCATTAGATATGTATAATTAAGTTCTTCGATTGGTATTCCAAGTTTGTAATTAATAAACCTTAGAAACTTATGTTGTACTCTTTCGATTTTTTGCTGATGAGTCTTATAAAATGGAGCCCAGATTGTTGAGTTGTACTCCAAATTACTTCTTACCAACCCAGTATAAAGCAATTTGAAGGAATTAATTGTTTTAAATTCTTTTATCGTCCTCAGAATGAACCCCAGGCATTTCATGGCCTTGTTGGTTATTTCATTTATATGAGGAACAAAAGTTAATTTACTGTCAAATAATATACCAAGGTCCTTAATTTGTTCGACTCTTTTTAGGACATTGTTGTTGATGCTATATTGATATTTAATGGGATTTTTGATTCGGGTAAAAGTTATTGATTGACATTTTTCAATGTTGAAAAACAGTTCATTTAGGGTGCACCACTCTTGTAGCCTCACAAGATTTGATTGCAATACGCTACAGTCATTATGATTAGTTATTGTTTTGTAAATTTTTAAATCGTCCGCAAATAAAAGTATCATAACTCCATCGAAGATGGAAGTTATGTCGTTAATAAATAAGGAAAATAACACTGGGCCCAGATGTGAACCCTGTGGGACTCCGGTGAAGATTTCAAAGTGATGTGAAAAATGTGAATTGATTTTTACTGATATTTTTCTTTTGTGAAGGTAGCTTTCGAACCATCTTAAAATATGCCCAGTTATACCCAGAGATCTTAGTTTGTTTAAAAGAATTTTATGTGAAACTTTGTCAAAAGCCTTACTAAAGTCTGTGTACACTACGTCTGTTTGAAGACGATTGTTCATGGAATTAGTTATATATTCCTGATATATCATTTAGTTTGTTAGAGTAGATCTTTTTGCTATGAAACCGTGTTGTCGATGTGAAATTACTTTATTGATTTCAGGCGAGAGTTTAGAGAGCAGGACAGATTCAAGTATTTTCGGGATTGACGACTGGATACAGATAGGTTTATAATTGGAAATATCAGATTTATCACCTTTCTTGAATATTGGAGACAGAAAGCTTGTTTTCCATTTTATCGGAAAAATGCCAGTTTTTATGGACAAATTAAAAAGTTTAGTTAGAGGATAAGTCAATACTGATGAGCATTTCGATAAGAAGATTGGTGTAATGTTATCATATCATATGTAATGGCCCCAAGGCTTGGAATAAACTTCCTATGGAATTGAGATGTATAACCAGCCCAACAGAATTTAGATCCAAACTAAAAACCCACTTTTTCAGACACTAATTTCCATAAATCCGTCATTCTATCCAAATATATATATATATATTTTTTTCATTTTTTTATACTGTAATTGTTACATTATCTAGCGATTCCGTTTATTCAATTTTTCTATTAACTTGCCTACCAATGGACAATGGACAATATCAGCGGGAACATAACAAGTCAATCGGTTTAATTGTTGGCAGATGAATCATCTAAATGCGTTTAAGATTGACGATTGATTTTATTCATTAATTTCATTCATTTAACATAAATATCCAGCTAACCATAAAACACCCTAATATAATGGAACTTCCTTCTTCTTCTGGCGTTAGTAAGATTAGATTGTTAATATTAATTTTAGTTGTAAGTTGCTAAATATGTAAATACTCGTATATATGTCGTTAAGATAGTAGTTATAGGCCTTAGTCGTAAGTCACTAGATATAAGTCTTAGAGATAAGTCAGTAGTTCTAGTATTAATTATTTAAGAAATATATTTGTACAGCGCCCTTGAGGTGATTTCTCACGAAAACGGCGCTATATAAATTAGCCAAATATTATTATTATTATTATTATCAGGACCAGCCGATTTGTTAAGGTCAAGGGATTTTAATTTGGTTCTTATATCACGTTCTTCAAATATACATTGATTGAAATCGATGTTATTATTATTAGGTGTTGTGGCGTCGAGCATTGGTGAGTTGTTTGTAGAAGCATAGATTTTACTGAAGAATTCAGCAAACAGATTAACAACTTCTTGGGAATTATCGGCCATTTTGTTATCTAAATACATGTTAGAGAGAATACCAGAGTCATTGTTGTTAAGTAATTTTGAAAATTTAAAGATGTTATGGGGGTTGGCAAGAGCCGATTCTTCACAGTTGTCGATGCACTTTTTATAACATTGCTTGGACATTTTTTTGGTTGACTTTCTGAGTTCGTTAAAATTAGCGTAATCAATAGGATCGCGTGTTGATTTGTAAATTTTATGAGCTATTTTTTTGTCTCTAATTATTTTAATGAGATCGTTACTGAACCACTTCGGATAGTTATGTACATACATTTTTGAGACAGGTACAAGCGAATCAATAGATTTATTTAAAATTAAATAAAATTTATCTACCATTTCATTTATGTTTTCTTCAGAGTCCAAGAAGTTCCAGTCAGTTGAAGATAAAAAATTAGTGATTTGATTATAATCGGCTTTGAAGAAGTTCAATTTTGTTGATGCTGATGGATTTATTTTTTTAATTGAACTGTTGCATTCAATCAGTAGAGGGGGGTGATATTTGTCTATTGGGAGTATAGATTCATCAGATGCGAATACTTTAACAAATAAAGAATTTGAAAAAACTAGGTCGAGAAGACGAGAATTAATATTGAGTATATAGTTTAACTGTCGTAGATTTAGAAAATTGGACATCTCGATTATCTCATGAGAACCATGGTTGATGTTGTCCGTGGTAGAAGTTTTATTGTTATCTATGTCCCATATGACATTTGGCAGATTGAAGTCTCCTGTCATAATCATGGTGGCGCCAGGAAATTTCCTTCTGATTGTTTCGATTTCGAAGTAGTGGTCCTTGTATAGTTGGGCGTCGGAAGATGGGGGAATGTAGATACAGCCAATGATGATTTTTTCACTTTTGGTGGACACCATGATGAATAATTGTTCAAAACTCAAGTATGCACTTGAGTTTTCTTGATTTGAGTCTATTGTTTATGGATAACAATACACCTCCTCCTCTGGTTTTAATGCTTTTGCTTCTGTCTTTTCTATATACTGTATGATTAAAGAAGCCCAATTCGGAAGTTTCAATGTTTTTATTAAGCCAAGTCTCAGTGAAGGCGTAGGAGTCGTGGTTCAAGGTTGGTAAGTTTGTTTTCAGGTCCTGTAATTTTGTCCGAATTCCTCGTACGTTTTGATAGTATAATGAAATTTTAGTGTTTAGTTTTTTGGGATCGTTTTAACGATTGTAGGATTGTTATTAATATATTTTATTGTGATATCTGTTTCACCTGAAGACTTCCTTTTTTCCAGTTCTTCTCTTAAATCTATTAAATGTTTACGTTGTAGAAAAGACTGGTCTTGATAAATTCGGATATGATTTTTCAGAGTGTCTTTCTTTTTTAGTAGAATTTTCGGCCATTTAGCTTCCGGAAATTCGACTTTTATACTTCTCGGTTTGTCAGTTTTCCGAATACCCAATCTGTAGATTTTTATGTCAAGGTTTGTTGTCGAGGCATCCATATCGGAGATAATTTTCTTAACTGCTGCGATATCACTATTTATTGATTCAGTCTGAGAAGGTGAAGTATTCTCCGGAATGTTATGAATAATTAGATTTTTGTCTCTGTAGCTTTGTTCTTTCATTTCAGCGAGGATTTCGCACACGGTTTGGGTTTGGGCTTGTGGGGAGCACACATTTGGATTAGAAGTTTTTAGAGCTGTTAACTCGCCCTCAAGGTTTGCCATTTTTACTGCCATTTGAGCGATGGTTCCTAATATATCGTTTGTTCTAGGTATTATTTTAGCGATCTGCTCCTTTGTAAATTTATTGTTAGGCTCCATTATCATATTGGTCAATAAGTTGACTGCATCCTTCGCCAGTGAAATATAAGCCTGAGCGTCCATATTAATTAAAAAAAAGTTTTTTTTTTTTTTTTGTAAAATTTTAATTGAAGATATGGCTGGTGGGACTGCCTTGTTTCCGCTGCGCTTGTAGTAACCGCTATGAATGATAGCGAGTAGGTACCTCTGGCCAATACACTGCAATACACTATGCACTGTATGCGGAGAGCGTTTGGTATCCGCTACCCACACAGTTCGCGTTGAATAATGTCACAAATATATTTGGTGCACTTGACTGTTTTGTATTATTCGTTTCGAGTTATTATGTGATGGTTAATCGTGAACAAAATAATGCACTATTCTGACTTTAATGCTTAAGCATTTCAAGGAATAGAATTTTCACTAAAACTTTCGGTAGAACTCTTTAAATTTTGTTTTTTTGCGAGACAGAATATTATGCGTGTGAACTGTACAATTCTCGTTGTTACTTGATGAAATACAAAAATAAAACTCGTAGACAAGATCTATTAGCATTTATGAGAAACATTCAATGTTTTCAACACTTTTAAATTAGATTGTCCACTGCTCGTGCAACTTCAAATCATAATATGCTTCATCTTCATCTGATTTTGATTTAAGAAATGAAATCAAGTTACAAAATTGATCGTTTAGCTTAATATCGTCAATCTCTACACCTTTGATGTTCAGGAACTCAATGCATGAAACTAAATCATCATATTATAGGTTTTCGTTCTCTTTCAGCAATGTCATCCACTCAAAACATTTGTAATCTTCCAAGGGTTTTACCCATTCCATCAAGTAATTTTCACAAATACTTAAAAAATCTCCCGCCACTCCCGCCCGATGTTTAGCAAAAAGGAGGACTTACAGTATGTAAGGGAGGACAAAACATGTAAAAGGAGGACATGTCCTCCTTTTGGATACCATCTGGCAACCCTACATTCAGGCGAACCGAAGTGTTGTAAACCTTAGATTTTCTTTATGCGGTTTGCGTCAGCCGTAGGAACTGTAGGTTCCTTACACGTGGTTTCCGCCATCGATAGGTTTAATTCCTTGAACTCATGATTAGGATTTACTAATCCCATCCCTAGCGAAGATGATGAATTTCTCTCCACGTGCATCTTTTGATCTTTCGATGATGCGTCCTCGTCGGAATCCACGTTTCTCCTATCTTCGTATGTTTTAGACGCCATGAAATCCTGAATAAACGAGCTAATATGCTCCACTTGAGCCGTGAGTTTATCAGTGCGATCTCTTTTCGTAGATTTCGTCGATATCGGCAACTTTCGTTTCGGCTCATTTTGTTTTGGCAAAATAATCTTGTTCACTTCTTCTACCGTCATCTCTACCGAATCGGATGATGACATCTCGGAGCCACTCATTGTTAATTGGAAAAGAAACCAAAACACAAAACACAAGGTACACAAAACACAATGTAAATAAACAAACAACACAAAATGGCAGACAAACTTTTCCGTCGTGTTCACCACGTGTTTTATCCGTTTTTAAACAGTTAGAAATTCTTTTTGTTTTAAAAAATACTTCGAACAGCCTCGCTGTTATAATATAATGTATTGTTTTGAAATAATTATACACTTAAAATAATTAAATACGAGAAAAATCGTTATAAATTTGGTGCTACTTCGCAACGACAACGCCAGCGACGGAATTTAAAACGCTAATGAGTCACATAGGTGGCGCTTTACTTTTGTGTAGCATCTGGTGACCACTTGACCAACACAAGGTGCTGAAAAAGAGCGGGAAAGTGCCACGCGAAAGGGAATTTGAGAATGCTTCTCTCAATAAAGGTTTTAAATGACGGTTCAGGCTACATAATGTATTAATAATGTAAGCCGATTCGTAGTAAAGATTAATCTAAAACGGTGATTTGACACAAGTTTTATGTCCGAATGTTACCGACGTGTAAAATGCTAAGTTCTTTGCCTACTGCTGACTGAAGTTTTACGAAGTACAGCAAATAAATACGACGGCAATGAAATGGTCATTATAACTGCAATACAGCCCCAACTACTTTCTTCAATCCTCTTCTAATGGTTTTGTTTGTTTTTAAGTTGCAGACAAAACTTGTCCACCGCTACCGGAAGGTGCCGTCACCGCTCAGAAGTCTGGACAGAAAGCTTGGGATAGTAAGTCTGTCTACATATCTCCTACTGAACCTAACATACATAACTCTGGCCTTTCCCCTATTTGTAAATAATTGATAATATGTGTAGTGATCTTCCGTGCCGATCACCCAGATTACTTGTTAATAAAATACGTATGGGTACTCCGTACTATTTAGTTTTATTTAGGTTGCTATAAGTATTTATACAAATGGACAATTTTAGAGGTGTAATTGAAAAGAGGACGAGTTACAACAGACACGCCTTTTTATACATTTCGGTCATGCTGTCTCATTCAGATATGCCTGTATCTTTCATACCGACAGACATACATTATGCATTACCACAATATGAATTTTCAATTTGGGAGGCGGCTTTGGGTACCGCCGCCCGGGAACCATTTATTGAAAAACAAACACCTTTGCCGCAGGTCAACCCAAGTGGTTCGCTACGTTTGGTGATTTAGCAGGGGTGCCCGGGTTCACATCGAGTGAGGTGTGTTCGGGACTAGCTGCGTAGCGTGCCAGATCGGGAGAGGCTGGTTTGGGAGACGCTTTGACCTCTCCATCTGATCTCTCGGCACATCGCCTTGGGCTGCAGTGGAGGGGATCTATTCATTCGTCCGCCACTCATACCTTTTACCTTTCCAGAACTTCCTCTCCTTTCTTTCCTTAAAAATACCCACCACACAGCATCCCCAAAAATGAAATGGGCCTTGAGGAAACTTATTTTTCTCAGGGCCTCCTGTGTAAAGTTAACGTAAAAAAAATTAAATCTTTTAAATACATCAAACGAATAAACAACAAACTCTGCAATACAGAGCACTGTGACTGTTCGAGTAGTGATCTATCTGCATATTTACAATCTATTGTGAGTATCGCCTTATTTAAAGTGAATAAAATAAAATCTAAAGGAGAATACGCCTCATTCAAGATAGGCATTCCTATTGCCATTAAAAGTGAAGTGCTCAAATCGGAAAATTGGCCCAAATATTCCTATTTAAAAGAATGGGAAAATAAAGTGAATACCCCGCGGCTTACTGGTTTCAAACCCAGTTGACATACAAATAATTTACATTATTTTTACCAAAACGTTGGAGGAATGAAGAGCAAATGCGCTTTATTTTTTACTAATGTTTTGGCAAACAATTATGACGTAATTGGACTCACTGAGACATGGCTTAACTCAAGTGTGTTCAACCCAGAGCTCTTCGATGACAGTTTCATAGTATTTAGAAACAGAGATTGTGGTAGTGGCCGTAGGCAGGGAGGAGGCTGTCTATTAACCGCGAAGAGCGAGAATGGCCTTATTAAGGCAGAGCACTTACCTGCTCTGGAAACTGTCAACGAGGACTTATGGGTTAAAATTACATTTAATTCGTGTGTTACTTTTGTATGTATTGTGTACTTCCCACCTGCGTCAAACTTTGACACATATTAGTTGTTTTTCAACAAAATACATCAAAATATAGATTTTATTGGTGAAAAGAATGTAATTGTGCTCGGAGATTTTCGGTCTCTCCCAATTCAATAACATTCTAATTATAAATTCAAGAGTATTAGATGTAATTTATTGCAATACAACCATACATGTTATTCATAGCACTTCTCCTCTTTTAACTGAAAATCAACATCATTAGAATTTATTTTTTCATGCAAAAACAACATCATTCTTCTTAAAAGGTTGTGCCGAGTTCTTAAAACTGCCACTAAGCTTCTTATTTAACCTTTCCCTAGAAACTGGTGTATTTCCTGATTTGCGGAAAATATCAAAAAATTGTCCGATTTATAAAAGCGGCATAAAGATTTCTGTGGAAAATTTCAGACCGGTGGCAATACTATCTGCACCGGCTAAATTGTTCGAATCAATTCTTCATAAATTCACACTACCACAAGTTGAACCATTTCTAATTTCTGAACAGCATGGATTTAGAAAAGGTCGATTGACAGAAACCAACCTATTGGTGCTTACGGATTTCGTATCAACTATCTAAACATTTCTTTGTACGATCGGGGGTACCCCAAGGCAGTAATTTAGGCCCACTCCTCTTTTCCCTATATTTAAACGATATTTCAGAAGTAATTCTGGATTCTGGGTTTCTTCTCTTTGCTGATGACTTAAAACTTTCTTAGAAATACTAACTTTAGAAGACTGCAATCAACTCCAGTCAGACATTGATAGAATTGTTGAATGGAGTAAAATAAATCGGATTGAGTTTAATGTTTCCAAATGTTTAATTTTGTTATTCACTAGGGCGAGTCATACCTGGTACTACCGGTATACAATGGACGTCCGAAGTTTAAAACGTGTCTCGACAATGAAGGATCTTGGAATCATGTTTGATAGTAGACTGACATTTCATGCTCATATTGAGGCGGCATGTAGCACTTCACTTAGAATTCTGGGCTTTGTTCTACGCACTGCAAGGAATTTCAGAGATAACCGGGTGCTTATAGTTTTATTTAATTCCTTAGTAAGGAGTAGACTTGAAAGTGGGTCGGTGATTTGGAGTCCACACCAGGTTAAGTATTCTCTCATGTTGGAGAGAGTTCAGAAGAAATTCTTGAGATTTCTCTACATGAGGGAGTATGGCTACTACCCGTGGCTCTATCCCACTGACTTTCTTTTGGGTATGCTCGGAATGAACTATCTACGGGTCAGGAGAGATGTGCGCATTGCTACACATTTCTTTAGACTGATTCGTGGATGGTTTGAAAACTTGGTCATCATGGAGAGCATTCATTTCTATGTTCCCGATGGTTATTTATTTGTTTATTTATTTCATTTTATTAACGCCTAGAAGGCTTTTACATATACATGTTATGGGTTTTGTTGTTCAGTAGCATTATAAAATATTTTAATTACATAGCATAATAAATTGAGTATGAACTTACATAACAATGTGTAGGGTTATTGTTATGGTGAAATTATTTTATAAACATAAGCAAGCAAAGTTTATTGTACAAAGTACGTCGGTTGAATATTTTACAGAACATAGGTTAAACTAATACATAAACTTGAGAAAAATATAACAGATATAGGTAGGTAGTTAAGTAGATACAATTCAAGTATATAGTTACGGTGTTATTGGAATTTGGACAATGAGTTCGATAAGTTTATATAAATATAGTGTAGTTACAAGAGTACAATAATGTAAGTAGGTAATACACACAAGACAAGTAAGTTTGTTATTATTATTATAAAGATAAACACTACAGTTTGTTGTAAACCATCTTTGTAATCATCAATCTTTATTTTGCCCGATTGGGAATTTTACAAAACAAAGCTTAGTTAATGAAACAATAAAATATGCGTTTGAAAAAAAAATTATGAATCTGTTACAAACATTCTAGTATACTGTATTTTAGTTTGTATACTGATTGGTGATGATAAACATCAATTGAGCTATACTTATTACCGAGTATGTGAAGTCTTTGAATAGGTGAGTTTTGAAAATAATTGTTAGCAGATATGGGAACATTATACAGGGTGTATCGGCACGTACCCGACAAACTTTAACCAGCTATTCCTTAGCATATTTGGGGTAAAAAATCTTATGTGCACTTTGCTGTCCGGTAACGTTTTTTTTTAATAAAAAATTTATTATTCATATTTTCACCACATGTCACCACTGTTTTATCCTTTGATAAAGTTTGAAAACCCATCTGGCAAATATTTTATTCGAATTCCGTTGAATAATGCACGTGTGTACCTATATTGGCGCACGTTTACAGTCACAACGAAATAGCACGGCACCATTCGTCTCATTTTTAACTATTATTATTTAGTGTGTGCGAAAGAGCGAAGACGCTTTTTGACACACTTGCTTATAACAGCTGTTTAACACAAAACGCAATGCCAATGACAGTGATGTAGTGCGGAAATTAAAAAAAAAATTGTTTTTAATTGAAAAAAAAATGCTACCGGACAGCAAAGTGCCCATAACATTTTTTACTCCAAATGTGCTAAGGAATAGCTGGTTAAAGTTTGTCGGGTTAGTGCCGATACACCCTGTATAGAGCGGTCTGTCGAGTGTCGCGCGTAGGTACACGGAGCGATATAAGACTCGTCAAATCAATGGCGTCCAGTCTGCCATTCGAAATTTTGAAAAGAGATACTAAGTCGCACACTGTGCGTCTCAATGATAAATCGGTTAAATTTAGTAAGTTCATGAGGAAAGTGTAATTAAGATATTCGTTTGGAATTCCTAATTTATAATTAATAAATCGCAGAAATTTATGTTGCACTCTTTCAATTTTTAATTGGTGAATCTTATAAAATGGAGACCAGATTGTTGAGTTATACTCTAGATTACTTCTAACTAAACCAGTGAATAGCAGTTTGAAGGAATTTATTAATTTAAAATCTTTCGTTGTCCTTAATATAAAACCCAAACATTTCATGGCCTTGTTGGTTATTTCGTTTATATGAGGAACAAATGTTAGTTGCCTGTCAAAAATAATACCAAGATCCTTAATATTCTCAACTCTTTTTAGGAAAATGTTGTTGATGCTATATTGATGCGTAATGGGATTTTTGATTCGGGAAAAAGTTATCGTTTGACATTTATCAATATTGAGAAATAGTTCATTGTGGGTGCACCACTCTTGTAGCCTCATAAGATTAAATTGTAGTACGTAACAGTCATGAATATTTGTAATGGTTTACTTCACCGACAACATAGACTATTTTATCTCCCGGCCTGCAGAACTAACTTGCCAATGGTCATGCCTGTGGGGAGAGCAATCTTGCTGTTGAACAGAATCAATTCGGATATCGACATTTTTAGCATCAATGAAGCTTCATTTAAAAGGCAAGCTCTATTATCACTGGTATAGTTGATATACTTAATATTAATCTTGGAATTCTTATTACAAAAATATTTTAAAAACGCATTGAAATTAACAATTTTGTGATGTTTTTGAAATGAAAAAACAAAAAATTGTATTGAATTGAATAACGTCAGAAATTAATAGAATTGCACAATCGACAAGTAAATTTCTGACGTCATCTTTCAAACACTCCTAATCATGACGTCATGCAGTGTATGATACACTTTTAACGAAAACATATAAACAATACGACATGGCACGAGCCTGGCACATGATAATTATTGATGTGTTGGTTAAAATCACGCGTTTTTACTTGATTCAAAAAACTTCTTTGGGCTCGTCTCTAATTCAGGGTTGTAGTCAATTATAAGAAAAAATCGCGTCGTTGAGTAATTTATTTTGTGTGTACTATTTAATGACGTTTTTCTTTTTATTGAAAAAATTTAAATTACAAAGCATACATTTTTTATTTTTTATTATTTTAATATACATCATATGGGTTACATTAATACATACATATTTTGCAAAATATAATATTAAGGTTCATATATGGTCATGTATACCTTATCAGAAAAGAGGACATACATATTTATATATTACACATACCTTTTTTATTATATATTGAGCATTTTTTTAAATGTTACCTTAATAAGTTCAACAACTATTAGCGACAAGCGATGTTGTATTAAAACAAAAATGTGTTAATTTTTGTCATTTTTATTTATATAATTATAACTAAAAAGGTTGAAAATAATAGAATCCAATAATATAGACCTAAAACTGAGAATACTCCTCATCAAGACCTATGTATGGAGTATCTTGATGTACGGCTGCGAAACATGGTGCCTATCCGAAAGAGATAAACGGAGACTAGAGGCTTTTGAGATGTGGTCCTATAGAAGACTGTTAGGAATTTCCTGGAGAGACCATGTTACAAATGAGGAGGTTCTCCAAAGAATCGAAGGAGGAAGGCACCTGCTCAGGACCTTGTCCGAAAGGCGTGCAAGATGGATCGGCCATGTTATACGACAAGAAGGCCTCTTGCATGTCATAATAGAGGGTATGACCGAGGGGACCAACTCTAGGGGACGCCCACGCCGAGAGTACCTGGAGGACCTGCTGGTGGACGTGCGCTGCTCATCATATGCAGAAGCCAAAAGAGCCGCACAAGACAGGGAAGAATGGAAGAGGAGAGTAGATAAAATTGCTGCAACCAATCCCAGGATTGAAACCAGAGAGAGAGAATTATAACTACTGCTGTAGAGGTGATGAAGGTGGTGGAAGATATGTTACATGAAAAGGAACGTTCATGTAGTCTTAAATTGTTAGGTATAGGAATAAATATTTTCTATATACATTCCCATAATTATTCTTAAAATGTCTTATTTTCGCTTAGGTTTCCCCACAAACCGAGAAAAAATTGAGAAATGAATATAAGCAATCCGGATTAAATTATGTGAAAATAACTGGGTAATATTTATTATATATTGTAGAGTTACAAATATGGAAAAAAAATGAGTATTTGCTAATTTATTTAAAAAAAAAACGGATTGCTGGCCTTTAACGAATGAATGAACAGGTTTCTGGTTGAACTTTTAGTAAATTTCGAATACATTAATTATCACAATATGTCGGAACTCGTTGACCGTACCATCATCAGGAAACCATGTGTGCTCAAATCATTTTCATCTCAAACTTTAAGACTGCAATTTCCTTCAGGTCCTTTATTATCTCTGAGCATGCTGTGTGGAGGAGAGAATTTAATATACCTACAAATTAGGTATCGTTCCTTAATCTGAGAAAGGTTATTTTCATTACTGGTTGTTATTGTCTAGCTTTGATTAAGCACCATCTATATATTTCACAAAAATGGCACTAAAAAAATAAACCGAATGGGCATTTCTCTGAAATCGTATGACATTATAGCAGTTAATATAAGAAATAAATGTCTGTCCTACCCGATCGGCATGCATTTGGCAAGGTTGTTGGCGCGGTTCACTCCAGTCCCTGGGAAATAAGGTACAATCATAATTCTTTCCGTAGATATGTAAAGTTATTACATAAATCTGGAACAAAAGCGGTCCAAAAAAAAAGTCCAGAACTATAAACCAGTAGCGGTTCTGTCAATACTCCCAAAAATATTTGAAACAATAATTTGCGAAAAGCTAAACAAACAAATTAAACCGTTTCTTTGGGGAAACCAACACGGATTTCTATCAAATAAGTCCACCGTCTCTAATCTTCTAGAACTCTCACAGAGAGTAGCAAGAGGATTAGATGCCCAACATCAAACTGATGTGATCTACACAGATTTCGCCAAGGCGTTTGACCGAGTAGATCATGACGTACTGCTACGAAAAATACATAGAATTGGTTTCGACAAACCCCTCCTAAATTTTTTTGTCACGTATTTAAGGAATAGGAAGCAATATGTTTGCATCGACGGATACAGGTCTAGAGAATTCTCTGGAGTGCCACAGGGGTCAAACCTAGGGCCTCTACTATTTGTAATCTTAATTGATGACATTCAAGAATGGATCAAACATTCCACTTGCCTGCTTTTTGCTGACGATCTAAAATTACTTAAAAATTTTTGTGATGGTCAAGATTGTGTCAAATTGCAAACTGATTTAGATTCAATTTCATCATGGGCTGGTGAAAATAAATTATTTTTTAATACAAAAAAATGTGTCGCTATATCATATCAAATTCGATTAATTGCATCAAAAATGAAATATTGTCAAAAGTAAAATTCATCGAGGACCTTGGGGTAGTCTTTGATCCCAAAATTACGTTTTCGGACCATATATTGCAGTTGACGACATCATGCTACAAGCTTCTCGGATTTGTCATAAGACTCTGCAAACAATTTTCCAATCCCGAGGCAATGATGACTTTGTACAACTGCATAAGGTCTAAAATTGAATACGCCTCTGCTGTATGGGCCCCATACCAACAAAAATACATTGAAAAATTAGAACAGATTCAAAAAAAGTTTTTGAGATACATGTATTTGAGTCGAAGTCTCCACTCGAGGAGGAGTGGGGCCCTTGCAGTAACGGCGTACAAAATTCTTAATAGTTTAATAGATAGCCCATACCTTCTGGAATGTTATAAGTTGTTCGTACCGAACAACTACAGCCAGGGACGGCACCATGATCTGCTATGTATCTCACGTGGCAGAACGGACGTACTGGTTCGGCAAAGCATGACACGAGGTATGGCGCTGTTAAACAACGCCTCCAAGACTATCGATATTTTTAATAGTAGCCTTGAAGAATTCAAGAGGCATGTCAATGCCAAAAATCACTATTTATAACTTGTTATTTCTATTCTTTTTTCTTCCATTGTTTTGTATCATCTATATGTAGTTAATGTTACATGTTTATTGTAAATGGACACACAGTGTGTAATACAAAAAAAATACAGTGTGTGGCAAGCCTACGCACGACGGAAGTGAAACTTTTAGTATTCCCAGTCGACGCTTGTTTACACACGCTTCGGTTGTAGGCACGACATCCCTACATCATATTTCACTGTTAGTATAATCTCGCCAATATGTTACAATCCTATCATGCTATTACAACAACAATACTATTTTGTGAGATATTTATCCACTCTTCTTGGTTATGTTTACCTTACGTTAATGTCATCACTGTGTGAATCAGACTCTCTTCTTCTTTGTTGATTTTCAGGGGATATTTCCTCTTGTGCCACGAATGTTTTTCTCACTTCTATCTCGTCACTACTCATTTTTGACACTAAAACTCTGTTCCAAATCGAATAAACCACAATCAATTGCGTATTTCACTCGTATTACACTCACCGCGCAGTACACGAAGCAAGCAGCTGATGCCTGGCGTGGCGTCGTTGGCTAGAGAGAGAGGAAAAGAGAGAAGAGAGGGAGAGAACGTTCGTCAGTGGCTCCCTCACCTCAGTAAGCGACTACGGTGAGAGAGCTACAGTGAACGGTGAGCGGTGGTGGGGGTCCCTTACCCCCACCACCAAATGATCACGGTTTTTCGTGACGGTCATAAGTCGGTTTTACTCCGGTCCTCGAAAATGCATGACGCGCGTAAAGAAGTTTCATTTAAATATTGAAGAAAATATTAGTGATTTCTGAACGAAAATCTGAAACAGAAAAATCAGAAAAGGAAACGGTCACATCTGGTTCGTGTCCCAGATGTGACCGTTTCCTTTTCTGATTTTTCTGTTTCAGATTTTTGTTTAGAAATCACTAATATTGTCTTCAATATTAAAATATTACAATTTTTGAGGTTTTACACAATAAAGTTATTCCGAAAAATAAAAAGAAGTTTCACATCAAAAAGTTGTGCCTGTATTCGAAAAAAGCAGACAAACACAACAACAAAAAAACACAATGTAAAAGCTTATTTAATGGGCATAAATAAATTGATATTATAACCATGTAACCCCCACCCTCCCTTGTCCCATCCCATCACACACTCTCTAAAGCTCTATCCTCGTCTAATATGATTTCTCTCGCTTTATTTTAATATTATATTTTATACATTACATATTAATGTTTGTACCTAGACTAGTTTTCTATAATGATGTCTTATAAACCTAACAAAGTGGTTAAAAACAAAATAACTTTTCGTTATGTTAGTATTGATACCAACCACACATTAAAAAAAATACAGGAGTCCAAATAATTCATAAAAATAAAATAGGAATACGCCTGATTAACTTAGAAGCTTCGGAAATTTCTAAATCAACGAAAAATAATTTCCAATTTTTAAATAAACAGATAGAACTAACCAACAGCCCGATTTTGAAGTTGTTTCCTTGCTCCAACCTAACCCGTAACCCCCACCCTTCCTTTGGTCCCTCCCACTCCCCCACCTCTCCCCCTGCCCCTCCACCAACCAGTCTCTGATGTTCTCTCCCTCTACCACATACTTTCTCTTTCTTTTATGTTTACCTTATACCTTGCTCTGTATTATAATTTAGTATTATATTTTATTGTCCTGAAGAAGATTGAATCCAATCAAAACCGGTCGACGAATATACCTCAAAATAAAGTGGTTTAAAACTAAGTGTTTGTTTCATTTTGTATAATGTCAAGCCACAAAGTTTTTGCTTTCTTCGACAATAAATTAATTTGGTTTGGTGACGGCTTTGTATTCAAATTACAACTACACCTCGGTAACAAAATGAACGCAGTTCCTTGGTTTCGCTTACGAGTTTGAACACTTGTACAAGGAGTTTAAACAGAGTTGGGTTGTTAAGTTCATCTCCATATTTGTGATGTACGCTATGTGGTGTCATTTTTTAAATGAATTTAACTAGACAGGGCTAATCTAGTATAATACATCAATGCCCTTAAGGCATAAAAGTAATAAAAATCAAAATTTGGAAGCAAAAATTTTATTTAAAAATAAATAGGAATAATCAAGCACAAAATATGGTCTTTATGTGGAAATAAAATGGGGATGATGAAACGGTTAAATGGATATAATTTTGTAATTTTGTATTGGCGATATACTTGAAATACATAAAACAGGTTTAAAACAATTTTTGTTTAAATAATTATTACAATTAATGCTGTTTCAAAAGCTAACGTGTTCCCATTCCTTTGGAAAGGAAAAGCATTAGTATTTTTTTAAATCATTTCAGAATGCATAGAGCTGGCGGAGGCAGTGTATCCTTGCGACAAATCCACCGGGCTGCGCCGCTATTCCTGTGCCCACGTGGCCACCCCCCTCATCGCGGGAGGAGTGCTGGCGACTCCCGGGGAGTTCCCGCATATGGTTTGTCTCTACCCATCTATGAGTTATGTGGCGACACTGCACTTTGACGCAATTATCTACTTTCGCATTATGACGGCTGGAACGTTTCAGCAACCGATAAGAAATTACATACACAAGCATTATCGCTACTAGACAGCCCCTGATAAGATGAATCAGCATTTCTCAAGTTACGGATTGTCTGGATCGTGCTTGTTTGTTCTCGCATTGTCTACGAGACTTTCTAGACGGCCTTCGCCTATAAACCGCTCATGCGTTGAGGGTATTTAATTTTAATTATAATCACAATTTTGAACACCAAGAGTCCCTACAGTAATTGAGTTATTACCTATACGGCCTTTGATCCTGTTTAATCCCGATTGACCAGATCCTTTTTTAGAACTTGGGAAGCATGAAGCATGCCTTAGTAAGTGTAGCGGCAAGCTACTAAAATGATGCGATATGTCTCACATTGCAATTAGCATAGTTCTAGGATTGGTCTAGACTGATGAGTGTTGTGTAGGGCACAGCATCAACATCAGCAGCACCAACTAATAGAGTGGAATTGCAGTTTCATGACACCAGTTACACTTATCCCGACCTCCTAGAGTAGGTTAATCTACCCAACCAATATGACAAACCAATCTACGACAATATGTTAAGTAACATTTTTATTAAAGAGGATAGTTTTCAAGTTTGCCAGACGTATGTAATAAAGTATTCTATAAAGGGTTAACACCATGTATAATAATCGATAACCAGCTTTGTTTCTAACCCAAAAGGAAGTTGGTATTAATTTATTCAATATTTTTTACTTTTCCATGTACTTACTTTCAGGCTCTAATTGGTTCAAGAACACCGGATGATTCGATCGTGTGGCAGTGCGGGGGAACTTTGGTCAGTGAACGCTGGGTTCTTACAGTGGCTCAATGCATCAATTATTTTCTAAGAATGTAAGTTTTTCAAATTAAAAAATATATATATATATATACATTTTATATGCTTAAACATACATATGATTCAAAATCACACAATAAATTGATTGTTACGACAGTGGGGATTTGCGCAGTAGTATTTTGTAGGTGTGCAACTGCAATGGAGATCAAACAGCACTTGCTATGCATTGCTATTTTGCACTTATAATATACTCATTACTCATGCCGTTATGTTTGTACCTGACCTAGAGGCTGATGCAGAACATACACTGCTGAAGCAGCTATTAATGACTAAATTTTCATTTTGGCCACTAGAGCAATGGGGTATTTACTAAATAGATGCTTCAAGTGGTTGAGGTTTCCAGGCATTTGGTTTTGGATTCGGCTGTGCTCATTCAAAAAAATCATACCTCCGAATATTAATACTGAAACATATAAACCGCTTACTGTGGTTTAAAGCCAAGGAATCCATCTGTATTAAAACGGAAACATATAAACCGCTTACTGTAGTTTAAAGCCAAGGAATCCACCTGTATTAAAACGGAAACATATAAACCACTTACTGTAGTTTAAAGCCAAAGAATCCACCTGTATTAAAACGGAAACATATACATCGCTTACTGTGATTATCCATGATTTTATAAATTAGCTGTTCCCCGGAATTTGAAAATAAATTCAAAAAAATCGTCTACCTAAATTTAGACAGCCATCATTCAAGGTCTATATCGAAGGGCCTAAATAGCCATCGTTCAACTGGATACATTCTATGTCCTTCTGTTCATTCCAGTAATCGATATCTGCAAAAAATTCACTTCTATAGCAATACACACGTTTGGTATGAACAACGGAAATTACTTGCTAATATAAATCAACCTAAATTAGCAAAGTTTTCTTCTCAAGCGACAAGCTGCTTCACCCTGATAGTTTAATATCGTCCATGTATTCAACGTGGTTCATAAACACTCAGATACCTGACCGTTACTTTACTCGTTACTTTGCAGAGGAGAAAGATGTCACGTGAGACTGGGCGGATCTGATATCGTTCCAGAGAAACCAGAAGACACTTATATACCTATATACATCTATATAACTATCCAGGAAGTTATACACCCTGGTTTCAACAGGTTCTTGAAAAACAACGATATTGCTTTACTGAAGCTAGACCGAGAGTAAGTCCATTTAAGTCATTATCCCTTCATTATAATTAACTTGTTTGTAATCGCCATTCTTGCTGAATATTAACTTGGTATTTGGAGCACCGAGATTCCCCAACCGAAAAAACTGTGTGCAGTGAGTGTAGTGCGCCTGGGTATATTTTGCGCGCGGTCTGTCGTGTATCAGCTGAGTGTATTTTCGTAATAACATACTTGTTTTTTGTAAAATAGTATTTTTTGTAAATTGTACTATTTATCCAGATAATTTGTGTATGTATTTATAAACATTTTATACAGAGGGTGGTCTGAAAAGTTTCCAACCTAACAATGAAACAAGAATTTTTTTCTTGAGTTTATTTATTTTTCTACATAGTCTCCTTATAACTCTACACACTTCTCCCAGCGATGCTCCCATCTCTCTAACCCGTCCAAATAGTACTCGGCGTTTTTCTCTGCAAAATAATTGTTCACAAAGGTGATTGCCTCCTCATTTGACGAAAATCTCTGTCCTCCGAGCGCAGTTTTTAGATTAGAGAACAAAAAGAAAAGAAATGTATATCATAAGAATTTTTCCCAGAATAGCAACTTGTTTTCAGGGAAATGATTTTTCTTCTCATATTATATACAAGCTTAGCGTTAAATAAAGAAACCTAAAGATGTGTCTAAGGTTTTATTATATTTTCATACAGCTAAATAAGTGCCTTTCATAATGAATCTAAATAAATAGACAAAAGGAAGATAGTTGCAAGGTCGATGGCACTTCCACAGTGGCTGCGCATTTGTTTACAGATAAAATAAAGATATTTTTAAGTCAAAACGACACGATAGAATAATATAAGGATAAAATGAATTATTTTCTTGCCAAGCGAATAAAACATATTTAAGTATGCTAGGAGAACTTTTTGAGGTACAAAATCACACAACATTAAAGTACATTTTTATAGGCAAGGCTGGCGTTCAAAGAATACATTTTTACGTCACCGACTGGCAATTCTGGCGCACAAGCGGTTAAGTGCGCTCTACAAATCTACAGAATTATTGCTTAATCGAAATTAATGTCATTAATACAAAAATTATTCAGCTGATAAAACATAAAAAAAGAATTATTTACACATTAACTTAATGCAGCCTTTAGTTAGATTTCTTAAAATTGAAATACGGCGACTATTGCGAGGCAAATTCCAACAAATCGTCGTTGCACTGTTATAAAATGAATATATCAACTACTGGTTTATTGACATCTTTGGGATCGGGGGTTCAAAATGAAAACACTTTATGCAGTTATACTGATATACCATTTATTGAGCAACAAGGTTATGCATTATTTTACTAAATTAGCTTAAAACAATTTGCTCTGTTTCATTACTTTTGTTAGAGGTACCATATACTTAAAAGCGCTTACTGCTGTGCAGCGTTGTGAGACGTTTGGGTCTCTTTTATGGTGTCCATCGCGTGGTTCAACCCTCCAGAGTCAACCTGCAATCGGCCTTGTGGGTCGTCTTCCAACTACCACAGCTGAAATCCACGGGCTCTTCACGCTGAAGTGAGGACTTCTTGAGGACTTCATCTCCAGTACCCGTCTCGCTGTTCCCGTTTCCCCTCTTCCGTAGTTAATCATTCCTTTTATGGGCATGCTTTTCGCGTTAGCGCTTGCTGCTCTTCCGTTCATCATCATATAAAGTGATCTTTCTGATTGCACGTGACCAAGGCATGGTTTACACTATATGGTGTATCCTCTATGATTTCAAGTCGTCGTTAATGGAGGATATAGGCAAGTCATAACACCATATCAAATATGGGCTATGTGAAGATTTTGACGAAAATGAGTTATTTACAGTTTCAACATTTTTATTCTCCACCTTCAATAATTTGAGCCATGTGATAATAACAAATATTTCAGGTAGAAAATAGTTATAATCTTATGCTCGTAACGGTAGCCCGTCCCACGGTACTGTCTTCGCGCTCTCGTTACACCGCAACGTAACACTTTCATGACGGTAGAAGAGTTGTTGAGTACGCTAAAAAATGAAGTTCAAAAAATACAAACCGTTAAAGACTCGAAAACCAAAACTAATATCGAAAAAATTATTATTGATCTTGACAATGAAGTGAAATCTGAAATATTAAAAATGCAACAACAAATAATTCAACTACAAGACAAACTTATCGAAAAAAACGACCAACTGGTGGGAAACTTTGAAAAAATAATGAAAAGCGCAACAACACCATCATATGCCCAGAAAGTATCAACAACCAAAGTTACTCCTCGAGAAGAAGAGAGATTCTCAATCATCATTTCGTCGACCAAAAATAATGCTAAAGCAGAAGAAATTGAAAAGATAATAAAAAAGAAATAAATTTAAGTAACATAAAGATAGGAATAAATGGTTTGAGAAAAACAAAAGAAGAAAAAATAATAATATCATGCCCAAAAAAGGAATACGCAAATACCTTAACCGCCGAAATAAAAAAAAAACTGAATACCGATTTGGTGATAAATGAAATTCAAAAGGAAAGACCAAAAATAATAATAAAAGGATTAAAATCCAATCTTACTGAAGACGAAATAGTTTGCGGAATAATTACCCAGAACGAAGGAATTGAAGATGTTTACAAGGAAAGTGAAGACAACAAAATCACACTTATAACGGAGATAAAAAACACAAACATAAACGAAAAGCAGCGCCAGTTCACTAGCTACATCATGGAAACTAGTGGCAAAATGCGAAAAAGTCTCCTTGCACTCGGTAAACTAAATATACAGTTTCAACGAGTAAAAATTGAAGATTGCGATCCACTGACTCAATGTTTTCATTGCTGTATGTTCATGCATACGGCTAAAAGATGCCTACACCGAACCAGCCCTCCAATTTGCCCACACTGCATGGGCGATCACATCCTTTCAAAATGTCCGGGAAGAGAAAAAACAGTACCAGCATGTGTAAACTGCACCAGACAAAATTCTAAATATGGAGAAAAAAAACACCACGGACCACGCAGCCAACAGTATTAGGTGCAATTATAGAAACAAAATGCTGAAAATTGCGAGGGATCGCATCGATTACGACTAATGATGCATATTATTAATTACAAGTGTAACGAAAACCTAAATAATATGCACAATATTTCAAAAAAATATTACGAAAAGCCCGCCCGCAAAGTGTTAACACGCAGTGATAATGTACAAGCCAACACATATAATATTATAATTGCAAAGTGTATTCCCAGCGCCAACATTATTGTTAATTTTATTACTACCTCAAAATGAACGACTTTATAATAAACGCAATAGATAATTCATATAAAATAGACGAAAGGATTTTTGACACGGTAAATAATACAAACGATTTTATAGATATAAAACCTACAGCCAGCCTAATAATAATACACATGAACGTTAGATCTTTGGAAAAAAAATTCGAAGAATTTCTAATAACTATTAAACAATTAAATAGACTTGACTGTATAATATTATCAGAAACGCATTCATCGGGTGAAATTAATTATAATATACCGGGTTACTCGTACTATGCAACAAAATATAAAATTAACAGAAATAGCGGCGTCGCCATATTTGTATCAAATATTTACGCTGTCACAAGTGTAAATGAAATAATGGTGAATAATGTCAATTTATTAAACTTGGAGATAAATTTTATGAATTATTCATTTAATATCATTGCTATTTATCGGACACACTCTTCTGCTATAACCACATACATAGAGTAGCGCCCTTTGTGGCAGCTGGACGCGTCATGCCGTCTCCAACCGCTTTGTGTTTTTTTAGTATTTTCAAGGGAAACGAGGCAACATCCCTTTGAAGTTATTTAAAAAATCAGTGAATCAACATTTTAAATTAACTTACCAATTAGTAATCAGAACTTAATAGTAATGTGACTAGAGTGCAGTGTTTCAAAAATGAATAATCGAAAATTGTGCTAAAAATATTCTAAATTCGCTGAAGTTGAAGTTGAACTTGGGACGAGAATCGGTAACTGTTGTACGCCAGATGTTTTCAATGTTATTCTTGGAAACAGTGAAAGCCCTAACAAGTGCCCAAGGTGATTTATTATTCCGTCCGCCGCCTTTTATTTCGGAACAATGCACCACTAACATAATCACCAGAAACAAGTGTACAAGGAGATGGACTTTCCGAGCGTCACAAGGTTTGTTATCTATGTGAGGATACTGTGTCAGCGCTTAATTAGCAGCAGACACATACCTGGACGGATGACGAACCTCGTGCTGGCACTGTTGGTGGCGCGGTGCACTCTTTCGCTGCAGTAGCTGGTCCAGTTTCCTCACCACCTGGGATTCTTGCTGCAGAGTCTCCATCCTCTACCTTCGTCGAATGTCACAGCGGTGCTGCCAAGGTCTGGAATCCATGAGAGGACATTGTGTCAGCGCTCTATTAGCAGCAGACACATACCTGGAAGGATGACGAACCTCGTGCTGGCACTGTTGGTGGACGCGGTGGACTCTCTCGCTGCAGCAGCCGGTCCAGTTTCCTCACCACCTAGGATTCTTGCAGCAGACTCTCCATCTCCGTGTCACCTGTTTCTGTACTTCATTTTATTTAACTTAATTGCAATTTGTAATATTTATATATTTTTTTTTGTAATATCTGCATTAACTGTACAGCGCCCCTGAGGTGATATTTCGCAAAAGCGGCGCTATAAAAATCATCCAATAAATAAATAAATAAATAGAAGAATTAAAAAAAATATTAAAACATCATAGAAACATAAAAACAATACTCATCGGAGATATTAACTTAAATATCGCTAATGACTACTCCTCTAACGATAAAGATAACTATTTAAATATGTTAGCAGAATTAAATTACATTTCATGTATAAATTCATACACCAGAAACATTATCGGACAACGACCATCTTGTATCGATCACATATTCACAAACACCAAAGATATACAAAATATATCATCTGCGGTAATTAAAACATCTGTAACGGATCATTTTGCTTGTATATTTAAATATGACTACAAACATCAAAACCTCTCATTACCAACCACAACGGCCGTTAATAATACTGATAAATACAACTATAGTATTAATATAAATTCTCTCACTAAAATATTAAGTAACGAAAAAGAATGGCAAGAAATATATCAATGTAACGTATGTAGAAGAATGTAGAAGAATGCTGCAAAATATTTGATAAAAAACTGAGTTTTCACATAAATGCTTGTAGAAATATTAAATCTAACAAAACATCTTCAAAACTAAAGCCAATCAAACCATGGATAACTCACGGATTAATCATCTCAATTAGACACAAAGAAACACTCTACAAACAATATACAAAACAACCGGAAAATATAACATTACAAAAACATTTCAAAGCTTATAAAAAAAAACTTACATATCTAATAAAAAACACAAAGGATGACTACTACAAACAAAAACTTGAATTATCTGGAAATGACAGTAAAAGGATTTGGTCCATCATAAATGAAATTGTCGATAAAAAACATTTAAAAAATAAAACAATCAACAATGTAAATCATAATGATTCAAAAATCTGCTGTAAAGATAAACCTCTAGAAGCCGCAAATGTATTTAACAATTTTTTTTCTAATGTAGGAAAAAACCTCGCTAAAAAAATCCAACAAGGCCTTACCCCAAATGACCCCAATACTACAGTAAATAATGAGCATAAATTTGAATTATTTCAACCAACAACACCAGAAGAAATTGAACAAATTATTACAGGTATGAAAGGAGGTTCTGCCCCTGGTTTTGATGGGGTCACAATACAAACACTGAAATGTATAAAATCACTAGTATCAAAACCATTAACTCATATAATCAATACAAGTTTTCAAAGCGGAGTTTTTCCATCCATGTACAAAAAATCTGTAATTATACCAATATTTAAAACCGGCAATCCGGAAGAACCAACCATTTACCGCCCTATTTCTTTACTATCAAACATTGCAAAAATATTTGAAAAAATTGCCAAAAAAAGAATAACTCAGTTCATAAAGATTAATAATATAATTCACGAAAATCAGTTTGGATTCATGGAAAACAAAAGCACAAAAGACGCCATTGCTAAATTATCTAGTACCACACAAGACGCTTTAGACAAAACATTAAAATGTGTTGGTATTTTTGTTGATCTCCAAAAAGCCTTCGACAGCATATCTCATGTTAAACTAATACAAAAATTAAAGATCGTGGGTTTTAATGACACAGCATTAAGTTGGCTAAAAAGTTATCTTCACCAAAGAACACAAGTTGTAAAAATTAATCACGCATCTAGTCTACCACTCACAAGTGATTTTGGGATACCACAAGGTACTGTTTTGGGTCCATTACTTTTTATCATTTACGTAAACGATATTTTTAAACAAAACCTCAGTGGAACAGTTATATCTTACGCGGATGATACAATTATCATAATTAAGGGTAATGACTGGAAAATTGTAAATGAAAATGCAAATAATGACATCCAAATCCTAAAAAACTGGTTCGATACAAATCTACTTTCAATTAACGCAAAAAAAACAGTTTATATACCATTCACAATAAATAAATTCAAAACTTACCCCAACATTCATATAATAATACACAACAAAAAATGTAACAAAGATGTTTGTAATAAATCATGTACCATACTAAACCAAACAACTGAAATAAAGTACCTCGGTGTAATTGTAGACCAACATATGAAATGGAACAGACACATATGTGAACTTGTTAAGCGCATTAGAAAATGTATCTATATATTCATTAGATTAAGAAATTTTCTCAAGCTAAACAACCTGAAAAAAGTCTATTACGCACTAGTCCAATCATTACTTCAGTATGGAATCATTGTGTGGGGAGGTGCATATGAAAAAATTTTAAGCTCTGTAAAAGTGGTACAAAAACTAATTATTAAAGTAATTTTGAAAAACAACTAACATTCTCTTCAGCATCATTGTTCAAAATTTTCGAAGTACCAAAAATTGAAGACCTCTGTAAAAAAGATGCAATATTACAAATATATAAAGAAACTGTAATAAAAAAACATAAATTTAACTCATCCTTAAGGCATAATTTTAACATCCAAATTCCTCTATTTTCAACTCAACAAATGCACAATAATTATATTTACAAAGGCATAAGATATTTTAATAGTCTTCCCGAAGAAGTGAAAAAAATACCAGATTTTATTTTATTCAAAAAAAAGGTCAAATTTATCTTTAAAAAAAATTAATATCACCTTTCAAATGTTATAACTTCAATTCATGTTACAACCAAAATTAACGTCACAATCCTCTTTTAAGTTTATATTTATTGTACTGTATTTATGTTAACTACTGATATAAACATGAAATAATTGTGAAATAACTCCTACGCCAAGCTCAAGAGCTAGCACTCTTTATTGGAGTAGAAATTCAATACCATATGTTTTTCACTATTACCTATTATTACCTAATTTTATGTACAATGTAACAATGTTATAAGTTAAACAATAAAAAAAAATTAAAAAAACGAGCCGTGTGCCAACAATCAAAATATTGCATTTAAATAAGAGCCATGTGGCTTTATTCTACATCCAAACTATCTTGAATTAACTAGAGATCGAATTCCACAAACTGCTGCATTTAAATAAGAGCCATGTGGCTTTATTCTACATCCAAACTATCTTGAGTTTCCTAGAGATCGAATTCCACAAACTGCTGCATTTAAATAAGAGCCATGTGGCTTTATTCTACATCCAAACTATCTTGAATTTACTAGAGATCGAATTCCACAAACTGCTGCATTTAAATAAGAACCATGTGGCTTTATTCTACATCCAAACTATCTTGAATTTCCTAGAGATCGAATTCCACAAACTGCTGCATTTAAATAAGAGCCATGTGGCTTTATTCTACATCCAAACTATCTTGAATTAACTAGAGATCGAATTCCATAAACTGCTGCATTTAAATAAAAGCCATGTGGATTTATTCTACATCCAAACTATCTTGAATTAACTAGAGATCGAATTCCATAGACTGTTGCATTTAAATAAAAGCCATGTGGCTTTATTCTACATCCAAACTTGATACGTGGGTACTTACATAGTGATTTTCATCCGACACAGTGGTCGGCTTTGTTTCCGTAGGAAACTTAGGACGCCAAACTTTGAGTGACAAAGTATGCCGAGCCGAGTCTACTGTGGTAGACACATGAAACCCTCCCTCAGGGATGGGCATAGGGTGCTTATTCACAAGCAGATCTGATGAGTATTAATGAAAGCCAATTTCTCAAATAAGACCAATAATCTCTATTTCAAACATAAGTGGTTTTTACAGAAAAGATATTATATAAAACTTACCCCCCATCACAAACCGTATACCAAAACCCTATCTAACTAGATATGCTGTGGATGGATGGAGACGCCTTCCTTCAAGGGTCCGCGACTGCTTCAGCGCGGGCGACCAGCCCGCCAGCTCCGTCTCTCGTTCAGTCCCAGCCCAGGGACTATCAGTTCCTTTGCAATGGTCTCCGGTTACCATCCGTCCGAGTATTCGCGAAGACCGCAAGGCGGGTGTGGTAAGGCGGGAAATAGGCGATTCCGCTCTCAAATATGATACCCAACCGATAAATTGTCAATTACTGCCTGCTCCTGTCAGGTATTACGCGCGAAGCGAGTGAGGATTGCCGCCCTTTTTGAGGATTACTCTCGAAACGGAATCTCGCATCCCGGTGTCCATTGACCGAGTTTCACTGTCCCGGGTTCAGATATAAATCGCGCATTATTCGTATTTACTCGTGATGTTGCACATGAACGCAATAATCCGCGTTTCAGGATCGGATGCCTAGATCAAATTATTCAAGCATTTGCTCCGCTCGACCTTTAAAATTCACAATCGTTTTCAACTTGGCACTTTGACATTCCCACAGAGTCCAAGCCCAACTGGGCCCTGTGGGTAAGTGCCAAAACCCGCAAGAATAATTCCTTTCCTCCTATGTTGCGCTCATATGTGGCCGTCAAAAAAAACCCATAGACAATAATTGAAGTGATAATCAGTACCTGATTACAATTGTTATGTTTAAATTAACTATTTTCATAACAAACTACCTTGAATTTACTAGAGATCGAATTCCACAAACTGCTGCATTTAAATAAGAGCCATGTGACTTTATTCTACATCCAAACTATCTTGAATTTCCTAGAGATCGAATTCCACAAACTGTTGCATTTAAATAAGAGCCATGTGGCTTTATTCTACATCCAAACTATCTTGAATTTCCTAGAGATCGAATTCCACAAACTGTTGCATTTAAATAAGAGCCATGTGGCTTTATTCTACATCCAAACTATCTTGAATTTCCTAGAGATCGAATTCCACAAACTGCTGCATTTAAATAAGAGCCGTGTGGCTTTATTCTACATCCAAACTATCTTGAATTAACTAGAGATCGAATTCCATAAACTGTTGCATTTAAATAAAAGCCATGTGGCTTTATTCTACATCCAAACTATCTTGAATTAACTAGAGATCGAATTCCACAAACTGTTGCATTTAAATATGGATGTTCATTAATCATTGAATACTTTTTTGTTTTTATTTTGTTTATTTTTGAAGTGAAACTTCTTTAGGCGCGTAATGAATTTTCGGGGACGGAGTAAAACCGAGTCACGATCGAAACGAAAATGCGGGTACCCCCACCACCGATTAAAGTTCATTTGATCTAGTCAAAGTTTTGAAGTAACATATAAATGCTTCTTAGCTCATCCCGACAACTGGCGTTAGTGGTGTAATGGTCAGCATAGTTGCCTTCCAAGCAGTTGATCCGAGTTCGATTCTCGGCCATCGCACATTATTTTTTTGTTTTTAACGCCTTTTTCATTCAATATCTTATTTTTTAGTAGGTCAGAACATTTTTTAAAAGAAAATAATATTGCAAAATAATAAAAACACTTATCTCACTGTGATAAAACATTACTCCGCTAGAGCGCGCTTTGCGTTATTGTGTTGGATTAAAATTATTATCTAATCCGTATATTATGATAATTGTATTACATTTATTTAATTAATTTATTTATTTTGATAAAATATAATAATTTTCAAAGTTTTGAAGTAACATATAAATGCTTCTTAGCTCATCCCGACAACTGGCGTTGGTGGTGTAATGGTCAGCATAGTTGCCTTCCAAGCAGTTGATCCGAGTTCGATTCTCGGCCATCGCACATTATTTTTTTGTTTTTAACGCCTTTTTCATTCAATATCTTATTTTTTAGTAGGTCAGAACATTTTTTAAAAGAAAATAATATTGCAAAATAATAAAAACACTTATCTCACTGTGATAAAACATTACTCCGCTAGAGCGCGCTTTGCGTTATTGTGTTGGATTAAAATTATTATCTAATCCGTATATTATGATAATTGTATTACATTTATTTAATTAATTTATTTATTTTGATAATATGTAATAATTTACAGAAAAAAAAATTAAAACTATCTCCCTCTGATAAAATATCCGTTCGCTAGAGCGCACTACGCGATCTTGTGTGGGATTCTATTTCTGTACATTGTACATTATTTTTAAAAATATATTATATTGAAGTGAAACTTCTTTAGGCGCGTAATTCGGGGACGGAGTAAAACCGAGTCAGGATCGACACGAAAATGCGGGTACCCCCACCACCGCTCACCGTTCACTGTCCCTCTCTCACCATATGCGCTTGTTGAGGTGGGGGAGCCGCTCACGAACGTTCTCTCTCTTCTCTTCTTTCCTCTCTCTCAGACACCAGCGAACTGCGCCACGCCAAGCATCAGCTGCTTGGTTAGTATACTGCGTCGTGAGTGTAATACGAGTGAAATACGTAATTGATTGTGGTTCATACGGTTTAACAAAAGAAGTTTCACTTCTGTCTTGCGTAGGCTTGACACACCCACTTTTTATTTATTAACGAGGCTTCTGACTCACATAATGTTGTCATTTTTTGCCTCATCTGTTTTTAAAATTACAATATTTAAATATTGTAATTATAATTTATAAGTTCTTTAAAAGGTGCCTTTTCATTGAATACTGGATATTTTAGTTTGTCAGGAGATTCAAAAATCAGAAACGGAGAAAGACGGGCAAAGGTATTTCGATTGTAAAAAGCATTGGGGATAATGTAATTTGAACTTGGCAAACTTCAAATGCCGACTAATAATAATGTGTGAACTATTTCTAACCAGTTTATAAATTATTGTTAAAAACAATTCTGTACTTTTTACATAATATTATCGTTGATTTGGAGGCAGCTCAGTTAGCAGATCATATATTTTTACGTTACTATAATTCATACCTTATATTTTGTTTACTGTTACGTTTATAACTATTGTATTGTATTTTCATTAAAAAAAGATGTACTGCATTGCACGTAAAGGTCCTTTGAGTGTTTCATCACTTTTGGCTCTAAAACCCCTGGTGGGTTTTGGCCTCCTCAAGAGTCTTCCTCCACTCATCTCGGTCCCGCGCCAGCTCTCTCCAGTTTCGAAGCTCCAAGGCAGACAAATCTTTGAGGACGTTGTCGTTCCATCTTAACCTTGGCCTTCCCAGGCTCCTTCTCCCTATCGGTCTTGAGCTCAGCAGGGACTTTGGTTCTTGATGCTCGGTCATTCTCTCCACATGACCTAGCCACCGAAGTCTTCCCAGTTTTATGAACTTTGTGACGTTTAGCTCCTTAAACAAAGTATAGAGCTCATTGTTATAACGTCTGCGCCAAAATCCATTTTCTAGAACCGGTCCGAAGATGCGCCTCAAAATTTTCCTACCAAAAACGTCCAGTGCTCGCTCATTCTTCTTAGTTAGAACCCACGTCTCGGCTGCGTACGTAAGCACTGGTCTAATTAGTGTTTTGTACACTAATACCTTGGTGGTTCTGGAAAGCAGTCTGGATTTTATTTGTTTTTGTAGGCGGAAATAGCAGCGGTTTGTATTCACGATGCGCTTCTGGATCTCCTATGTAGTGTTGTTATCAGGGAGCCCAGGTATGTGAATTTTGATACCGTTTCAAAATTTTGGCTTCCACATATGAGAGATGGGGTTTGTTGGGTACATCTTACGGCCATGTATTGGGTCTTCTGCTGGTTTACTACAAGACCCATATTTTTGGCAGAACTTTCAAGATTTACGAAGGCGTCTTGTAAATCATTGGGATTTTTCGCAATTATGTCGATATCATCAGCGTAAGCCAATAGTTGCACAGAGTTGTCAAATATCGTTCCTCTTTTCTCAATGCCTGAGTCGCGAATAACTTTTTCTAAGGCTATGTTAAATAAGAGGCAGGCCAATCCATCTCCTTGTCTCACCCCGTAGAGCGCTTCAAATGGTTCGGACAGATCACTGCCAACCCTGACTCTACACGTTACTGGGGACATTGTCAGTTTCACCAGATTGATCAGCTTACCCGGTATTCCAAACTCACTCATTGCATTATACAATGCGTTCCTATTAATGCTGTCATACGCGGCCTTGAAGTCTACAAAGACTCGACATTGTATTCTAACGTTTTTTCTAAGATCTGTCTCAAGGAGAAAATTTGATCAATGCATGATTTGCCTAGCCTGAAGCCACATTGGTAGTTGCCAATAATTTCCTCGGACATTGGGAGCAATCTTTTGTACAAGATGTTAGACATAATTGGTATTTAACAACGTTATTCCCCTATATTACAGCACTCGAGTTGGTCGCCCTTCTTGTGTAGTGGACAAACAATTCCTAGTCTCCACTCTTCGGGCATCTCTTCTTCTGTCCATACTTTTTGAATTAGGTTATGCAGGTATTGAGTAAGCTCTCCACCTGCTGCTTTAAATAATTCAGCCACCAGCTCATCTGACCCGGGGGATTTGTTGTTTTTCAGCTGTGTTATTGCCTGCTTCACTTCCTCCAGCGAAGGGGGTTCAGTATTGTCATTGTACGAGTCATCTCCCATGCTCTCCACCGTGTTGTGCTCTACCTCTGCCGAGTTGTTATTGAGAACCGTATCAAAGTGTCTCACCCATCTCCTCAGGATGTCAGGCTTTTCACTCAGTATCACTCCGTTCTCGTCCTTGCATATATTTATTTTTGGCTTAAACTCAGCTCTCATGTTATTTACTTTTTTGTTGAAAAGCTTACTCTCATTCTTAAGCCTGAGTGCTTCAGCCTTTCTAATTTCTTTTTGTAAATATTCACGTTTCTTTTTTCCTGTGCAACTTCTTTTCTCTCTTCCTTGTTTCCCTATAGGTGTCCATAAGTCGTCTTGTGCAGTCTTGTTGTGAGGTTTATTGGCAGAGTTCATTTTATTTTTTGTTACTTTTGCGCAGTCTGAGTCAAACCAATGGTTTCTTCTGACAGGGTTTTTTTTTACCCAGGGTTTCGAGAGCAGCTGTTGTTAAAAGGTTTTTGCAGGCCGTCCATTGTGAGTTGATATCATTTATGTCACACTGCGGTATCCTGTTGAGTGTAGTTCGAAACTCCATTTTTGTCGTGGGGTCTTGTAGTTAGTTGGTATTAAATTTTGTGATTTTAGACCTTGTTGTTTTACCAGCATTTGATATTTTAAACCGCAGTCGACTTGCAACGAGAAAATGGTCAGAGTCAACATTAGCTCCCTTATAAGTGCAGACATCTAGTAGATTGGATTTATGTCTAGCACTAATAAGTACATGGTCTATTTGGTTTTTTATTCTGTCATTTGGGTGTTTCCACGTGGCTTTGTGTATATTTTCGTGTGGAAATAACGTACCACCTATGACCATATCGTGAGATGCTGCAAAGTTTATCAGGTGTTCTCCATTCTAATATTGCGCGTTCATGTCCCCTATTATGATTTTAATGTCACGCGGTGGGCATTCATCAAAAGCTTTCTCCAGCTTGTCATAGAAATCTTCTTTTATATTGGTGGGTTTGTCCTCTGTGGGTGCATGGACATTCAGTATGCTCAGATTGAAAAATCTTCCTTTTATTCTGAGATACGCCATTTGAGGGCTGAGTGCCTTAAAGTCCATGGCGAGGTGCTTAGCTCGTTTGCTTACCAAGAAACCTGTCCCCTTTATGTGGTGCTTCTCGTGACAGCTGTAATACATGCAGTAGTCTCCTTTTTTTTCTTTTCCTTTCCTCTTCCTTTGAGTGTTTGAAACAAATTAAAAGAATATGAACAAAACCAATTGCAGGAAAAGTCAGTAGTGTAAGTGAGAAAATTAATGATATTCACACCAATTACCCAACAAAAACACAGACACATTTTTGATGTTATCAGAAAATAATGAAAGAGGATCGAATGTAAATATTTTACAGTTTTAGGAAATTGAAAAATAAGTCAGAGAAAAAACATGTTATACCTGTGCATAGAATATGAGCCATGTGACAAAATGGCATTAAAATGCGATTTTCTGGTAAAAAATAATTGATGTTTTCTTATATTGAACGAAATATATTTTTCCTACTTTGTACATAAATAAATGTGTAATTTTTGTAGTATTAGTGTAGTTTTTATCGATTTTCTCGGAATGTACTCAGAGTCATGCAGCCCATATTTTTGATGTGCAGCGACGATATATATTGTCTTCTTTGAGCATACTTTGTGAGAGGAAGAAAACAGGTATGAGGGGTGGGTGGATCAGTGTCTCCAGGAGTGACGGACGAATTAATATCCCGCTGCGGCTCAATGCGATGGGTCGAGAGACCAGTTAGAGAGGTCAAAGGGATTCCTCAAACCAGTCTCTTCCGATCTGGCACGCAACGCACCCTGAACACACCTCACCCGATGTACCCCGGAACCCCTGCTAAATCCCCAAATGTAGCGAACCATTTGAGGTAACCTATGGCAGGGGTGTTGGTTAACCAATAAATGTTAATTACTAAAACTAAGTTCTTCAATACCTCATATGGGCCACTTTCAATTAATTTAGTAAGAGTTCTTACGGAAAGGCGTTTTCAATCGCGTAATTTTCCCGCCTAGATGCTTTGTTCTTCATTACTTGTACATTGTCCATGGTTTTGTTTGCGAATTGTAAATTAGTTCAAGTTTCAAGTAATTTTACAAGAGGAAATTTATAAAGTATCTAGAAGAAAAACATAACATAAGTAATATTTGGTTGCAACATTGTATCTATATTCTCCCTTCCCGTGTCCATAATCCATATCTTAATACTTCTTTGTTAGGTTGCAACATTGTATCTATATTCTTCCTTCCCGTGTCCATAATCCATATCTTAAGAGGATTATGAAAGCTAAAAGTATTTTTGTTCTTACCCCTTCCATAATAATAATCACGAAACTCAGATTGTATGTCATGTCTGCGCGAGGCAAGGAATTGTTAAATAATGCATTTGCCGGGCTCGGCGAACCTGCAATAGGTAGGAAGCGCCCGGAAAGATCTTGTTCCGTTGACGCTTCCGCACGCTTGCTAAAACCCTTTTTTTTTAAAGCTGCATTTAATTTTTTTTTTAGATATGTATCATGGATTTATAATCATTCAAAATAACAGGAGCCTTATTTTTTTTATTTTTTTTTATTTATTTATTTAAACGCCCATTGGGCTTTTACATACATAGTTCATAAAAAAGTAATATTCTGAAGATTGCAAGTTCACAAAAATAATAGAAAAAATACATATAACCATATCCATATAATAACAGCAAGTAAAAAGTACACAAATAAGAATATTCCTACTCCTATGTTATACAGACTTAAATTAGTTAATAAATAATGTAAATGCTAGGTAGTGGCAGCAGTAACATGATACAATACGACACATAGTTTATGAGGCCTTTGAGTTAGAAAGCTAACGAAATAATTATTGGTAGTATTGTTAACAGATATACCTACTGCATTTGACTGGTTGTAGTGGCCTGCTAAATCGAGGGCGATCGGTCAGCCATTTTACATAGTTTATATAAAAAAATATATTGTGAAGATTCTAAATAAAGAATAGTAAAGCAATAATATAACATTAACCTTTAGACATATAAAACCAAGCAAAAAGCAAATCTAAACATGATAGTTTGTAGGTATAAGCCTGTTTTGTCAATCTTGAAGAAATAATTAAAAAAGAAGTGCAATAGCTAGATGTTTATTGTTTTAATTTAAAAGTTCTAATATTTTGGTTTTAAATTTGTAAACCGATTGGAAATGATAGACATCGATTTGACTATATTTGTTTCCAAGTGTATGAAGCCTTTGAATTGGAGAGTTTACAAAGTAATTATTGGCAGATTTGGTAACAAAATATAGAGCATTTAAACGAGTATCACGGGTAGGTATACGCAAATTAATTAAGCTCGTTAAATCGAGGGCGTCCAGGTTGCCATTTGATATATTGAAAAGACAAACTAAGTCACTCACTGTGCGTCTTGTAGTTAAATCGCTTAGGTTTAGTAATTCCATTAGATATGTATAATTAAGTTCTTCGATTGGTATTCCAAGTTTGTAATTAATAAACCTTAGAAACTTATGTTGTACTCTTTCGATTTTTTGCTGATGAGTCTTATAAAATGGAGCCCAGATTGTTGAGTTGTACTCCAAATTACTTCTTACCAACCCAGTATAAAGCAATTTGAAGGAATTAATTGTTTTAAATTCTTTTATCGTCCTCAGAATGAACCCCAGGCATTTCATGGCCTTATTGGTTATTTCATTTATATGAGGAACAAAAGTTAATTTACTGTCAAATAATATACCAAGGTCCTTAATTTGTTCGACTCTTTTTAGGACATTGTTGTTGATGCTATATTGATATTTAATGGGATTTTTGATTCGGGTAAAAGTTATTGATTGACATTTTTCAATGTTGAGAAACAGTTCATTTAGGGTGCACCACTCTTGTAGCCTCACAAGATTTGATTGCAATACGCTACAGTCATTATGATTAGTTATTGTTTTGTAAATTTTTAAATCGTCCGCAAATAAAAGTATCATAACTCCATCGTAGATGGAAGTTATGTCGTTGATAAATAAGGAAAATAACACTGGGCCCAGATGTGACCCCTGTGGGACTCCGGTGAAGATTTCAAAGTGATGTGAAAAATGTGAATTGATTTTTACTGATATTTTTCTTTTGTGAAGGTAGCTTTCGAACCATCTTAAAATATGCCCAGTTATACCCAGAGATCTTAGTTTGTTTAAAAGAATTTTATGTGAAACTTTGTCGAAAGCCTTACTAAAGTCTGTGTACACTACGTCTGTTTGAAGACGATTGTTCATAGAATTAGTTATATATTCCTGATATATCATTAAGTTTGTTAGAGTAGATCTTTTTGCTATGAAACCGTGTTGTCGATGTGAAATTACTTTATTGATTTCAGGCGAGAGTTTAGAGAGCAGGACAGATTCAAGTATTTTCGGGATTGACGACTGGATACAGATAGGTCTATAGTTGGATATATCAGATTTATCACCTTTCTTGAATATTGGAGACAGAAAGCTTGTTTTCCATTTTATCGGAAAAATGCCAGTTTTTATGGACAAATTAAAAAGTTTAGTTAGAGGATAAGTCAATACTGATGAGCATTTCGATAAGAAGATTGGTGGAATGTTATCAGGACCAGCCGATTTGTTAAGGTCAAGGGATTTTAATTTGGTTCTTATATCACGTTCTTCAAATATACATTGATTGAAATCGATGTTATTATTATTAGGTGTTGTGGCGTCGAGCATTGGTGAGTTGTTTGTAGAAGCATAGATTTTACTGAAGAATTCAGCAAACAGATTAACAACTTCTTGGGAATTATCGGCCATTTTGTTATCTAAATACATGTTAGAGGGAATACCAGAGTCATTGTTGTTAAGTAATTTTGAAAATTTAAAGATGTTATGGGGGTTGGCAAGAGCCCAGAGGCGGATTTGTAGTCTTGGCCGCCCTAGGCCCCAGACCATGTAGCCGCCCTTTTCTCAGTACCCATCATATTGACCAGGGGTATCCAAACTTTTCAGTAAGTTCCTAGGGTCAAAACCGTTTTAATTTTCCTGCCATTATCATTCATGGTTCATGGGGTGAGATTTGTCCAGGTCTCGGCGGCGGATACGTCTGCCCACCTGCTGCGTGGCGGGCCGGATCGAGAGAGACTGGGTGAGGGAGACCTTTTGACCTTTCCAGCCGGACTATCTTGACCCATCGCCTTGCACCGCAGTGGGAGGGATGTATTCATACGTATGTCACTCCTGGACACACTAATCCCCAGATTCCTACCCACCCCTCATACATTTTCCTTTTCAGAACTTCCTATCCTTCCCTTCCTTAAAAAGACCCTCCACACAGCATCACCTAAGATGACATAGGTCGTGAGGGAAAATATTTTCCTCAAAGCCTCCTGTGTGGAATTAATGTAAAAAAATACGGTTACTAAATTCGCTAGTTCAATTACTGTATAATTGTCGATTATCGCAGGCCGGATTGATGACATTGGCGGGCCGTTGTTTGGAGACCCCTGATATAGACTATAGACTACATAATGAATTTACTTTATTGACAACTTTTATCGAAATCGATTCAGAAATTTAGTTAACTATAATAGCTGCTAGTTTGTAATACTTTCTAAGGTTTCAAGGATTTGAATAAAACATTTAAAACAGTTTTAGGTTTAATTTATTTAACTAGTTTCAGGTTTATTCTCATACAATAATATATAAGTGTTTCACAGTTACAATTAGGGTTGCCAGATACGGGCTGGATAAAAAGTTATTATTAAGTCTCCAAACATATAAAAGAAATCAGCACCTCTTTTAAATAAAAAAAATCAACTTAAGGTACATATTCGAATATAATAACTAAACTTAAAATACAAATTAAAACGTTGGTAAAAAAATTTACGTAAAGCATTATCTAACAAAAAAAAACTGAACTCAAAACAAAAATCTGGCAGTTACAATTCTCGTCTGCACTTAAGCCGCAAAATCATTAATTAGATCTTCGCAATCCAATTTCCTTAAAAAATCTGCTTCTATGTTAAGCAAAGCAAGATTGTTCAGCCTTTCCTCCGCCATTGTTGTGCGTAAATAATTTTTTACACGTCGTAAACAAGAAAATGATCGTTCTCCAGAACAGTTACTGGCGGGAGTACACACACATTCGAAGAGCAATATCCACGTTTGGATAAATGGCTATTAAATTATGATAAATTCCAAATTGGAAAGTATGGCGAGCGATATGCTGAAATACGCCATCCCACGCATATTATAGCTCTGTGTGTGAGCACGCTATAATGCATAACAATACCTAACGCGGTTGAGTCACTAGCGCAACTGAATGACGGTAGGGATTGGTTGGAAATACACGAGCGACGGAGCATGATAGGTGTGGCGAGGGCGACTGCGGGGCGCGCTGTGTGCTGTGTGTGAACACGCTCTTGCATATCGCTATTTCGTACGTAGAATATTTAGGTACTTAGGAAGTAATTTCTTGTTATCATCTGTGACTTTTTTGCCACGATTGGCCGCCCCTAATATCTGGCCGCCCTAGGCCCGGGCCTACATAGGCCTAAGGGCAAATCCGCCTCTGCAAGAGCCGATTCTTCGCAGTTGTCGATGCACTTTTTATAACATTGCTTGGACATTTTTTTGGTTGACTTTCTGAGTTCGTTAAATTTAGCGTAATCAATAGGATCGCGTGTTGATTTGTAGATCTTATGAGCTTATTATGTAGATCTTATGATTAACACGTAATATGTGTAAGTCAATTTTTAGTAATTTAGTGATGTTTTATTTGTAATAAATGTGTGTATTTACTATTTTTTTTTCATGCACAAATCATTACAAAACAAACCAAAACTGCCGCATCTCCGGTGCAACAAGTGGGAGGACGTCTCACCCATTCTACGGGTTCTTACGCAGTTTCCTTTTGAAAAAATATTCTTAGACACAAAAGACAAGAAGTTGAAAAGTTGGTTCAAATTCATTAAATACATATACATATATGTAGTTGGAAGTTGGAACCCTTACAAAGAGATTGTTATAAAAAATAAGTATAAAATTATCAGACAGCAATGCATATCTTGCCATTTAAATAGAACCGGCGTAAGAGGTTAAACTACCCTTCCCGCCGGAAGTGTTAATTATAATACTTTTAAAAAAAGACAAACATTCCCGAATTGCAAATAACCTGACAATATTTGAAAATCTCCTACTACCATCACAGTAAGCGGAAAATGTTGCTTGTGTCACAATGAAGGACTTACCCAGGCGATAAATTGAACTCACAATGCCGGGGTGGGACCCAGTCGCAATGCCAAATAAGCCAAATAACTATTATATTATATTTTTTTATAAAAAGATGTGCTGCAGAAGAAGACCTTTCATAATCTTGGTATATAAAAATCACATGTTACTGTGTTCGTACACAGTAATCTCCGAAACCGCCCAACCGATTTCAATGAAAGTGTATGGTTGGTTCCAGCTTGAAATATAGAATAGTTTTAGACCCGATATGTGGCGCTGTTGTCGAGATCTAAAAATATTTTTTCAACGACAATTTAATTTTTCTGATTTTTTAAATATTTTTTTTTTTATTACAAGATAATACATTACAAAATTATAACAAAGTAATAATGTATTATTCCCAATGAGTTTATAAAACTCATTTCGGGAAAGACAACATTAGAAAGGACAAGGCAAATAAATAAAATACAAAACGCAGATGTTATTATGGAGTTGTGGAGTTCCAGAGAATGTTATGGAGTTCCAGAGTTATGGAGTTTCAGAGAAAGTCCATGTTATGGAGTTCCAGAGAAAGATTGTGTTAGTCATTAATGAAACTGCTAAGGAAATAGCTTTTAAGAGCTTTTGTCAATGTTTTTTTGTTCGTTGCCGGAAGTTTTAAATTACAAGGTAATGCGTTATATTGTTTATGTGCAATGTATTGTAAGGACTTAATTTCAAATTTGGTCGTGTAAGTAGATGACGATCAATGTATTTGATTTTGTGATCGTGTTTTGTGCTGGTGTATGTCAGAATTAAAGACTGGTTTAATTGGTTGGTGTGTGAGGAGTGTTGAATTATTTGTAGAATGGCAGTTGTGATGTTATACTTTGGCAGGACTGTAAAAGGAAGTATTTGTGTCTGTGAGTATATATCTTTGACATGTGTATCCCATGGCAGATTATATATATTACGTACGGCTCTATTTTGAATTACTTGTATTTCGGAACTTTTTTTTTGGTAATGGTTCCCCAGATACTAACTAGATAACTCAGGTGGGAGTAGATCATAGCATAATATGTTGCACGCAGTAAAGATGTGGGGAGCACACCTTGGAGTCGATAAAGTACACCGGTTATCGGGGAAATTTTGGATTTTACATTCTCAACATGGGAGTTCCACGAGAGGTTAGAGTCTATGAGTAACCCCAAATATTTCATTACTTGAACATGTTGTAGCTTTTAATTTCCAAGAATTATATTCATACCCATGTTATCTTTTTTTCCGAAAGTAAGGTAATGGGTTTTTTTAACACTGAGGCTTAATTTGTTTAATCGAAGCCATTTAGCCAGCTTTGCGAGATCTTTATTCATTAGACCTTCAGATTTTTACAATGGTAGTGAATCACAGTATCATCAGCGTAAAGTTGAAATTTTCCCGAGATGCCACATTTAGTTATATCATTGATGTATAGTAAGAAAAGTAGAGGTCCAAGAATCGAGCCCTGTGGCACTCCACATGTGATTTTTCCAACGCCGCTTAGGTTCCCTCCGTTATCGACAAGGCAAAATCTATCAGCTAGGTATTAGTAGATTATTCCCAAATGTTCCATTTTTTGTAGAAGTATTTCATGATCTACCGTATCAAAGGCTTTTTTCAGATCTATAAATATAGCTGCCATATATTTGCCCTGGTCCATGTACTGCTGAATGTTAGAAATGAAATCGAAGGTGGCACATTGGGTATTAGAGTTTTTCCGAAAGCCATATTGCTGTGGCCGAAAGCCATATTTCTCATCCAAAAATATATACAAACCCAAAATTTAACTTCCCTTCATAAAGGCGGTCTGTGGCAGAACAACGCCTGCCTCGGCCCACTAGAATCATTATAAAAAACATTTTACAAATGCAATTAAAAAAAAGAATTTAATCTAACAAATCTCAGTATTAGAAATTATCGAGGAATTATAGAGCTATAAAAACGAATTATTAGTCATATTTAAATACAAATGGAAAGCATTTTTTCCATGAGACATAAATCATTAATTCAGGTAAATCAGGAATAAAACCATCGATTAACAAGTAGTATTTTGAGATTTAATAATCAAACAACATCAGTATCAATAAGAGGGCTTTGAGAACATATTTTCACACTAAGTTACTCGGATTCTGTAAAGAAAAATTAGCGGATCATCTTGTTATTCTCATTAATCAATCATTAGCGAGTGGACTGTTTCCGATATTGATCCGGATTAATTGTAAAGCTAGCAAAAATCGTTCCAATTCACAAAGAAGACTACAAAAAAATCCATCTAATTATCGTCCAATATCAATACTCCCAGTCTTCTCCAAAGTATTTGAACATGTAATCAAAAATAGACTAACAAAATATCTCACAACTAATAATATTCTCACGCCTCAACAATATGGGTTCAGAAAATTCTCCAACACGAAATGTGCTGCCTTTGATTTTATACTAACTCTTCAAAAACACTTAGATCAAGGAAAATATGCAGCGGGCATTTTCATAGACCTCAAAAAAGCGTTCGATACGGTTGATCATAAGATTCTGTTAGAAAAACTTGAATATCTGGGCATCGTGGGCAACAATCTAAAACTTTTATCTAGTTATCTTACGGGTAGGTGCTCTTCGGTTGTTATTGGAAAAGAATCAAGTGATCATAGAAATATAACATGTGGTGTACCACAGGGCTCGATTCTCGGGCCTTTATTATTTTTGATTTATACAAATGATATTGCAAAATGGGGGTTGAAAGGTACCCTTCAACTTTATGCTGATGACACAATATTATTCTATCATAATACTAATTTAAACGAAATGGAAAAAGACATGGAAAGGGATTTGGGTCATCTAGCCGAGTGGTTCAGAATCAATAAACTTAGCCTTAACATTGACCGGTCAGTGGTTGAGTGGGCATAGCGCTTGGGTCACACCCGAGCGTCGCGTGTTCGATTCCTCGGCTGGCTAAGTCCTCCATCACAACACAAGCAACATTTTCGGCTTTCTATGGTGGTAGTAGGAGATTTTCAAACATTGTTGGGTTATTCGTAACCTGGGAATGTTTGTCTTTCTTTAAAAAAAAAATATATATATATATATACAGGGTGTCCGGAAACTCGTAGTACAAGCGGGAAACTGGTGAATCTAAATCACATTTGGAGTCGATTTTGTAGTATATTTTTTTTTATTTGAGCTTTCGTTATCGAGTAAATCGAGTTTGAAGTTGATTTTTTTTTATTTTTTTTTAATCAAATTCTTATAAATTATTACTGAAGATCAAAGTACCCAACTAATTAAAACTATTTGAAAGTAAAACAAATGAAGAAACTCGGATTTGAAGCATTATTTTGAAATCACCCTTCATTTAACCCGGTGTAATCATAAAATATTTCTGCTCTGCAGGGTTAAAACATCTGTTATTCAACCCTAAACACCAGAAAAAACTTTAACCCTAAAATAGCCGAAAAATATTTTTTTTTGGTTTTTTTTTTTTTTGAAAATGCTCAAATCAAAAAACTTTATGTTTTTTTGGGTTCCCCATGTGGTGTAGATTCTCCAGTTTCCCGCTTGTACTACGAGTTTCCGGAGTTTATATATATATATATATATATATGTTGAATAATGTTCTCGGTTTACCCGCGTAAAGTAGTCCTTAAAAGGACTTTTTAATTTCTGACGTTTCGGACAGATCTCACTGTCCATCTTCAGAGGCCTTATGTCCTGAATTTCGTCTCAAACTGAACGCTTTCGCGTGTCTGTTCGGTCCGGAAGTCAAGATACAAGTGGGTGCTTATCAATTCTTATGTCTAGGACGAAGTATGCGTGTTGATAGTGATTTGACGGTAGAGGGGGTGGGGGCGGGGTTGGCAATATCAAGCAGTATGTGTGTAGCGACCTGATTGGGTTGTTTTGAACTTGTTGGAAGTGTTTCTGAGAATTTTGGAAATGTCGGTTTTGGGTTATTTTGGTCAATTATAACTTTCCAGGTGTTGGGAATTCTAATTGAGTCATTTCTGGTATTCATATTATTTTTATGTTTATGAATTTCAATTGCTTCGCGGTAAATTCTTTTTGGCTCATTGTATATGCTAGCTATTGTTGTGGTATTATTAAAGTCCATTTTATGACCTTCATTAAGGACATGTTGTACTATGGATGAAGTTAAGCGTTTATTAGTGACATCTACCTTGTGTTCTGCAATTCTACATGATATTTTTCTGTTACACCGTCCAATATACACCTTTTCACATGCCCCACAAGGTATTTTATAAATACCATGAGACTCAAATGGAATGTGGTCTTTCGGACTTCTTAATAGAGATGAGATTTTATTTTCCGATTTATAAATTGTTTTGATTTTATTGCTTTTGAGGATACGACTAATTTTATCTGTTGAGCCTTTGATGTATGGGAGAATCGCTATAGAAAGGGGGGGTTCTTCTTCCGTTTCAGGATCAGTTTTTTTTTGCGTCTATTTATGGATTTGTCTATTAAATATTTGGAGAAGCCATTTGCTTGAAGAGCGCTGCTAAGAAGATCTAGTTCTTCGTGAATATGATCTTTGTCCGCTAGTCGTTGTGATCGGGTAACTAAGGTATTTATAACTGATGATAATTGAGATGGATTGTGATTTGAGTAAGCGTTTAAGTATCTATTTGTATGTGTCGGTTTACGATATACGGTATGGCCAAGGCTGCCGTTATTTTTCTTTTTAACTAAAATATCGAGAAATGGGAGACAACCGTTTTCTTCGATTTCCATGGTAAATTTAATATCTTCGTGGATACTGTTCAAATGAATAAGAAAGTTATTTAATTCTTTAATTCCGTGTTGCCAAATAATGAAGGTATCATCTACGTACCGACGCCATAGTGAAGGTTTCAGAGGAGCGCTCTCTAGTGCCTTTACTTCAAAGTACATCATATAAATATTAGCGATTACTGGGCTAAGGGGGGAACCCATGGGAGCCCCAAGGATTTGTTTATGTATTTGTCCCTCAAACTGAAAGTAGGTATTTTTAATGCAATGTTCCGTCAAAGTGATAAAATCAGCAGGAACGTCTAGTTTTGTTTTAATTAACTCTAATGCTTCAACGATTGGTATTTTTGTATACAAAGAGACTACATCGAAGCTAACTAAAATGTCCCCTTTTTTTAGAGTTATATTAGAAATTATTGAAGTAAAGTGCTCAGCATTACGCACGTAAGAATCAGCTTTTTCAACAAAAGGTTGAAAGCGTTGGGCTAGAAATTTTGCTAATTTCTGGGTGGGTGAACCACACGAGCTAACAATAGGCCTGAGGGGTGCGTTAGGTTTATGAATCTTTGGAAGACCATACATTTTTGGACAGCGTGATGACTTTTCTCTGGGGATAAGTATCTTCTTGATTTCATCATCGAGTTTGGAGTTTTGTTGAAAAAGCTGATTCTTACGTGCGTAATGCTGAGCACTTTACTTCAATAATTTCTAATATAACTCTAAAAAAAGGGGACATTTTAGTTAGCTTCGATGTAGTCTCTTTGTTTACAAAAATACCAATCGTTGAAGCATTAGAGTTAATTAAAACAAAACTAGACGTTCCTGCTGATTTTATCACTTTGACGGAACATTGCATTAAAAATACCTACTTTCAGTTTGAGGGACAAATACATAAACAAATCCTTGGGGCTCCCATGGGTTCCCCCCTTAGCCCAGTAATCGCTAATATTTATATGATGTACTTTGAAGTAAAGGCACTAGAGAGCGCTCCTCTGAAACCTTCACTATGGCGTCGGTACGTAGATGATACCTTCATTATTTGGCAACACGGAATTAAAGAATTAAATAACTTTCTTATTCATTTGAACAGTATCCACGAAGATATTAAATTTACCATGGAAATCGAAGAAAACGGTTGTCTCCCATTTCTCGATATTTTAGTTAAAAAGAAAAATAACGGCAGCCTTGGCCATACCGTATATCGTAAACCGACACATACAAATAGATACTTAAACGCTTACTCAAATCACAATCCATCTCAATTATCATCAGTTATAAATACCTTAGTTACCCGATCACAACGACTAGCGGACAAAGATCATATTCACGAAGAACTAGATCTTCTTAGCAGCGCTCTTCAAGCAAATGGCTTCTCCAAATATTTAATAGACAAATCCATAAATAGACGCAAAAAAAAACTGATCCTGAAACGGAAGAAGAACCCCCCCTTTCTATAGCGATTCTCCCATACATCAAAGGCTCAACAGATAAAATTAGTCGTATCCTCAAAAGCAATAAAATCAAAACAATTTATAAATCGGAAAATAAAATCTCATCTCTATTAAGAAGTCCGAAAGACCACATTCCATTTGAGTCTCATGGTATTTATAAAATACCTTGTGGGGCATGTGAAAAGGTGTATATTGGACGGTGTAACAGAAAAATATCATGTAGAATTGCAGAACACAAGGTAGATGTCACTAATAAACGCTTAACTTCATCCATAGTACAACATGTCCTTAATGAAGGTCATAAAATGGACTTTAATAATACCACAACAATAGCTAGCATATACAATGAGCCAAAAAGAATTTACCGCGAAGCAATTGAAATTCATAAACATAAAAATAATATGAATACCAGAAATGACTCAATTAGAATTCCCAACACCTGGAAAGTTATAATTGACCAAAATAACCCAAAACCGACATTTCCAAAATTCTCAGAAACACTTCCAACAAGTTCAAAACAACCCAATCAGGTCGCTACACACATACTGCTTGATATTGCCAACCCCGCCCCCACCCCCTCTACCGTCAAATCACTATCAACACGCATACTTCGTCCTAGACATAAGAATTGATAAGCACCCACTTGTATCTTGACTTCCGGACCGAACAGACACGCGAAAGCGTTCAGTTTGAGACGAAATTCAGGACATAAGGCCTCTGAAGATGGACAGTGAGATCTGTCCGAAACGTCAGAAATTAAAAAGTCCTTTTAAGGACTACTTTACGCGGGTAAACCGAGAACATTATTCTACATCTTACACCCGTGAAAACCTTAACCATAACATATATATATATATATATATATTGTCCTCTTCCCGTATTATGTTGATCCAGTAAGAAGTTGTTAGACTAAGTTGATCCACCTTTAACACCATATAACTTGGCTATTATGGAATACATCTGAATGAATTGACAACAGTGGTACAATAATTATCAATGTTGCCAGTTTGCCAGAAAAACCATTTGATATACTGTTAATAAAATTTTCAAAATTTGTATGGAAATCGGATGCATAATTTATGTTGATCTACCCAAATTGGCATACTTATGTTGATCTCATATATATTGATCTATTCCCGTAGTATGTTGATCCAGGTAAGAAGTTATTAGACAAAGTTGATCTGTGTCCCTATATATGGTTTTACTAAATGAACCAATCAAGGGGCAATCGGTGGACTGTTCATCACAAGGTTTTATGTGATTCCGTAATCTTTTGTGATATTGAACTCAAAGTATTAGTCTCTAGAGTCGAATATCGCATGAAATGACTGTGAAATGGTACCGTTTCAAATCAAAATGACGTGTGTTGCTTGAATTGTTTATAAGAAATGTATGCGTATTTAGATCGAAACGAAAATTTCGCAAAAACAAATCCATAAAAAAATCATAACTTAGCAGGGGTACACGGGTTCATAGGGTGAGGTTTGTCTAGGTCCTGGCGGCGGATGCGTTTTCCCATCTACTGCGTGGCGGGCCGGATCGAAATAAACTGGTTGAGGGATACCTTTCGACCACAAAAATCCAAAATGGCGGCAAAAGGAATAATGTTATGTAGGAAATTTTGAACCTGTATCTTTTACCATCTCTCCTAATTACGCTTCGTGACTTAGTAGGGGAGGCCGGGTTCTTGGTTATAATGGGTAATTAATGGATGGTTGGACGCGGTTGGAGCTAACTAAAAACTGTCCAAAGAAGCGAAGCTAGCAGTCCACAATGGAGCAGTGGCGGCCGGTGGTCAAAATATGTGGGGGTTCACCGGATTACAACATTAAGTCATAAAATAAATTAAATAAAGGTACATACCTATTTATAAAGAAGTTCTATTCTCTGTTCATTTTGTTTAGCAAAGACCTCTATCAATGCTTAACACTGATAGTGCGTTCAGTCTGTCCTGGCTCAACGTGTTAAAAGATTTTATTCTTTTTAACGTTGAGAAACATCTTTAGCTTTCAACTGAGGTCATTCCAAAGGTCACGAATGGTGCAAAAGTTTTAGTAATTTCACAGTCTCGGGAAAGTCTTCTAATAAACAAGTACTATAAAAAAGTTGTAAAATTGATAAAGCGCCGTTAGCTTTTGAAAAATCGTCGCGGGCGTAAATTGCACAGAGTTTACCTTTTAGGTACTGAACTTTATTTAGGAAGTCATACGTTTTAAGCGTCACATTGAAATCATGTTCTGGGAAATTTGACCTGTATCGATTTTTATTAAATAGCTCATTATGGTGTTTACCTTAGGCACGGTAGCCTGAATCCAATTGCATTCTGATGTCAACTTTTCGTAAAACCTTTAAGCTCAAAACTTTTTGTAAATGTAAATGATAAGAATTATGTTTTTTGATTTTTTCAGAAAGGTGAGTTACATCAGTAACACCGCTGATTGTCCAAACTGAATCAACATCGTAAATTAAACACGTAAAACAAAATAAACTATTCAATTGATCACATGCACAGAGCTACAAGCTTTGTTATACATTGTTTTGTTAAATGATCGAGTAAACTTCTTCGATCCAGATTTGCACTCTTATTTTATTATCAGTTCAGGTTTTAGGTGGACCGGCATTTTTTATTATCACTTTGTTTTCAAAACTCGACCTATTATTCTTAATGTATTCCACATTCAAACTCATTCTTAATTTATACGTTGAACAAACACAAAAGTAATCATAAATTAGTATAACATGCAATTGATATGCCTTATTAATAATTGATATACAAGATCGATAAAACCTGCAATTAAACTTCAAAACTTTCTCAGAGTAAGAAAAGTTTTAAATTCAAGAGACAATGCCTGGCAACGGCGAGTACTGACTGAACTGATAATAAGTAATCTGACCATCACTAATCTCTTAATGACAAGTTTTATCCTGTATGCTTGTATCGAAGAAGCGTAACATTCGCTGAAAAATAGCAGATGGTAAATTGAAACAACGATATCGACAATAATATCAAACATACGCGTTTTAGTTTAACTTTCTACTGAATAAACCGTTCCTTCTGATGTGGTGGTAAAACTCCGAACGCCGTTCTTGATATGGTATTATTTGCAAAGAATAGTATGTAATGGTATGGACCCATGCTTTCGACTGTTCCACAGAATATGCGACAAAGCAGTTAAATTTTGGATCGCAATCGAAAACGAACTGCTACGAACATAGTCACAAGTCAAAGTCGGTCTGCAAGTTAAGCGCGCTTAATAAGTAGGTACCTTTTGAATGAGATATTATAACCGAACCGAGTTTCGTATTGTGATTAGCCATGTCGGAAATCTTGTTGGTTGTTCGGCGCTCGGGAGCACATATTAGCTGGCCGCCACTGCAATGGAGTGCTGGTACCTACCCTAATATATGGAAATGAGGCATGGAATTGGCAGAAGAAGGCTGAAAGTAGACAGAATATGATGCCATGCCTCACTTCCATATATTATGGTAGGTACCAGCACTCCATTGTGGACTGCTAGCTTCTTTGGACAGTTTTTTGCTATCTCCAACCGCGTTCAATCATCCATTGATTACCCATTTTAAATAATTACCCATTATAATCAAGAACCCGGCCACCCCTACTAAGTCACGAAGCGTAATCAGGAGAGGTGGTAAGAAGTTCAAAATATACCATATAACATTATTCCTTTTGCCGCCATTTTAGATTTTTATGGCCAAAAGGTATCCCTCAACCAGTCTCTTTCGATCCGGCAAGTCCACAATGGAGTGCTGGTACCTACCCTAATATGTGGAAGTGAGCATGAAACTGGCAGAAGAAGGCTGAAAGTAGACTGAATACTGTAGAAATGAGATCCCTGAGGCATATGTGCGGTAAAATCATGTATGACGAAATGTGCGTATGCTGTGTCTATTCTAGGGGTATTTTATTAGAGCCTGTTTATATATGAACGGGTCGTTTCTCCAACTCGTTTTATCGTAAGTCGGCTCGCATGTGGAACGAGCTATCGGCATCTGTTTTTCCTCCTCCATATAATCCGGGCCTCTTTAAGACCCGCATTAATAAATTCATTCCTACAGACCCTACCTTAACCCGCCCCATAACGCTGCCCAACTGGGTGGCGACATAGTTTCTCTGTATTTAACGTGTAAAGACAGGGGCGCTCTAGTGAGATGTGTCACATAAAAAAGTCATACCTCCGAATTTGAATATGGAGACATACAAAATGATCTATATTATAAGTTATAACCAATGAATTCACACAATTTTTATCGATTATCACTTTTTATTAGGATTTAAAAAAAATCGTAAACTTTATAATCACATAACTCTTGAAAAGAAAGTCCCAATGATTGGCATAAATCATTCAAATCGAATAAACATTATTTTTTAAATATTAATATTCTGTTTAAATTATTGTCACATCTTACCGGAAATCGTTATATTTTAAAGTTCTCTAAATAAAATTAAATCTTCTTATTTAAAAGAATTATCTCACATTTAATATTATTTAAACAATATGACCGGAAGTCGGCATCTTTCAGTGGAATATACTAAAAAAACACCACAAGGTGGTTAAAAATGCAATTATATTTAATCAATTTTTTCGATTATATTTTATGTGAAGAATTTTTCACAGAGGCCCAATGAATATTATACAATGAAATCACTTGCTTCATCGGTAGAGGAGACCAAAGCCAATTGAACCAATTTGACTTTAACATTTTCTACGTCTTGCATATAAAGTTTACGAAAAAAATACTTATAATCAACGTCAGACAATTTAACTGCCCACCAAATTCGTATATGATTTTTTTTCAATCTCATATAAATTAAGCTATATTCTCATAAACCAATTGAGTGAAATGCTGCAATGACCCCGACCCCGGGGTTAGTATTAGTTTAATTTAGTTAGGATTAGTTTAAACTTACTCTTCAAAATTTCATTTTTTTTTTAAGTAATACACTATATATCCTCAAGAAAATCTGTTTAATCACGAACCGTAACTACTTGATGTAATAAAAAAAGAAAAACAAATATATGTTAATATCATAGTTTGCTTTAATCTCGATAAAAACAGAAGAAGAAAAAGTTTTTTTTTATGAATGAGATAAAACTTTACCCCAAACAACGTGTAAATATATTAATTAAAATCAAAATATAAACTTCACATTAGGAAAGAGGACAACGAACAAATAATTACATTGACTAAGTGTTACGGACGGACATGTACTTGAGCAAGACTTGGGAGCTGTACTCACAGAAACTTAAAAAAAACTTGGGTTTATTTGTAGTACGGGGTCAATTATTATTATTATTATTATGTAATGAGCAGGCAGCATTCTGCTGATGCGCTCATATCTGATTTTACAACAAGTTTGACAGTAATTGAGTTGTACTGGTATAATTATCCCCCGAAAACATTAAAACGGAAACAATATAAACTACTTTTTTAAAAGAAAGACATACATTCCCGGGTTTCGAATAACCTGGCAATATTTGAAAATCTCCTACTACCACCACAGTCAGCTGAAAATGTTGCTTGTGTTGTGATGGAGGACTTAGCCAGCCCAGGAATTGAACACACTACGCCGCGCCTGGGTGGGACCCAAACGCGATGTCAACTCGGCCACCGACCGGTCTAAAATATGACAGAGATCGCTCCAGTGGATAAGTAATAAAACGTAGTTTATAGGCAGTTTATAAAAAAAAAATTGTCTAAAGAAACAGATACATTTTTAAAACAGTAATAAATAAAGTACATTCTGGAATCGTTAATAAGTCGTTTTGAAATATTTAGCCGTGTTAAGTAATCAATAGTATCCGGAAACGCGGTGGCAAAACGTGGAATTCCATAGCCGTTTTTAATTTATTAAAAATATTTATAAAATCAAAGACAAAACAATTAAATGTATTCTAATCAGGGTGTCGTTATAACAAAAGAACGCCGGCATGGATATATCGCGGCGCGGGCGGCCACGCAGCTGCATTATCTTAACAACGAAGTTTAGGTCTGATCAAATTCACAATAAAGTATTATTTTTTAACGAAATTAGTTTTAATACAGAGAATATCCAAATAAACCTTTTTTGTGTATAAAAACATATCGGCTTCTTTGTCTGGATGTGGTGTGATTTGATTTGTATTTTTTTATGAAACATTATTATGAAGCATCGAAGAATTATCAATATTTAAATAAAAAAATATTGAAGTGTTTTACGCTATCCTCTAGCTGGTATTAGTATAACATGCAGGTGTTCGGTTCTAGACAAACTGTGAAAAAAATCAGCTTCTCATTGGGTGGTCATGTAAAATGAGTGTTATTCATTGATGTATTAATGTCACATGTTAGTCTGCTATTGTTACAATAATATTGAAATTTTGCCATTTTGCCGTGCTAAAAACACTTTATTCAACTTCTCGAAATTAGCTGTAGATTTTTAGTTTTGAATACCACACCAGAGTCCCAACTGCTCCCGTCTGGAGCCAGTGAGACTATGGCATCCTCAATTGGGGTTGTTGTGAGACTGAAGATATTGTGAACCTCGAAGGAGATGAGGAAGTTGGGAGAGTACTTGGCTCTTCAGATCTGGTTGCCAAACACTAATTGTAAAATAGTACAAATTAATTTTAGTAAAATTTATTTGAGCCCGCGACCTTCGGATTGCTAGTCGATAGCCTTACCCCTCGATAACGGAGGCCGTCATTTAGGAACGTTTTAAATTATGTTTTACATTTGAAAGTAGACGTTTATTACAATTTGGGAGGAGGGTATGTGCACCGCCGCCCCGGGAACCATTTATTGGATAACCTACACTTCTGCCATAGGTCTCCCCAAGTTGTTGGATATGTTTGGTGACTTATCAGGTGTGCCCGAGTTTATGGGGTGAGGTATGTGAGGGGCTTGGCGGCGGATGCGCCTGCCTAATAACTGCGTGGTGGGCCGGATCGATTAGTCCTCTTTCAACGCATCGCCTTGCAACGCACTAGGAGAGTTGGATTCTTATGTATATCACTCAATCACACTGAACCCCAGATTACTACCCACCCATCATACCTATTTACTTCCCAGAACCCACTCTCCTTCCTTTCCTTCAAAATTCCCCCAACACAGCATTCACAAAGATGACATAGGCCCTGAGGGTTACGATTTTCCTCAGGGCCTCCTGAGTGGATATGTTGTAAAAAATATAAGAAATAAACAACAATCTCGCTAAACGTTGACGGTGACCTATGGTAGGGGTGTTGGTTATCTAATAAATGGTTCCCGGGGCGGCGGTACACATAATTGTAATAGTTCTCGAGGGCTCTGATGTACAGACATTATGGCTCTTGTTGATTGACGAACATATACTAAAAAATCGTTGGTTGGAATCGTAGCTTGAAATGACTTTAGCCATGTTTAGTAATAAACAAATTAGAATAGATTTTTTAGCAATCATAATTTAAAATTTGTAAAATTTAATTCTCACCAATCTAATCGCCGCAATTTTAATAGGCACATATTATGGATATTACGCTTTGTTTCAACTTAATCATTACAAGAAACTTACGTCGGGAGAGATGGTAAAAGATACATTAAAATAAAATTTTATTCAATCAAAGTTCAAAATTTCTCTTTTAAAATGACCCAGACAAACCTCACCCTATGAACCCGAGCACCCCTGCTAAGTCACGAAACGTAGTAAATGATGTATTAAATTTACAATTTTTGTTTAATCAAGTTCAAAAGATTTTTTTAGCATGGATTTGACGTTTGCGAAAGTTCCATTTCAATATAAATACTCGTGAGGCAGTCTATCCTCTGTAAGTATAAAGTCATTTTCATAGAATATGGATGTACTAACAGGATCTAAAAAGTACGACAACGCGCGCGAAATTGGCGGTTAAGTTACAACGCATGCAAGCCGTCAAGTTTGTCAGAAATATATAGATCAACAAAATAAATCGTGTAAAATGTATATGCGACCGAAAAATGGGCGTGGCTTACAGCTAAATCTCGATGACACAAGTTGATCTGTAGGGATTTACATATGTATGCCAGCTTGGGTAATGGATCAACATATCCGGGGTGGATCAACAAATGCAAACGGATCAACAAATACCTGGCGTACCGTCGCGCGCGATCAACATAGTACGAGAGGGGATAAATATATATATATATATATATATATATATATATATCCCGCTACATTTGTTGCGTCCGACCCCTAAAAATTCCATAGCATTGCAGCGTCCACCGACTTACAGCGTCCGATATACGGACGCTGCAATGTTTTGACCTCAAAATTGGCCAGAACGATGCTTACCCCATGTAGAATCGTATGGCAAAAATTTTTGTGGAAGCAAAAAATGTCTCAGAATGTCTGGAAACGAATATTGAACGTTTGACATTTTGCCGACAGGTTCGCTACACGATGTATATATCGAGCAGTGTATGTTTTTATTCATTTCTACGATCTTGCCGCGTCCACGAAGTAATATAATTTTCGATACATAACGACGATCATGCTGCGTCTACGCATTACATCGTTAGTATTGCGTCCTCAAGACCGATTACGAGTAGATATTATTTTATATACATAACGACGGTCGTGCTGCGTCCACGCATTACGTCGATAGTACTGCGTCCCCGTAGCCGCTCATGAGAATATACTATTTTTAACTCATAATGACAATCATGATGCTTCCATGCATCACGTCGATAGTATTGCGTCCCAGTGAACGATCACGAGTAGATATTATTTTGAATATACAACGATGGTCATGCTGCATCCACGCATTACTTTGATAGTATTGCGTCCCCCTGGCCGATCACGTTGAAATATTATTATGAATACATAACGACGGTCTTGCTGCGTCTACGCATTACGTCGATAGTACTGCGTCCTCGTGGCCATTTGGAGTACATTGTTAAATATTATTTGAGCGTTTGGTTGAGTAAATCATCAGATTTGGCAACATTTGGTTAATTTACAACGATGCCGCTTGATACTCAGAACTAAGAATCGTCTTGCGTGGTTTTTAATGCATAACGACGATTTTGCTGCGTCCACGCATTACTTCGATAGTACTGCGTCCCCATGGCCATTCACGAGTACATTTTTATAAATTATTTGAGCGTTTGGTTGAGTAAATCATCAGATTTGGCAACATTGGGTTAATTTACAACGATGCCGCTTGACACTAAGAACTAAGAAGCATCCTGCGTAGTTTTTAATGCATAACGACGATCGTGATGCGTTTACGCATTACGTTGGTAGTATTGCGTCCGTTGTTGTTTTTTTTAAAAGAAAAAGCTTTTTTTTTGGGAGCGAAACCCGGTCGGCACAAAGTATAAAAAATAAAAGTGGTGTTTACAAAGTTATTGTTTTATTTTAAATTAAATATTGTTGTCAATTAAAAAAACAATTTATAAGTTCCCGAATATTATCTGAATATAAAATAAATCTTATAGAATAAAATAAAAACCTCAAGATATGAATTGAAATCTAGCAAGAATATCGTAACACAAATTGTGAGGATTATTATTAATACATTCATAGAATTATAAATATATATATTTTATCACACCTTCATAAATGCAATGAAAACTTTAACTTAAATGAAATCAACAAAAAATCAAAATATAGAAGAATACGTATGTGAAACATACAGCGAATGCACTAAAATCTAGAACAATATAATAAATCTACTAACAATCTTGCACTTAAACATAAGGAGTATAATTTGAAACATGGACGAACTTCTGGTTTACCTATGTATTTAACATTATGTCCACAACCAGATTTTTTAATACTATCCGAGGCACACTCGCATGCAATACATAAAAATATACCAAGTATTCCAAACTACAAACAATATGTCACAAATTATCACAAAAATAAAAGTAGTGGAATTGTAGTCTATGCTAAAGAAAAATTTACTGATATCAATGTTAACGAAATACCAATATGTAACGCAAACTGTTTGTCAATTAATGAATCTAAATAATTAGCCAATTAATATAATCGCATGTATCGAATACATAGCTCGTTAAACCCTTATAATCCAGTAGGTATCCAAGCGATTCCTTCAGAAACTTGATCAGGGTGCTTAGGCTGTGAACATCTTGTAATAATTATCGATAATAACATCAAATGGAAAAGTCAAATAAACTCCACAGTAGACAGAATGAGAAAACTCATCTTTATGTTTTTTAGACTTAGAAATACTGTATCATTAAAAATACTTAAAGGTATTTATTTTGCACTTGCACATTCTACACTACTACAATATGAAATCGTGGTTTGCGGGGGGGGGGGGTGTGTATAAATCATACCTACGTCCACTTGTGACAATTCAAAAAATATTAATAAAAATCATATTTAAAAAAGCCATATAACTATCCAACAATAAATGTTTTCCAAGGTTTCCCGGTTCCCCTTCTCACAAAAATTTATGACAAAAATACTCGTACATTAAGAACTTCAATTACATAAAGATTTATTTGATAAAAATAATATTCCATAGTTAATTTTAAGCTAAATAATTATTTATATTGGAGGACTAACCGTACCACTAGTTCGAACTACAACAGCAAAACATCATTATTTATTTAACGGTATAAAATTATTCAATAAATTACTCCTGGATATATCTGAGGAAAATTATGACAGTTACAAAAAAAAACAATTTAAAATTCTCTAATACAACCTAATAAATTTTCTTATTGTTTTAAATTATTTATTTATTTATTTTATTTCAGGGAAATCAACAGTTTACAATGTGGTTCATTTATACACGTGTAATTTACCTAACTGAGAAACCAATTGCAGATTTCCGCAATATTCTATTCAATTATGTATGTAAAAATTTAAAAACTATACTTACAAGAACTAAAAAATATTAAATTTATCGAAGAAAGCAAACACTTAGTGGCTTGACATTATACAAAATGAAACAAATACTTTGTTTTAAACCACTTTATATTTATTTATATTTCGTCGACCGGTTTGGATTGAACCCAAATATTGTATAAAATAAATATAAAGTGGTTTAAAACATAGTATTGTTTCATTTTGTAAAAAATATAACGTTATTCAAGAGGGAGATTATTATAACATGAGATTATTTTAACTGGAGATTATTATAACAGGAGATTATTAAAACAGAAGATTATTATAACGTAATACTACATAATATATGTCATTACATAATATAATAACATTTTATGCAGTTTGGTACACGTTTAATACATTTTTAATATAGTTTTTATATTTATTTTGGTTACATCGAAGATAGAATCAGAGAGAATGTTATTATACATATGTTGAACATATTCTTCTAAGCCAAGCATTTTTATTTTACTAGATTACATGAGCGTATGTGCCGTGTAGGTACTTTCAAATCAATTCTGCTTAATAAACTCCACATATTATGTTTCTGCTTATCATTCCTTGGTATTATTTATAACTAACCTGTTTTTATTACTTTTATTGTATTTTCTTGTAAGGCTATTAATAGTTTTTGTAATAATATTTGCAATATAAATATGTAAAAATATATTGTTGTCCTCTCCTAAGCACAAGCATCTTACTTATCAGAAAAGTGATTTAAATATTATTTAATATTATGTTGTAAATATTGTAACACTAAAGATGTTAAGAAAAAAAAAAAAAAATTCATTTTGAACTTAATGGTATTAATAAGTTTAACTCATTAATTAAAATATTGCAATTTGAGGTTGAACTAATTAAGTTAAATATAAAAACAGATATTATTATATTGAATACGTAACGACAGAAGTTCTGCGTCGATGGTATTGTATCCTCGTGACCAATCACGAGTAGATATTATTTTGTATACATAACGACGGCCGTGCTGCGTCCACGCATTTCGTCGATAGTATTGCGTCCCCATGGCCGTTGGCGAATTTGTACATTTTTATGTATTGTTTGAGTCCTTGGTGAAGCAAAACCCCAGATTTGGCAACATTCAGTTCATTTACAACGTTGCCACTTAGCACTCAGAACTAAAAAGCGCCTTGCGCGGGTGGACATTTTTGTAAGATGGTTTACAGTGGACGGTAAATTGATATCCCGACCTAAAAATGTCCGACCGCCCTCTGCAATGGAGCGAACTGGCGCGTTATGAAATGATACATTTTTACTAAGGATATCGTTGTAAAAAAATTGTCGCACGCCTGCGCCCAGTAGGTACGTTTGTGTACAAGGTGCAACAAGATATTCATTAAAACTTCTCACTATCAATAGACAGTTTGTTGTTAGGTCTGGTGTGTTTCTGGATGTCAAAAAAATAAAACATAAATATATATACATATATTTTTTATATACCGCACAAGAGTCTCAACCGCTCCCGTCTGGAACAGCGAGACTGTGGCATCCCCAATCTGAGTACTAGGGTAAAGGTATTGGGGAGGGGAAGAAGATGGGGAAGACAAATGTAGAAAAGTACCTGGCTATTTATATCTGGTCACCAAACACGGCAAAAGCTTGGAAATAACGTTTCCATTCGGAATGGTGGTCACACACCAGGGCGATACTGAGAGTATATTTCAATCTGGAACGTGCTGCAAACACACTTTATATTTTGTTTAATGTATTAATTGTGAAATAACACAAACAAATAAAAATTTATTTGCGCACGCCGGGTTTGACCGTCAGATTACGGGCTTAGGATTGCGAGTCGAGAGTCTTATCTCTCAACCACAGATGCTGTAATTAATTAATTAATTCACTATGAACGTGAAAACTTCACTAGAAAAGTAAGAAATATTTTGTGTTGTTTATTTATTTGTTAATTTATTTATTACACCTAATAGACGTTTACATTCTAGTTTAATAGTTGAGTATCGCAGTTATTATAAATTCTTCAAAATTAAAACAATAGAGAAAACAAAATAGAATGAAAAAAAAAATGTTACAACAAAAGCGTATAATAAAATAAGATACATTGGTAAAAATGATGAGAAGTCTCACATAAGTAGATATTCAAAATAAAGAAAAGATTGCAAAAATTATAGATGTCTTTTTGTCTCGATATATAAAAGAATTAAAATAAACAATATTTATATTGATTATTTTTAAGGTGAAATATATCTCCCATATCAGAATAAGTCATGAAATCCTAAGGGGTTTAATAATATAAGGGGCATAACAACGGCCTAAATTTACCTTTTGAAACTCTCAAAACAAATCCAAGAGTCTTAAGGGCCGTATATACGGAAGACGTAAAAATTAAATCGACCCTCAAAACGCCATGTAACAAACAAATAATATACACTCGGACGCAAGAATATATTATTCAGTATGGACGTGAAACCTTTATTAGAATAGTCAGCAATATACGGCAGACGTAACAATTAAATTAAAGTGAACGGACGTGAAACCTATATTAAAAGGAACCTTCAATATACAAAAAATATACACCCGGACGTGAGTATGTACGTGACGCTAGAAATGTATGAGAGTGTAATAAACATCAAAACCTGCATTATTATGAATATTAAAAAAATATGATATTAGCGATTATCGTGAGTAAAACATAGTGCAATATTCACAAAAACAATCTAAAAAAAAGAACTAGAAGTGCTGGACGCCCAAAGACGGATTTACGCACGGACGCAATAAATGTTGTGGGACCTATATATATATATATATATATATATATATATTTATCCCCTCTCGTACTATGTTGATCTCGCGCGACGGTACGCCAGGTATTTGTTGATCCGTTTGCATTTGTTGATCCACCCCGGATATGTTGATCCATTACCCAAGCTGGCATACATATGTAAATCCCTACAGATCAACTTGTGTCATCGAGATTTAGCTGTAAGCCACGCCCATTTTTCGGTCGCATATACATTTTACACGATTTATTTTGTTGATCTATATATTTCTGACAAACTTGACGGCTTGCATGCGTTGTAACTTAACCGCCAATTTCGCGCGCGTTGTCGTACTTTTTAGATCCTGTTAGTACATCCATATTCTATGAAAATGACTTTATACTTACAGAGGATAGACTGCCTCACGAGTATTTATATTGAAATGGAACTTTCGCAAACGTCAAATCCATGCTAAAAAAATCTTTTGAACTTGATTAAACAAAAATTGTAAATTTAATACATCATTTACTACGTTTCGTGACTTAGCAGGGGTGCTCGGGTTCATAGGGTGAGGTTTGTCTGGGTCATTTTAAAAGAGAAATTTTGAACTTTGATTGAATAAAATTTTATTTTAATGTATCTTTTACCATCTCTCCCGACGTAAGTTTCTTGTAATGATTAAGTTGAAACAAAGCGTAATATCCATAATATGTGCCTATTAAAATTGCGGCGATTAGATTGGTGAGAATTAAATTTTACAAATTTTAAATTATGATTGCTAAAAAATCTATTCTAATTTGTTTATTACTAAACATGGCTAAAGTCATTTCAAGCTACGATTCCAACCAACGATTTTTTAGTATATGTTCGTCAATCAACAAGAGCCATAATGTCTGTACATCAGAGCCCTCGAGAACTATTACAATTATGTGTACCGCCGCCCCGGGAACCATTTATTAGATAACCAACACCCCTACCATAGGTCACCGTCAACGTTTAGCGAGATTGTTGTTTATTTCTTATATTTTTTACAACATATCCACTCAGGAGGCCCTGAGGAAAATCGTAACCCTCAGGGCCTATGTCATCTTTGTGAATGCTGTGTTGGGGGAATTTTGAAGGAAAGGAAGGAGAGTGGGTTCTGGGAAGTAAATAGGTATGATGGGTGGGTAGTAATCTGGGGTTCAGTGTGATTGAGTGATATACATAAGAATCCAACTCTCCTAGTGCGTTGCAAGGCGATGCGTTGAAAGAGGACTAATCGATCCGGCCCACCACGCAGTTATTAGGCAGGCGCATCCGCCGCCAAGCCCCTCACATACCTCACCCCATAAACTCGGGCACACCTGATAAGTCACCAAACATATCCAACAACTTGGGGAGACCTATGGCAGAAGTGTAGGTTATCCAATAAATGGTTCCCGGGGCGGCGGTGCACATACCCTCCTCCCAAATTGTAATAAACGTCTACTTTCAAATGTAAAACATAATTTAAAACGTTCCTAAATGACGGCCTCCGTTATCGAGGGGTAAGGCTATCGACTAGCAATCCGAAGGTCGCGGGCTCAAATAAATTTTACTAAAATTAATTTGTACTATTTTACAATTAGTGTTTGGCAACCAGATCTGAAGAGCCAAGTACTCTCCCAACTTCCTCATCTCCTTCGAGGTTCACAATATCTTCAGTCTCACAACAACCCCAATTGAGGATGCCATAGTCTCACTGGCTCCAGACGGGAGCAGTTAGGACTCTGGTGTGGTATTCAAAACTAAAAATCTACAGCTAATTTCGAGAAGTTGAATAAAGTGTTTTTAGCACGGCAAAATGGCAAAATTTCAATATTATTGTAACAATAGCAGACTAACATGTGACATTAATACATCAATGAATAACACTCATTTTACATGACCACCCAATGAGAAGCTGATTTTTTTCACAGTTTGTCTAGAACCGAACACCTGCATGTTATACTAATACCAGCTAGAGGAGAGCGTAAAACACTTCAATATTTTTTTATTTAAATATTGATAATTCTTCGATGCTTCATAATAATGTTTCATAAAAAAATACAAATCAAATCACACCACATCCAGACAAAGAAGCCGATATGTTTTTATACACAAAAAAGGTTTATTTGGATATTCTCTGTATTAAAACTAATTTCGTTAAAAAATAATACTTTATTGTGAATTTGATCAGACCTAAACTTCGTTGTTAAGATAATGCAGCTGCGTGGCCGCCCGCGCCGCGATATATCCATGTCGGCGTTTTTTTGTTATAACGACACCCTGATTAGAATACATTTAATTGTTTTGTCTTTGATTTTATAAATATTTTTAATAAATTAAAAACGGCTATGGAATTCCACGTTTTGCCACCGCGTTTCCGGATACTATTGATTACTTAACACGGCTAAATATTTCAAAACGACTTATTAACGATTCCAGAATGTACTTTATTTATTACTGTTTTAAAAATGTATCTGTTTCTTTAGACAATTTTTTTTTATAAACTGCCTATAAACTACGTTTTATTACTTATCCACTGGAGCGATCTCTGTCATATTTTAGACCGGTCGGTGGCCGAGTTGACATCGCGTTTGGGTCCCACCCAGGCGCGGCGTAGTGTGTTCAATTCCTGGGCTGGCTAAGTCCTCCATCACAACACAAGCAACATTTTCAGCTGACTGTGGTGGTAGTAGGAGATTTTCAAATATTGCCAGGTTATTCGAAACCCGGGAATGTATGTCTTTCTTTTAAAAAAGTAGTTTATATTGTTTCCGTTTTAATGTTTTCGGGGGATAATTATACCAGTACAACTCAATTACTGTCAAACTTGTTGTAAAATCAGATATGAGCGCATCAGCAGAATGCTGCCTGCTCATTACATAATAATAATAATAATAATTGACCCCGTACTACAAATAAACCCAAGTTTTTTTAAAGTTTCTGTGAGTACAGCTCCCAAGTCTTGCTCAAGTGCATGTCCGTCCGTAACACTTAGTCAATGTAATTATTTGTTCGTTGTCCTCTTTCCTAATGTGAAGTTTATATTTTGATTTTAATTAATATATTTACACGTTGTTTGGGGTAAAGTTTTATCTCATTCATAAAAAAAACTTTTTCTTCTTCTGTTTTTATCGAGATTAAAGCAAACTATGATATTAAAATATATTTGTTTTTCTTTTTTTATTACATCAAGTAGTTACGGTTCGTGATTAAACAGATTTTCTTGAGGATATATAGTGTATTACGTTAAAAATAATTGAAATTTTGAAGAGTAAGTTTAAACTAATTATAAAAACTGCTTTTCGTCATCGAAGTTATTGAAATTGGACAACTATGTGCCTAAATTCTACATTTCAATCAACATTCCGTTAATGCTGCAATGACCCCGGGGTCGGGGTCATTGCAGCATTTCACTCAATTGGTTTATGAGTATATAGCTTAATTTATATGAGATTGAAAAAAAATCGTATACGAATTTGGTGGGCAGTTAAATTGTCTGACGTTGATTATAAGTATTTTTATCGTAAACTTTATATGCAAGACGTAGAAAATGTTAAAGTCAAATTGGTTCAATTGGCTTTGGTCTCCTCTACCGATGAAGCAAGTGATTTCATTGTATAATATTCATTGGGCCTCTGTGAAAAATTCTTCACATAAAATATAATCGAAAAAATTGATTAAATATAATTGCATTTGTAACCACCTTGTGGTGTTTTTTCACTGAAAGATGCCGACTTCCGGTCATATTGTTTAAATAATATTAAATGTGAGATAATTCTTTTAAATAAGAAGATTTAATTTTATTTAGAGAACTTTAAAATATAACGATTTCCGGTAAGATGTGACAATAATTTATACAGAATATTAATATTTAAAAAATAATGTTTATTCGATTTGAATGATTTATGCCAATCATTGGGACTTTCTTTTCAAGAGTTATGTGATTATAAAGTTTACGATTTTTTTTAAATCCTAATAAAAAGTGATAATCGATAAAAATTGGGTGAATTCATTGGTTATAACTTATAATATAGATCATTTTGTATGTCTCCATATTCAAATTCGGAGGTATGATTTTTTTATGTGACACATCTCACTAGAGCGCCCCTGTCTTTACACGTTAAATACAGAGAAACTATGTCGCCACCCAGTTGGGCAGCGTTATGGGGCGGGTTAAGGTAGGGTCTGTAGGAATGAATTTATTAATGCGGGTCTTAAAGAGGCCCGGATTATATGGAGGAGGAAAAACAGATGCCGATAGCTCGTTCCACATGCGAGCCGACTTACGATAAAACGAGTTGGAGAAACGACCCGTTCATATATAAACAGGCTCTAATAAAATACCCCTAGAATAGACACAGCATACGCACATTTCGTCATACATGATTTTACCGCACATATGCCTCAGGGATCTCATTTCTACAGTATTCAGTCTACTTTCAGCCTTCTTCTGCCAGTTTCATGCTCACTTCCACATATTAGGGTAGGTACCAGCACTCCATTGTGGACTTGCCGGATCGAAAGAGACTGGTTGAGGGATACCTTTTGGCCATAAAAATCTAAAATGGCGGCAAAAGGAATAATGTTATATGGTATATTTTGAACTTCTTACCACCTCTCCTGATTACGCTTCGTGACTTAGTAGGGGTGGCCGGGTTCTTGATTATAATGGGTAATTATTTAAAATGGGTAATCAATGGATGATTGAACGCGGTTGGAGATAGCAAAAAACTGTCCAAAGAAGCTAGCAGTCCACAATGGAGTGCTGGTACCTACCCTAATATATGGAAGTGAGGCATGGCATCATATTCTGTCTACTTTCAGCCTTCTTCTGCCAATTCCATGCCTCATTTCCATATATTAGGGTAGGTACCAGCACTCCATTGTGGACTGCTAGCTTCGCTTCTTTGGACAGTTTTTAGTTAGCTCCAACCGCGTCCAACCATCCATTAATTACCCATTATAACCAAGAACCCGGCCTCCCCTACTAAGTCACGAAGCGTAATCAGGAGAGATGGTAAAAGATACAGGTTCAAAATTTCCTACATAACATTATTCCTTTTGCCGCCATTTTGGATTTTTGTGGTCGAAAGGTATCCCTCAACCAGTTTATTTCGATCCGGCCCGCCACGCAGTAGATGGGAAAACGCATCCGCCGCCAGGACCTAGACAAACCTCACCCTATGAACCCGTGTACCCCTGCTAAGTTATGATTTTTTTATGGATTTGTTTTTGCGAAATTTTCGTTTCGATCTAAATACGCATACATTTCTTATAAACAATTCAAGCAACACACGTCATTTTGATTTGAAACGGTACCATTTCACAGTCATTTCATGCGATATTCGACTCTAGAGACTAATACTTTGAGTTCAATATCACAAAAGATTACGGAACCACATAAAACCTTGTGATGAACAGTCCACCGATTGCCCCTTGATTGGTTCATTTAGTAAAACCATATATAGGGACACAGATCAACTTTGTCTAATAACTTCTTACCTGGATCAACATACTACGGGAATAGATCAATATATATGAGATCAACATAAGTATGCCAATTTGGGTAGATCAACATAAATTATGCATCCGATTTCCATACAAATTTTGAAAATTTTATTAACAGTATATCAAATGGTTTTTCTGGCAAACTGGCAACATTGATAATTATTGTACCACTGTTGTCAATTCATTCAGATGTATTCCATAATAGCCAAGTTATATGGTGTTAAAGGTGGATCAACTTAGTCTAACAACTTCTTACTGGATCAACATAATACGGGAAGAGGACAATATATATATATATATATATATATTAAAAAGACTCACTATGTGCTATTCGGGAATAGGAAAGGACAACGCCTAAACATTTCCCTGGGAATAAACAAACTGGAACAAACAGATGTCGCGAAGTATCTAGGACTTTTAATTGACTCACGGCTTACATGAAAAAACCATTTTGACCATGTTAAATCAAAGATTGCTCCAGTGACTTGTGTAATGTACAGGCTACGTAGATTGCTTCCCACAGCCATACTGCGATCATTGTACTATGCTATGATTCACTCACACTTGGCGTATCTTTCGAGTATCTGGGGCTTTGCTACCAAAAAAATGATATCGGAGGTGCAAATAATCCAAAATAGAGCCATGCGTAACATTTTTGGCTTGCCTTGGGATATACCTGTTAAAGATATTTACCGTCACGCACTTGTTTTGCTATTTAAGATGGTTCCTAACTTTGAGATCACAAACACCATTTTAAATATTATTCAGTGTAACACCCACACAAATATAAAACTGAGCTATAACAACGATGTTCACCAATATAATACACGACAACACAACAAACTACATATATCGAAAATACACTCAACAAAGTTCGGACTGAAATCATTAGAATATATTGCCTACACTAACTATAACAAATTGCCTAAAGAATTAAGACAAGTATATGCCTCTAATAAATCTCGAAACGATATATTGAAATCCTATTTTTTCAAATGTTATTTGGAAAACGAGTCATAAGTAGCTACAAACTCTGTTCTGATAGCCGTCCTAATTATCTCCAAATACCAAACTTTGTACATCCAGAGATGATGGGCTTTTTTAATCTTCTCATGTATTTTGAATGTAAAACATCTTGTATTAGGTGTGTTTATTTTTGAGCCCGTACTTTTTAATGTATTTTCCTGATTTTGTTTTTATGCATTTCTATAGTCCATCATTGAGGATACTTTTTTAACTTTTTGACACCAACAGTACATAAATCAAATGAGTGATTATAATAATTCATATAGTCTTATAAGACAATTTTTTTTGTGACATATCTGTAAAGTGATTCTTCATATGTTGTGTCTGTATGTTGCCTCTGTGAAATGTTTTGTAAATGTTTTCTTCATACATTGTGTCTGCACATTGGGTTGGGTTGGATCTAATTTTTCTGTACAGAACTCTTTTTTTTATTTTTTTACTCTTCTATTTCAAAACTACCAATTGGCGATCCCTTAATGAGTTTGATAACTCATGGGAATGCAACATCGTTTGTTGTATGTTTAAAAACAAAAAAAAAACTAATTATTTTTTTTTGAATTCATTTTTTGAGATGTATTATAGTGAAAAAAAGTTTTTTTTCACCATAATACATCTGTTTTTATTAATAAAAAGTTTAAAAAATGGTTTTACTGAGGATTAAAACTTCCTCCCCGGGGACAGGAGTCAACCGCGCTGACAACTGAGCCAAATCCCAATTTGGAAGGACCAACATTAATTGCTTATATTACCTGTTGTAATGTCATAAAATGTTCAATAAATGCGTACATGTCCACGTGTGTGTATTGCCATTAGAATGTATTATCATCGACAACGAGTCTATCTGCCGAGTTTCAGCTCAATTGGGTGTCGGGTAGTGGGTTAATTTCCACTTCCGAGATTCCTAACTACAAAATAACTGTTTTACCGAGGAGTAAACATTCCTCCAAGGGGACTGGAGTCAACTACTGCTGCAGTCAAATTTTGCTACATTTGATTTTGATTGCGTCTAAGGTTGAACACCTGCAAGTTTGATGACCCCTTTTCCAAATCATAATGTTTACCAGTTGAAAAATCTAAAAATCTTGTTACCAGGCAGCAAGAAGACTGAATCTAACCTGAGACGGTTCGATGACCCTATTTTCTGAAACGAAATCAAAGTGTTGATGAGGCAGTCGCTGGGCGAGATTGTTATTGACACTAAAAATACCTGCCTTTTGAAAAATGTAAACATGTTTTTGCAAGCTGACGTCACACAAACGCTGGCTAGAGAAATTATAAATAGCTAAAAACACCACTAAATTCGGCAGTCAAAATTCAAAAATTAACACGAGTGGACGGTAACATCAGCTGAGCCAGACGCATCTGTCATCATTACAATAATGAGGCGTCTCCGTGTGCCGGCTCTTATAATCAAATGACCATGCTGCCGCTGATCACCTAGAAACTGACCAATCCCTGCTGCATTGATGTTGACAACCTAGAGGCTGATGAATTCCTCCTGGCTACCGACTGAACCAGTCACAGATGCTGACAACCTAAAGGCTGACGAATACCTACTGGCTACTGACTGAACTGCCCACTGCCGGCGATCACCTAGAGGCTGGCCAATCCCTGCTGCATTGATGCTGAAAACCTAGAGGCTGGCCAATTCTTCCTGGCTACCGACTAAATTAGCCATTGATTCTGAAAACCTAGAAGCCGGCCAATTCTTCCTGGCTACCAACTGAATTAGCCATTGATGCTGAAAACCTAGAAGCCGGACAATTCTTTCTAGTTAACAACTGAATTAGTTTGTAGCCAGGAAGAATTGTCCGGCTTCTAGGTTTTCAGCGTCAATGGCTAATTCAGTTGGTAGCCAGGAAGAATTGGCCGGCTTCTAGGTTTTCAGCATCAATTCTTCCTGGCTACCGACTGAATTAGCCATTGATGCTGAAGCTTAGAGGCTGGCCGATTCCTGCTGGCTACCAATTGAAATGGCCACTGCTCCAGCAGTCGCCTACGCCATTTGCTGTATCGTATCACAATGTGTTCCAATCTGAAATTATCGCTTAAAGGATTCCGATTGTATCAGTTTTCTATCTGTGTTTTAAATCCCAGTTGTATTAAAATAATATAACTATTTCTTGTGAATTGGGTTGGCTGTAGAAAATATGAAGTACCTATAAGCTACACCCCTTTGTATGTTCTGTATACCAGTACAATACTTAAATGTGAATTTTGATTCAAATCGTCTTTCTTTTATGATGGTTTGGATAGAACACCTCACGGTGTTTTACTTAAATCATTACCCAGGTTGAGGACTGATTTTTTACCTGTGCTTATTATTTACAGTCTTTTCTTGTGCAAGCAAACACGTCCCGTACACCACTTATGTGCCACCAAAATGCATTATTTCCGACAGCGAGACCATCTGCCGAGTTTCAGCTCGATCGGATGTCGGGTAGTGGGTTTTTTCCACTTCCAAGAATCCACTTCATTGATACATTCTTTCAAGAAAAGTGAATTTAAAAAAGAAGTATTGAGACGATATAATATTTTGGTCATGAGAAATAATAATACCGGAAAAAGACAAGCTTACACGAAGTTTGAGAACTAAAAATGCTGCGAGCGAAAGTTATTTAAACACGGAAAAAACTGTTAAAAAAACTGGCACAGATCTGACGTCTGTCTGTTGCCACGCTCCGCGGTCTTCTGACGAAATCCTAGAATTCAATACAATTTTTCACTCAAAAAATTATTACATAAGCGCCGAAGTGGATTTTGTTTTTTTGTGGATAAATTAATAAAAACGGAAAAAAAGTTAATCAAGTAAATAAATAAATAAGATAGCAAATAAACATAGTCACATAAAAGTATTTTTGGAAAATTGTTTCTTATACGAGTTCACAGTTAACTCTTGAAAAAGAAATCTATTTAGTAGTTTACGCTTATATTTTTCATGACGTAATTAAAATTTTTATTTTAATTCTGATCAAGCCAAGCGATAGATCAGGCTTCAATGTATCCATAGTATATTTTTGGTATTGATAACCTATACCAATTTGTAGTATAGATTAATCTAAATAGCTTCAACTTAATTCTGCCTTTGAAGTCGGTTTTTACATTGCAGTAAATGATATCTAACGCTCTCTATGAAATTAATTCATTGAAATAAGTTTTTCCATAAACAATTCTTCGAAACTATTGATTCTTCGACCATGTAATTCTTTGAACATCTCAATTCTTCGAATTTCGTTCGTTGTTACAGACCATGCGCACCGCGTTCTGCACAGTCTGCGCATAAATCAACTATCTATAGATTGATAACTCCGCCCTCTTTCCATACGTTTGCTTTCGTCAAGTTTTAACCATAGATCTGGCAAATTTGAATACACCACGCATCGCCGACGTCACACCACACCATCGACAAAGGATAGAGGAAATTAAAAAAAAAAGGCGCAACCATAGGCAATTTAATTCTGCTTCGGAACCTACCTAAAACCCAATTCATTAGCCTAAAACATAAGTAAAATGTCACCCAAGACCACAAGTTCCCATCTGACAAAGCCCTGTCCTAAGAAAGAAATGACCTTTAAAGTAACTTCCTTTACAGCTCATTTTCTCAGGACAGCGTTTTATCAGAAGGAAGCTGAAAAGCAAACTCATAATTACATGTACAATAATTTTATTTTTTAAATATAAACATGAAATACAATAATATAAGAACAAAACACATTTAGAAGGTGAAATTAATGTATCAATATAAAACTAGCTGTTGGAAATGATAGTTATTTTCTTTCAACATCCAACGGCAATTGAAAAAAATATTGTAAATAAGGCAGTCAACGATTCAACCTACTGTTTTAGCGTCTAATTACATTATTATTATTTTTGTTTCCCTCCTACTTATCTTATTACTTAAATATTTATACCTTTCATATATAAATAGTAAGTATATAATAATTTTTAGTTTTAAAAACTTTATATGCCTTTTAGATATTTTTAACTTAGGAATAGTACACAACATAAAGAATGTAACAGTGTAAACAGAAAAGTAAATTTAACAATAGGTTATTGTTTTAACAATACATATTGGCACCTGATAAATAAATAGGGTATAATAATAACAAATAAAAACACCAAATACAAGAGTAAAATTTAAAGAAGGTGTTGAGAGAATATTCATTATGATGTCAAGTATGTAATAAAAAAGTAGAACTATATATAAACTAGACATATAAAATAAACTAATTCGACTATATTTTTATTAACACTAATCAGTGACTGAAAATGGGCTGCAGACTAATACAGCCAAACTGAATAATGTAAACTCCGCATCAGAGAATATTAGGCTTAACATTACAAACGATAACAATATTTGACTTGTATATTTATTTTTTCGTTATTATTCTACTACTCATATAGAGATGTCAATAGAAAATGAATTGGCAAGGATACACCACAACCATACAATGGACCTGATTTAATGAGGAGCATGGCAGTACTATGATATTTAAAAGACGCTTATAGGAACAAATTGTGGTCCTAATTGGTTTTAACTTATTAAAATAAATTAGTTATGACAACCATTTCTTCCTATATTTAGCATAGTTTAAATGTCGCAGTACTGCCATTTTCTTCATGGCATCAGGTCCATTGTATGGTAGTGTATCCTTGCCAATTAATTTTCTATTGACATCGGTACACCCATGCATTGATTATAAATGGTACAGTAATTTTGATAATGAATTGAATAATTTTTTTTTATGTTCGTTACAATTAAGCCAATCAAAACATATATATTTTGCAATGGTTTCTTCAATAACGGGCACAAGATATAAATTTTCGCAATTATAATTCAGTACATACTCGACGACATAATGAATTTCAAGAGCGTTGATAGCAAATTTCTTAGTGGGATCATATGGGTCACCTATGCAAGATATTTTACATCTATGTTCTGCCATCCCCTGTGCGGCAAAAGCAATGCTGCTGGTTGCAGAGAAGACATGACTGGGTCCTGCACTCATTTCTGGAAAAAAAAAAATCATAGTTCTTGAAGAAATTGAAGTAAAGATTGACATATTAGACGAACAAAACTAACAATGCTATTCCCTTAATATAAAACAGATACAAAACGTAATTCGAAAATATTTTCCACCGAATCTGTATTTTTACAGTTCTGCTAAGAGCCAATACATTGCAAAATGAGAGGTTAAGATTAACCTAAATAAAGTATTTGTCTGTATCTAATGTCTCCCAAAATTGCCTGAGGGATTAGTTATGGATGAAACGCTTAAAACGAGATTAAAAATAGATTCGAACCTGTATTTTTGTCACCATGCGTCTGAATTTCTTTTGGTAAATCAACATATTTTTGAATACCAGGAAGATTGAGGGTAGGCAGTGCGTCTTTCTTTAAAGCTCCAGTGCGATTGCGTTTGCTGCTGATATTGAAATGACAACCACAAACTGTTGCATATGATGCTAAGATTGGACAATTTACGTAGTCAAATCTTCCCAATCTCCAACACCATTCTCGAAATCGACTTTCAGATGTTATGGTTGGAAACTTGTGTCGAATAGAGTCTCTGTCCAAACATCCTTTCACACAACAACAACAACAAGTTTTAATGACTTTATCGGTAGGCATTTTCACACATAAATCAAATGTTTCACACAACCAGATATTTAAAAATGTTTGACAATGATGGCAAACAACGGCGTCTGTCAAACTTTGCTTTTAGTGAAATGGCGGGAAGCAAGAGTCGGCCACCTAGCGGCGAGAACACGCATTACACCGTTTGCGAACCCTCTCTTTCTGGCGCACGAGTCTTATGGTAAAGTGAGCGAGAAACAAAAAAAAAACGCATCGCCTACGTCACAAACATAGATTTTTACCATGTCTATAATTTGTGTTGACGTTTTTAAGCGGAGTTATACCCCCCTGAGTCTGCGCATCACTGAATGTTTATGCCAAAGAATTCGAAAAAAGTGTATTTCTTAGAATTGCCATTCGAAAAATATGTTCATCTAACAATTGATTTCATTTCGAAGAATTTACCTATAATCGTAGTATATAGTAACGTTCAGATAGGCCGCATATCGGTGGGTAATCTGATTCAATGAACTCATTATAACATTATTTCTGGTAATACTTTCAGCGTGAAATTCAACGAGTTGGTTCGCCCAGCCTGCCTCCATACCGGTGGTTCCGTGGATGATGACAAAGTTACCGCCACGGGATGGGGAAAAACTGTAAATCGTAGAAATTTATCTAACCAGCTGCAAAAGGTAACAAAACATATTTTTTGAAATGCATTGAAAGGACGATGGTGGAGCTGATTTTGACTGCTTGTTGATTTTAATTTGACCGATAATTTCAAAACAATTAGGAAACAGAATAGTACCTGACTTAAATTATTTTATTATCACTTGTTGTCTCTACCGATATTTCATTCAGGTAATTCTTTTAGGTATTTTGGTAGGTAAATCTTAGATAAACTTAGCACTTGGAACTTAGCACTTGGTTTCAACTTAATTACTACAAGAAACAAATATTTATGTCTATATTATTTATGGGGGGGGGGGATGAAACTAACAACCTAAAAACCTACTTTGTGCGTGTTTACATCTTCCACAACTTAAATAGTTGTCTCCATTAGATATTTACGTTGAAATCAAGTGTTGGTGTTATAAAGAGCCATTATTTTATTTTATTTTTTTAATTAATTTTGTGTTTTAATAATAATTGTTTGTTATTTAAAAATAAATGAAAGCATAATTTTATTTATTTATTGATCTATCAATATAAAGTTTTTTATGTGTATTTATCGACATCTGTCTCACTAGGGTACACCTGTGTCGAGACGGACGTATTCAGATACTTAAAGAATATTTACATGCATAACTAAATCAAAATACATATTACAAGGTTGTATACACTTTAAACTATGGAGTAGGTACAGGTACGACAATATTATAAATATAATAATTAAAATAAAATAACTTTGTTTAAATACCACTTTATTGTATATATTTATAACCAACAGGTTTAAGTTCAACCCGAACCTTCATCAGGGTTAATAAAAACATATTAAATTAATTACAGAGGTGTATGGGTACTTATAGTTAAGCTGGAAGAGGGAGAGAGAACATCAACTTTGGTGGGGGTGGAAGACTTAGGTAGGAGAGAGGGGGTAAACATAGGTGCAGGAAATGGAAATATATTTAAAATGGGGCTGTTTGTCAAATCTAATTGTTTATTTAGTAAATTGTTTTTATTGACTTTAAGGGATTTTTTTATTTATTTATTTATTTTATTTATTTGCAAAAACAGTACAAAAACCAATACATTGCAAAAGCGGTAAACAAATTATTGAAGAAAATTTTATACATAAGTATACAGTTAAAACATATGCAAAAGCGGTAAACAAAATATGGAAAAAAAATTATACATAAGTATACAGTTAAAACAAATACAATATTTCGCGCTTAAAGTCGTTGTAGGACATATGGAAAATATCCAAGTTAGCTGGAAGGGAGTTAATTAACCTAGTGAGTCTTCCCAGGGGCATCACCATTGGTAAGTTAGTTCTGGACCTGGGAAGAATTAAAAGCCTGTGTTGGCGGCCTCTCGTGAAATTATCCGGGACATAAAGTCCTATTTTTGACAGAATGTCTGGAATTGATACTAAACCATTCAGAAGCTTGTAAGCCATCATCAATAATGCGACGTCCCGTCTGGAACTAAGGCTGCAGATATTCAGCATTCCCGAGATAAATGCTGTTGGAAACAGCCATGGGTAAAAACCAAACTCTCTCATATAGAGGTATCGTAAAAATTTCTTTTGAATTTTCTCGACCATTAGTACATAGACAGTGTCCTCTGGCCCCCATACCTGAGATCCACTCTCGAGAATGCTACGCACTAAGCTAAAGTAAAGCAGCCTAATGACTGCAAGGTTTGTCAGTTCCTTTGAATTGTGTATGACAAAACCTAACATTCTTGTAGCTGATTTACAGATCTTTTCAATGTGAGCGTGAAATGTTAAGCGAGCGTCATACACAATTCCTAAGTCCTTATAAGTCACCGTATGCTTTAGTGATGTATCTTTCATTTTGTAATTAAAATATACGATCTTTTGTGACCTCGTAAAACACATAACTGAGCATTTTTGGAAGTTGAAACCGAGTTTGCTGTCAAAACTCCAGTCAATAATTGCATTTATATCTTCCTGGAGCTTTTTACAGTCTTCTAATGATCTTATTCTTAAGAACAGTTTAATATCATCTGCAAAAAGTAAAAAACGGACGAATTTGATTTTTCCCCGAATATTATTTATAAAAATTAGAAACAATAAGGGTCCTAAATTGGAACCCTGCGGCACACCAGAGTTTGTAGGATACGCGTTAGAGTTAAAACCACCATAGGAAACGAATTGTTCCCTTTCTTTTAAATAGTTAGCAAAGAGTTTAATTAAGTTTTCGGAAAAACCAATTTCTTCAAGCCTACTTAAGAGCACTAAGTGATCAACCTTATCGAAAGCTTTCGCAAAGTCATGGTATGACGTGTCAACTTGCTCATTATTATCGAACGCTCTCGCCACGTAATCAGTATATGCCATCAAGTTTGTAGTGGTTGATCGGCCACGTCGAAATCCGTGTTGTTGTTCGATCAAGAATGGTTCAACCTTGGCATATACATATTTATGAATAATTATTTCGAATAACTTGGCAGGTGCGGAAAGAATTGCTATAGGACGGTAATTGGTTGCCTGACACTTGTCACCATCTTTATGTAGAGGGGTAACTTTTGACAGCTTCCACAGTTTAGGAAAAATTCCGTTTTTAATCGTAAGATTAAATATATGTAGAAGTGGATTAGACAGTGGTTCAGAACAACCCTTAATGACGAAGGGTGGAATGAAATCAGGGCCAAATGATGTTTTTGGTTTCAATTTTCTTATTGCTAAACTGAAATCCATGTTATTAACGTTTTCTATAGATATGTTTTGAGCTTTTGTCAATCCAATCTGTCCTGGTACGTAAGAATCAAAATCAGCTTTTTCTGGATTATAGACAGATTGGAAATATTTTGCGAAAGCTTCCGGTACGTCAGTTCCTTTGTAAGTACAATCATTCAGAATAATATGATTTAAGAGGCCTCTGTCATTTTTTTTGTCAGAAACATATTTCCAAAATGACTTTGGATCGTGTTTAACATTATTCTCTACCTCCACAATATATTTTTTGTGTGCTATTGAAATGCTATGTTTAATTTTTGTACGATAGGATTTGAATAACTCGTGTTCACTATCCAAACCTGATCGTTTCCACCGTCGATGGTATACAAGCTTCGTCTTTATGTCCCCGATAATCTCACGCGAAAACCATCTAGGATAGTTTTCATTTCGCGGCGCTTTTTTTCTTAGAAAACATTTGTCGAAATACGCGTATAGGGTATCGTAGAAGTACTTAACTGCTTCGTCAACATCGGAGATCTCCAAGATAGCCAGCCAATTGTGGTCACGCAATTGGCTGTACAGCTTCTCAAAGTCTCCTTTGCGGAAATTCCAACCACGAAAGTTATTTTCTGAATGTAAACAACGACTTTTCAACGGTCTGTCATGATCAAGACTAATTTCTGACACAAGTGTCGGGTGATAATTATCTTCTTGAACAAGACAGAAATCGGATTTTTTTGTAAACATACTAAAGTTACTTAATACTAGATCCAAAGTACGATTACATGAGTTAAGTACTGTATTAAACTGCTTCAATTGAAAAAGTTCCATAACATATAAAAGCTCAGTGTTCACTGCACGTGGATTTTGTGAAGAATTAATGTTAAAATCACCAATCACTAAGATTTTTTTATCAACAAGGTAAGTTAAGTTACTAATTAAAGTTTCGAAAAAAGTCGTGTAAATATGCGTTTTTGAACTGGGTGGGATATAAACAGAACAAATAAATAAACATAAGCCTTGAATTGTGACTTTGACCCATAAATTTTCGTCTCCCGTTTCCAGATGGGAAAGTCGTTCGGCTCGCATGTTTTCTTCGTTTAGTAAAGCGAGCAGTAGTCCACCACCTCGTGTTTGTTGAGTGCTTCTGTCTTTTCGGAAAACTGTGTATCTGCTGTCGAAAATTTGCGCGTTAAATATCGAATCGTTTAGCCAAGACTCCGTAATCACGATGAATTTATGTTCTTGGTTAAGAACATTTTCTAGAAATTGATTCATCTTAGACCTGAGTCCTCGCACGTTCTGGTATAGTAGCAGTCATTTTGATTCGGTCGGCTTTTTCGCGTTTTCTTGACCTGAAATGCGTTTATTATAATATCTAAAATGACGGACAACCACTCCTCGGGGCCATAGTTCTTCTTTTAGTAGTAAATCTATGTTCTGCTCGTCGACTCCTATTTTAAAGGATGAGTATTCTTTAGAAAACGCCATAAACTTTTCAGCATTACAGCTGAGAGCTGTATTCGTTTTGACATGGGAAATGACTTCCTCCGTCGTCGTGTCGGGATCTAAGCGTGAAACGATAATAAATTTTTGTTTGGGTATTACTTTAATCTTACTCGAGTCATTGGTTCCTACGACTAAAATTTTGTTTTTATTGCGTAAGGCGGCACTGTATGATAACAATGGGCAGGAGGGCGGCTCGGTGCGGGGGGTTTGCTTGACGTTAACGCCGCTGCTCTCAGCCGGTGTAACCGACTCGGAGGCGGGGGCGGGCGCAGGGGAAACGGTAACTGGTTCACTGCTGTTTGCCAAACGAGGCTGGCTGACTGCAGGTGTGAGAGAGATGGTATCAATATTCTCACCTGAGTTTGAATTTTGGTTGATTTTTGTTTTCGATCGCGTTGTAATCACCTTGTCATTCGCACTGTAGGTACTCCGAAAGACTTCAATACTCGTAACGAGCCGCGAAATGTTATTATTTTGAGTGATTATTTCATTCGATAATTGCCGAATTATTCGCTCCTGTTCGAGATTTTTAGTTTTCATTGACGATAGTTGCGTGTAGCAATCATCCAGTACTGCGATGCTTTGCTTATTAGACATATTTATTATTATTATTCGTTAACAAAATACGCGCGACGAAACTGTGTGCGTCTTAACTCGTGACTCAGGAATTACTCGACTATATTATCTCGAGTGCTTCTAAATTGTTGAGGCGTAGACCTATCCCGTTTCAATGTAATACTTCTACACCTGAAGGCTTATAAAATGAGTGATCTTTATCTATTAAATGTGTTGCAAATTCCGAAAAACCTATGTTGTTTAAGCATCTCAAGTGCTCAACTACCCGCGTTTGAACATTTCTTGCAGTTTTACCAATGTAAAATGCTTCGCAGTCGTTACATTTAAGTTTATAGATGCCAGAATGACTTAAATTATTTTCTTTATCTTTTGAGTTAATTGAAAGTTTACCTAGGTTATTATTGGTATAAAAAGCGGATTTAATTTCTGTTGGAAATTTTAAAACACATGAGGACGAGAAATTATTAATGTATAAAATTCTACGCCAACCGTGGTTTTTATTTACTGCGATGTTGGGGATACTATTGTACAGGAATTTATTACAAAATATGAGTCGTTATTTTTTTGCAAGGATTTTATCAATTAAGGTATGGGTATATCCGTTATTTATGGCGATAGATTTGATTATAGAGAGTTCAATTTTGAAGTTAACTTTAGATAGCGGAATAGTGACAAGTCTGTGGACCATAGAATGGAAGGCAGAATGTTTATGGGAAATGGGATGGTTAGAAGTACTATGAATGACTGTATCGGTAAAAGTAGGTTTTCTATAAATATTAAAATTAAATTTATTATTAATAATGGAAAGGGATAGGTCTAGAAAATTTAAACTGTAATTAGTACCTATTTCTACTGTAAACTGAATATTTTTATGGAACGAATTAAGGAGGGACAAGAAGGAATTAAGTTGACGTTCTGTACCTTTCCATATGCAAAAAATGTCATCAACATAACGTTTCCACATAAAAACGTTATTTAAAAGAGGTGAGTTAGAACTAAAAATATTTTTTTCCAAGTTATCCATGAAGATGTCAGTAAATAGAGGACTCGTAGGAAGACCCATGGGTAGTCCGTATTTTTGTTGGACTATAGCGTCATTAATGACAATTCATCCTTTGTCCCATAAACTCGCCTCCTTCAACTCAATGATACATCGAGCCATTAATGTCCCTTTAAATATGGAGAATTTCAATAATGAAATTAACATTATAAAACAAATAGCTCTAAACAACGGATATAAACCTGACATAATTAATCGTTTAGTTAATAAGAAACAAACCAAAATATTTTCTAAAAAGTACATTTATAGTGGAGATAATAACACTCAATCTAGTAAAAATCTAATATTTAAAAAACTTCTTTATACAGGCGACTTATCCTTAAAAATATCCCGCATGTTACCAGTTAATATTTCGACAGCTTTTTACACTAATTCTAAAATAAAAAACTTAATTAATAACAAGGATGTTTCAAATAAATTAGATAAAAATGGGATATACACTTTAGAGTGTAATGATTGTAACTCGCAGTATGTAGGTATGACTACAAGAAATTTCAAAACCAGAATTAGGGAACACGAACTATGTTTAAAAAATAATAATTTCTCCGAGTTTGCTAATCATTCGATAGAGACAGGCCATAGCTTCAACCGGGATAAAACTAAGTTTAAACATTCTAACATTAATAAATATTTTAATTTGTGCGCATTAGAAACATTAGAAATCAACAAAAAAATTAATTCAAACATTAATATAGTAAATAAAATAATAGCACCTTGCAAATCACCTCTATTGACAATGTTCCCCGTTATGTTGACTCCTCCCTCCGTTTCCCTTTCAACCCCCTCCCCCTCCCTCAAATCCCTCCCACCAAAGAACCAAACTAAATAAAACCCCATATTTCTGCACTTAAAAATTTAGTTTTAAAATAGCTAGTTAATGACACGGACGTGTCGAAACCGGTCGCTAATTTTATAATAAAAAAAATTTATACGTAACAAATGTACATTGTGAATAATAAAAACTCATTAAAAACAAAAAATGTCTAGAAATTGTTACATAGTGAATGCCAAAGAAATACAAAAAAAAAAAAAAGAAATATACTGATTTTAAAAGTTTGAGGTCAAGGAAATTAGGTGTTTGTTTGAAAAAGTAAATAGATTTACGAATTTTGTTTGTAATGTTATAGATATGTTGTTTCCAATTTAGGTGTGTGTCAAAGGTAAGTCCTAGATATTTGATATTTATTGCTCGTTCTAGGCATGGGCAGTCACAATTCCGGTCAAGGGGAGAATTTTTGCAAACGTGTATTTTTAGAGTTAGGTTTGACATTGAGATATTGGCGAGACTAAACAGTAAGTATTTTGTTTTAGGTACATTCAGAGTTAGTGAATTAGAGTCGAGCCACTGTTTTACCTTTTGAATTCCTTCCTCCGCTTTGGCGTATACGGTAGTCCATTCTTTCGATTGGAATAGTAGGACTGTGTTATCGGCGAAACTGACAATAGTGGCATCGATATCAAGGTTACATAACTCATTAATATATATCAGGGAGTCCGATTCGAGCCGCGGTCAACAGTGGTTGTGTGTAACTTAACTATTGCTAGTGCCGTTCGCCCGTTCCTGCGCCGCATTCAGATAAGAGATTATTGTTACATTTTATTTAATTTTGTTTATCGTATACGTATTTGTTTGCATTCCTGCTTACGGCTTATCCGTTTTTGTTTGTACAGTCAATGAAATAGACTGCGTATTATTTTTTCAGTTTAATTTTTAAAAGTTAAGTTTTTTTATATAATGGAGGAAGAGGAGGATAGGCCTCCCGACCCAGGCTCGATATTGGATTTTTCTGATTCGGAATCTAATACGAGCCAGGTTTCTGTTACGCTCCCATCTCGTAAACGACGACCATCGCGTACCCTTCACATTCCATCGAAAGTTAAATCTTTACCGCCGATTCAACAACCCTCGACCTCTAACGACCTTAACACCAATAGCAACATCCAGCCAAGTACTTTAACTAGCGATAATGCAAAAAATACTGACTTACTTTATCCTGCTTCAGCTTCCGGTCCATTTATCGTTAGTGTTCAGAGAGCTGAACAGGGAAAACTTATTCATCCTATAGATTTTGAAAAATTCGTATTTGACTCCAAAAATAATAACCTTGGTATTGTTAACGGTTCAATTAAACCGGAAGGGCAATATAAATTATCTATCGAGTTCAACACTGCCGCTTCCACTAATGGATTTGTAAAAAAAAAGACTCGCTCTCAAATCATAAATATAAATCGTTCATCCCTACATTTAACCTTTCGAGAATGGGTCTTGTGCGAGGAATTCCCGCGGAGATCCCAGAGGCTGAAATTGTTGATGTTTTGAATAATTTCCACGGAACCCCGAAAGTATTAAAAGCACGTCGACTGAACTACAAGGATTCTACTGATGGAAACACGATTTGGAAACCTTCCCAGTCTGTTGTTGTTACATTTGAGGGACAATCCCTACCGTCTCGTGTGTTAATTTATTATACCTCTCTTCCCGTCGAAGTTTATAAATTTCCAACAATTCAATGTTTCAATTACTGCCGGTTCGGACATTCGAAATCCGTATGCCGCTCCTCCCCACGTTGTTAATATTGCGGAGAAGGTCACCCATTTAATCAATGTCCGAAATCTTCCAATGATCCCATTTGCATTAACTGTTCGGGTGCACATACCGCGGTCAGTCTAACCTGTCCGGAATTAACAAGACAGAAGAACATTAAACATAAAATGGTTACCGACAACATTTCGTACTTTCAGGCCTCAAAGTTAATCTCTCCTGCGAAAAAATCATTCGCAGAGATGACATCGTCCTCAGCTCCTTTCCAAACAACCACCTTTTTAAATTCTACGTCATCTTCTCACAGAGAAACCATTCTCAAGCCAGTCAAACCCAACCCAAAATATACACCTTACCTTGATAAAAAACAATTGAATAATATTTTGGCCAGTCCGAATGGGAATGCCAAATCCCAGATGCCCAATGGGTGTGCCATTAATGGTAATACTTCCCCTCCTGCTCTCCCCGAAATTATGAATAATAATTCTTTTATACAAACTTTAATTACCCTTTTAATTTCTATCCTTACAAACAACAATACTGTACCGTCCAACGCTGCCGATTACATTAAATCTTTATTATCTTGCCTCCCCAATGGCTTCGAAACTGAACAAAGTTCTTCAGTGGAACAGTAGAAGCCTCTTCGCTAACAAATCTGACCTAATTCAATTACTCGACGAACACGACGTTTCAGTAGCCGCCATTTCTGAAATGTGGTTAAAACCCTCTTTTCACTTAAGAATTCCAGGTTATTATTGTCTCAGACACGACAGACCGGATGGTAAAGGCGGCACGGCTCTGATAATCCATAATTTTATCCCGTTTAAACAAATTAATATTCATACTCCCTCCGACGATATCCAGATAATAGCAGCTGTCTTATCTGATATCACAATATTGTCAATATATATTCCTCCCTCTACGACTTTTATTGAAAATGAATGGGCACCAATCTTAACCCAGATTTGTTCCCCTTATATTATCCTTGGAGATTTTAATGCACATTCTCCTTCTTGGGGTAGCGAAATAACAAATCGTTCTGGCCGCAATATTTTAAATTTCATTGATACCCATAACCTATGTTTTTTAAATGACGGATCTCCAACCAGATTCACCCCCCCAACGGAAAAGTGCTGTTGATATAATATCTCTTTGTTCGTATTCGTTAGCATCTAAATGCTCTTGGGACATCTTAAACGATCCCCTCTCTAGTGATCATTTCCCAATTATAATCCGCTTCCACCATCAATTTAGCACTTATTCCCCCCCAGTTAAAAATAATCTCAAATTTTGAACGAAAGATGCGAATTGGAGCACTTTTTCTTCTGAACTAGATAACCTTATTAACTTAACAAAATCGTCCCCGGGAGACATCAGAATGCAATGCGAGACGTTTCCTTCTATGGTTATAAATGCAGCAGAAAAATCCATCCCGAAACGCAATGCGAACATTAAAATAAAACACTCTACTCCGTGGTGGGACGAGGAATGCACTCGCTCCGTCAACTCTCGAAAAAAAGCAATTTCCTCTTTTTGTAAGTGTATGTCACTAGAAAATTTTTTATCAGTTAAAAAATCCCAGGCAGAAACCAAACGAATTTTGAAAAATAAGAAACGCGCTGGATGGCGGAAGTTCTGTGAGAACCTGTCTCCGGAAACTCCCCAGTCTTTAGTTTGGTCTAGTTTAAAAAAATTCGGACCATCGTATTCTCCGCCGAGAATCAAACATATATCAGAAGAAATTCTGGGTAAACTTCGGTTTATGGGCGAAATTCCTAAAAAATAAAACTAGTTATTTTTATACTAACTTTGGGCCGGGGAATCCGAATCTGGAAGAATTAGGTTAAGGCAAGCAATATTAACTGAATTACACGACTTTAAAATTTCGACGCACAAACAATTTAACTGGCCATTTTGAACGCTTTCTGACAATAAAACTAGTTATCTTTATACATCTTTATATTAACTTTGGGCCGGGAAATCCGAATCCGAAAGAATTAGGTTGGGGCAAGCAATATAAACTGAATTACACGACTTTAAAATTTCGACGCACAAACAATTTAACTGGCCATTTTGTACGCTTTCTGACAATAAAACTAGTTATCTTTATACATCTTTATATTAACTTTGGGCCGGGGAATCCGAATCCGAAAGAATTAGGTTGGGGCAAGCAATATAAACTGAAATACACGACTTAAAAATATTCGATGCAGAACAAAATACATAGATAACAATAAATATTCATATGTTCTAGACCAATTAAGTTCCATTGAGTTAAATGTTGATTAAGTATTTTTTACCTACACAACATATTAAATGGCAAAAAAATAAACATAAAACATAAAATTAAAAACAAAAAGAAAAAATACAACTTTTTGCATAGCTATAGTATTCACTACGGGTGATAATAATGTAATTTTCACAGCAAAAAAATCGAGTAAAATAAAAGTATTTTAATTTATTTAGCTGAATTTTATATGATATTGAGTTATGGTTGAAAATGTCTACATCTCGTAAGGCATTGTGAGTTTTTTTTTTTTGATATGTGAGATTGTATCAAATGCTTTGCAAAGGTCGAGGAATACCGTCAGACATTTCGAGCCCTTATCAAGATGGCCAGAGATATAGTCAGTAACCGTGGCTATGGCATTGTTAGGGCTTTTGTGTATTCTGAAGCCAAATTGACGTGGCGATAGTAGTTTGTTGGTTTCCAAGTATTCCATCAGACTAGTATTAACGATCTTTTCAAACACTTTCGAAAGGGAACTAAGCAAAGTAATAGGGCGATAATTACTGACGTCAAGTTTGGAGCCTGTTTTGAAAATAGGGATAGTAAGACCTTGTTTTAGAATAGTGGGGAAAAGGCCTTGGCGGATGCTAATATTAAGAAGATGAGTTATACCGGGGGCAAGTTTTTTTAGAACAGTATTGGGTATTTCATCTATGCCGGAAGATGAGGAATTTTCGAGAGACTTTGTTGCTATCGAAACTTCATTTTCTGTAACTGTTTTAAGAACGAGGCGTGTTGGGAATTCATCCTTAGTTGCGGGGTTGGTAGCGTCAAGTGTATATTTATTTGTTTTGATTTTATTTGCTAGTTCTGAACCTATATTTGCAAAATAATGGTTGACATGATTGACAATTGTGTTAGGTTTCGATGTAAAGTCTACATTGTTTTCAATAATTTTGAGAGAGTTTAAGACGTCGGTGGTTTTGTATGAATTGGTAGCTTCCTTGAGGACTTTCCATATTTTTTTAGGGTCATTGTTGGATTCGGAGATTTTTTTATTGTAGTTGATCGTGTTGGTGAATTTATTGTGCTTACCATTCCATGAAACATTACAGTATTTAGGTAGTCTTGGCATTGGAGATGTTCGTTGTTTTTTAGAATGTTGATGCTGAGGTCTCCAATTAAAACTAAGTTCTTTATTTTATTTAACTCAGTGAGACAGTTATTTAATTCTTAGTTATTTAGTTATTAGTTATTTAGTTATTTAGTCATTTATTAGTTATTTATTAGTATTTATTTATTAGTTATTTAGTCTTGCAAAAATGGGGAGATATTTGGTTTAGAAGGGGAACGGTAGAGTGTAATGATACATGTATTGTGTTGAAGTTGTGTGTTATTTGAAGGCAGTTTGAATTAGTAATGGCAATTTTTTTGACGTTATACGAGTTATAAGTGTTGTTTAATGTGTATACCACAATGTTGTCTGATGTGATTTATGGTTTGATGGTGGGTGTAATTGGGGATGTATTTGGGAGTATAAGAAGGTGTTAGCCAACATTCTGTCAGTATAATTATGTCATATTTGATTTTTGTAATATCGAGTTGGATGAGAAATTGGTCAAAGTTTTTGTTTATTGATCTAATGTTTTGATGGTAGATTGATAGGTTAGATTTGTTAGATATGTTAGAAATCATATTCTTGGTTACAGAGTGCATTTTTAGAGGGCCATTATACCAACGTTTGCGGTTGTAAACATCGCAATTGACCATGAATGAAATGGTTTAAGATAACTGAAAGTGATAAATAGGTTAGAAGGATTAGAAAAGTAACAAGAATGATGGTAAAATAAATTGGATAGTAAAAACAGTTAGAACAATAAAAATTGATGGTAAGATAATTAGAACAATTTGGGTGATAAAATTAAAATAGATTTAGAATCATAAATTTTGATGGTAACATAATTAAAATAATTTGGATAATAAAAATGTCCAGAACAATAAAATCTGATGGAGAAATCATTAAAATTATGTGGGTAATAAAACATTTAGAACAATAGAATTTGATGATAGAATAATTCAAATATTTTGGGTAATAAAAACATTTGGAATAATAAAATTTGATGGTAAAATCATAAAAATAATGTGGATAATAAAAACATTTAGAACAGTAGAATTTTATGGTAGAATGATTGAAATAATTGGGGCAATAAAAACACTTAGAACGATAAAATATGATATAAAAATGGTTAAGATGATTTGGATTATAAAAAAGGTATAACAATAAAATTTGATGGTAAGATAATTAGAATAATTTGGGTGATAAAAATATTTAGATCCATAAATTTTGATGGTAACATAATAAAAATAATTTGGAAAGTAAAAACATTTATAAATTTAAACTTTGTTGATGAAAATGTAGTAGAATTAGCTAACTTACTTCATAATAATATAAACAGATATATAGATGTAGAGCCAACAGTTAGACCAAAATTACCGAAATTGCATACGTCAAAGAAATTATCTAAATTAATTTTTGAATTAAATAACATAATTTTACCAAAAATCATATTTGACGAAATTAGTTTTTTAGATCTTCATACAATAGTATACGCTAGTGCGATTACTGTTTGTAATAAGTTAGGAATTAAATTATCATCCTCTGACGATAGATCATATTGTTATAGTAAACCAGAATGGCAGATCAGATTAGAAAATGATGTAGTATTTTTAAGAAGTAACATAGCTAGAGTAATAGAATATAAAAATGGAAATAGAAGTAGGAAAATTTTGAGACATGTAGATGAAATTTGTAGAAAATTTGGTTATAACATTGATAGTCATAATAATGAAAATATAATCAATGATTTATTGGATTTATTAAAACAAAAATTAGGCGTAAAAGCTAGTAGATTAAAAAGATATAATTATACGTATAATAAAAAAAAAATAATAGATTATTTCAGAAAAATGAAAAAATATTTTATTCCAAACTTGACGATAAACAAAATATTATTTCGAATAATAATATTCCGTTACCATCTGAATCAGATATGCGCGATTTTTGGACTAAAATTTGGAGTAAAGATATAAAACATAACGAGTCAACTCCATGGATAGAAAATGAAGAACTCAATTTTTCAGGTATTGAACAAATGAGTTTTTCTAATATATCGGTTGAATTGTTAACCAAAATTATTAAAAATACTCATAATTGGAAAGCCACGGGTTGCGATTGGATACATAATTTTTGGTACAAACGTCTGACTACTTTACATCCTCTTTTGGCAAAAAATCTTTCAAAATTTGTCAGTCAACCTCAAAATTTTCCAAATTTTCTAACTAAGGGTATTACTTATATGTTACCCAAAAGCGAAAATATTAATAATCCTTCTCAGTACAGACCCATTACATGTTTACCGACAATATACAAAATTTTAACCTCTTGTTTAACAGATTTAATATATACTCATTTAGATGAAAAAAATATTTTATCTGAACAACAAAAAGGTTGTCGCAGAAAACATATGGGATGTAAAGAACAATTAGTTATCGATTCTGTAATTCTAAAACAGATTCAAACTCGAAAACGTAATTTACATACTTGCTATATAGACTACCAAAAGGCTTTCGATAGTGTCCCGCACTCGTGGCTGATCAAAGTATTAAAAATATATAAAATTAACCCCATTATTATTAGCTTTTTGGAAAATATTATGTCCTTTTGGAATACCAATTTACTTATCAATTTAAAAGGTAAGAAAATAGTAATACCGGGCATTTCAATTAAAAGAGGGATTTTTCAAGGAGACTCATTGAGTCCTCTTTGGTTTTGCTTAGCATTGAATCCTCTATCTAAAATGTTAATTAAAAGCAAGTTTGGAATAAAAGTTAAGGGTAATACAAGGGAGAGTAGTACAATTTCGCATTTATTATTTATGGATGATATAAAATTATTTTCGAATTCTGAACAAAATTTAGAGAAAATGATCGAGGTAGTTAAAAACTTTTCAGATGATATCAAAATGACATTTGGTTTAGATAAATGTAGAACGATCCATATAGAGAAAGGCAAAATTGTAGATGGGGACGAGAGTATATTTAGAAATTTCCAAATTACTAGTATGAAAAGGGATGAGGTTTATAAGTATTTAGGATACCCACAATCAAATAGATTAGACCATAGTAGTATTAAAAATGATATTAGGATTAAATTTCAAACTAGGATAAGGAAAATTTTAAAATGCAATCTATCTGCTAAAAATTTAGTAAAAGCAATAAATACTTGGGCAATACCTCTATTAACGTACTCATTTGGCATAATTAAATGGTCTAATACAGATTTAGATAACTTAGAAAGATTAATTAGAACTACGCTAACAAAGTTTAATTGCCATCATCCAAATTCAGCTATAGAACGAGTTAATTTACCTAGAAATTTAGGAGGTAGAGGTATAGTCAAAATAACTTCTTTGAAACATAATCAGGTAGAAATGCTAAGAACTTTTTTCCATAGGAAAGCTCATAGCTCAGAAATGCACAAAATAATTTGCAAGGCAGATAGAAATTTGGTGATCAGGAGAGAGGCACGAAATGAAAGAAAGTTGTGAAGGTCACATGTGTTTATTGGTGAGTCAGTTGCCGTGACGAGAGTTGACGCTGGACAGAAGAATACACCGGATGCTGGCTGATGATGGCAGGTCAAGCGCGGGTCAGTGAGTCGACGCCGGGCGCTGGTGACCGGGACTCGATGGAGGTCAGGCACTAGTGAAGAACGTAGGTCTTCAGGCACTCCAGTGCTGACGAGACGGCCGAAGGTGCGGCAGACCTTGTAGGCGGTTGAACGGGAACGGCGTGACCAGTGAGGATGCAGCGTGTCCTCGTGGTGGTCATGGTAGCGTGGAAGAAGCGCTGGTCAGAGACACTGGAACCAGGGCGCTTGTAATCCGAGTAGTGCTTGCCAGGAACGGCGATCTGGACAAGGCACTAAGATGATGTCCCGATAGAGTCCATGATGATACGGGCGAAACCGGGTACGTTGTCTTTCGCGCTAGTAAGAAGAGCGCGGGCGATCACTCGTTGAGCCTCGTAGACTGACGGCTGGTAGGTAACTAACTGACTGACTGACTCGCTGCGTCGGGCTTATTTATACTACTCGGCCGACGGCGGCAGTAGGTAGGTGGATGGCAACTAAATCCTAGGCACTCGCACAGACTGGATGTTTCAGGAACCTTCGATAGCGTGGCAATTATGCATAGGCGGCAGACTCGTTCCTTCTGGCGAGTTCTCGTAATGTGTAAGACTGATAGCGCGATAGTATTGTCGCGAGTAGATACTTGAAACAGGTAGGTTGCTTTGTTTTGATTTCGGCAGCGAGTACGTACCTAAGTAGGTCGAGCGGTTTATTATTAATTATTCAATGGATTATTCTCGACGCCACAGAAATATTACACCTTTAAATTTATACGATGAGAATGCCAACATTTTTATAAATCCCAACCAGGAATTATTAGATTCCTGGTCAAATAAAATTTTACACGCAAAACACTTCAATTATCTCAACCAAACGTATGTTGACAAAATTAAGTCAAACAAATGGTTGAGTATTGGAGAGTTGAGCGCAGAAATAGAAGGATTTATGCTTGCAATTCAGGATAGAGTCATTAATACTAAAAATTATAGAAAGCATATAATCAAAGATACAAATCAAATTGATGATTTGTGTAGAAAATGTTTGGCTTTTCCGGAAACTATAGAACATATTATATCGGGATGTTCTATATTAGCACCGTCCGAGTATACATTTAGGCACAATCAAGTTTTAAAAATAATTCACCAAAATTTGGTAATTAAACATAACTTGATTGACTGCCGTAATGTAGTACCATATTATGAATACGAACCAAATTCATTTTTAGAAAACGAATTTTATAAAATATATTATGATAAAACTATACTAACAGACCGAGCGATTAGTCATAATAGACCCGATATAGTTTTACATGACAAAATTAAAAAAAATAACTTATATCATTGATGTTGCTATTCCAAATTCCTGTAATATTCAAAAATCTGTTAGTGAAAAAATAAGAAAATACACAGATTAAAATACATTTAGGAAATGAAATAAAAAGAATTTGGCATTCTCAGACTATAAAAATATTACCATTCGTTATTTCGGCTACTGGCATTATACCTAGCTCTCTAATTAAAAATTTAGGCGTATTAGATCTATCAAAAAATTTATATATAAAGATGCAAAAGTCGGTCATTTTGAATACATGTAGGATAAAAAAAGATTTTTAAAATATTTATGTTGAGGGATCAGTAGGATTTATAGGCCCTGTTAGAAGTTCTACCGAGCCGAACCCTCTGATATGAAAATATCTGGAGACGGTGAATTTTTTTTCCCATTTGATATCTGGTGATTTGACGTGTTGTTGTTCTTGTATTGTTTTGTATTTATTTTACTTATATAATGCACTCACATAGTGTTGATTGACTAGCTGATCATTTGTGGAAAAGTGAGTGGAAGGGTTAAGTTTTTCCTTTGGGGAAGACTTAACCCGGACAACTAAATCGGAAGTTTAAAAAAAAAAAAAAAAATTCAATGGAAAAATCATTAAAATCGTGTGGGTAATAAAAACATTTAGAAAAATAGAATTTGATAATTTGTGATAATTTTTCATTTAGGTTTTGTATGAACGGGGTTATATTGTGGTAGGATGGAGATCTATACATTGCTAGTACGCATGTGTCACCCAGAGATGTGCAAAATGGGTACCCAAAACCATTTGAAATGCAAAATGGAAATGGGTCAAAACTTAACCATTTGAAAATGCAAAATGGTTTTTAGAAAAGCATTTGAAATGCAAAATGCAAAATGCCCATTTTCAAAATGCATTGAAAATGCAAAATGGTTTCTCAGGTCAAACAATCAAAATAATTATAGAATTTTTAAACAATTTTGTCATTTAATAATGGACATCAATGTAGAACAAACATATTACATGATGGTAAATCCAAAAACACCACGACTACAGATTATGAAACCACAAAAAAATTGCGCGGGACTAATGTTGCCAACGTAAAAACATAGAAACTGCTATCTAACATTTAATATTACAGCGTCATGGCCCCATGTTCAGTATTTTTTGTAATTGTATCACTCAATTGCCAGGGCTCCTACCAGGGAGCAACTTGACAAATGTAAATTATCTCTTATAGCGAGGTTGAGGACCGACTGATATTTGGGGCTTATGAAAAAAAGATGTGTGAAGATATGTAGTAAGAAGAATGTTGCAAAAAAGCATTTAAAATGGAAATGCACTGAGAAAAGCATTTAAAATGCAAAATGGAAAATACCCATTTTGCATTTCCATTTGAAATGGATTTATTTGAAATAAAGCACATCTCTGGTGTCACCGTACAATATTTGAAGACAATTTGCACCCGAGATTATTAATTCCAAAGTCTGAAAATTCAGTAAATTATTTAGGTACATATATAATAATGCCATCATTCTGGTTGTGATGGGTTTCTGTGGAGAAGTGAGTATAATCAGGAAGGTGTTTTGGTACATATAGTTCGTTAATCCAATATTCTGATAGAATAATTACATCAACTTTAACCTTTAGATTATTCAGTAATGAGATAATTTCTTCCCAATTTTTATTTATGGATCGAAAATTATGGTGAAAAATTTTTTGGTTCTTGTCTTTCATTAGTAAATTACAAAATTTTATATCTGAAGATACATAATTATTAATTTTATCAGAAAGTACTGTTTCATTATCTAAAATCAGTCTAGCCATTTTTAATTTAATTTAATTTAGTATAGTTAGTGTAAATGTAAATTTGAAGCTTTACTGATTTACGAATGTGTCTCTATTTTTTTGAGATCGTTTTCATGTTTAATTTGGATTGTTTTTCCCCGGGTCCTTTGCGTACAGCGACAAGTAGTCTGTTGGCTTTGAACCACACAAATTGGTAGAGCATTTTTTTTGCCGTTTGCTTTGTTTTCCACAACAGTTCTTTATAATAGGGTGTGAGCACTTCACTAATATATATTGGCGAGTTCGAGTTTTGTGTTTTAGCCGCATTTTTTAGTGAGAGAATCGACTCCCTAGATTTTGGATTGTTAAAAGAGATGTGCAATTTATCCGGGGTAGTCCGCCTGCGGTCTTGAGTCCTGGTCACCAGACGAATGTCCTGTTGCGGCAGGGACAGTCCCAGCGAGCTGGCTACCCGAAGTACAGCTTCCTTAGGATGTTCGCCCGGCTGCAGCCCCACACCCGCCATCTCCACACTGTCGGACAAATTATCCTGTTCCAATTCTGCAAGTCTGGATTCAAGGCTCGAGATTTTTATGTTTTTCTTGTCATTCTCCTCACGTAAGAACTTAGTTTCTTTGTGAAGATCCTGCATTTGTTTGAAGCTTTAGATTAGGTCTTCATATTGGTTACCGATGAATTCACTACTTCTCTTTAATTCGCTTATTTCTTCTTCAAACATTTTTTTCATTTCAGTTATTTTTCTGTCAAAATGTTTGGTGATTCTTTCAAATAATACATCAGTATCTGTACCGCAATATGAAGAGGGTGAGCTCGGTCGACTTTTGCATTTCGGACAGTTCCAAGATAATTTATAATGTATTCTTCATACACGGGGAAATTTTTACCGATATAAAATATTGGTATTTTATTAAAAATCTCTTCATATTATTTGTACTCCGTGAATTGATAGGTTTCCTAATAAACTTTCAGTAAAACACGGATGTGTTATCGCGATGTTGGAACACATGTTCATAAAAAATCAAAATCAAATCTCATCATCGTGCAATCATCAGGACAAACATAAGTGCATGTTATTGTTAGGGAGGCACATTTAATGTATCTTTACCCTGAGTTTTTAATAAATACTGTGTTGTATTATTATTCATAAACTAAAATAATTTTTTTTATGAGATACAAACATTCCCCAGTTACAAATAACCAGACAATATTTAAAAATCCTCTGCTACCACCACAGTAATCGGAAAATGTTACTTGTGTCGTGATGGAGGACTTAGCCAGCCGAGGAATTGAACGAACGACGCCTGGGCTATACGGGTGGGACCCAAAAGTGATTGGCTCCAACATATTTATATTTAGGTAGAAGAAATATATTTAATTTTAATTCTAGGTGATCTTGGAGAAATTCCCATTCGACGAATGTTCGAAACTGTACCCACCGAAGAAACTATTAAAGAATGGCATAGATAATGCTACTCAACTCTGTTTTGGTCATCACACTGAGCAAAAAGACACTTGCCAGGTATGTTATTTAAATAATAGTGATTTTTTTTACTGTCAGTTTTGAGAAACATCTATTTCTGATGGAGAATAACTAAAAGATAATTCTAAAAATATCTCGAAGGAAAATATTATTCCTCCAAGAAAAAATGAAAAGAAGGTTTAAGACGCTAGCAGACTGCAGCCGGTTCCCGGCGGGTTTTCACCGGCCGGTGTTGATCTGTACGGCAATATACGCAGGGACCAGGACCGTTGAAAGCAATTGATATATGTCGATTACTTACGGACCCGCTAGACCGCTAGACGACGGGCTTAGTATGCCAGCTAAAATGCCGAGCGTCATCTGCTGGCTGACACTATTTTCATAAATAACTTCTTGTTTTTTTGCAAACTTACGTTTTTGTCCGTCTTACCAGATAGATAATGTGTTTATGTATGTATAAAATCGTATACATTTATCTATGCAGTTTCCCCGGAAAATCTACTTATATTAAGAATTTTTATAAGTTAGCCTGTTGAAAAACATATAAACGACACATAGAGTAGTCGCGGAAACATGATAATATCTATGAGGAAACTGCATAGGTACTTGTTTGTACTACTTCGTTGAAATAACCAGCCGGTTCCAGCCCAACACCCGGCATCACCACTGAGCTAATTCCACTGAGAACTGGAAAGTCTGAGGTTCTGGGTTCAACTCCTAGATGCGACCGAATCTTTTTTCGATTTTTCTGTTTAATGTTTTCAGTTTGAGAATTTTTAATATTATATTCAATGAATATTAAAATTTGAGGTTTTACTAGTTTTATTGACAATTCACAGTTAGGTAAATTCCACAAAATCTATCTATTCTACTAAACAGCCAGGAGGTTTTTTTAAAGTACCTTTATGTAATGGTAAATAAACTATTTTACTAACAACATTTATCACGATTTATTTTGAGGGTATTATGCCGTGTTACGCTTTCTCCTTATTTTTCCAATGTTTCGGGTGGCGTTACAGTGTCCATCATCAGAGCAGATGTGTCTCGAATTATTCAGTTTGTGTTACTTTTTGACTTAAGAAAATAAAGATTTTAAGTACCTAGAGATACGTTAGAGTGCAGTTTACTTGGAGAACACCATTCGACCACTTCATTTTAAAAGCGTCTGTTCAAGGGATGGGTCAAGAGGCAATTTTAATGGAGTAATAATAATAAAGGAAGAAAAATATAATGTGCAAATCTCTGATCACGAGAACGAGTCGTAAAAACATCCGCTTCTCATGTGGGAAAATGTTAGTCACGAACAGGATGAGGTAAAGCGTCTGGAGCGTTTCCAGAATGGGTACCGGTTCCCAGGACGACTGCACTTCTTGACCCGCTCTCTTAAATATATGTAGGAAAATCTTAATGTGCATCTCTATTAATCGAAATGCTCTTTTATTGGCAGGGAGATAGCGGAGGTCCAGTGCAAATATACAATGGCAAGGCAGTAGACTGCACTTATCTCGTCGTTGGAATTACCTCCTTTGGAAGATTATGTGGAGAACCTGGCTACCCGGGAGTCTACACAAAAGTGTCTCCATACATCCCGTGGATCGAGTCCATCGTGTGGCCGAATAGTGATAATATTACATTTCTCCCATGACGTGGTCAGCACACTAGTGGCCCTAGTAACTCCCATGATGTCAACACACTAGTGGCCCTAGTATCTCCCATGATGTCAACACACTGGTGGCCCTAGTATCTCCCATGATGTCAACACATTAGTGGCCCTTGAATCTCTTTTTGAAACGTTTTAATAAAAAATAATGTGACTCTACTTCATTTTTGTTACCTAATTATTATTGAATGCTATATTTATTGTAATATTTAATGTAACATCATTAGTACCGTAGCTGAGCTTACAGCCTGGCAGCAATTTCTACAAACCAAAGCAATAATTTGAGTAAAATACATTTATTTATTTTTAAATTCTCATACATCTACTTACCCACATTTAATAAATCAGTACCTACTCATATATCATACAGTGCACATTGTAAATATATAAATATATGTATATGTTCATTCCAAATTGAATGACTATTGTAAATAATTTAGACATAAGATTAATTTTCCCACCATTTTTAATGTTATCACAACATAATATACTTTCCTCACATCTGAAATGTAAAATCCCAAATAAAATAATAGAACAGCCTGGACACATATTTCGGTTATTTTAGCAATCACTCGAGTGGTTAAATTGGTAAACAAATTTAACAGTTAAAATATTTTTTGTAGCGTAAAATAATAAAACAATAACACTTAATACACAATTTTTTTTTTTTTTTTTAAAGAAAGACAAACATTCCCAGGTTACGAATAACCCAACAATGTTTGAAAATCTCCTACTACCACCACAGAAAGCCGAAAATGTTGCTTGTGTTGTGATGGAGGACTTAGCCAGCCGAGGAATCGAACACGCGACGCTCGGGTGAGACCCAAGCGCTATGCCCACTCAACCACTGACCGGTCATTAATAACAATACACAATTCGTTTTGAAATGTTATATAACCGCACCTCATAATTTGATTTCTAATTATCATGTAATGTTGTTTTATATTGAATTTAATTAAATTGTAAAATGGATGCCTGAGTACGGGCCAAGTACCCAGTGAGACCCATTTTATCATTTAATGTTTGAAAATACATAATATAAAAACAAACTGCAGATGTAGAAGCTATTTTCGTTTTTGGAATTTTGTTCTGTTCCAATGGCATTATTGTAGTACATACATACAATAGCGATGTAAATAACGGAGGTCAAGAATTTACTGGATTACTGTTTGATCGCCACATCGAATCCGGTTGCAAAAGCTTCCAAGGTACTCGGAACCTGTAAAGATTTTAAAGAAGTAAATAAATGCTGTACTTGCGTATGGACACCGTTCTTTCTAGAATCCTAGTTATATTATATTATTAGATCCCTTTCCTTGTTTTCTTCTTCTCCTCCCTTCCTGGGGCTAGGCTAGCGCAACTATAATCAGCGAAAACATCTTATTGGTTTAATAATTACTATACATTGTAAAATACTAAAAGTGTTGGTTTTCCAAAAATAAAATAAAATCCACCTGAATACCAGAATATTGTGGTGAGGGGGAGTTGCAAAACGGTGACGGAGGGCGCAATAAAGCAACAAGAAGGGAAACTAAAATACCCCCTAGATCCCCAAAGCCGCGATACTGAATCAAGATGGCCGCCACTAAAGGCTGAGAAGTATGGATTAAATAATGTTATTTCTTGCCAATTATGGCAAAATATGAAATAATATAATACTAAATGCAGACTAAAGTGAAAAAAACATGGGTAATTGCACATTGGGGAAATTGTATTGACGTTTAATTAAATAAGAGAAAATTTCATTCTTAAAAAACATTCAATTCCTTTGTTAAAATGCAACATTGATATGTGCAGTACTCATAACAATATAAGGGATATATAAGACGCAGAAATAAACTAAATAGAGTATAGATTAGTACAGAGCTCATTTATAAAATTATAGTTGCCCCACATCTTATAGTAAGAGTTTCAAAAACTTAACACAATTTCCTCATCCATTTTCCGTGAATAATTTTTCAGGAAAATAAAAATTACCCAATGTGGAAAATTTCCAAACTTCACACAATATAAAAAAGATATACGTTTTTGTAAAACTTTTGGGACTCATTTTCTGATATTCCAAATTTCACAGAAGAATTTTTTCCAGAATTTTTTTTTTTTCTTAAAACGGAAAATTTCCAAACTTCAATAATATCAAAAGACAATTATTTTTTATGTGAACGTATTGTATTAATAATGAATGTAACGTATGACGGACCCCGAAATTTTTTTCCTTTGGGCGCTGTGTGGAGTTATTGAAAAAATCTTCTTGTCCAGATACCGTCACCGTTAAGATAGAACCAGATAATGGAGAAAGAGACAAAGGTGATATGGCACACATCAAAAGCTGTAAAGAAGGAATGTTTGGAGAACGCTGAGAATACCAGTCACACAGACGATAGTAAGTGGTACAGGAGAAGTGATTTGAGATATTCACAGCCAAAAGTATTAATCGGATCGGAACTTATAAATAACAGAAAAAACACATATTTTATTAGAAAAATAGCTAATTACTACCACCTTACTTTTTTGTTGTTTCATATAAAACAATCACAGTTTCATAAAATGTTCTCAAATTGCGGTCGGAACCTTTGGTTTCATAGATTTTATAGGTATAGGTACATTTGATTTATTCTGTGGTTAACTTTTACATTTGATTATAAAGCTTTGTGTTTAAGCTGATAATTCTAACTGTGACGGAAAGGGAGAAAACGATATCTCTGAGACCATTATAGTCCAAGAGATGACCGTAAAAATCCCATCCCATAGGCCACATGAACCAAATTAGTACTGGGCTTTAACCCCAAATAAGATTATTTAAAAAAACGCATTCATCCAGATTTCGGCCCGGGAGGAGTCCTGGAAAGCGATGACTTCCGGTGTCATTTTTCACATTACCAAAACTAACGGCAAAAGTTGATTGCAAATTTGTTATGAAAAAAAAAAAATCGTTCGGCCAACTTTTGTGTGGGCAGAAGTACCTAACAAATGACATTGTAGGTATCCTCCAGATGCGGCAAAATATCTAAGATTGTTCTTATTAGTGCCAGGAGTATTGTGAGTGAGATTGGTTTGAATGGTAGAAGAATTCTGGGATGCCTGTGGATGACTTAACGCATTGTCTTGGTTTTGGAATTAGTTAAGTATCCAATTAATTACAATGTTTTTTTTTTCGTTTATTTATTTTTTATTTATTAATAAATTTTTTGTTATACGGGTAAATATATAATATATATTTACATATACGAGTAAATATATAAATTTTATATTAAGTAAAAAATTATACAATCAAAAAAAAAATTAATACTATAGTGCATATATGTATAAAATCAAAAAATCCCACATAGGCATCGCCAGTTCGTGGGTATACTTTAAGGGGTTTTACTATGCAATTAAGATTATAAATTATAACATTATGTTTTAAAATATTTATAAAACAAATAATTCCGTATTTACAAAATTATAATAAAAAAGGCAAAATTAAAATTAAGAATTTGTAAAGTGAGAGCAGGTAAGTATTTGTGTCATTGGTTCGCTGGGATTGGTGATGTGTTATCTATTAAGTCTGCCATGTCTTCCATTTTTTGGTTTTTGCTGTGCATTAATCATTAGTAGTCTAGGAAATAAGATTCCTTCATCATGTCCCAGTACGTGTTTACTGTAATAGTATGGCGTTTGCATCCTTGATTCGTATTATAGGGGAGTCATCGCTCTTTCTTAGTAAAATTTGTCCGTCCTTCGTTCATACATATTTGTACCCAAAAGCTTTTGTCGACTTTGCCAAGCACAAGAGCTGCTTGGTTAGCTTGTCATTAATGCGTTGACTCCGAGTATTTAATTTCTTTAGGGGTGAGAATTCTTTTAATTTTGTTTTGTCTAATGACCTTCTCCTTTTGAATTGTATTGGATAGAAATAATTTGCTTGTCCGGATTGTAGTAGCTTATCAAAGAATTATTTTTTAATAGGTCACTGCAGTCTCGGGCCGACATCAGTAGTTCAATGGGTTTTTGTACGTTATCATTTTTCTTCACTTGAATTCCTTGTATTTCGATAGAATTTTCCTGTTGGATATGATTTAGTTTGAGGGTTTTAACAATTTTGTTTTGCAATTCATCAATTTTGGCTTCGTTTTTTTTTGGTGGTCGTTTGTTTTTTTATTTTCTTTTTCAAAATCATCAATTTTGCTCGAGCAGAATTCTACATTCTTAACTAGGTCTTGTATATCGTTTTTAATATCCAAAAATTGTTTATTTATTTCTTTTTTTATAAAATTTTGCAGTTGAAGATCAATTCTATAATGTAATAATTCTATCAGTTTGTTTGTAATAATATTATCAGTCATTGTTTGTAATAATTCTTTCAGTCATTGTTTGTATTAATCATATCAGTCATTTTTGTTGTTTGTTTTTGGGGTGTTATGCCGTGTTGCGCTAACTCCTTCTTTAGCCGACGTTTCGGACAGCGTTGCAGTGTCCATCATCAGGGCAGATCCGGTAGATCAGAAGATGTGGTGGTGTGAAGTGATCACATCTTCTGATCTACCGGATCTGCCCTGATGATGGACACTGCAATGCTGTCCGAAACGTCGGCTAAAGAAGGAGTTAGCGCAACACGGCATAACACCCCAAAAACAAACAACAAAAATGCTTTTGGCCGTGAGAATCTAAAAACATATCAGTCATTGTTTGTAATGATTCTTTCAGTCATTGTTTGTATTAATCATATCAGTCATTGTTTGTAATGATTCTTTCAGTCATTGTTTGTATTAATTCTATCAGTCATTGTTTGTAATAATTCTTTCAGTCATTTTTGTAATAATTGTTCTTTGAAGCTTTCAAATTTTTGAACCATATCACTTTTCGGGGCCATTTTTTAAAGATGGTTTGAGTTTAAAATTGATAATTTTTATATATTAAATTTTATATTTATAATAAATTTTATTAAATTTACAATCTAGTAACATCTATCTGCTTACTTATAATTTTTGAAAGATATTGATATTGCTAGGTGACTGATTACGCTTTGTCCACTGGTCGATAGATGGTGTAGTACGACAATAATAAATCAAAGAATTATTTAAATTATAACAAATGATTTATGTACTTTTTAAGTATCACTTTTTTATTTTGTTTATGTTGAATTTATCAGCAGATGATTTGTGGGGAAACACTGTTTTCGTTTACTTTTACTATTGTTTTCGCACTATTTTAAAATGAAAAATGGTGTTGACAAATTAGATTTCAAAAGACCGTTAGGTTTTGTTGAGTAAAGTTTTTAAAGTGATATTATTGTTTATTTTAAATTCTCTCTTTTGTGTATTAAACTTTGATTATTCACTACTATAGTTTTTATTTTTCACTTTAAATTACTTCAATTTTAAATATATGTAACAGACGTTGTTGGCCATATTTTTCCATTTCTAAAAATATCTTAACTTTTATAAAATGTGCCAACTCCACGCCACTGGCAAATTCCGCCACTGCTCATTTCATAGTGGGGTAAACTGCCCTCGATACGCGGCTTGTATATTTGTATGTTTCAATCATACTTCCACTTGTAAATATTGTTTTCCTTCTTTATTATTTAATTTTAGATGCCAAACCATCAGGCGAACACATCTCTGATGTGTTACTATTAATGTAAGTATGCATACATTATTTCGTACTAACAATCATGCATGCAGGGACATTGGAGGGTCAAGAATCGTTTTAAAATAAATGTAGCTTCTTTTTACAAAAAAAAAATTAGAGTCCTGACGTGTGCGGCTAAGGAAATTAAACAAGCAGTTTCCTCATACAGCCGTTGGGAAAGGGTGGATCCCCTCCAATGCTCATTTCATAGCCCGTTTTGGCCCGTTTCGTCCAAAATGTTTTTTATTTTATTTTATGGATTCTTTCGTAATCCTCTAACTAGCTAGGGCTTATAACAATACCCTTCATGTTTCTAACTAACTAGTACTGCGGCTGATTCGCCTTATTAGTATCACCATCTGATGGTTGTATTTAATTGACTGAATTTATGTTACATTAATAAGTTTTATGAGGAAAAATTTTTAACTGGATAAAAAACCTCATTTAAATGACAAGAAAAAGAAAAACAATAGGTTCTGAACTTTTTACGCTGTTTTACTTTGTGATTTACTGAATTTGAGTATTTCATTTTTTCATGTTTTGGCTGCGTCCTTTTCGCTTCGGTGGTCCTGCAAAAAAGTTTGTGAGAGAATTGCTGTGGGAGAAAAAACATATTTTGTTATATTAAAAAAGGATACTATTTCTCCGCCATCGCTGTCATTTTTATCATGGAGCTTCACGGTGTGATCTCCTTGAGAAGCTCCATTAGGATAATCAGTTTCTCTGTTTTGGATGAGCAGGAGGCCAGTCTTTCACGTACCCTGATGAGGCCTTGCAGTAGGATCATTATGTCCTTGTCATCAGAGGATCCGGTGTTTGGCGCTTGGCTCTTCGTGGTTCCTGTTGTTCAGGAGCCTGTTGCTGGTGGTTGCTTCGGCCCGCTACGTCCGCCCAGGATCGGCCGTCAACTCGGGCCGCGGGTCTCTGTGCCCGGGGCTCTGCCTCTTTGCGCCTCTGGGCGTTGGATTGCTCCTGTCTGCGCTGGAGAGCAGCTACGTATGCCACCCTGTTGGGGCATTTGCCGTAGTTTGCGGGATGGGCTCCGCCGCAATTGCAGCAGACGGCCGGCTCTTCTCTGTTGGTTTTCGGGCACTCCGGTGTGGCGTGACGTCCTTCGCATTTGACGCAGCGGGCAACGTGTGCGCAATTTCCGGACCCATGTCCGAAATTTTGGCATCTGTGGCACTGTGTTCCGTGTTGGAGGTGGTTGCTTCGGTACTTCCTCATAGTAATCCTGCAGTGGCACAGGTAGACCACTGCGGCTCTCAGGTGGCCCATGTTTGTTTCCTGGCCAAAGTGGGCCAGGTAAAGCGGGTATTCTGTTCCCGGGGAGGTCATCATGACCACAGTCCTTGCCGGGAATCCTTGATTCTCAAGGTCTTCCATTATGTCACCTGGTGACAACTTCGGGAGTCCTCTGATGACAGTCTTCTTAAGTTTTTCCGCTTCTGTGGTGAACGTGTGGAAAGGCTTCTCCTCTCCACGTAGGGCTGCTGTCAGTTTTTTGTGGGCTTCTACTGAGCTCACCACAACGCTGATTTTGCCTCTTTTGGCATACCGGCAGTTGAAGTGGGCACTTCCAATGTGCCTCGGCACTTCTTCCGTGATGTCGCCGTGCGTCATTGACCCTATGGTCATGATTACGGGCGGGACTCGTGTACTCTTCCCAAGGAGGTTGTAGTCATAGGTCTTCGGCTGGTGGGCGCCTGGTCTCGGCTTGTGGACGCCACTGGTCCTGGTGGCGTCGGGCGTTTCTTCGTCGGTGGCGACGGGATTTCTTGCAGTGATTCGCTTACTTTATGTAAGGGTTCGTATTTGTTTTCGTGAACCAGACGAAAAATGGGCTTTGGGGGGGAATGGGGGCGCTTTGAAGCCGTAGCCCTCGTCCATTCCTCTACCATGGGTGATGTGGCTCTTGGTGATCCGGTTGCCGAGCCGGAGCCGGTCTGCGAGGATCCATACACGAATTCCTGCTCGTGCGTATCTGGATTGAATCTCCAGCCAGTGGCTCCCTCTGGGAATGCCGTGGGCAGGGGCTTGTTGCGCTTGAATGTCGCTGTTCCTCTTGGTGTGCGGTGGTAAGGCATTTTGAGTTGTTTGTTCTGAAACGAGAAGAATTTGTATTATTTGCGTAATTTGCAGAATGCCTTGAGAAAGGCAGTTGGGGCGACGTAAGTGAATTGCGAAGATTGCCTTGAAAAGGGCAGTTGGGGCGCGTGCGCCTGCTCCAGGCCGGCGGGATTTCTCCGGCCGGCTGTAAGGTGTTGGGGCCTGGCTGTGTGAACACAAGCCAGACGGAAGCAGTTTTGTGGCTATATTACAAGCCACGAAAAAACCACAAACTGCACAAAATCCACAAACTACGCAACGCCAATCTTCTTCCGAATCTCCTCTCTCCCATCATCATCCTATCTCCAAAATGGCCCGAAATTTCAGACTCCTTAAAGCATCGATACCGCATCGCGCGCTTACCCCGGCCGAGCGGAACGATGTTTAGTTTTGTGTATACAATTTTTTATAAAATTTTAATTAAAACTAATTATAATTTTACAAATATGTTGCTATTGCCTGTTTTAACTTGTACATTTCCATAGCGGTAGTCAAATAAAAACTATTTGCGATATGCTACTACTAGGGAGATATTTAAAATGTCATTTTTAACGATTTCAATGTAACCATTTTTTATCATTAATTTTACATATTTGTCTCTACAAAATTCCAGGAACCTCGTAGAATAGTGAATCTTTCCTCTTTCGGAGCGCTATGTTACGAAGAACCTCGGAAAAATACTGTCATAACTATATTTACATATTTGATCGCTTCAAGATCAAATTTACAAACTTAATATACAAACATGTCTAATTTTTTGTTGTATCTTGACAAAAAAAAATCTAGTTGTGAAGATACAAACCATGTAAATGTAATACAGGCGAGCTTGAGAAATTTTTAGCAAGTCTCAATATTTCAAAGGTTAGTTGCAATCGGGACATGAAAGTTTTTTCCATCATGTGTCAGCAAGTGACTTTTAAGACTTCTCTTTTTAGAAGATGAATAGTTGCAGTCGAGACACGAAAAAGGTTTTTATCCCCCGTGCGTAAACACGTGGCTTTTTAGATTTTTCTTCGAATAACATGAATAGTTGCAGTCGGCACATGAAAAAGGTTTTTCTGGAATGTGGGTAAACATGTCAGTTTTAAGACTTTGGTTTGTAGAACACGAATAGTTGCAATTGCGACACGAAAAAAGTTTTTCTCCACTGTGGGTAAATATGTGTATTTTTAACTTACACTTTGTAGTACGTGAATAGGTCGCAGTTGCGACATGAAAAAGGTTTCTCCACACTGTGCGTAAACAGGTGGTTTTTTAGACTTTGCTTCCAATGAGATGAATAGTTGCAGTCAGCACATGAAAATGGTTTTTCTCCACTGTGGGTAAACATGTGAGTTTTAAGACTTTTATTTGTAATAAAACACACGCGTTTGGAAAATCTCGATTCGGAAAACGACGCTTTTTGAATTTCCATCACAAAATCCGCAAACATAATGAATATCCTCACGTTCTTCATTAGTATACCGAGGCATTGGCACAGTAAATAAATTACAAAATTTCGCCTCTAACTAAATTAACTCGATGTTAAAATTATTTGAATAAAACACGCACAGAATGGGGATGTCTTGTTAAATACACACTATATAATGACACTAAATTAGCAAGTTTTAATTAAACAATAAAGTTTAAGGCAAACACTTTTTTTTGTGATTTTATGGATTCTTTCGTAATCCTCTAGCTAGCTAGGGCTTATAGCAATACCCTTTCATGTTTCTAGCTGACTAGTACTGCGGCTCATTTGGTCTTATTACTATTACCATCTGATGGTTGTATTTATTTTACTGATTTTACGTTACATTAATGAGTTTTTTGAGGAAAAATTCTTAACTGGATAAAAAACCTCATACAAATGACAAGGAAAATAAAAACAATAAGTTCTGAACTTTTTACTCTGTTCATTTTTTCATATTTTGGCTGTATCCTTTTCGCTTCGGTGGTCCTGCACATCTATCTGGGGGGAGAAAATAGCATTTGGGAGAAAAACTTTTTTATATTAAAAAGGATAATTTGCGCTAGTAATTATCGTCCTCTTCTTCTGATTCTTCACTGGCGCTGTCGTCATTCTCATGGAATTTCATGATGAGGAGTTTGGGCATCCTATGTTTGTAGTTGAAAGCGAGATCCGCTGGCGAGTTATAATTACCCAGCGCTTTAATTAACAGATTATCCGGATTCAGAGTGTTGTAAGAACGTGATGTGAGTTGGTATGCGTGCTCCTGTAGTGTAGGTATATCTAACACAATCACTATTACCCAGTTACATTAAACTATCACGGCAAGTAAATACACGTCGTACTGGACACCTACGCCAGTGATATTGACTGTAAAAGTTCAGTTTCCTCTCGGGGGTACCTTAAGGAAAGATTTGCAATTGAAACACAACTTCACGAATGTCATCGGACAACTGGCTGATTGGGCCAGTTGCTTGCATATTTATTGGGTTAAAATTCAACAGTTTCTACACGTGTTAATGTACAGCAATTATTCTTATCTTAGGATGCATGAGAGCATTGGAACCAAGAAAAAAATAACCGAAATTTAATAACTACGGTTAAATCCCATTTGACACATAATACGTGTCCGGTGATAAGCCTCATAAAGGATTCGGCGTTGTATAATGTGTGATTACAGAAATATTAATTTCCTTAATTATTTAGGTACCTACATCAACCTGCTGACCGGTACACCCACAAAGTGGAACAGTATTTTTCACCAAATTGTTTCGTCGGACAGTAAGGTATCTTCTTAAGGGGTTGAACACGAGGGTTTTCACAGAAAGTGTGTTGGTGTTTCCGTCGTTGAGAGGTATGTTGTAAGTATGTTGTCGTAAATGTGGATTAAAAATCCTTATCTTTTCCACGGCATGAAACGATCATTGAAGTAATCAGCTTCCAGAAGAATTAATGAATGAATTTCTCGTTACGTAACGGGCGGCCTTCAGGCCCTCCAACCCATTATCGAGTTATGTGACCCACATGTATAGTGAGTACATGTGAGGTATTTGTTTATAATAATTCTTTAAAGTAAACAAATGACAGCTGTAAAGCGCGGGAAGGGGGTAGTGGGTGTTAGCTCTAGGATCGGCCGGTCAATTTCAAATGATCCAAAAGCAATAATAATGCAGTACGCACACGCCGGCGCAATTGTTCGTTTGTAGCTGAAAAGTACATCTAAAAGTTGAAATTTCAAAGAGAATAGTTTTTCTTTTTTACTTCTACCATCACGTAGAATCACCTCCCGAAGTTACTACACTTTGACCCCGGACATCCTGTATATGCTTTTATAAAATAATATTGAAAAACATTTTTCGAATTGAAATAAAAATTTCTCCCTTGAAGGTTTTTCTTATAAGATTATCTATACAGGATGTCCAGGGGTAAAGTGCACTGACTTCAGAATGTGAAATACATGATAGAAGTAAAAAAACATAAATTATTTACCTTACAAACTTATTTACCTGAAATCTACCTTAAAACGTTGGAATTTCGAAAAACTATCAATTTATTTTTTTACTTGTATAAAATAACACTGGATATTTTAATCTTATGTCAAGAATGTCTCGATCATACAATGATCTTGCTAAAACACACACGGTCATAGATATTTTTGCAAATAATATAACTTGGTTCAAGAAATATCTCCACGAGTTCTGTACCCACTAAAAAAAAAGAAAAATAAATAAATTAAATAATTGTTTAGTGGTTTAGATTTTTTTTTAAATATACTCTTTAAATTTTTCTACTTATAATGTGCTTCAATCTTTGTAATTAAGTTTTAAGTTTTATATATAAATACTGTCATTGTTTTACATGTTTGCTTATGTGAATGTGCACATGTGATTGCTGCAGACACATTAGTCTAGGGATATTTATAATTTTATTTTTTTTATTTTGTAATCCATAATTAATGTTTTTATAAATATCCTGTTTGTGTCTCGAATAAATAAAAAAATATATATATCTTCAAATGGACACATTCCTTAAAAGATTAAGTATATGTAACCATAAAATAGTAAAAAAACATCATCATCATTCAATGGCTAAAACAAAACGAACATACTCGTTTTTTTTCAGATAATGATGCATTAAATATACCTTCAAATGGACGCATTTTTCAATAAATAAAGTAACTATAAAATAATAAAAATAACTTGAAAAAGTTGAATATATTTTTTAATACAGAGTTGTCCCTTGGCGATAATTTCTAATACTCTTGTTTGTTGGTTTTTTTTGCTTTGAATTATCATTTAATTAATTAATTATTAAGTAATTCACTGTTTTTCTCTGCATATCAACAGACGTATTGTGTTTTATTTCTCCAGGTAGCTTTATTGTGGAGACTGTTACCATTAAGTCCGGATGTCAAAAAAGTTTAAAGCCCTCTTGTACAATAATCCAGACAGCAGGTAAAACCGTTTTTTTTTTGTTTTTGAATATCAACGATTCGTGCTTTCTTAATATTAGCCTTTTTGTATGATTTTACTCTACCTCCTTACAAGTAATATATCTTTATCAGTTTTATGCGTAATGTTTTTCAGGCGGATTCCTCAAGATTCCTGGTAAACAACAATGCCTGTGTCCTCATTGTTACTATTCCTGCACTCATCAGTCATCGATAAAAAAGCACTTGCGCACCCATATTGGAGAAAAACCTTTTTCGTGTCTCGGCTGCAACTATTCGTGTTGTGCAAATCGAAGTCTTAAAATTTTAGTGTTTACCCACAGTGACGAAAAACCTTTTGTATGTGCCGACTGCAACTATTCAAGTTATTGGAAGGAAAGCATAAGAAGCCACGTGTTTACGCACACTTTAGAGAATCCTTTTTCATGTCCTGATTGCAACTATTCATATTCTACAAAGGCTTGTCTAAAAAGTCACTTGCTGACACATAGTGGAGAACAACCCTTTTCATGTCCCGACTGCAACAAAACATGTTCTAGAAAAGGACAACTTAAAATTCACGCGTTTACCCACAGTGGAGATAAATCTTTTTCATGCTTTGACTGCAACTATTCATGTTCTTCAAAGAGTAATCTTAATTCACACTTTTAACCACAGCGGAGAAAAACCTTTTTCATTTACCGACTGCAACTATACATGTTCTAGACAACGACTTAAAATTCACGTGTTTACCCACAGTGGAGAAAAACCTTTTTCATGTACCGACTGCAACTATTCATGTTATTGGAAGAAAAATCTCAAAAGCCACGTGTTAACGCACGGGGGATAAAATCCTAAAATGAAAAAAATATACTTGGTAAAACACCACTTTTATTATGAATTAATATTAACAGCCAACCAGGTTTCGCTTAGCTAAAGCTTCGTCAGGGCTTATTATATTAACTAAAGTTATTTTCATACAGACACATAAATATAGAAGAAAATAAAACAATGAGTGAAAGAGATAGAAATAAAAGAGCTGACACCTTATTAGTACTAGAACGAGAAAGGATGTAGACTGATTACACGATGAGTAAGTAGGGAGGGGGAAGGGAGGAAACAGTTTTATCAGAGGTTAACGGAATAAATTAAATATTGGACGATCAGTTAAATTGATTTGATTGTTGATTATATTTGATTGGGACGCCCGCCCCAAGGTAGGAACCCTAGGCCGGGGTCTCAGAGCTGGGCGGAAGTCCGACCCAGACTGAGACGACGTGTAACGTTTGTATCTGGCACTAAACTTGTCACATTTATTATAAAAAATAACAGATTTATGGTTTTCGCTCCAGTTTTTTTTCCTTTATTTTTTTTTGCCACCAAACCTTAGTAAAGTTGAGCCACGGTTGTAAATACGTAAGTCATTAAGTTAGTAGTTATAAGCCTTGGTCGTAAGTCACTGGATAAGAGTCTTAGATGTAAGTTACTAGTTTTAAGTCGTTAGTTATAAGCCTTTGTCGTAAGTCACTACATATCAGTCTTAGATGTAAACCACTAGTTATTATCATGAATGTTAGTTGAAAGCCACTTAAATTTAATATGTTTTTATTTATACAGCGCAAGTTAAAAACGGTGTCTCTACGCTGTATAAATCAGCCAAATACTATTATTATAAGCTGTGGTTCGTTTTGTTCGAAAATTTGAAGAGAAAAAAACTGCATCATGAAACAAAGGAAAAATGGATACTATGCAAAACGGGAATATACCAATTTCGCTCTATTGTTAAAAGAACCAAAGAAACGTCCATTGAAAATATTAGTTTCCGGTATTATTGAGCAAATCTTCACATTATAATAATTTTACCTTTGACTGTGGAATCCCGCCAGAGTCCAGACTCAAACGTCGCAGCTCACTGGAGAAAGTTGACCCCCTCAATCCAATGCTTTGTTTTTCTGTTTTCATTATTGTAGAATAATTGTATTATTATTGGAAACGCTTTATGTGATTGGTGTACTATTTATGCGTATTCTTAACATAGTGGACAACATATAATTCGACTCCATATTTCATTCCAGTCCAGAAATAGTCTTCCTCGGGCGTCTGGCTTTTTCTACCATTCACTACTGTATTATTTTATAATATATTACAATATTGATTTAGAAAATTTACCTTAATAATAATAATATAATGAGGTTTCAACAATGATGTGCATTTATTAGTTTTATTTTTACCATAACGATTTCCTTTTCCGTTATCTTTTATTATTGTTATTCTTACATGTATCATGTGCGACTGCCACAATACGGGCGTGAGCCTAGTGTGGTAAGTGAGAAAGTCACCAAAATTGTAATTTTTTAATATTTATAAAATATAAATAATACTTGTTTTTTTTAGCACAGTTTTTGTGAAAAATCACCTTAAGGGCCGCTATATCGACATGGATTGGACTCGGCGTCTCATTCCCAGTGCAGATATAGTGGGTAAAGTCTATCTCGGGTGTCCCCGACTTCTTCACCTTAAGGGCGGCTATATCGACATGGATTGGACTCGGCGTCTCATTCCCAGTGCAGATATAGTGGGTAAAGTCTATCTCGGGTGTCCCCGACTTCTTCACCTTAAGGGCGGCTATATCGACATGGATTGGACTCGGCGTCTCATTCCCAGTGCAGATATAGTGGGTAAAGTCTATCTCGGGTGTCCCCGACTTCTTCACCTTAAGGGCGGCTATATCGACATGGATTGGACTCGGCGTCTCATTCCCAGTGCAGATATAGTGGGTAAAGTCTATCTCGGGTGTCCCCGACTTCTTCACCTTAAGGGCGGCTATATCGACATGGATTGGACTCGGCGTCTCATTCCCAGTGCAGATATAGTGGGTAAAGTCTATCTCGGGTGTCCCCGACTTCTTCACCTTAAGGGCGGCTATATCGACATGGATTGGACTCGGCGTCTCATTCCCAGTGCAGATATAGTGGGTAAAGTCTATCTCGGGTGTCCCCGACTTCTTCACCTTAAGGGCGGCTATATCGACATGGATTGGACTCGGCGTCTCATTCCCAGTGCAGATATAGTGGGTAAAGTCTATCTCGGGTGTCCCCGACTTCTTCACCTTAAGGGCGGCTATATCGACATGGATTGGACTCGGCGTCTCATTCCCAGTGCAGATATAGTGGGTAAAGTCTATCTCGGGTGTCCCCGACTTCTTCACCTTAAGGGCGGCTATATCGACATGGATTGGACTCGGCGTCTCATTCCCAGTGCAGATATAGTGGGTAAAGTCTATCTCGGGTGTCCCCAACTTCTTCAATTTGAACAAATCTCGAAAAACCCCTGGCACTGATAAGAACAAACTTTGAATCTTTCTGCGAAATCGGTGCAATAGTCTATAAGGCACAAAAAAAGAAACCTTAATTTTAATAATATACATTATTTTTATTATGAACCGCTGGGTAGTTTTATTATTAAATCTTTAAATTTCTATTTCTTTCGTTCTATAATAATCCATAATAATAAATTGAAATAAAATACATACAATCATAATTTGCGTAACATCTCCTAGATAAAAATAACTCACTCAATGCCAATAAATCAAGACCGTAAACTCAATATTTTAGAGAAGTTGTAAATTAGTAAAAAAATCTAACAATCCAAAAGCTACTTTGAAAAATGAACAGAAAATATAAATCACCCGCCACTATTTAGGCCGAGTTCAATTATCATAAAACACAAAAATACAAGTAACTTAAATAATAATGCGAAAATTCATACAAATTATTCATTTGCAAACACCTAACTTTATTAACGACCTTGGGTCAAATTTAAACAAACGAAAATTGGGGTAAACTTTAAAGGGTATTTATGAATAAGCATTAAAAAATTGAATTAAAGTTATAAAAGAAAAACTTTATTTTTACCGTTTATTTTTCGCGCAAAATTATTATTATGTGCATATTATGTGCATATTATTTTGAATTTAAAAAATAAATTATAATTCAACATAGATCGCGACCTCCTGATTTGTAGACAAGCATCGTAAACCAATCACCTACGGAGGCCATTAGATGGTGCTGAGGTACCGCTAACGTCCAACTTAAACCTTCAAAATATTTTTTGGTAAAATGAACCGCTACAGTCGGAATATTACATTGGTTTTAGATTACTATGCGTAAGCATGTGCCTCCGTAAAGACGACTTTTGTGAAAATGAAGAAGAGCACTCCGAACACGAGAACGGTTTAACTCCACTGTGAGTAAGTATGTGTCTCTTTAAAACAGTTTTTTGTGAATATGAAGAGGTGCAGTAGGAACACGAGAAAGGTTTGATTCCACTATGAGTCAACATATGTCTCTTTAAAGATGGCTTCTGTGTAAATGATAAATTGCAGTCAGAACATGAGAATGGTTTGAGTCCACTATGAGTCATCTCGTGTTTCTTTAAATATGACTTTTGTGAAAATGAAGAGTTGCAGTAGGAACACGAGTAAGGTTTGATTCTACTATGAGTCAGCATATGTCTCTTTAAAGATGACTTCTGTGTAAATGATAAATTGCAGTCAGAACATGAGAATGGTTTGAGTCCACTGTGAGTCACCTGGTGTTTCTTTAAATATGACTTTTGTGTAAATGAGGATTTACAGTCGGAACATGAGAATGGTTTAACTCCACTGTGAGTTAAAATGTGGTCATCTAAATGACCTTTTCGTGAAAATGAAGAGTTGCAGTTGGTGCACGAGAAAGCTTTGATTCCACTATGAGTCAGCATGTGTCTCTTTAAAACTGACTTAAATGTAAAGGAAGAGTCGCAGTCGGAACATGAAAAAGGTTTGATTCCACTGTGAGCCAAAATGTGGTCTTGTAAATGCGACTTTCGAGAGTAGGAAGAGTTGCAGATGGAACATGAGAAAGATCTTTCTTCACTCTGAGTCAGCCGGCGTTTGTTGAAACGAGGATCTCGCGAACTGGAATGTTTGGGCGAGGTATAAATAGGAGGAGTTGAATCAACCAGATGACGCTCACTGAAATTCCTGGGTGAATTTCTTTCAGGTTTATCATACTGATTGTATTCACCTGAATAATAAGTTCCTGAAAAAAAGAAAAAAAAGTTAATCAATGTCTAAATTAAAAGTTGCCGATTCATTAATCGTCGTTGAGTAGCAATATATTGGTGCATAACCGTTTTATGGAGAACATGAGTAAATAAATAATTGAGCAGATGATATTTAACTTTAACTTGCAAGAACGCCGAATCTTTCCGTAATTTATAAGAAACTAGCTGATGTGTACCCGGCGTTGCGGCGTTGAATGAATGGTTTGAAGTTACGTTTTAAGATTGTTAATTCTAGTGTACCTGAAAATTGGGTGCATTTTTAATGAGGAAATAACATTATTGTTAACCGTTGAATATTACTTATGGTAACTTAATGTTATCTCTTTTTTTGTATGAAAATGTTAGAATTATATTTCAATAAACGAAAAAAAATACATCACAATTAATTGGATATGTAACTCATTCCAAAACCGAGACAAAGCGTTAAATCTTCTAAGGGCGCCCCCGACTTGTTCTACCATTGAAACCACTCTGTAAACACTCCTGGTACTAATAAGAACCAACTTTGAAATGTTCATCGCAATCGGATGAATGCTATAGGAACGCGCACGGGACAAACAAAGAAACAGATTCATGCGCTTAAAGAGAAAATAGTGTTTACCAGCCGCATCACTGATCTTCTCAGCGTGTTCCAAACACTCCTTCTTAATAGCCGGCACTTCAACATATATCTCAGCGTATTCCGTGTCACCTTTGTCTCCTTCTCCTCTCCCTGGTTCCGCCTTGACTCTGACAGTATCTGTGTTAGGAAGATCCAAAACTAAATTAACAGATTTATGCAATAGGAACACGCAAATCATTTTAATTTGTCGGCCCAATTTGTTCAATTATGAGAACAACTCCCATGGACACATAAATATCGTTTTCTCCCTTTCCGTCATAGTTAGAAATATCAATTAAAACCGAAAACACAAAGCTTTATGATCAAATGTAGAAATTAACCACAGAATAATTGAAATGTAAACCTATAAAATCTATGAAACCAAAGGTTCCGACCACAATTTGAGAAAATTTTATGAAACTTTGTATGCTTTTTTATGGGAAACGACAAAAAGTGAGGTGGCAGTAATGTTTACAATACATTCTTCTAATAAAATATGTGTTTTTTTCTTTATTAATAAGTGTTCTGATCAGATAAATCCTTTTGGCTGTGAATATTTCAAATCACTACTCCTGTTTATTTATCGTCGCGCTTACCTGCTGTGTGACTAGTATTTTCAGCGCACCCCAAAGATTCCTTCTTCATAGGCGGGTCGATGTAAATCTCCGTGTACGCCATATCACCTTTGTCTCCTTCTCCATTATCTGGTTCTATCTTAACGGTGACGGTATCTGGATAGGAAGAATTTTTCAATAACTTCACACAGCACGCCCAAAGGAAATTTGGTTCGGGGTCCATCATACAATATATAATATAAATACGAAATTTTAAGTCACACAAATTATAAATTATAATATAATCCAATTCGAGGTGAAGGCCCAACGGAACACCTACCCTGGTATAGTAGAGGTGCGCTACAGAAATAGCTCCAATTTTGACGAAGCTATTTAAAATGTCACTGAAGTCTGGCTCTGTACCCTCTGGTTGGAAAAAAGCGGTCATTCCCCGTATTTCAAAAGGTGACCGCTCCAACCCGGCCAATTACCGCCACATTGACAAACTGCTCACATACCTCGAGAAGAACAAAATTATTAACGACCGTCATTACAGATTCCGGCGGAACCGCTCATGCGGGGATCTTCTAGAACGATTTTCTGGCCTCTGTGTTTTCTCCCTCCTACAACATGGGGCTCTTCAAGAGCCATGTTCAAGCCTTCCTCTTCTAAAAAGACCCTCCACACAGCATCTCCAAATATGACATAGGCCCTGAGGGAAATTATTTTTCTCAGGGCCTCCCGTGTGGAGTAAATGTTAAAAAAAAGAAAAAACATCTCAGCGAAGAAAAATAAGCGATATTCTATTATTATTTAAAATCATTAACGGACATTTAGGTCTGACCTGGTGAGCATGATTAATAGTTGGGTACCTAATAAATTCAACACTTTACTCCATGCCCCATTTAATGTGGCTGCTTTTCGCACTAATTTTATGAACAGTTCTTGTTATTTAAACGTCGTACTTACTAGCTGTGTGACCGAATTGCTCCATGTTTTCCAAACATTCCGTCTTAACTGTCGCCAGGTCAGGATATATCTCCCTGTATGCCATATAACCTCCATCTCTATCTCCTTGTTGAGTCCCTGTCTCTATCTCGACAGAGGTACTACCAGAGTTAGGAAGATCCATGACACTACTAAAAGCAATGCTGGATATAGGTCTCAATTGGGAATCAATCAGACCTGGAACAAGGCATTAAACATAGACTTATAGAGGATCGTTATATTTAAGCTAAGTATTTATGTCATGTTTTACATAAAACGGTTATACACTAATGGTACATCTAAGTGTAAAGAAGTCATGGGGACAGTTTTACTATTTTTTTTACATGCGTTTTTTATTGCTGAACTGTCTGTAAGTAACGTTGAAAATTTCAATGGTCAATGTAGCATCGTTAAGCAGTTGAGTCGCTTTGTTGAATTGCTTTTTCTGATAGGCAGTAGTCCTTACTGTCTGAGCATAAAAACATGCATGGGATCTCCCACCAGTATACTTGTTAGGCTAACCTCTAGAAAAATAGGTGGATTAAGTATATTACCAGTGATTTATTATAGTTTGTGTTGAATAATAACATACACTCCAATGGCGTCTTCTCCCAAAATAAAGTGACCGTTGAGGTATAAGTTGGCCTTAACCACGTTCACTTACTCAATTTCGTGGCCTGACGTAACTTACGCCAAAAGATACGTATCAGTTATCAGTCAGTTATCCCATCAGTTATCCAAACTACTGACAAATCATTTACAATCTCGTATATTCATGTGGCTAGGGAAAGAATTGACACAGTGGCCACAAACTAACTAAATCGAATGCTACATCTACTCTCTGAACTGTCAATGTGAGTGGTGACGCCTTGGGAGAAAACAAAAAAGAAGAAAAAACAACTCACCTTACAGAATAAAAACAAATAAATTTATTACATCCAATGTGAGAGAGCAACACGTAAGTATATGAAGGATAACCTAATAGCAGTAGGTCGTCTCATACAATATTCCGTGTTCGTCTTATAGTGTAAACGAGTAAGCGTATCTTGTTATCCAGTCAGTGTAGTGTTCGACGGAAACGCCGCCCGCTATCTTTGTCATACATGACAACGTTTGCATTAAAAAATATGAAAACATTAGAGTGTTTCTTACTTTTATCTTGAGTTTGTGAGACAATAACGAGTTTGTGAGACACAGCAGTAATGTAGGAGAGACAAGAAGCACTCGTCTCGAGGCCTTGGTATCATAAACGTCAGTTTGGAGAATAAATAAACCACAGAAAAAGTTTTTACACTACTTAACCACGGATATAGCTGACGGAGCGGTGACAATAGACAAGATAGAGTAACTCAATGCCTTTTTAAAAAAGCTGCTACCATAGACAATACAATTGCGCTCATCAATTCTTTAGCCCAAAACTATTTTAAAATAAAAACGTCCTTGAAGCAGAAAAATATCAAAATGTTTCATCAGGGCAAGGTTAACCTGGCAAAGCATTGTCCTGAGAAAATAAACTTTCGCAGCTCTCAAGAGGAAACTTTGCCAATGGAAACTTATTAATCTGAGACGAAAAAACCCAAAAATAACAGGAAATTTAAATAAATGAAAAACGAAAATAACATTGAAGACAATTTGCAAAACATGATTGTGCTTATCTACGACAGTCGAATTCTGACCCCTTTCTGTTTATCTTGAATATAAAAATGAAAAATTTCATTGTTACATGTTTAAAAAAAATTAATTTCACCAAAACAATAAGTTAAAACAGGATAATCATAGATCAATAATATGAATAAATTTGTCGATGTAATCGATATCATTTATACGCTGTGGAGGTAGACATATTTGCCAATCAGGCGTTGGTAAAAAGCACTTTTAACGAGCCATTAAACGTCTTCTGCGATTGCAAAAACCTGACGAGTAATTTACGTCGGAATAACCTATAATCTGTCAATTCACTAAAGTAGGTAGTACATTTAGGTCAACTTGAATATATGTCTGTAAATTGCTAACACTACACTGGCTTTATATTTTTATCACAAAGAACTAAGCAATATTTTTACGAGATGATAATATTTTAAAACATCCGTCGACACCGTCAATTCCCGCGTGACCTCGAGCCAGATTTCAAACTCTAATGCCCCATTCAGACATAGCGATTTTAGTTAACGACAAAAATTGAACATTTAAATATTGAAGACAATATTAGTGATTCTTAAACGCAAATCTGAAACAGAAAAATCAGAAAAGGAAACGGTCACATCTGGGACACGAACCCAGGACCCTTGTCTTTCCGGGACAATGCTCTACCAACTGCGCTAATGGGACCCTATCCTCATCGGTCACTTTTAACTGTATCATACTTCGAATAAGAACTACCAACGTTGTCTTCGTTTTTTCACCGCACATTTTTATTGGCAACTATCTTTATGTATGATCGCAAGATTCAACCCGAACTAAATGCAATCCTAGACAGCGTCTTATAGATAAACCTATCTTATTGTTTTTATTTTTAATGTGCGACATCTATTGACTTTTTCTGCAAGTCTAGAAATGAATTATTATTTTTCGGAATAACTTATTGAGTAAAACCTCAAATTATAATATTTAAATATTGAAGACAATATTAGTGATTCTTAAACGCAAATCTGAAACAGAAAAATCAGAAAAGGAAACGGTCACATCTGGGACCGTCCCAGATATGACCGTTTCCTTTTCTGATTTTTCTGTTTCAGATTTGCGTTTAAGAATCACTAATATTGTCTTCAATATTTAAATATTATAATTTGAGGTTTTACTCAATAAGTTATTCCGAAAAATAATAAAAATTGAACAAGTTACCATTCAGACGTTTCAATTTAACTCGAACCGATATTATTAATCAAAATGGCGTCAAATGAAGTTATCGCTGCTTGCGCCCCTATGATTTTGGACCTTTTACGGAACGAACTTTAGCACATGAAAAAGCGCAAAAAAGTCGTATATCGGCCAGAGAATGGATTATAAGGAGAAACGTATTGGGTTCTTCTAACAGTATATTCAGAGAGATGGCGTTAGAAGATACCGAAGGCTATTTTTTATTTTTTTTATGTTTCTTTATTCAATTAAATTAATAGTTACATGCATTGAGGAATTTTTCGACCAATTTATCGCAATCATTTGCGAATTTCGGAAGAACAATTTGTTGTACTGTTGTCTAAGATTCAAGAAAAATTTCAAAAACAGGATTCAGTTATGCGCGTGGCTGTCCCGGCAAAAACTAAGTTACAAATTACGCTAAGATACCTGGCAACGGGGATTATTTTTCAATTCTGGCTTATATGAACAGAGTTACAAAAATACGAAATCATTGTTTATAAAAGAAGTGTTTGTTGCAATAGTTGGTGCCCGAAAATTTCTTATGTAGATAAAAAAAAAAAATTTGAAACATTAGGGACGTGTTATTTAATAATATCAACTACTAAGTTACAGTAAAATTTCAAAAATAATATTATTAATTGCAGTGTCACGGGCATTCTTATTTTGGCAAACTTCTTGCTTCTGATCCCAAAGATAAGGATGGCTTTAGTATGTATCCATAAATCTAAACATCATATCATCCGACCACTTAATACATTTTTTCGTTGAAGTAGATGCCATGATTGTAGGAACTGGGACGTCTAACGTCTACTTTCGACCGCAGGGAACTGAAAATGGCAAGCGACTTGAAACATATGTTCACACGTTTCTATTCAGCGGGAAAATTGAACGATGACTCATACTTGAACAACAAAAGTAGACGGGCTTTCAACTTTCGTCGTTCAAATAAAAACATGATCAACTCCGTTGAAAGGCTTATCACACTTGTCCATTAGCTTTCAAGTGTCATTCAACTCCGACTTGATCAACTAAAATCGCTCTGTGTGAATGGGGTAATACGGATTGCAGAACGCTAAGATATATACCGAGATTTATGTATTTTCGATCGATACTTTATGGTATCTACTATTTGACAATCGAACAATAGAATTTGAACAATTTTAGAGTTAATAGATATTTTACCGAATTTTATATATATTTGCTGAAGACGAGAGTAATTAATATAAATTACGCGGAATTGATTTTTTGGGTTGAGCAATTTCGTCATTTATATGATATGATTGAATTGATCGTTGTCTATTGCCGCCATGTCTTTAAACACGTTATGGAAATGTGCTGTTTTCTTACTTTTATGATTAATTGGACGCACACTCCAACGTCGTTTTTTCCTTACTTTTTTCTTCAACTGTGCGTCTCCTATTGCAGTGTGTGCTAGTCCCAGAATTGACAAAAACATTCCACATGCAACAATGTCTGATGAATCTATCGTTTCAATATGTATTTATAATTTTTTTTAAATATATTCAATAATATTGTTATTGGGTTTATTTTTAAACAAGTTCTGCTGTGTAATTATTATTACGCGTGACAGCTGTTTCGCCCTCTAAAGGCATTATCAAACTGTCTTCAGAGGGCGAAACAGCTGTCACGCGTAATAATAATTACACAGCAGAACTAGTTTAAAAATAAACTGTTTTTATAAACCCAATAACAATATTATTGAATATATAAAACATAAAAATTAAAATGGAGTTCTACAAATTAAACTTAATAACAATAAAAAAATGTATTTATATGATGGAGGAAGAATATACTTTCGGTTGACAGTTGACATAGACAAGTGACAGCGGCATAGTCACTTCTATGGGCGTATTCTTCTATCCCTATTCCAATTATAAAGACGATCTAAAATATTACGGATTACCCCACCGGCCTATTCTTATAAACGGGCCTTTGTCCGTAGTTTGGTTCTTATATTGACCTAAAATTCTTAATCGGTGCTTGTTTATATTGTAAGAATATTTCGCTTAACACTCAATTGGTCAGAATTCGATATAACAGATTGAACTACCCAACGCCAACAAGGTTGTGAACTCCTGAACAAGGTTGTGACAAGATTGTGGTTGTACATGAGTTTTTTCATCGTTCGTTTACGTCCGCTGTCAGAATTCCAAGCTACTATTAACTTCATCTAGTGGTCCAGCAGTTCCATTCCGCAACTATAGTAATAGCTAGTGCGCCCGTGGTTATTAACTTCATCTGGTGGTCCGGCAGTTCCTTGCAGCAACTATAGTAATAACTAGTGCGCCCGCGGTTCTGTTAGCTGTTGTAGACCCGATCACCTTTTCATTCGTTTCTCGTCGCCGCTCCGTTCAACACGGAGTCGTAGTTCTGCGTCCTTCTGGTGTTTACAATTGATAGAGAAAGTATGGATATTAATAATTCGAGGCTTTTAAGTACCTCCCTTCACAAGTTGGCCAATCAGATAATACTCACACACTATCCCACTTCATTGGTGACTTTATCATTTTAATTTTGAAATGATCCTGAGCGAAAGAGGCAAATCCTTTTTCTGATGATCCCTAGATGTCAATAGAAGACAATTTGGTATACGAGACAGCTGGTTTAACCAACACCAAATTACAGTTCTGCACTTAATGTGACTAAATACACAAGAATGACTCTCATTAACTGAAAGTCACATTTGTGAAGCAAACATTGCGATTCTACTAAGTCCCCAACTGAGCGGTCAATATCCTGTCAGTTCTTTATTTAAAGCGACCGTTTATTGGAAAGTGGTATTGTTAATGATAAATAAAATCATCTTAAGGTTTTTCCATCTGTAATCTATTTGAATCTCTTTTATTACCACAAAAAATGGATTAATTAATTAGTGCTTTGATCAAAATACACTTTATTTTAAGCTTAGAACAATTATCCTTGCATAACAGGACGCTATCACAGCCATGGATGTTCCCAACTCGGAGAGTGTTTCCATCAAGACGGAGCCAGGGTCCCAGGGAGAAGGCGCAGGGGAAATGCCGTATACGGATATACAAATCGACCTCCCGGATGTAAAGAAGGAATGTTTGCAGTTTGCTGAGAGTGTTCAGCCAACTAGTAAGTTGCAATGGGTATATCAAAGGTGTTTCAGATGGACGCAGTCTGGACTGCTGCTTGTTTCAGATGGACGCAGTCTGGACTGCTGCTTGTTTCAGATGGACGCAGTCTGGACTGCTGCTTGTTTCAGATGGACGCAGTCAGGACTGCTGCTTGTTTCAGATGGACGCAGTCTGGACTGCTGCTTGTTTCAGATGGACGCAGTCAGGACTGCTGCTTGTTTCAGATGGACGCAGTCAGGACTGCTGCTTTTTTTTGACTTCCCCTCTTGTCGTCCACTACTTTTGATTTTTTAAATTTTCTTTATGATACTTTAGCAGTAAAAAAATTATAAAAATTTAATTGGTAATGTTAGCCTTGCCGGGTGCTTACCCGGGCTGAGGCCCCCCAAACCAGGCAATTTTTTAAATTTAATCATCAATATTTACAAAGTAGTTTATACAATACAATAATAATAAGGTGTTTCAGATTATAACTGAAACATATTTGCCTTTGACAGTGTAATCACTCTTGTGTAAAGGGGAAATAAAAGCATAACTTAACATACATGTTTAAAAAAATATATTTTTGGTTATACATATAAAGTGAAGTGAAAGAGAAAAAACGAATAGTAAAAAACTGATAATATACTAATGAATCAATATATTATTTTGAATCGGTGTATTTGTCCAAAGCTTGTGCTTATCGACAAAGTTTTGTATGTACGCTCGTCCATCCGGGCTATTAATGTTAGTTTATAGAAATACCCTTCCAGTTTCCAGAGAAAATTGGTATGTCCATTGTAGATTGCCCGAAACTCCCACTAAGGCTAAGCCCCTGCAAGTATCTTGTTAGTAAGAGCTTGGTTAAACAATGTTGTATATAACTGTAAATACAAATAATGATAATAAGTACCACCGTCGACCGCAATTTTTAATATAATTCTCAGGTTGTCTTGACATACAAATCAATGAATTGTGGTTTTGTTTCTGCAGGTAGCATTAATGTGAAGACTGTTCCCATCAAGGTAGAACCCCGAGAAGACGATGCTGGGGGAATTCCTTTCACGCAAATTGACATAGAATTGTTGGATGTTAAGAAGGAATGCTTAGAGAACTCCGAAGGTATTTCCCAGACATTAGGTAAATTCGATTTTTGTTTGAATGAATTGGTATTAATCATTTTCTATTTTAATTGTAAATAACTATTCATTAAGTTTTAATTCGCGAACTTTTTCAGAGTTAATAACGGACCTGAAGAAGCTACGAGGAGAAAAGCCATTTTCGTGTTCCGAATGCAGCTATTCATTTTCTCAAAAGGGACATCTAAAAAATCACATGTTTTCACATACAGGAGAAAAACCTTATTCATGTTCCTATTGCAAATATTCATGTTCTCAAAAGGGACAATTAAAACTTCACATGCGTGCTCATACCGGAGAAAAACCTTTTTCATGTTACTTCTGTAAATATTCAAGTTCTCGAAAGGATGATTTAAAACGTCACATACTTTCCCATACTGGATTTAAACCTCATTCATGTTCCCACTGCAGCTGCTCATATTCCCAAAAGATCTCTTTAAAACTTCACATGCTTACCCACACTGGAGAAAAACCATTTTTCTGTCCTAAGTGTAACTATACAACTTCACGAAATGACCATTTAAAACGTCACATGCTGACTCATAGTACAAAACATCTATTCATGTGATGCGATGGATGCTAAGACTTCACTATCGGCTCACTGTGAACTAGCAGAAACCCCGAATGTACATTTTCTATTTAACACTTTTCTTTTTGAACGTATCAACTGTCTCCCTCTGCCACTCTTATATATTCAACGCCGGCCCCGCGCGTCTACTAGGATCGCGCAGAGGGTGAACATCTCGCTCACACAACTATCATGTCGTTATGTGGGTTCGTGATGCAACATTTATATTTTTGTTTTCATCGGTGTTTTAATTTTACTGTCTAAACGGCGAGTCAAATATGACGCATACGATTTTGTATTTTTGTAATGTAGGAAACCCGAACAAGCTTTAGAAGTCATTCAAAATATGGTCATGAAATGAAAGGAAGTTCTTACGAAAGGCAAATTGCTAACATAAATCAAATGATAACAGATCTCAATAGGCTCCCAATATTAAGTGGATCATCCTTTCTCTGCCAGTTCCATGCCTAACTTCCATACATCAGGGTAGGTATCAGCACTCCATTGTGGAATGCTAAATTCGCTTCTTTGGATAATTTTTTTGCTGGCGCCGACTGCGTTCAGTTATTCATTAATGTAGTTACCTGCATTTAGCCTTCTTTCAATATCTCTGTCAGCCTTCCCATCTCTCTAGAACATACTTCCTAAATACACAAACTCATCCACCTGCTCCAAGTATTCCTCATTCACAACTATATTGCACACTGTTTTCGTACTATCTCTTTCAAACATCATTACTTTAGACTTACTTACATTCATCATTAACTCATTCTTCATACGTACTTCGTTCATCCTAGAAACGAGAGACTGTAGATCTGTTAGCAATCAGCACCGCATCATCAGCATAAAACAGGTAACATACGAGATGCGATCTCGCATTAAACTACCTTCGAATGGCGACTCGTTCAAAAATAGCGGACGTGAGGATTGGCATTAGTTTCCAACACCGAGTTAGCCATACGCAGGGAATTGTAAGAATAGGTATTTTGCGGACAGAACCTTGATGTGTGGAAATGATATAAAATTAAAATACTTGGATTCTACAATATTATGACAACTGGAGATTTAAAGAGTCTTTCCTGATTATCCTACCATATTAAAATTTAATATTTACAATTTAGTGTGATAATATAATATAACTATTATCGTTTTCATTTGCAGAAAATTATCAAACAAATTTCTATTTAAAAAAAAAAATCAGAATGAATGATAAAACCCGAAGATGGCTAAATAGTAAATGTCAATTTCAACAGAATTTTGTCTCATTTTGCAAGTAAAGAAGAGAATTTACGTTCTAATGCAAATGTTGAAGCATTATTCATTTAATTTTTACTTTTTTCTCTTTTCCTATTTTGTTTCTGTATAGTTATTTATTATTTTATTTTGTGTTCTTTTACTTCATATATATTATCGTACAATCTTTATTTTTACTTTGATTTATTTTTAATATGCACCTCTTGCACAATTTTTTAGACTAACTTTAATTATAATCCTACCGTTTTTCTTTATATGCTTACTGTTATTTTTAGGTACAAAAATATAATGTATACACTTATATTACCCACGCACAGGCTGCGCCTTAGTGGGTTCCCTTTCTTATTGTTACAAAACTGTAATGTCTAATTGTATAAATTGGGAAAAAATAAAGGAAAAAAAAAAAAAAATTAACATATATTGCGGGTATTTTAATACACTTGCGTTAGCAATCCCGCTGCGCATGTTTTACCGAAGCCAGAATATGTTGATATCAACATAGTCCTAAATATTCCAGAATTGACGCAGAAGAATCGCTAACATTTTAAATAAATAACTCTTTACTTTCTCCGTCTGTTTATCATTTACATGCAGGAAAATATTAAATGAACTGGGTGCACCTTTCCACAGCCTTTTTTAATCAACTACCAATGGTAGGTATTAGGAATATTTCCGTCTGAAAAGAATGTATTGCCTCACCCTTCCAAATCAGCATTATATAAAATAATACAAAACTAATACCGAACTAATTATTTCTGACAAAAAATTCTGAAAAGAGGCGTATCAAAATATTGAGAAGATACATTCCCAAAATATTGACAATATACATTCCCAAAATATTGACAAGATACATTCCCAAAATATTAACAAGATACATTCCCAAAATATTGGTAAGATACAATCCCAATGACAATTTTACTGTTCATTCCACATAAAATATATTCCCTGCATTATTATAAAATATTGTACTTATTTTTTATATTAGGGAATCAATTATGAGAAGATTAATCTTCGAGAATAAATAAGACATTTCTTCGCTCATAACGAAATATTTTAAAAAACATTTTTCTATCACTATGCTTAGTTAAAACATTAAATTTAATTTTAAAAAACGAAACCAAATGCAGCGTAACACACAAGTTTAGCACATTATGGCAAGCGATCGCTCAAAACGTTTTTGCAAACTTGGTATAAACAAGAAATATCAGAAATGGCTCGAATGGTTGTCACATTCAATAATGCTGTAAAGCTACACAAACTTTATTTTGCTTATACGAAAGAACATGAGCATGGTTCTTTAGATTGTAGGCATGGAATGAGAGAATGTTATTTCTTTCCTAAACCATCGGTCAATTTTAATAATAATAATTAAAATGATAAGTTTTTCGTCAACGAATGCTATCGATTGCGAAAGCTACTAGTCTCTCACTTGTAACATTTTTTCGCAACTAATGAGCGATTCACGATCTTTTGATATCTTTACAAGTTCGATTTCGGAGAGACCTAGTAAAAAATCCTAAACAAGCGTGGTTAAGAGCATTTAAGAAATTGTTAAGAGATTTTTCAAAACACAAATTGGTGCAATATGATCAAGTGACGCAAGGTTTTTAACTAAAACTTAAAAAAAAACAATTACTTTGTATTATAATGTTTTTTAATTACTGCTTACTTTATGAATAACACAAATAAGCCATTTATCGAAGATTTACGTTTTGTAAAAAGGTATTTACCTCGCTGGATAGTAATGACTTTGTTACACTTTCACTACTTTGTAACGTGACGTTTGTAGAGGTGGGTCCTGTGAGTACTTTTCGTTACTGGGTACAAACTGAGTACAGGTACAAAAAATACCGGTTACAAAATGCTCAAAAGTATTTTATACCGTCCTGAGGATTGACTAAGAATAAGTAATTTGTAAACTGGATTCCAGAATACTGGATACACAATTTATGAGCACAAAACATATTTTAAATGTGTACCGAGACTATAAATATTCTTACGCAGGGAAGCATAGTTTTTTTCCGTGTGGCGTCTGAATTACTGCTCCTACAGGAACATCGATGTCTGAAAAAAAATGATCTTAGTGGTCGAAGGAAAGGAAGAAAAGATCTGCATGTTGGATGAACAAAATTTATAATATTATTCCTTATCAAGTAACATAAAACATATGTTTACCTTCGTAATCTTCCGTGATCCTTTTAACAGAAGTAACTAAACCGCTGGTACACGGGAAGATATTGAGCTCTGGAATAAACATATTTATCGGGTTTATCATAAATTTCGTTAACTAAAAATAGCATATTATTCCCTTTCAAGTAACATAGAACGGATTTATACCTCTGTAATCCTCCATGATTCGTCACAACGGGTCTGGTATTGTCGTAAATCCGGATAATATCCGGATACTCTACATAAATGATATGGTAAAAATATTAAAACATTGCAAAATAAGACTGTTTGCAGACGACGCACTAATTTATATTGCAGAAGATAAGAAAGCAATCAAAAAGATAAATAATGACTTAGAAACATTGTCAAAATGGCTCAAACTAAATAAATTAAAACTAAATGTAAATAAGACAAAATACATGCATATAGGCAGAACAAATACGCATGAGGAACCAAAGGTTTCTATAAATGGAGAAATCATAAAAAAAGTGGAAGAAATTAAATTTCTAGGTGTTATTATAGACTCAAAATTGAACTTCTCAAAAAATGCAGACTATACAATTAAAAAAATTACAAAAAAAATATCATTTCTTGGTAGAGTCAGAAACAAAGTAAATAAAGAAACATGCAAGATAATATACAATACAATTATATCACCACACTTTAATTACTGTTCAAGTATTCTTTTTCTCTGCAATAAAGAGAAAATGAAAAAATGCAAATACTGCAAAATAAAGCAATGCGAATAATACTTAAGCGCAACATATACACACGGATAAGAGACATGTTAAAGGAACTGAATATTTTGACGGTGAAGCAAACTGTGTAATTGAATGTACTTATTTTTATACATAAAATTAACATAGGGATGATGTCTAAGGAACTGAAAAGAAAAATAAATTACAATAACGAGATACACGGACACGGTACGAGAAATTCTAAGCAAATTAGATTGCCAACAAGAAAAAAAAACAAGAACCCAAAAATCTCTGATGTACCAGGCCGTTCAACTCTATAACAAAATCCCGAAGGAAATTGCTGTGCTGTGTGAAAAATGAATTAAGAAAATATGTCTATCTCAATTACTAATGTTTCTTTTTTTGTGACTTTATTGAAATATTTAATGAAAGATTATGTTTGCCAAACAATGTACATGTTTATATGTTTATAAAACTATTAGCACACACGAAGATGTGAGCTAACTTAAGATTAATAAATAAATAAATAACTACCAATACTGGGAAGATTTAAAGTCGGCAGTGCGGAACTTCGAAGTAATCTATTCGGCTTTTTGTTTCTGATGGAGAAATGGCAGCCGCAAACGAACATCTCGCTAATGTAGGGTAATACACGAATTCATTTTTTTTTTTTTTTTTTTTAATTTCCTTTATTTTTTCCCAATTTATACAATTAGACATAACAGTTTTATAATAATAAGAAAGGGAACCCACTAAGGCGCAGCCTGGGCGTGGGTAATATAAGTGTATACATTATATTTTTGTACCTAAAATTAACAGTAAGCATATAAAGAAAAACGGTAGGATTATAATTAAAGTTGGTCTAAAAAATTGTGCAAGAGGCGCATATTAAAAATAAATCAAAGTAAAAATAAAGATTGTAAGATATATATATGAAGTAAAAGAACACAAAATAAAATAATAAATAACTATACAGAAACAAAATAGAAAAAGAGAAAAAAGTAAAAATTAAATGAATAATTAAATTAATGATTGCTTAGCAACGCTAGTTAAGGCATATGCTTTGCTCTCTGATAATTTTTGTAATATCATATAGAAAAGAATTAGCTTTGATCCCAAAACATATAAATATTTAAAGAAAAGTATATCAGATAACGCAATAAATAAACTGCCAGTAAGCCATAGGATATTTAGGTAAATAAAAAGGTTTAAAAAAAATATATATATTATTTGAGGACCCCAGTAACCAAGGTAAAAAACAATATTTGACATTCATTTGAAAAAAATAAATTTTAAAGGTATATTTTTATGTTGACGTTTTTCTGCAACATAATATATCATAGATTTGTAATGTTGAAAGGTAGTTGAATTGGAAATTATAGATTTGTTATTTCGAAAGGTAGTTTGATTAGAAGGGAGGAATGCAGATTACGCCAAACTCTGGGAATTGAATAAAAATGCACTTTCTAGATGAGAAAAGTGTGTAGAAACTCATTAAAAAAAGAATTAAGGCGCGGAAGAATAAATTGAGGGAGATACAGCCGATCAAAGTTTAATAAAATTGCACTTCGCGATCTGATATTATCACCATATTCGGACAAAATCAAATTAAAAACTATGTTAATACTTTTGAAATTTCAGTAGTGCCATCCAAAAAATAAAAAGTGTTGCCATATAATTATATCAATGCATGGAAAATTCTGAAAATTAAATATCATTTGCCAGATTGGTAGTTTATTATTTAAAATCTTGTAAATACTTAATTTATTTATATATATAACCTAACCTAACTGTGATTTTCTATAACAAAAAAATGACCCTTTAATAACGCCCACTCGCGTCCCCTTTAGAGTTTTATCCCAGTTTTCAAGTAGTTTGTGGGCTACGCTAGGTTTGTATAGACGGTTTGTGATTTAATACTAATACCTTTTTTCCATATTTTTTCCTGTTACACAAAATTGCCCCCTTAATAACGCCTGCTCGCGTCCCCTTTAGAGTTATATCCCAGTTTTCAAGTAGTTTGTGGGCTACGCTAGGTTTGTATAGACTGGTTTGTGATTTAATTCTAATACCCTTTTCCCATGTTTTTCTGCCTACTCTAACCCAAACTAAAAACCTAACCTATTTTGTAAAAAAATATTATTATTATATGGCAACACTTTTCTTTTTTTGGTTGGCACTACTGAAATTTCAAAAGTAAATAGTTGTTAATTTGATTTTCTTGTCATAATTGATAAATAAAACATGGTTTCTATGTATCGCGTACGAAGTTTCAAAACCCTATAACTCAGTTAATAGTGCCGACCCCCACCTAATTCTTTCAGATTCGGATTCCCCAGCCCTAAATTAGTCTAAATCAAGTTCAATTTCGGTTATTCGAGTGACTCCGAATTTTACCCTCAGATCGCGAAGTGCAATTTTATTAAACTTTGATCGGCTGTATCTCCCTCAATTTATTCTTCCGCGCCTTAATTCTTTTTTTAATGAGTTTCTATACACTTTTCTCATCTAGAAAGTGCATTTTTATTCAATTCCCAGAGTTTGGCGTAATCTGCATTTCACCCGATTAGAATATTTAATTTGGTCATATTGAAAATTATTTGTTGATTTGGTTACTGGAATGTAGCAGTAACGATACAATCATCTCCTAGTTGTTTTGCAAAATGACAACAATGTCATTTGCAACCAACGTAGATGAACAGGGGATTATTATGTCATCTGTACAGATGAACATTAGGGTGTATCGATTTTTAACTTTTTTTTTGTTTTCAAATTCCAAGTTGAAATAAAGTTGCTACTAGGTACCACAACTTACCACAATTTTTTTTGGATTTTTAAAAAAATGTTTAGGTCTCCCGCACAAGGCCTAAAGTTTTAATTTTTTTCAAAAAATATCAATTTTTTTTTTAATTTAAAAAAATAAATTCATAACTTTTTTGTTTATTCCAAGTTAAAAAACAGTAATATTAGGGCATAAAAATAAGTACGAAACGGTTTTTTTTAATAAAATATGGTATTTTGGTCTCCCGCACAAGCCCTAAAGTTTGTTAATTTTGATGAAATTTTGTAATTTTGTGTACATATATGAACCATGTTTTTTTTAAGTTTAAGCCACCGGTATTAATTGTACTTTTCTTACAGAAGGCATAAAATGAGACAATATATATATACATAATTCTTATATACATACAGTAAAAATATATACCACATATATACTATATATATATATAATATGTTTTATACCTGAAAAAAGATAGTTGGACGGTGTAAATTGTATGAGAAAGGTGTTGAAAGAAACTAATGTTATTTGCTATTACTGTTGTTTTTTACAAAAGTATAAAAGGTTATAACATGTCATAAAATGTAGTATAAAAACTAAGTACAAAATGTTGCTGATTACTTTCCATACGACATGAGTGGCAGTTTTCTTGTTCTACTGCAAATTTACTGACTTGTTTAAGTATTCGTCCTTTCATCTTGGCTTCAAAACCTTAAATCAAAATTATGTATAGTTTTTACATAGGCCTAGTGAAAATTTTATAAATGTTATTACAGTTCCCAAATGAAATTTCAATTTAATATGGAAGACAATTCTATTGCTGAAGAGTTGGCCAAACGAAACCCCGGCAACATCTCGCACGCCAGGTGGCTTACTCTGGCAAATCGAGTCCTTCGTTTGTATGTAGCCACCGATGATCCGACCCCTCAGCTAAGAAAGCTTGCAGAGTTCATAATGAAGGTCTACATACCATCATGGTTCTCAATTAAGTGCAATCCCCAAATCCCGCAAGCTTCCATTCATTTTTTAAAAAGGATTCTTTTCCGCAATTACTTGGAAGATGAGCTAAGAAAAGTCGCCCATGCAACGTTACAGAGAAATGCTTTCATGGCTCACCCAGAGCATGTTTTGATAGCTATGCTGTTCGATGAACGAAAACATATCAGAGCCTTGGCTTATAAGGGAATCCAGAAAGCTCGCGCAACCGAAAGGAAAGGGGTAAGGGTATTTAAACCCCCTCAGATCAATTTTGATGCCGAAGACTATATAGATATGATTGACTGGCGATCCACTTCAGTAACCGAACCCCTTCTTGTTACTGATATGAGCCTAGAAGAGTTGGAGTCAATTGCGGAAACTGGCAAAAGTGGAAGGGTTGAATTTAGAATTCCTTCTCACACTCAAGCGGTGGTTCAAATTCAGCTATAGAACGAGTTAATTTACCTAGAAATTTAGGAGGTAGAGGTATAGTCAAAATAACTTCTTTGAAACATAATCAGGTAGAAATGCTAAGAACTTTTTTCCATAGGAAAGCTCATAGCTCAGAAATGCACAAAATAATTTGCAAGGCAGATAGAAATATTACACCTTTAAATTTATACGATGAGAATGCCAACATTTTTATAAATCCCAACCAGGAATTATTAGATTACTGGTCAAATAAAATTTTACACGCAAAACACTTCAATTATCTCAACCAAACGTATGTTGACAAATTTTTGTCAAACAAATGGTTGAGTATTGGAGAGTTGAGCGCAGAAATAGAAGGATTTATGCTTGCCATTCAGGATAGAGTCATTAATACTAAAAATTATAGAAAGCATATAATCAAAGATACAAATCAAATTGATGATTTGTGTAGAAAATGTTTGGCTTTTCCGGAAACTATAGAACATATTATATCGGAATGTTCTATATTAGCACCGTCCGAGTATACATTTAGGCACAATCAAGTTTTAAAAATAATTCACCAAAATTTGGTAATTAAACATAACTTGATTGACTGCCGTAATATAGTACCATATTATGAATACGAACCAAATTCATTTTTAGAAAACGAATTTTATAAAATATATTATGATAAAACTATACTAACAGACAGAGCGATTAGTCATAAAAGACCCGATATAGTTTTACATGACAAAATTAAAAAAAATAACTTATACCATTGATGTCGCTATACCAAATTCCTGTAATATTCAAGAATCTGTTAGCGAAAAAATAAGAAAATACACAGATTTAGGAAATGAAATAAAAAGAATTTGGCATTCTCAGACTATAAAAATATTACCATTCGTTATTTCGGCTACTGGCATTATACCTAGCTCTCTAATTAAAAATTTAGGCGTATTAGATCTTTCAAAAAAATTATATATAAAGATGCAAAAGTCGGTCATTTTGAATACATTTAGGATAACAAAAGATTTTTAAAATATTTATATTGAGGGATCAGTAAGATTTATAGGCCCTGTTAGAAGTTCTACCGAGCCGAACCCTCTGATATGAAAATATCTGGAGTCGGTGAATTATTTTCCCATTTGATCTCTTGTGAGTTGACGTGTTGTTCTTGTATTGTTTTGTATTTATTTTGCTTATATAATGCACTTACATAATGTTGATTGACTAGATGATCATTTGTGGAAAAGTGAGTGGAAGGGTTTAGTTTTTCCTACGGGGAAGATTTAACCCGGACAACAAAATCGGAAGCATTAAAAGATGCTTTAACATTTGCATTGTACAGCCACAACTTTAATTCTTTTTGGTATTGCGCTAGTTTAGTTGTTACTTGAATTTTTTTTGGTAATAGATTAAAAGTGCGAGGTCCAATGAAGCTACTGTGAGTTTGTATTAGTTTGGTATTGGTTTGTGGGGTATAAAATACATGATTTCTTCTAAAGTTGATTTTGGGTTCATATTTTTGAAATTTGTTTTGGTTTTTCATGACATTTTTCAGGCTTTGAAGTAAAAATAGTTGACGGAGATGGAATAGTTGAGATTCCTTGTACAATTGATCAGTCGAAAAGGTCCTCTTTTTATTATATATAACCTTGATAATATGATTTTGTACTATTTGTAGTGGTTTTATAAATGTATCTAGTGCGCCACTCCATCCTAATATACCGTACATAATTGAGGATCGCACTAGAGAAAAATAAATCATTTTCAATTTGTCAACATTGAGTACTTCCTTAAGTCTATAAAATATGTACGTCAGATATCTTAATTTAGAAACGATGTTATTAATTTGTGGTTGCCAGTTTAAATTTGTGTCAATATTTATACCCAAATATTTTATCTTTTCAATTTTTCCAATTTCAAAGCAATAGGGGCATGTGACTTTATTACAGTTAGCATTATGTAATCTAATTTTAAGGTTGTTGGGAGGTTTGTTTATACTGTTTTTATGAAAAGTTAGGTAAAATGTTTTATTATAGTTTAAGAAAAGTCTATTACAAGTTAGCCATGATAAGACATATGAAATACATTTTGTTGCATTTAAAAAAGTTTTAGGCCAGGATTTTCCATTTACTATTATTGCTGTATCATCAGCGTAAGATACAATTTTACCAGGGATTACAACATTATATAAATCATTAATATATATTAGAAACAGAATTGGGCCAAGCACAGTCCCCTGTGGTACTCCATTTTTTATCACTTTTTTCGTGCTATAAAAGTTCCCTATTTTTGTTTTTTGTAATCTGTCTTTGAGATAGTTAGTGAGAATTTTTAGTGCATCTTTTTTGAAACCTATTTGATTATTTTTTTTTTATGAGTAGATTGTGATTTACAGTATCAAACGCTTTTCTTAGGTCTAAAAATATAGCTAGACTTTTTTATTTTGATCAACAGATGTGTATAAATTTTTTGTCAGATCGAATATTGCATATTCAGTGCTTAATTTACTTCTGAAGCCATATTGATTTTCGGACAGAATATTGTTTTGTTCTAGGTATTTCATAACTCTATTTTTGATACATTTTTCAAATATTTTTGAAAGGTTTGAAACTAAGGAGAAAGGTCTGTAATTGTCTAATATGTGCGTGTCACCCGATTTATGAATTGGTTTTATAGTGGAGATTTTAAATTTTTCTGGGAAATACCCTTCTTTTAGGGATATATTATAAATATGTTGCAAAGGAGTTAAAATATATTGTTTTATTTTTTTTAGTGTATTACCTGATAAATTATCAATTCTTGAAGAATTAGTTGGTTTTAAGCTGTCAATGTGTATTTCAATTTCATTAGTTGTGATAGGTGTAAAATATTCTAATGAGTTAATTGAATTGTTTGTTGGTACCAAAAGCACAGATGAGTCAACGGGCGCTGTATTAGCAATCTTACTGGATGATTCAAGTACTTGGTCTACTACATTTGTGAAGAAGTTGTTGAAGTTATTTGCAATGTCAGATTTGTCAGTTACAATATTGTTATTTATTTTAATCTCCTTCACCTCAGTTGATGCTATTCTTTTTTTATTCGTTATTTCGTTAATAATATTCCACGTTTTTTTGGTATCATTATTTGCATTATCAATTTGTTCACCAAAGCATTTTTTTTACAACTTCTTATCAACCTATTTAGTAAATTTCTATACAGTAAATATTTTGTTTTCATGAAGGAAATTGTTCTGACATTGTTTTTTTGACAGGCTCTTTGATAATTTAGCATTTCTCTGTATAGTTTATCTCTTTGTTTAATGGAGACTATTATTCCTACAGTTATCGAAGGTTTATTTTTTTATATTTTCTCTTAGATATAACAAGTTTATTTGTACTTTTTGAAATATATTCTTGGAGAGTTTTATAAAACGATTCTAATGCTGAATGTGGGTTTGATATTGATAGAATTTGATCCCAATTTTCCAAAAGAAGTAGATTATTTAATGTGAGGTAATTAATACTATTTTTTTCAAATGTTTCAGAATTTTCTTTTAAATTTGCAGTTAAGATGTTGTGTCCGTAAAATGTTGGGTAATGATCAGTCATGTTTGTTAATAGAGTTGAAGATGTTGTTTTAACGTGTTTGTGTGAATTAACAAATATGTGATCTAGAGTCGTGGAGTTATTCAGATTTTCTCTGTCGATTCTCCAGGCCCATTCGCAGAACCTGCTCTGCTCAAAGCTTCCGGTTTTGGGCATTTATGTCGAGTGGACTGTCTGTCAGTAGAGCCTTTCACACAACACAGCTTGATAATTTTATCTTAAGACATTTTCACACAACAACTCACGACAACAATCTGAATCTATCAAACGACGCTTCACAGGCGTCACATGGTTTCCGGGGAAGTGGAGTGTAGCTTCTCTTTCTGTTACACGGGTCTTGTGCTAGAGAGAGTGTGAGATAAAACCACGACGGCTTTTCATTGGTTAGGGTTGTGACGACGTCATAAAATAACCAAAAAAGTATCTAAGTAATAGAGTTATACCCCCGATAGCACTCAGTGGGCTAACGATAGCTCCCGGGGTACCTTTCGCGGAAGGCTTTGAGTTTTGGCGCGCAATCGAAAATCTAAGGATTCCATCTGTCATCTAGAGCAGTGTTCCGCAAACTTTTTATGTTCACGGTACACCTAACTAATCAAGAAATATTAACGGTACACCAAAGAAAAAAAAACAAGGTAAATTTTGGATAGGATTGGCTAGGCTTATTAGGAATAACGGCGAACTTTGAGGTTAAACTACGAAAGCTGCATGTCATCATCAATATTTTATTAATATTTATTAAAATCAATATAACATGAAAAGATGTTTAATGCGAAATGTGAGCCTGTTTAACTGAACACAGACGATCAAAATTTGGAACAATCGTTGATAACGCTGCTCGCATCTCTTCGTCGATCGTCCTCAGGCGTTCTCTTTTTTTGACTTTATCGTTGTGAGAGTTGAAAACCCCAATTCGCATAAATAGGTCGTGGCAAATGGTAATAGAATTGCAATAGCTCGCTTTGACAGCAGTGGATACTCATTTTTTACGTGGAGCCAAAAATGTGCTAACTCTGTTTCAGAAAATTTTAATTTTAGTGTCCGATCAGTTTTAAGCTCCATGAATTCTTCCTGCTCGTTTATTTGGTAAATTTCCAAGGGAAATGCTTTCCAAAAATGGATTTCTTACCCAGTCCATAGGTTGCAGGTCACACTTAGGAAAATATGAGTTCATTTTTTCTGCTAACAGCTCCAAGTGTTTCACTATCAAAGCCTGCACTTTTTTTTCTGAATCGGCGGCCATGACATTTGGAAACATTTCGTTACTACCATTGGTAGCGTGGCTGATCCATAGCACCAACTTAGCGCGAAAGCTTGTGATGGTTTGAACAATCACATAAATAAACGAAATGAATGTACTCCAAAAAATTTTTGTTTGGGCTAACAGATAAGATTTATTGACAGGCGGGCTTAAAGTAAATATGTTCCCACGGGAAGGAAGAAAGAGATCGCAGGACAGTCGAATTTCGAACGTTGATGCGTTGACAGCTCCGAGAAATCAATACAAATCAGAAGTGATATGTGAAATTACAGTTAATTAGTGAATTCAAATGGTGTTAGAGAGTATTGTGGAATATTGAATTAAAGTGAAATATTATTGAACCGGTGTTTGTGTGAAGTGAAAGTGGTTGTACTCAGTGGAGATAGGAACAATTGGATAATTTGTAGAGCGCCGTTTTGTGGAAAATCACCCCAGGGGCGCTAAGAGTTGGGCGATCGCGATTCTAATATGGAGTGTGTTAAATTAAACGTGATTTCATAAAACTCGGGTTCGAATCCCAACAGATATTAGGGAGGTACAATTGTATTTACAGAATTATTTAATTACCCTTTTATAGGCGCAGGGAGGGGACCAAAAGTGAACAAATTGCAAGGATTTCGCTAAAGGGAGGAAAGAAGCCGATATGGAGGGGACCGAAAATTAAACTGATTTAGCTATGTAGTGTGTAACCAGGTAAGTTTCACACTAGGATTTGGAGGTGATTAACAGGGTGAGTTTTTTAATATTATTTATTAAATTCCAGAAGACCTTTTAAAGGACGGATACAGCATCCAAGTTTACAACCCCTGTCGCCCAAATAATGTTTCAAAAGGGAATGTGTCAATCAGACTATCTACCAGCTGAAAAAGGGAGACGGGCCAATGACCTTTTCATATGTACGCCGAGGCGCGATGTACAGTCAGTCGAAGGAGAAGTTTTGCTAGCGTATGACCGCCCGAATAGAAAGCGATCGGATGCAACCAGACAGGACAAAAATGAATACTTTTCTTCTGTTACTTGACTTTCTAATTTAATACTTTTCATCTATTGTTTGACTTTCTACGTTACGAATTGGGATGCACAAAAACAAATCTAGAGTCAAAAGAGGGAGATGGTAATCTCCGAAATAAAACTACCAACCGAACAACTTTTCTCAACAGGTTCCTTTCGAGAGGTAGGCAGCCTCTTTAAATTAAATGCAAAAATCAAACCAATTATCCGTTTATACCTACTTGAGAGGATAGGTATTCAGTAGAAGTTACCCATACCTAATACACGAGGATGCTAGTAACCTCATAAAATAAATACTGGGACCAAATATTAAAATACAGACAGTCCTCATCCTAAATTTGGCATTTCGAGTAGACCTTACATATATCTCACATGATAATTGGTTGAATGGGTAGGCACACAACCTATCGCTAAAAGCAGGCTAAATGTCGACAAGATCGTCGTGTGTTATCTATGTTATTGACCTAGAAAGGGATGTAGATTCCCGACGACGAGGAATTTACAACGTTTTCTGGAGGTGGCGCGTAACTTAGGACCTTACGTGTCACATTTTCGCGACTAGATTCGTGACAAGGGATGTCATGGTTTTCCCCTTCTACACTCAGTAAAGTAGATTATCCTGGAGGTGTATGAGGTTGGGGCAATTCTGAAATTGGTGAGGAGACCTGGCTTTCTTTATTTTGGCGTGACGGTTGCCGATTTGGAACAAGGGGAGACCCGGCCGGTTGTGATATCCAGACACGCAGATATCGATCGCCTTGTTCAAATTATCATCCATCGGTTTTGTTTGGTAAAGAGGAGGAGCCAATCTTAGCTTGAACAAATTCATTTCCTTCCCTCTCCTTCCCCTCCCAAAATATATGGAACACTTTGCGGAACACTGATCTAGAGAACCGGAATCGCTTAGTACGAAAAATCCGAAAAAAGCGTTAGTTTGAAGGAAAGGACAGTTTTAATGTCGTTAAGTAGATCAAGAATCGCCCTCCTGAATGGAGCAATTCGAGAACAATTTGAAGCCGCGGGTTGAAAGGGAAGATCGGAGTCGGCTCTAGGCATCTATGGGTTCATAAGCGTCTATACATAATGAAGCCACGGGTTGAGGGGGAAGATCGGAGTCGGCTCTAGGCATCTATGGGTCCATAAGCGTCTATACATAATGAAGCCACGGGTTGAGGGGGAAGATCGGAGTCGGCTCTAGGCATCTATGGGTCCATAAGCGTCTATACATAATGAAGCCATGGGTTGAGGGGGAAGATCGGAGTCGGCTCTAGGCATCTAAGGGTTCATAAGCGTCTATACATAATGAAACCACGGGTTGAGGGGGAAGATCGGAGTCGGCTCTAGGCATCTATGGGTCCATAAGCGTCTATACATAATGAAGCCACGGGTTGAGGGGGAAGATTGGAGGCGGCTCTAGGTATCTATGGGTCCATAAGCGTCTATACATAATGAAGCCACGGGTTGAGGGGGAAGATCGGAGCCGGCTCTAGGCATCTACGGGTCCATAAGCGTCTATACATAATGAAGCCACGGGTTGAGGGGGAAGATCGGAGGCGGCTCTAGGCACATATGGGTCCATAAGCGTCTATACATAATGAAGCCACGGGTTGAGGAGGAAGATCGGAGGCGGCTCTAGGCCATAAGTGTTCATAAATTATTCTGAAGCCGCTACCACAACATTGTTTAATTTAAGATTATTTATTTACACATATAACTAATTCATGTTTTTGTTTTCTTTTAAAGAAATTTTCCTATTAAAAGTTTTAATTTTAATTTGTATTACCGCTAAACTCAGTCAATTGTTCATCTGTAGACTTAAAAAGTCAAAACGAAAGCAAAAGTACGTTTTATTGCACCCGCAAATGCACTGATAAATGAAAGCAAAAATACGTTTTATTGCACCGGCAAATGCACTGATAAATGAAAGCAAAAGTACGTTTTATTGCACCCGCAAATGCACTGATAAATGAAAGCAAAAGTACGTTTTATTGCACCCGCAAATGCACTGATAAATGAAAGCAAAAGTACGTATTATTGCACCCGCAAATGCACTGATTAAAGAAAGCAAAAGTACGTTTTATTGCACCCGCAAATGCACTGATAAATTAAAGCAAAAGTTCGTTTTATTGCACAAAATGAATAGTAAATATTCTACATAAGAAACAACTTCTTATCCAAATACAGTATACATATTAATAAAAAAATTATATTTGGCTTTATCCCAGAAACTAATAACAACATGTTTTTATTTATAAATTATAGCTACTTGTAGTACATTTTACTTACAATATTTTTTTCCTACTTCTCTTGATTCTATATGTATATCTACAATAACATAACGTACACTACTCTTCCAACCACAAGCGAATGCTTCTCTGGAAGAGTAGTATTAAATATTGTCGTTGTAAATTGTAAACCTCATTACTCACATGTACTTTTTCCTTTAATAAATAAAAAAAAAATCTTGACTTAATCTCAGTATTCGAAATTCTTGACCTAGGCATAATGTTTGATAAGAAACTCTGCTTTGTATCTCACATAACTTTTATCGCTAACAGGACTATGAAAATTTTACGTTTTATAGTAAGAATTTCCAAGGATTTCAAAAATATCAACACATTAAAATATCTGTTCACATCTCTCGTTAGAAGTATTCTAGAATACTACTGTACAATTTGGTCACCTGTCTTTAATAATCACATTAATACCATTGAAAGAGTCCAACGCAAGTTTTTGAGGTGTATTAATTTTAGGCTAGGAATTCCTTTAGAAACAATAGATTATGATTTTTTATTATATTCATTGAAATTGCTTAAGAGTCGGTTATAAGACAGAATGGTGATTTGCTGAAAACGTCCACTAACTTTCGTATGTTATTCTCAGACTTCATATTATTTGTTACCAAATAATGGACTATTATTTAAAAAAATAAAAACATTGATACACCATATTTAAAACTTCGATCAATGATTATCGCGTTAATAACGATTTTACACAATATTTTTAATTTAAAATATGTAAATAATACACAAATCTGTAGAAGCACGGAAAATTATTATCGTTCCTCACCATAAAGAGACAATGTTCTTGTGTTTGGTGAGGGAATTCTAGTTCAATTATGTACATGTTAGTATTAAGGTAAATAAATTATTAAGAAACAACACAAGATTTAAACAATATTACTTCTAGATATTATATTATAAAAACTTCTAGATATTATAAAAATATTATATAAATAAAATAAATACTTCATCTTGCACCAAATTTTCAACAAATTTCATAGTATTTTACTTATTCCGGGATAGAAGCCCCGGTGATAGCGTTGAAACTATACGCTCGTGTTTGACGGCGTATATATTTCGAAAATGCCATCAAAATGTTTCATTAATGGGCCCAAAAGTAGAATACCGACTCACCTAAAGCATTGCAATAATCTAAGGAAGATACAAAAACAGTAAGTACTCACAAATTCTCTTTTTTCAGGTAAATTTGTGGCATCGTATTTTTTCAACTGTCGAATTCTTTGAAAGGCGTAAAATACAACATTCCAAATGCATTCTTCTTCCAAGAGGTTAGCACGAACGTCACGATGTTGACTGGCGCGCTCTTTTTGTCGCTCTGTGTGTGAGAATTCATTGCTTTACGCGCTCTGACTAAATTGTGAGAGTGAAGGTTTTTTCATATGGCGCGTTTGGTAATAAAACCAAAAATTACCATCTCACGCCGGGTCAATTTTGGTTTGGTAAAATCGGCCGTTTTAAGTGATAACAAGTCAAGTTTTTCACTGTTCCGACCTTGCACGGTAAGGGGTATTAATATAAGGAGTAAACAAGTTAAATACCGTTTTGTTTTTAAATTTAAATTTTAAATTAAACAGACAACAAAAAAACTTTTTAAGGAAATTAACAATCATATTGCCTTTCTGCGTATAAACACGTCACCATTCACATGTTGTCAAATCAAAGATATTCTATATATGTGTTGTGTTGTAAAATTCCAAATAATAAATAATATTATGTTTCTCTTTTGTAGTAATGAATAATAAAAATACTAATTTGGAATGTGAATCTGTCTGTAATTAAACATATTGTACTCTAGACACCAATCACTATTTGACAAAGCAACATTGTCTTAATTTTTTTATACATAATTTTTATATGAGTATTTTATATTTATTTTTGATGAGTTTAAAGAATTTAAGAATTTAAGACCTCGATTACCTTTTTTAATACAAAAATGGAGGATTTTGAGGCAAATCTGAAAAAAACAATGGAAAAAATTTAAAATATTGATGTTGTCCAAAAAAAAAATTCGGAACTTGAGGCTAAAATATTGATGCTCGAGGCTAAAATGGATGACCAAGAACGACAACAAAAAATTTTGATATCGAAATAAGAGGTGTACCAGAGATTGAAGGTGAAAATTTGCAAAATATATTATTCAACATAAGCAAAGAGATTAACACAACCACCACGACAAATGACATCGAAACCAGTTTCAGGGCTCCGGGCAGAACCATTCCAACAAAAACTAGACCAATAATCGTAAGGTTCAAACACGTACATTTAAGAAACGATTTTTTAAACTGCACAAAAAAGTATAACATGAATGCAGTATTGAAGGAAGATAAACTTAATACCAGCTCCATTAGCCTCTCTGGACCTCGAACCCCTGTATTTATCTCGGAACACCTAACATCTACCAATAAACGATTATTCTACCTAGCGAAGAAGACGGCCGCAGAGAAAAAGCTCGCATACGTATGGATAAAAACGGGACGTGTATACATTCGTCAAACCCCAGAATCGAGAGCTATACTCATCACATCAGAAAACACCCTTCTAACTCTATGACTCAATATGACAACTAGAGAAAAACAAACAAATGGCCGATACAATTGCAAAAAAGGAAGATACCGCTCCAAAAATAGGCGACAAACTGTATCCTTTAATACTCTGCTCTACCTTACAATTACCTTACCACCTTTTACCATTAAATTTAACCCTTCTGCATTTTGCTGGTACTCATGTAGGACTGTCTATGCAACTACTTGGGAATATGTATTTAAACATATATTATTCACATGCATTGATATTTCACATTCTTTTAACTTATATGTAATTATGATTATGTCTTACACTCCTGTAAAAAAATACATTATTACATTTACATACCAGTTGAATTTATTTTTAATCTGTTTTATATAAGTGCTTTTTTTTTTTATTACGGTCTCTATATATATATATATATATATATAAAAAAATATTAACGGTCTTACCTATCAAATAAAGTTATTTTTTATTCATTCTTTACACCAGTTAAGTTTACATTCAATCAGTTTTCAATTATTGTTAAAATTAAATTTTATCTGTTATCTACATCTACTATATTATCTTATTATCTCGTGTTATTTATTAAAACTATTGATTTTCTATTCTCTATACTATATTGAATTATTTGTTACTTATTTTATGTTTTATCTATTATTTTTACTAGCTATACTTAATTATTATCTGATATACTTTCAAAACTACTGTTGGCACCTAGCATCGTGCTACCTACCTTTATATCTTTTGTAAAATTATTGTGGCCTATCTACCCCTCCTCTCCTCTCCTATGCCGACTTAGTTGAGTTAAAATATTCGTCCTGTCAACATCGTTTGATTACGGAGCCCCCTTTATCGACCGTGTCGAAAATCAAAGCCATCGTGAGCTCGCGCATGGTGAAATTTGTGATTTGTTGTGAACCAGCGCAAAGAAGGATTTGAAAACCGTGGAAGAATAGAAAAGGGTAAGTCGGCATTCCGAACCTTTTTAATTCTTATTATTCCGCGTTGCGACGGTGCTATATCCGTCCCCAACATTGGTCATTCGAGCCTGATAATTTATATTAATTGAAAAAATTGTGGTTAATTTAATTATTTCAAGGTTAAATTGTTCATAAAAGTTGATCTATGTGTAAAATTCGCGTCAGCCGTGCTGTTCGCGAAAATTGCCTGTAGGTAGTAAAAAATACTTAACTGGTGACAAATTTGTTAATATTTAAAATAAATTGTTGTATTCACTCGGCATTTTTGTGCAGATTAATTTCTCAATACAATGGCTGAGAAAAAAGTACTTTTGTTGCAATCCCGACGTGAGCGAATAGTATCTCGTATTCGTATTACGCAAGAGCTCATAGCGAGCACTTATGATGATAGTAAGAAAAAAGATACGTTTCTTGCTAGATGTGAAAAGTTAAAAGATTGGTTACAAGAATTTGAATCAGTTCAAAACGAGATTGAGGAACAATTACTGTCATTAGACAAGATTACAGAAATGTCAGAACTAGGAAACATTGCGAATAATGTTGATTCAATGTATTTCGAGATCATGCAAATGAAAAGCGTTATCACTAGTAATAATGAAAATTCAATTCCTAAAACGGCAAGTAATTCGGTGATTCGTGCACCAGTGATAAAGCTGCCCACTTTTGATAGTAACATTAAAAGTTGGTGCACATTTCATTCATTATTTAAAAGTCTTATACATGACAGCAATGCATATACTAATGTAGAAAAATACCATTATCTTTTATCGGTAATTACAGGGCCGGCACTGGCACTTATACAATCATTGCCTCTTATCGAAGAGAATTATGACATTGCCTGGAATATTCTGGTAAATCAATACCAAAATTCTAGAATTCTTTTCACGCATTATGTTGATGAAATTCTTAATTTCAAAATATTACAAAACGAGTCTGCGTCAGGTATAGCGCGGTTACTCAGTACGTTTCAAGAGAATTGCGCCGCTATAAAGGCGATGAAGATAGAAAATATCTTTGATAAATTTGTTGGTCATATTATGATACGATCGATGGATCTGACAACTAAACGTCAATTTGAATCCAAATTGCCCGGTGAAGAGATTCCAGAATTGGATTCAATTTTCGAGTTTCTGAGAAATCAAACGCGTATTTTAGAAATGTTATCTCCACATACTACAAAAGAGAAAAAAGGTTCGTTTAAAACGTTGTTATCTGCCAATAAGAATGATAATAACCTTCATTGTCCATTATGTAAAGGTGCACATTTTCTTTACAAATGTCATTCTTTTACATCTTTAAGTCCCCATCAAAGGAGGGACAAAATTAAAACTTTAAACCGTTGTTTCAATTGTTTAAAACAGCACCATGTAAAAGATTGTGTATCAAAATTTACATGCCAGGTTTGTAATAAAAAACACCATTCAATGTTGCACATTGCCGCCGAACCATCGGGCGAAAATGAATTTAATAATTCAAGTGCAACTCTGGCCGCAACAGCGATTCCGAGCGTTTCTACCGTTTTGTTAGGAACTGTACAACTTGAGGTCCGAAATCAATATAATGATTATATACCTATCCGCGCCGTCGTAGATTGTGGGAGTCAAGTCTCTCTGATTACGGAAAGATGTGCTCAGCTTTTGGGTTTGTCAATTAAAAAACATCGTATTTCACTGAACGGTTTAGGAAATTCTATTCTAATTCTGTAGTATAAATTCTTGTCATGGAAAAACAAAATGTTTTATAAAACCTCGAAATAAAAAAGGGCCTATTCTTTAATGTCAAACTGTCGTGATTACAGAAATCACTTCTAATCATCCGTCATATGATTTACCATCGAGTGGAACGTCACAATTTAAAAATTTAAAATTGGCTGATAAATCATATTACATGTCGGGCAAAATAGACCTTTTGTTAGGAGCTGACGTATACTTGGATATATTTAATAGTGGCCATGAAATAATTCACGGCTCTCCATGTGCTGTAAACAGTGTATTCGGTTACATTATAATGGGGAAGATGGAAAATTCGTCATTTCAAACGCCTTCGTCTTTATTTGTTGAAACAAATTCGTTAAGCAATACTCTTAGAAAATTTTGGGAAATTGAAGAAACACCTTCAATTGTGACGAGTAATCCGGACGAAGAATTAGCCGAAACAATCTACGCTTCGAATCACTATCGAGAATGTGATGGTAGATATGTTGTACCATTATTAACAAAATCAGAAATTATGCCTTCTCAAAATTCCTTAAAACTTGCGGAATCGCGATTGAACAAACTAGAAATTCGTTTTAAAAGGGATCCCATGTTAGCAATTAATTATGGAAATTTTATACAAGAATATGAGGGTCTGGGACACATGACACGGGTACCTCGGAATTTAGATGCATTCTATTTACCTCATCATTGTGTTTTGAATCCTGACAGTAAAACTACAAAACTACGTGTGGTTTTTGATGGGTCGGCAAAAACCCAACCAAATAACTTATCTCTAAATGACTTATTATTGAACGGTCCAAAATTGCAAACTGAAATTCCACGTATGATTTTAAATTTTCGTTTTCATAAGTATGTATTTACAGCTGATATTTGTAAGATGTATAGGCAAATATTAATTATTCCATCTCAGCGTAAATTCCAAAATATTTTGTGGAGAGAATCTCAGAATGAACCGGTTATTGATTTCGAGTTACAAACTGTAACGTACGGGTTGTCTAGTTCACCATTCTTGGCCATTCGTACCCTTCGCCAGCTAGCACAAGATGAAGGATCAAAGTATCCTGACGCTGCCAAGGTTCTATGCGATGATTTTTATGTAGATGATTTGGTAACAGGAACAGAAACGATTAGCACAGCCCTCAGACTAAAACAAGATATCATTGGATTGTTAAATCTTGGGAAATTAGAACTTAGTAAATGGCAATCTAATACACCGTCACTTTTGGATCACGTTTCGCAAGAGCACCAGCAAGATGGTCATTCTTTTGATAACACCGGAACTGATCAAATTGTTAAAATATTAGGCATTCAGTGGAGTCCAACGACTGATAATTTTACCTACAAGGTCGATCTACCTTCAAATAAGATATGCACAAAAAGAACAATTTTATCAACGGTAGCTCGTTTATTCGACCCACTTGGGATCATCACCCCAGTGACATTTTTCGCAAAATGTCTATTACAGGAACTATGGAAGTTAGGTGTGGATTGGGACGATCGTGATGTTCCACCACATATTCATAATACGTGGAGTAAATTTGTAAGTCAACTTTCATTACTTCGAACATTGAATATTCCTAGATATTACAACACAGTGATGACAAGTCGTCTTTTCCTCGTAGGGTTCTGTGACGCTTCACAATTGGGTTATTCTGCAGTGGTATATTTATTAGAGCGTAATAGCAATACCACTCACATCTTAATGGGAAAATCGAAGGTCGCTCCTTTGAAAACCCTGTCAATTCCACGACTAGAATTATGTGGGGCCGTTCTTCTCACGAAACTTGTAAAGTATATTATGTCATCTGTAAAGTTTGCCGAACAAATAGAAAACGTTTTTCTATTTACAGATTCGACTATTGTACTAGCGTGGCTAAAAACGCCGCCATATTTATTGAAAACATTTGTCGCTAATAGGGTTGTACAAATACTGGAAAATACACCAAATGCTGTTTGGAAGCATGTTGTCTCGGAGGAAAATTGTGCCGATTCTGGTTCAAGAGGGCTTTTCCCAGCAGACATTATATCACACCCTTTGTGGTTTACGGGACCAAAATGGCTTCACCAACCAATAGCACTCTGGCCTTGTTCAGCTGTGTACAATCAATCTGACGGAGAAATACCAGAACTCAAAACATGCAACCTTAAAACGTTTGTATCATCTCAAATAGTACCTAATTCGATTATTAGTAAATATTCTTCATTTTATAAATTGCAACGCGTCGTCGCTTGGATAATGCGTTTCGTAAATAATTGTCAGAAACGTCCTGGTAGTGGAAATTCAAACTCGACTTATCTAAGTTCTCGCGAATTAAATGATTCGCTTATGAAAATCGTACGCATTGAACAGAAAACGTATTTTTCTGTTGATATACGTAATATGCGAAATGGCAGTCCATGTTCAACGCAAATTCAAAACTTGAAACCGTTTCTTGATAGCCACGGTATTATCAGGGTGGGCGGTCGACTCAAGTATTCAAATTTGTCATATATGAAAGTAAATTTCCGATCTTACTTCCGAAAATCTGTCATTTAGCTTATTTGATTATAGATTATTATCATAAACTATATCTTCATGTTGGGCCACGAAGCCTTCAATTCACTATTCAGCGTAAATTTTGGATAGTGGCTGCACGGAATAAAATTCGCTCACAACTGTCGAAATGCATTGTCTGCTATAAAATGAAATCTTCGGTGCTACCTCCCCTAATGGGTGATTTACCTCCCTCTCGAGTGCAACAAAGCCGTGCTTTTTCTCGAGTTGGTGTAGATTTCGGAGGACCTTTCACCTTGAAAGATCACAAACGTAGGGGAGCAAAAACGTCAAAGGGTTATTTATGTCTATTTGTATGTATGGCGACGAAAGCAGTTCATTTAGAGATCGTGTCTGATTTATCTTCTGAAGCATTTATTGCAGCCCTTAGCCGGTTTACAGATCGTCGAGGTTTATGTTCTGAAATCATAAGCGATAACGGAACCAATTTCGTCGGTGCAAATCGGTACCTACTCGGTATAAATAAATTCTTGGCATCACAGCGTGATGTTATATCTAATCATCTAATTCAGAGCGGCATTATTTGGTCTTTTAACCCTCCAGCAAGTCCTCATTTCGGAGGCTTATTTGAGGCAGGGATAAAATCTGTAAAATACCATTTAAAACGGGTGATAGGTGAGACCGTTCTAACTTATGAAGAATTTGCGACAGTTCTCACTAGAATTGAGGCCATCCTCAACTCCCGCCCTTTGTGTTCAATGAGCTCAGACCCCGAGGATGTGAATGGACTCACCCCGGGCCACTTTTTAATCGGTGGATTCCTACTAGGTTTGCCTGAATATGACTTTCTTGACACCACGTCTAATCGTTTAAGTAGGTGGCAACATCTCCAAAAGATGTCGCAACATTTCTGGAAACGTTGGCATTTAGAATATTTAAATACGCTTCAACAACGATCAAAGTGGTGCAAAATTAATCCAAACATTAAATTAGGTCAATTAGTGTTAATAAAGGACGATCGTCTTCCACCGATGAAGTGGGTATTAGGACGAATTATCCACGTTCATCCCGGTAAGGATGGAATAGTTAGGGTAGCTACTGTTAAAACTCAATCTGGTTCGTTGGTTCGACCAGTGATAAAGCTTTGCCCGTTACCAGAAGAATAAAATTATTATTAGTGATAATTCTTAAGATATACATCTAAAATAGAATACGTTTTCATTTTCCATATTTTTTTGTTGTGTTTATATTTTACTTTATTTACCATTGGGATCTATATTTTTTTTTTTGTTGTTGTTTAGATGTCTATACTCTAATTCTCGTTTTGTTTCTTACTCAGATTCTAGACCAAAGGAATATTACCAAATTTAAATATTTTTCGAAACCAAAATTTTTGTTATGGTCCAGGAACCATTCTTTGAAAAGTTATACTTAATTTAGTAAAAAGTTATTTTTTTTATTGTTTTCTGCGAGGCATTACGGATACAACTTGAATGAACAATTTACCTATGTATATATTTAAATTTACCTTTTATTAAATTTTGTATCATAATTATTAATTCGTTCAAATTAGGTGGGCGGAAATGTTGGCACCTAGCATCGTGCTACCTACCTTTATATCTTTTGTAAAATTATTGTGGCCTATCTACCCCTCCTCTCCTCTCCTATGCCGACTTAGTTGAGTTAAAATATTCGTCCTGTCAACATCGTTTGATTACGGAGCCCCCTTTATCGACCGTGTCGAAAATCAAAGCCATCGTGAGCTCGCGCATGGTGAAATTTGTGAATTTTTGTGAACCAGCGCAAAGAAGAATTGAAAACCGTGGAAGAATAGAAAAGGGTAAGTCGGCATTCCGAACCTTTTCCAATCCTATTGTTCCGCGTTGCGACGGTGCTATATCCGTCCCCAACAACTACTCTATTAAAAAAACTTGTTATATATTTTATACACCTGTTAAAATTATTCTTCATATCATGTTAGGTATAAATTATTCTTCAAACCTATTGTATTTACCTTTCGAAATTGTTGAGTACCTATATCACATACCCTATTGTATTACATCTTATGCACTTATTTCGATCTATTTTAGTTGTGCGTGTTTTCTGACAATACGGCAACTATTTAATATTATTAACTTTAACCGTCAAGCTTTAGTAATGAGTTCTAACTATATATATTTATTTTATTTTAACCTTATGTTTCTATATGCAACAATATTTCCTGTTAACAAATTATGCTCTTGATATTCTCTTCTTACGCGCAAAAAAAACGATGTATTATTTATTATTCCTAGAATATTTAATTCTCGTGCTGTATTTGCTTAATATTCTTATATTGTTAGTTAATATAACGTTTCCATGTTCAAATAATGCACATTTCATTCCACTATGTTACTACCATCCATATATAATAAAATCTTGTCGTATAATGTTTCTAGATGACATGTTGATCACCTTCTATTGTATTATATTGTATGCATTTATCTCGATTTATTTATATTGCAGTTGTTATGCGCGTAGTGTGACATTATGGCAACCATATTATATTATTAATTTTACCGGACGGGCAGTGGTATTGAGTTCCAACTTTATTTTTTCTGTTCTATTCTTATGTCTCTTTATCTTACAATTCCTACACGTTCATTACATTAACTTTTCATGCGTTTAAAACCTTATGTTTTATTTATTACCTCCAGATTATTTAAATCTTGTGCTGTGTTTGCTTAAATTATCTATGTTGTTATTTCATTCAACTTCTCTACGTTCAAATACTGTATATTACAATATCTTGTCTTTACAATTCAAGATGATTGCATATTACATAAATGACTCCAAATAATAATAAAAAACGTAGACTGACTATTGGTTTTCTAAATGCACAATCGCTTGGTACAAGCTTTGATGATCTATGTATCTATATTAGAGAACACGAAATCGATACATTAGCCTTGAACGAAACTTGGATTGATGCGAGCAGAGGTACAACTGATAGAGCAATTCCGGGTTATAACTTATATCTTTCCCCTCGTCCTAAACGTGGGGGAGGTGTTGGTTTCTATGTACGTCATGAATTATCAAGCGTTATACTACCACACGAAAACAAGTACTTGGAACAAATGTGGCTTAAAATTAAGGCTCCGAATATCGATATATGTTTAGGCACAGCATACAGAACTAGTAAAAACCTCGTCAATGACGCAATCGATTGTATCAGTGATAACTTATCTGACCACATGTTTCAGTGCGAAACACTTTTTTTACTTGGCGGTTTAAATATAAACTTATTAAACAAACAGGAACCGGATACAAAAAAGTTAATAGATGCATTGCAAGCATTTAATATGTCGCCAACTGTAAACGAACCAACAAGAGTAACAGGTACTTCCTCGACACTTATAGATGTGGTATTCACTAATAAACTGGAAATAGTTACACTTACACAAATTTACCATTACAAAACTATAAGCGACCATGGTTTAGTTATATGCGACTTAAAATTTTCAAAACCAAAATATATACCAAAAACAATAACTTACAGAAACACTAAAGACATAGACATGAATAGGCTAAATGCCGATTTGGCTAACGGGCCATGGCAACACATAAGCGCTTTGAATGATGTTGACAGCATGGTCACACACTTCAATGCGTACGTATTGAATATATACGATACGCATGCACCAAAACAGACAATAACTATTAAAGACAAACACAAACCTTGGATAACAGATGTCATTAAATATATGATGAAATTTCGGGATCGCGCGTATATCAGGTATTTAAAATCAAAATTAGACTCACACTACACTTATTATAAACAATTACGAAATCTAGTAACCTCTTCCATGAAAAGAGAAAAAAAAGCATTTTTTGAATATAACATCAATAATAATGTACATGACTCAAAAAAACTCTGGAAATCTTTAGAAAATTGCCTTCATGTTAAAGACAAAGTCGGAGATATACCAACAGATTTAAATGACCATTTATAAATAATCATTTTATTATTCAAAGTCAAAATCTAGAACATAGTCAAATTTTAGTCAACCATTATAATACACAAAATCACTCTATAGCAAAATCATTTTCACTTCAAATAGTTAATGAAACTACAATATCAAAACACATTCATAGTATCAAATCAAACGCTATCGGTTGCGATAAAATAAGTATCTCAATGATTAAACTCATACTTCCGTATGCACTCAGCACTATTACAACCATTATTAACCAATCATTACGGACAGGTATAGTTCTAGCACTGTGGAAAAATGGTTTAGTCACACCAATTCCGAAAAAGAAACCAATTTCAAGTATTAGTGATCTCAGACCGATTAGCATATTACCAGTATTATCCAAGGTACTCGAAAAAGTTGTGTTTGAGCAAACAGTAGTCTACACTGAAACATGCGGGATTATACCTCGTCATCAATCGGGGTTTCGTAAAGGCCACAACACTACAACAGCTCTGCAATGTATTACAGATGATATTCTTGCCTCCACTGATGCAGGCAAAGCCTCGATACTAGTTCTGCTGGACTTCTCTAAGGCATTTGACTTACTGAGCATTCCATTACTTATTGCAAAGTTGCGTTACTTTGGTTTTGACGATGAAGTAATAAAATGGTTTCAAAATTACTTCAAAGATAGAACTCAGCGCATAGTTTGCAAGGATAGTAATGGGACTCTAAAATATTCATCTGACATTATAATAACAAGAGGGGTACCCCAGGGATCGATACTAGGGCCATTGCTTTTTGCTATATATACCGCTGACATGATGCAATCTATTGAACACTGTGGCTCGCACATGTATGCTGATGACACACAACTATATTTATCGTTTGACGTAAATAAAACTCATGTGGCAGTGGATATGATAAATGGTGACCTACGTAGAGTTTGCAGTTGGGCAAAGGAGCATGCGTTACTTCTCAATCCTCAAAAAACTGTTGCTTTATTAATGGGAACTAAGCAAAAAATATCATGCGTAAGAAATGGAGGACATGTTGTAAAAATACATGAAACCACCGTTCCCTTTGTTGATGCTGCGCGCAACCTTGGAATAATGGTGGACGGTAGATTGAGGTATGAAGAACATGTTAAAAACAGGTCACAGTGGTGCTACTCGAGGCTTCGTCTATTGTACAATATAAGAGATAACATATCAGTGAAACTACGCAAGATTATTACTGATAGTCTTGTTCTCTCAATATTGGACTATGGAGACTCAGTTTACGGTCCATCTTTATTGAAAAAATCCCAAAAACAAGTACAACGAGTCCAAAATGCGTGTGTCCGATATTGCTATAATGTCCCGAGACGCGAGCATATCTCGCCTTACCTCTATCGGCATCGAATACTGAATATGTCGAACAGAAGGAAGTTACATCAAATGTGTCAACTTTGAAGGTACACCCACCCTGTCCCACCCCGGTATAGGTGACTTATGGTCACCCCTTCGGAGCTCTCGCATGAATCTAATTTTTTTGAATAAACGGCTCTACAATTTATATAAATGAAGCTAGGCCTTCAAAGTCCCCGCATACGGAGTTATGAAGCGGTATGCAAGCGCTTACAAGTACTAAACTAAGGACAACACAGAAAAATAAACAACAAAACAATCAAGTTCAAGTGTCAGGCAGATAGTTGGTGGAGGGGACCCACACTCCAGTACCTGTAAACACATAAAAGTAAAGTAAACAATAGAGTGACGGGGGAGTTTCGCCGAACCACGACTGGCAGTCCTGTTGAGAAATTGGTGGTGGTTGGGGCGACTGGTGCAGGTCAGGACTTCCACACCCCTTAGCCGACCACCCGGTGGTGCCCTGAAGATAAGTATTGGAAAAAGAGGGATAAAACCCTAAAGAACCTAGGGGAAAGAAGCGTCAGGAGGTCGGAGGCAGGGTGGAGGTTACCCCAGCCCGCACAGTCACCCCTCTCACCACCAACGCTCATCAGGGGTGGCGCAGGTGATTGGCGGAGTCCCCCGGTAAGAAAGAATAATAAGAAGCTCCAGTCGTGCATGCGGGGACGAGGCCCGTTATCCAACCCCTAATGGGGAAAATAAACAAAACAAAACAGACAACGGAGTTCAGTTCTCGCCTGTAAACTCGTTGCTGTTACTAAAAAAAAAAGAAAAGAAAACCGGAAAAAATACATGTAAAAAGAAGAGAAAATAAGAGGAAAAATGAAAAACAATAATCAATCCAAAAAGTGCCACATAAGGGCAACGGTAAATAAGTAAAAACAAAAGTAAAAGTGTAAAAATAAGATCTGCATGGTCTGTAAAGAGGACAGTAAGTATTGAATAAGATAACAAAGTAAAGTAAGAGAGATAATTAGTAAACACAAATATATAAGAGTGCTTACAGTGTCTGTAAAAAGAAAAACAGTGTGTTAACCTTGACAGGGAAAAAGAAACATATGAAGAGAAAACAGGAAATATGAATTAAAAAGTACAAGACAAGTTAATTAAAAAAACAAAATATAAACGAATGGAAATCATCTGCAACAGCTGGTACAGTAAGAAAAAGAAATAAGATAAGAATAATAAAATAAGAAAAACAGAATAGCATATACAATAATGAAAGAGTTGCAAAAGAATAAGTCATGGCGCAGGAGCAGTACACCGGGAGTTCCCAATTATTACACTAGTCAACGACTCTAAGCACAGGCCATCTCTCAACCCAGATCCTAGTAAACTTCCTCAAACATTCGAAATTCACACTGTTAGAAACAAGATCGGTGTTCCACACCGGTCTAATGGGGACATTCAGACCTTCTATCATTTCGTCTCTGGCATCCTTCAAAATCTCACAGTGCCACAGAATGTGCTCGGCCGACTGGTAATTATTGCCACAAGCGCAATTGGGGTGGGTGGACAGGGCAAAGCTGTGAAGCCTTCCCCTGAATTCCCCATGTCCTGAAAGGAGCTGCGTAACGTGATGGTCCAGTTTGAGGAAGGCCCCTTCCATTCTGAGTTTAACTGAAGGGAAGAAGGAGAAGGTCCATCTTCCCTTGCTCGACCTATCCCAACGGACCTGCCACTCTTTGAGCGACAGGTCCCTCATCGTTCGGAGCAGTCCTGGGAGAGTTCCTGGTCCACCCGGTGTCAGGACGACACCAAGGTGGTTGGCCGGGGATCCACGGATTAATCGCTGCTTCGCTAATACCTCCCTAATTTCTAGATCGATTGGTAATATACCAGCCAAAATTGGCAAAGCGTCCGAAGCAACGGTTCGATATGCCCCAGATAGTGCCAGCAGGGGAGTGCGCTGACCCCCAGTGAGAGCAAGAAGTATTAAGCAATTATCCAGGCGATGCTCCCAAACAGAGGCGGCATATGCGACTTGCGCAACATATACCCCCTTGTAGAGAGCGTGCAAAGCCGGTCTGCGAAGTCCCCACTCTGCCGTGGAGATTCTTCGAAGCTTCAGAAACAGCGACTGAGCCCTGCAGGATACATCTTTGACATGAGCCAGAAAGGAGGACGATCGATCTAGAGTGACACCTAAATATTTAACGTTATCCACAAATTTGATATTAGTGTCTCCCATACGGATGGTAGGGTTTCTTGTCTTATTGAAAGAACCCTTCATCAGGAGGCCCATAGTCTTCTGGGGAGCGAAGGTCATTTTATTCCTCTCCCCCCATTTAAGGAGGGTGTCCAAACCTTCACCAGCCTTACGTTCGACTTCTCTTCTACTGTCCCCAGAGACAAGATACATTTTATCATCCGCATAGTCGATCATGATACATCCTTCAGGTAAGGGTAACCTAGAGGAGTCATCGAAGGTTATGTTCCAAAATTTAGGACCTAGTGCGGAGCCTTGAGGACACCCCATATCGGTTTCGCGTTCAATAACAGTGTCACCATGAGAAATGATAACAGTTCGGCCCGATAAATAGTTGTCTACTGACTTAAATAGGGTTTTTGGGCAGTTCCTATTTTTAACCTTGATACGTATCATGTCCCACCATGCGAAGTCGAAGGCACCAGTTATATCGAGGAAGATTGCAACTACATACTTCTTTGTACAAACCTTCACCCAGTTAAGCGCAAACGAAATGGCGTGCACGGTGGATCTACCGGAGACGAAGCCAAATTGGAGATCACTAGACGGGGAGAGTGATTGTTCTAGCCTATGCCGGATAAGTTTTTCCAGGATCTTGCCAAGCACTGGAAGTAAGGTGATGGGCCGATAGGCCTTGACATCAGTTAGTGGCTTACCGTTCCCCTTTGGTATGACCCTGAGCACGCCTCTCTTCCATTCAGAAGGGAAAATTCCTCTTCTCAAACACGTTTCCATCACTTGGAAGAGCTCCTCCCTAGCGCGGATCCAGACTTGCTTCGCTATCACGCCATTAAGTCTGTCATGCCCTGGTGCCTTCTTAGGACCCAAACCCTTAATTATTAGGTCGATTTCTGCTCTAGTGACTGGAATGACTCTATCCTCTTGGGCGAGGTCTCTAGGTGGAAGCCGTGCCAGGAGTCTAACCTGTTTATGGTGGTCACTTTCCCCAATTACTGATTCTACAGGAACTAACTTGCCCAAAAGTGTATTGAGAGTAGAGGCCACATCTATCGTCTCAGCGTTCCTACCTTCTGTGATCCCAATGAGACTAGACAAAAACCGATCCGATCCTTTTCCGGATTTTTCAATTGCGCTGTGGATTTCCCACGGGTTGGCGTTTCCCACATTATTAACCCAGTCATGCCAAGCAGCTCGTTTCGCAAGGAGAACCGCCTGTTTGAAAGTTGCCCTGGACCTCCTGAGAGCTGCCTGAAGGGTAGCTGTCTCCTCCTCCGTACAGCATCCCCTCCTGGACAGTCCCAAGGCCCTGTAGGCTCCTTTATAGGCCCCCTTCAGCGAAGTCAGCTCAGGTGACCACCACGGCGTTCTAATTTTCGTCTTTGGGTTTGATCTGCCCAGAGAGGAGTCAGCCGCAGATACAACGGCAGAATTGAAAAAGTTCCCCAAATTGTCCGGATCACTAGCTGCTACGTGGTGAAAATCCCTTAATGTATCTGTAGCGCCTCCCCAAAGTTATCCCAATTCGCCCTAGAGGTGTTGAAATTCCAGGAGGATCTCGGAGTTTCAGTTTTCTTAACACCTATTGTAAATGTGATTAATCTATGATCCGAAACTATTGCGCATTCATGGACCCTCCATTTAGATATCCTGGCCGCAACTGATCCAGAGCAAAGAGTTAGATCAATGTTGCTCTCTCCCATTGTGTTTGAAAAGGTAAAGAACGAACTCTGTTCGTTAACGATACAAAGGCCTTGCGCAGCAATAAGGTCTTCAACGGCGTCAGTCCGTGATCGTACTGAATGGTTTTTATTATTGTCAAACCAAAGAGGAGAGCGAGCGTTAAAGTCCCCTCCGATAACTACGTTACGACCTTTAAGCGCGTTTAGGGCGCGCGTCAGACTCAGGATATGTGGTCCTACCGGATTCCCCCATTTAAAATAGACTGAGATCAGATAGATCTCAGTATCAGCAAATTTAATACATACACAGGTTTGGTACTCATTAGACAGCCCTGCCAGAAGGAGGGGGCTGATCAATGATGTATTGACCAGAACACCCGTCCCCGGCGATGAGCCGACTTCGAGTACCGCTCCCGGAAATTCAATTGGTGTTTTACCTTCCCAGGTGTATTGCTCCTGTATAAGCATTATGTCAATATTCAGGTCAGACATGACCCGCTGCACATCCAGTGTGGCCAACCGGGATCGCTGCAGATTGATCTGACCTAAGGAGAGAAGATTAACAGGAGCCATAGTCAGTCATTCTGACTTGGGCGTTAATAGCGGCCAGTTGGGCAGGGCAATCCCTATCCCCAGTGGGGTGGTCAGCTGACTTCCTGAAACGGGTACAAGTAGCACAGACAGCGGGAAGTGCCTTCTTGGGGCAATCCTCATGAGAATGACCCACAGCGGCGCAGTGGCGACATGTTTCCTTTTCCTGAGAGCAGGATTTACTAATGTGTCCGTACTGTTGACACTTGAAGCATCTAGTAGCTCCAGTATAATCCCGGGTGCGGCAGGCGTTCCACCCAAGGAAGCACATTCCGCTGTCTAGAAGGACTTTGCGAGCGGCAGGATGACATGTCACCACCATGTTCATGGTGGGGATGTCGCGCTTGCCAAAAAGGGAGACTCGCCGCATGGTACGAAGATGATCTTCCAAAGACAGTGTTGTCTGGCCTGCAAGGTTGTTTGAATAGATCTCAGTAAATAATTCTGGGTCAGCGGATTGTTCATTCTTTGGCACATTGTATATAACTATTTTGGGAAGGCGGCCCAAGGGGTTGATCATCTTTAAACCACCTGCTGCGAGCCTCGCTTCTGCCTTCTTAATGTTGTCCAAATCCTTCACGTCCTTGGCTTGGAAAGCCATACCAGCCCCTTTAATCTTTCTGGATCGGACGATCTGGAAGTCATCCTTCCTGGGATTCAGGATTTTATCCAGGGCCTTCAGTGTTTGCTCCGAAGTTTTGCCTTCAGGGGCATCTGGGTAGACCAGTACGGTCAGAGGCTTCTTGGGGATCGGGCGTTCAAAGCCGTTAATCAAGATCTTCTTGGAGGCAGGCAGGTTTGCCGCCGCATTAGCGTAGGACATAGACTCTCTGGTGGGAGCAGTACTCGAAGAAGCAGGACGCGTTTTGATGGCTTGGTCGAGTTTGGTGGACAGAGCTGATTGGGCGGACAGCATCTCGTCAATCGTCGTGCTTCTCGTAGACAGGGTGTTTAGTTCCAACATCATCCTAGTGATGTCTGACATTAGATCATCAAGTGTGGTGTTTATCAGGCTTTTATCGGCCTTGTTTAGTTTGTTAAGGCCATCCATACAAACAGACCGGATTTTCTGACATTTAATCAAGGCTGGAATTGCCTTCCACTCCTGGTTGGTCGGCGAGTCGCTATAGCGGACCCGTTTTTTGTTTTCCGCATTCGGGGTGGTAGATGGAGCAATCGAGGGCATCTCACACGCGGATGAGTCGCTGTCGGAGTCAACCGACTGTGGTTCCCTTTGTGTCTTTGGTTTCAGCCTTTTTTTAGTCTGCGACAGTGCAGAGGTGGAAGCAGTGGGGCTCAAGAGGTCTTGGATCTGCTTAACAATTTTTTCCGCGTCCCCTGGTGGTTCCACTGGGTTGCCAGTGGGACCACGCGACTCGCCCGACAATTTTGAGTCGAGCGGCATTTTTTTCGAAAAAGTGGGGAAAATGCAAAAATTTACCCCAGATTTTCAATTTTCCCCAAAAATGGGGGAAAAAAATGGGGAATTTTTTTTACCTAAACTTCGATCAAAAGTCCAAAAAAGTGAATAATAAGAAAGTTGGTCAATTTACCACTGAATTTAAAAAATTCCAAAAAGGGTATCAAAATAACTGTGTTCTCAAGGAGTGGACACGTCCTCCTAAAAGTTCTTTCGTCACTTTACAAGAAATCGACGTGGAATGTTCTAGAATTATTACGCACGTGGCGAGCACTTGAACACTAATAACTAGAAAAGTATTACACCCACAGAAAAAGTAAAACGGACACTAGACGCAGAAAAAATTTCTGCGTCGAGTGGTCTAGGTTTTGTTATCACTAACACTATGGATCACTCAGAATTGGGGCGATCCTCGGGTAACACCGCACAACAAAAACTTAAACTCTCAGTTTTATGCTCATAGAAAGAGTCAATCAAACTGAAAATTCGCACTAAGGGTGCGGAACCACAAACTACGCCCTGTATCAATAGTAGATACAGGGATTTTTCTTTAGCACAGCCAAGATGGCAATTAAACGTAAAAAACACCAATTTGTTTTATAATGGAATGGGTTAACACTTTTAAACACAAAAAACAATACAGGCGGATAGCCCGTAAAAAATGGCACCGACTGGCACTATTTGAGGTTTGAAAACTTTGTTCCGTAACCGGTTTGTAGAGACTTGTTGCGGAGCAAAAATTTCGCTGCGTTCTCACACGGAGGCGAGAACTGACTGATGTCAATGTTGACATTTTTTTTTTATTTTTTTTTTTTTTATTTTTTATTATTGAACATTATAAATGATAACAATATGCAGACTTATAAATAATTTGTTCATTATTATTCTATTTCTCCATAAGTTGAGCTCCAGGAGCTCGTGTTTATGGGAGGAGTCTTTACATTTAGTTCTAAAGATTTTTTAAACAATAATCAAAAACTTTTGAAATAAATACAAACATAATATTAACATAGGTACACAAATTAGAAAATTGTTTTTTTAAAGATAATTAAAATAATTCATCTTTTTACAGATTAAGTAAGCGTGAGGAAATTAAGGGTACAATATATCAAGAAAAATTTAGAAAAGTAGTTTTTTTTTAAAGACAATCAAATTAATATATATTTTTTACAGATTGAGTAAGTGTAAGAAAATTAGGGGTACAATATATCATTATCCAATTTTAGGGACTTAATTAACTTTTTGAATTGTTCATAATTCACAGTTTCGGTTACACTAATTTTATTTTTGGACAATAATATATTGTACCATCTCACACCTAAATACGAATAGTGGTGCTGAGCCGTGGTCGTTCTAAGCATAGGAATGGCTATTAAGCCATTTGTTTTGAATCTATTGCTTATGCTATCTGAGGGGTGAATTTTATAAATAAAATATTCTTTATAAATTTGATATAAGGCGATTCTCTTATACAATTCTGTTATAGATGGTACATTAAATTCCTGAAATATCTCTAAAGTAGGGGAGTCATATGGTTTTTTAAGGATGATTTTTATAATTATTCTTTGAATTGTAATTATGGGCTGTAAAGAAGCCTTAAAAGCCCCTCCCCACCCAATAATCCCGTACTGCAATAAGGACTGAATTAATGCATAATAGACAATTTTGATAGTTTTCTTATTTAAAATATTTCGTATATTATAGAAAATATAGATAAGTTTTCTTATTCTTTCAACAGTGAGATTAATATGGTCTTTCCATTTGACATTTTTATCTATTAAGATACCAAGATATTTTATATTGGATTTATGATTTAGTTTCGCGCAGTCCGTATTACATGTACCGTCATTTACACAGTTTTTAGAATGAATTGTTATGTTAATTAGGTTATTTGGCACATCTTCTTGTAGAGTGAAAGGAATACAATATGTTTTTTCTGTGTTAAGTGATAATAAATTGCCATCGAACCAATTTTTTATAACCTTCATATCCTGATTCGCTGCATTGGTAATTTCGTTCCATGTCTTTTTTTCGATAATTATTGCAGTGTCGTCAGCAAAGGATATAAGTTTACCATTAAGTGATAATTTAAACATATGGTTAACGTAAATTATAAATAAAATTGGTCCAATAACAGTCCCTTGGGGAATTCCAAATTCTAAAGTTTCATCTACGCTAAGTGAGTTATTAAGTTTTACTTTTTGGTTTCTTTGAGTTAGATAGCTTTGCAGCCAATACCTTACCTTACCAATAATACCGATATCATTTAATTTATTAATTAGTTTTGTATGGGAGATACTATCAAAAGCCTTACGTAAATCAATGAAAATGCCAAGGCATTTATTTTTTTTATCTAATGCACGGTATATAGTTGAAGTTAGTTCTGCAATGGCATCATGAGTGCCTAGTTTCTCTCTAAATCCAAATTGGCTAGGACTAATTATTTTATTATTTTCAATATAGTATAAAAGTTGCTTTTTTACGATCTTTTCGAAAATTTTTGCAATGTTTGAGACAACAGATATGGGTCGATAGTTTGATATTTCTTCAGGGCTGCTAGATTTAAAAACGGGTGTTACAATAGATTTTTTATAAACAGAGGGGAATATTCCACTATTTAAACTAATATTTATAATGTGTGTAATTGGAATTAATAATTCATTATAATTTTTCAACATTTCTACTGTGACTCCATCAAACCCTGGTGCAGATGCACCTTTTAATTCACTTATAATATTTTTTATGTCATCTGTTGTTACCGGTTTGAAAACTGACAGAGTATTTTGTTTGTGACAGTCCTTTTCGAAATTATCTATTTTATAATTTTCATCAATCCGTGTAGCTAAATTTTGTCCGACGTTAGCGAAATATTTATTGAAGGCATTAGCACATTTTGTCGGTTCCATTAGGGCATTAATAGAATTTTTTCCGATATTAATTTTTTTAATTTGAGTTTTTTTGTTTTTTCTACTATTTATTTCATTTATTGTTTTCCATATATGTTTTACATTTTGTTTAGCCACATCAATTTCATTTTTGTAAAAGTTTTCTTTAGTTGTTTTTAGTAAACAGGTTAATTTGTTCCTAAATTTTTTATAATCTGTGTATATTTTTTTATCTAAGGGAAATTTCTTTGTCAAGCGATATAACTCTTCTTTTTTTCTAATAGACACGATTAAGCCATGTGAAATCCATGGTTTTATTTTTTTGAATTTTGATTTAATTTTTATGGTTTTAATATCTGTTGATGCTGTAATATAATTGCATAGTATATTATCAAAAATATTTGCGCATGTTTCAGCACATGTTGATTCTAATACGGAACGCCATGTTTCTGTTTTTATTTTTAGGCTTAATTTATGATGGTTTAGTGAATTTTTTGTAAAAGTATTGCATTTTGAATCAATATAATTATTAATATTAAGTTTTTGTATATAGATGCAAGTGTGATGATCAGTAATATTATTTTTTAATATTATCGTGTGTAATTTGTCGGTATCTTTAGTGTTACTCCATATGTGGTCGATACAAGATGGACGTTGACCCGTAATTTCTCTAGTATATTTATTTATACACAATATGAAATTCATTTCCGTCATATAATTGATAAATTCAGTTTTTATTCTGTTACTATTTTCGTTTGAAACATCTATGTTGAAATCGCCGATTATTGTTATGTTCTGTTTATTTTTTTTGATAAGATAATGCTTCTCAATTCATCCATAAATGTGTACTCGTTTGATCCGTGTGTTCGGTAAATTGCAATAATATTAAAACACATTTTATTTACATTTAGATTAATATCTAAGCAATTAACTCGCTCCATAGGTACTTCTTCCACTGCGATGTTTGAATAGCAAGATTTAACAAATACAACAATACCACTATTTCTATTAATAGCACAAGATGTTGCGAAGTAGGTATATTCTGGTATGCAAAATTTATTGTATACGTTGGTGAATGCTTCCGTTAAAACTATAACGTCCGGTTTATGATTTAGTAAATTAATTGAGAGTAAAAATTCATTGAAATTTTGTTTCATTGATCTGATATTTAAATGGAGTACAGAGAATGAATTTGTTATTTTATCCACGATTTTATTACAATCTTTTAAAGTATGACAAATATATTCTGAAATATTAAGCGTTTTATCTAATTCCTCAGTGAAGAAATTATTCATTTTAAAAGAAATAAGGAAATAATATTGTTATAACTAATTGTCAAAAATGAATTTGATTTTGATGACAAACTATAAATTAGCAGCATATGTTCACGGATAATATCAAGGTTGACTTGAAATAGTTTTGGTGACAATATTGAACAACTTAGCATTATATTACTAGTGATGATATTATGAAGATGATACATACTATGTAGTATATTAATTTTGTTTTGTATAAATAATATTTTACAAACATTAACACTTTGAGAGTAGGCTAATATTTTAATGTTGTGTTTTTGTCTTAAAATTTTACAGAAATAGTTAATTAAATATTTTTTGGATATTACTGATAAATCGTTATCTCTTCGATGGTAGATTAATAACATTGAAATGTTTCTCAATTGTTCGAAAGTTTTAATATTAATAGCTAAATTGTGCGAAAAGTCAGAAAAGTGTGAAAAGTCAGAAAAAAAGCGTATTTGAAACAAAAATATAAAATTTGGTATTGAGTTTTTAATCTTGTTAAGAATTTTAAAGTTAGTTATTAAGAATGTTAAAGTAGGTACATACCTATTCATAATTTATACGCCCTTGGGCAATAGTCATCATTTTTTTTAAATACATACAATTTTTGCTATTTGCTTTATGATTTGTATCGTTTGTTGACTTGAAAGTGTTGTTTTGGAAATCACAATTTTTGCATTTCTCTTCTTTGTTTTTATTGGGACAGTCTTTCCAAGGATGGTCCATGGCGCAGTGCAGGCACAAAGCATTCTTGTCCTTATTAAAGCAGTTGACAGCTGAGTGTCCAAATCTCAGGCAATGGAAGCATTGCATTATTGGATTAGCATCCTCCACCCGCACTCTGTGGTATCCAATATTAATTTTCTCTTTAGATATGAGATATTTCCTAAGTTTTCCACTTGTTTCGACTATATAGTTTGTAAGATTGTTTTGTCCTTTTGGTTTAAGCATTTTTACTAATTTTACTGAGTTTTTCGGATTTTCATCCATGATGATTTTAATTCCATCATTTTGGGTTATTAATGATTCTATTATTTCTTCTTCTGATAGGTCGATAGGTAGGTTTCTGATGAATAGTTTAGGATTTTTTTTTTCTAATTCTTTCGCGATCATAGTATTTTTGAAGACTATATTTATTTCTTCTGTTAGTTTTTTTGCGTGATCCTTTTTGGGGCAAGAGATGATTAGTTTCTTATTTGATGCTTTATGTACTCCATTTACTGCAATCCCCAAATGCGATGTTTTAATTTTTTTAACTATCATGTCTCGAATATCATCAGATGTTGTATTAGTATTTTCACTTGCAATTTTTAATGAGTATTTGGCCTCTGGTATAGGTATTGAGAGGGTTGACTTGTTGTACGTAGTATTAGTTGATTCCTTTTTTTCCTTTAAATAATTTTCAATTTTTTCTGAATGTTTTTCTTCATTTAATATAAGTTTATTTTGTAGCTCAATTATTTTTTCTTGTAGTTGAAGTTTTTCCTTGCACCATATTTCCTCTAGCTGGTGTATATCTTGTTCTATGTTACTCCTTTGTTTTGCCTCTTTGACAGATGAGCATTTTCCTATTTCAATTTTAATTGAGTCAATTAATGATTGGACACTTCGGTCCATAATGAGTTATTTTTTTTGCGGGCTGTCTGGTGACTAAACGCAGCCAGCCTGCTTTATTTTTGCAACAACAATATGTTAAACTGGGTATCACTGTGGTTTGTGGTTACTGAGTTTATCGAAATTTCTGTCCGTGCGAGCTGCACGGCAGCAGAAACTAGACATGTGTCTAGTTTCTGAAACTAGACATGTGTCAACTGTTCAACTTGATGAATTCAAAGGTTCCTTCCTATCTGTTTGACAGACTGCAGTGGTCCCGTGACTCACATGCACATAGTACACGCCAAAGAGACCATTTACTTGTTCTCCCCAAACATAAAACTGCTGTTTTTGAGGGTAGTTTTAGCTACTCATCGTCAAAACTTTGGAATAAAATACCACTGCCTATTCGAACATCAACATCGTTGCAGTGCTTTAAGAAGCTCTGCAGCGAATGGTTGCTGACAGCACAGTCAACCGCACAACATCATCATTGATCGAATTTAAAATGAAAGGGACACCTACTTGTGATTATTTTTTATTTTATTTTATCTGTGTATTTTATGTAAATTTAATCCTGAATTTATATTTTATTTTATTTTAAAGAAATTTGTATTTTATTATATTTGATTTTTTGAATTAGTTTGAATTTCGATGTTTTATTTAAATTATTAATTAAAAATTAAATTATTATTATTATTAACTAAAATGTTTTATTTAAATTAAACGATTATAACACATTATATTAAAGGCACTGCTGAAAACCAGCTACATTCCCGGAGAAATCCGGAATGTACAGCTGAGCAGTTGCCCTTTTGGCAATATAATCATCTAAATGTATACTAACTATATGCAAAAATGTAAAAATTATTGTCAAATAAACGTTTTTATTATTATTATTATTATTATATATAGCTTCCAGTAAAATGTGCAGCGAGAATTTCATATTTTCGTTTAGAAATCGCTAAAACTGTCTTCAATAACTAAACAACCATTACCCGCAGAGTCAATTTGTTAGTCATATGTTCTTGTAGAAATCTCTGTGTCCCCCTTACACTCATGGTTAGAAATATGATCTAAACGGTGTTAGAAAGAGAAAACAACACGCTTCATATTCAAAGCTAGTAGTAAGAAGAAGAAAAACCACAGAAGAATTAAAATCTACTTCTCAATGAAACCAAAGGTTCCGATTTCAGGTTGAGAAGACAATTATGAAATTTTGTGTTTTTTTAAACATAATTCAGTCTGTCTGTAGAGATAAAGAAAAAATATTGCGTTTTGATTTTACGTTCAACAGATGGCGCTGTTTAAAAAAAATATCTGCTACAGGTGGCTTAGAAATTAGCTCTACTGTGGCGAGGTACCGCTAGTTTCTAATAAAAAAATTGAGACTTTATTTCATCACCTTTCAAACAGTTTTTAGTTTTGGGAAACGTTCGATAATATTCAATTTATATGGAATTTATTGCGAATCTCTCTCTCATACCTCTTCAGATACACTACTCTTTTCAGAATTGTCCAAACTGCTCGTGACACTAGATCATATTTATTCCTTTAGCAAAAATATCAACGAAATTTTATATGTCTTGCAAAAAAGCCAAATAATGTCATTTCGCTGGCCATTAGACAGAACGCAAAATAAATTAAAATTGTTAATGCCAATTGATGAATATAAATTGGACACCAGTCTTGCACCACCAGCAAAAGCTATATTATTTCGCGTTGGCTAACTATAATGTGCTCATTGCTTAATGAACCCTGGCGTTAGCTGGTATCACCTCACAGCCAACAACAGACAGAGGGTGGCCTGCACACACGTGCTAGTCGGACTCTTCTTGGGGATGACTGATGACGGAGGGTTCTGTAAACTGCTGTTCTTCCGCATGGCCTCCTTCGTCCCCTGGGTGCAGAGTGTTGTGTGGCAGTGAACTCTAGCCATGCTACCATCCTGAGTAGCACAACGACCACCATTCAGAATCCTATCATATAAATTTGCTTCTTCATTACAGTTTCCAAGATTTTTGAAAAAGAGCTTAAGAGACTTATGGGTCGGTAGTTATATATATCCTTTTTGTTACCACTTTTATGTATAGGTATAACTGTTGCTTTTTTAAGGCATGAGGGGAATACATTTGTAGATATAGACAGATTGACCAAGTATGTCAAAGGGAAGGTCAGTTCATTTTGGAGTTGTTTTATTGTTTTATTTGAGATTATATCATTTCCCGATGATTTATTAACATTGAGGGATACAATTGCGTTTCTGATTTCAGTATTGGTTACATTAGTTAACTTTAATTTATCTATCTGGTTCATACTTTCCTTTTCTTCTGGTAAAATGCTAGTTTTTGGATGTCTGATTTGCTTTGCCAATTTTGACCCTATATTTGTAAAAAATTCGTTTACGTATTCGAGAATTTTGTCCGGATGTTTTTCGAAAGAGATTTGGGTATTTTCAATTGTTAGTTCATCTATGCTTTTGTTATGGGATGATTTTGCACTTGTAATTTCATTAATGATCTTCCATAATTTGCGTGGGTCATTGTTACATTCGTCTATTTTTTTCTTATAATAATTTTCTTTGACATTGCGTACAACATTTTTGCAAATATTTCTGTATCTTTTATAATATCGTTGTATAAAAATATCACAAGGATTTAAACTAACTTTCCTGTGTAGTTCATCTCTTTTTCTAATGCAATTTAAAACGCTTTGGGTTATCCATGGTTTAAGATGTTGATTTTTATGTGAAATCTTTTTTTCTATTGATTTGGTATTTGACATGATGGTATGAGTTATATATTCAATGAATTTACTCCAGGCACTATTTGTATCAAGGTTCTCCAGTAGGTTTATCCAGTTTGTATTTAGTAATTGTTGTTTTACTTCATTCCATATGGTTTCTGTCTTCTGCACGATAATTGGGTAGGGCTGCGATCTTTGTATTTTCTTTTTTGTAATAGATAAAATTGTTGTATAGTGGTCGGTTATAGTAGAGGTGAATATGATAGAGTTGGTTTGTTTAACAGTCTTACTGAATATGTGGTCGATGCAAGATTTGCTGTCATTTGTAACACGCGTAGGTTTATTTATCAAACTTTCAAGTCCGTGGGCGGCCAGTGTTTGCAGATAATCAGTTCTATTTGGATGACCGTTTTCTAGTATGTCAATATTTATATCTCCGATGAGGAAGACATTTTTTTTGTTTTTTAGAAGATTTAGTTCATTAGAAAGCGTTTCAAGAAACTGATTAATATTAGTTGTAGCTGGTGATCGATACAGAGCTAATATAGTGGTTTCATCACCCACTTTGATTTTCAAACAGTTTGCATTTGGGAATTTTATTTCATTGACTTCAGTTTTAGTGTCATCTTTAATGTATACTATCACACCATCATTTTTTCATTTTCTTGAACAAAACAAATTATTATCACCATCCCAATATGGTTTTAGGGAAAATCTAAGCACCAATGATGCCATAGAAAATCTAACAAGCATAGCCATAAAAAACATAGATGAAGGGAAAAAGTGTTTGGCTTTATTCATAGATCTTCAAAAAGCTTTTGACACAATAGACCATAAAATATTACTAACTAAGCTAAAAAAAATAGGAATGGCCGAAACAACAATGAACTTATTAGAGTCATATATAACAGGGCGAGAACAACAAGTACAAATTGGCAAACAAAAGAGCAAACTACTATCTTTAAACTATGGCGTCCCTCAAGGAAGTGTACTGGGACCGATCCTATTCATTATCTATATCAACGATTTAACTAACCTTACCATTAAAGGAAACATAATCAGTTTTGCTGATGATACTGTTTTATTATTTCAAGAAGAAAATTGGACGGATACATTTAATGAGGCTGAAAAGGGGCTTAGTGCACTTCAAAATTGGCTTAAAATCAACTCGCTTACCCTTAATATAAGCAAAACAAAATATATAACATTTTCAATAAACGCAAGGAGCCAACCAATAAAATCACTAGAACTAAAACTACACGAATGCCATGGAAATAATATACAATGTTACTGCCCCGTCATCGAAAAAACACAAAACATAAAATATCTTGGAGTAATAATCGACGAAAATCTTAGATGGGACCTACACATCAAAGGTATTACCGAAAAACTCACAAGCCTTATATATTTCTTTAAAAATCTAAGAAACGTATTAAATAAAAAGGATATGAAAAAGGTCTACTACGCATTATGTCATTCTCGAATTGAATATGGAATCATAAGATGGGGATCTGCTACACATACGTACCTACACAACCTGAATACGATTCAAAAAGGAATCATAAAGACCATATTGAAAGTACCAATTAGAACGCCTTCAATTGAAATATTCAATTCCTTTGACGTACCAAATGTACAGCAAATATATGCCAAAAATATATTATTGAAGCTCTTCAAAAATAACAAATCCTCTACTAGACTGTGTATGCATAACACTAGATCGAACAAAAATGATATAAAAAATATTCCAAGTTATAAAACCACATTCGGACAAAGAAACTATACATACTTTGCAACAAAACTCCATAACATCCTTCCCCAAGACATAAAACTAATAAAAAATCCTAATGAATACAAATCATTAATAAAAATATGGCTGAAAGAGGTCGATGAAAAAACCCTAATGAAAACACTAAAAACGATATAGAAGACACTAAAAACGACATAGAAGACACTAAAAACGACATAGAAGACAAATAAACCATATTTAAATAACTTTAGTCCGCCTCGGCACAGGACCCCCTAGTGAGGAGGACTAAGAAATATAATATTTTATACTTAATTTCACCATTATATTTTGTATGTTGTAACGTATGCAATGTTAGGTAGGTACATTCCAATGTTTAAAAGGAAACGGTAGAGCTGAGATCTCATCTCAAGATTGTGGGAATAATTTCCTGTCAAGTAAGTTAAGTGATCATAAATAAAAGAGTGAGTTCTTAATGGAAAATATATTGAAACATCAAAGCAACTACAAAGGAGTACAGATGATAAACATGTAATCATAGAAATAAATATAGGCACATACCCGATGGACTCTTGAATTAAATTAAACTAACTTAACGTGAAACGAAAGAACGACAACGAATGGCGAACGAAAACTTGCTCTCGGCAGCGGGGAACGGACCCGAGTTAACCACCCAAGACGACCCTCACCTACAGGAAGACATCGCAGCACGCCCATTACAACCAGCACTTCATCTCGCCTAAAATAAACTATTAAACCTTAATAGTTTATGGATAGCAGCTGCATCCGGACAAGGACAATCACCGGGACGATATACTCTAATCACAATCCCTGAAACGACATATCAACACGTACCCTTCTACGGCTACTTGGAGAAGACCATTAATAAACAAACGAACATTTAGATGAACTTAAAACAACACGCGGCCACACGCGCAGCAATCCCAAAACAAAGGATCGATTTAAGAAAGACCACGTGTTCCACGTGCACTGGTACAATAACCCCATTATCGGAATGACACATTGACGCTTTGACACGCAGCCCGAAAATAGGAAGACGACGCCCCACTCCACCGCACCAGCATGGATTATATAAACCCCAACTCCAGCTTCCAGACGACACTCTATTCCGTGTATCGAATCCAAGCACTTGCTTGTCGTATTGTTCACTTAATAGTTTCCCTTTGAAATTGTACTTACATATTTTAAGTTGTATTGTTTAAATTAATTAATAAAGGATAAATCATCCACAAGTTATATTCTTTTTTTTAACACTAAGAAGACAACAAAAGTTAACTGGCGCCCAGTACGTGGGTCATTTCGAAGAAGCTGTTAAACTTGGCCGTAGCCAGGACTTCTTAGATATTCTTTAATATCTCGACGCGAAGAGGACCACACACCAAACAAATTCGTTAACTAGGCAATGAAGATCATCGCATCAATACTTCTGTGAGTACATTTTTCAATTGATCGTCTATCCCATACGTACGATAGATCCCTTCCCTTCCTTATCCAAAAGGTTAGAGAGAAAACTATTTTTTTTTTTAAATTAAAAGTCACTTCGTATATTTCTAATTTATTAAAATGGCACAGCCAAATGAGAGGCCCGCTCCCCAATACTCGGAATCGATATTGGAGTACAGTGGCTCTCCCCAAGATATTAATTTATTTATAAAATCAGCCAGGGGGTATATTACTCGAAACGGCAATACGCCAAATAATGTTGAGAAAATAATCTCAAGATTACGTGGGAAAGCACTTCACGTAATTCTCATGAGCGATCATGATAACAATATTGAAACAATATTAGAAACATTGAAAAATGAATGTGGGGACAATAAGTCTGTGACGTTATTACAAACAGAATTGATAAACTTCAACCGCGGTCAGAAGGATTTCTCCTCAACGATCCATGAGATCAACCAAATTCTCTTTTCGATTAAAATTAAAATTTCCGATCAATATGGAGGGCCTAGTGCTCACATATTGATGGAACCATACAAAGATACGGCTCGAAATACTTTATTAAACCTCATGCCAACGCACATTAAATGCGCAAACTTAACAAAAAATTATGATGCCCTGTGCACAGAAATAAGGATGTTGGAGGCCCATGGCGAGCTCCACCAGCGGTCTAAACAAAATCTTGTGTTTCCACAAGCAGGACCATCTAATTTTATGCGGCCAGGACAACAATCAAATAAACCTTTTACTCCGCAAACGCAAAGCTCGTTCAAACCACATAATAATTTTAATCACAATAATTATAATAATAAACCGTGGCATAATAATAACCAGACGCATAATAATAAGTTCGGACAAAACCGCCCGTGGCACGGAAATAACAACAACAATTTTAATACGCACCAGACACGTGCCGGTGATGTCAGTATGAGAACGGCCCCAATGTCCCGACCTCCTAAAGGCCCGGTCATCGACCTCGGCAACGGACGTACGGCGCAGGAGCTATTCTATACCGACAGCAATGATCAGGAACGGCCGGATTTTTGGGAAGACCAAGAATCTCCCCGAGAAACCTAATCCACCTGAATCATATCAATAATGGCCTACCATATATAGTAGCGCCATTAAATATGAAAATTCTGATTGATACGGGAAGCTCCAAATCATTCATGACTAAAAATGTATATAATAGATTGTTTCGTGACTGTAGATATATAAATGAAGAGTTTACTGTACAAACAGCGCACTCTACGACCGCCCATAGAGGTACAGTCGTGACGCCATTTTGGAGAAAAGTATTCGGCAATAATAATGCTGAAATGCGTTTTTATATTTTTGACTTTTCCCATAAATACGATGTGTTAATGGGAATAGATATGTTAAAATTAATGAATGCAACATTAATTTTAAACAACTCAAATAATATTTTAAAAACTCCAACCAAACAAGTTCAGTTGTTCCATGTAATGGATATGAGTAAACTTGATGAGTTATTGGAGAAAAATAGGGATTTATTCTCTGAAGAACTGGTAGTTAATTGCTCACCTCATGTAAAACATGAAATAAAATTACTTAAAGAAGAGCCCGTGTATCAACGCGCTTATCGATTACCGTACGAACAGAGGCTTGAAGTTGAAAGACAAGTCGCTCAACTTCTGAAGGATGGAATCATCCGACCAAGCGATTCGCCTTGGGCAAGCCCTGTCCACATCGTCGAGAAAAAACTCGACCAATCGGGTATAAAAAAGTGGAGGATGGTCATAGACTATCGGAAACTCAACGAACAGACACGTAGTGACAAGTTTCCGCTCCCAAACATCGAAGACATTTTTTCACAGTTACATGGTAATAAATACTTTTCAACTTTAGATCTGACAAGTGGGTACCACCAGATCAAAATGTCTGATCAAGACATAGAAAAGACAGCATTCACTATCCCTAATCAACACTACGAATTTGTTAGAATGCCATTCGGATTAAAAAATGCTCCTGCTTCATTTCAGCGTATGATGAATAATGTATTACGTAAATACATAGGGAAAATATGTTTGGTATATTTAGATGACGTTATAGTATATGCCAACGACGAAGAAGAACACCTCAGGCGCTTAGAAATAGTTTTCAACGCCCTGCGGGAAGCAAATTTAAAAATAAATATCAATAAATGTGAATTTGTCAAGGAAGAAATTAAATTCTTAGGCCATATTCTTAATGGTGATGGACTGCAACCTGATCCCGCAAAACTTGATGCTATAAGAAAATTCCCCTTACCAAAGACAGTCAGGGATATAAAATCTTTTCTAGGACTAATCGGTTACTACCGTAAATTCGCCCCAAATTTAAGCAAAGTGACGAAACCACTCACAGAATGTACCCGAAAAAACGTAAAAATAAATAACCAAGACGAAAAGTTTTTAAATGCATTTAGGCTATGTAAAGAATTACTGATGAATGCCCCAATATTAAAATATCCCGACTTTAACGAAGAATTCACTGTAACCACAGATGCAAGTAACATTGCTCTGGGGGCTGTGTTGAGCCAAAAATCTCAACCTATTGCCTATATTTCTAGGACACTGTCGAAAACGGAAACCAAGTATAATACGACGGAAAAAGAATTGCTTGGTATACTATGGTCCCTCCAGCAATTCCGTCCGTATATTTATGGTAAACATTTTATTATAGAAACGGATCATCAACCGTTAGTATGGTTAACCAAATTGAAAGAACCCAATGCTAAACTTACTAGGTGGAGACTTAAACTCCAAGAATATGATTATACAATTAGACATAAGCGAGGTTGTAATAATCATGTAGCCGACGCACTTTCAAGGGTCGAAATTCATTATAGTGAGGACGGTGAGGAGCACGATTCATTACGAGTAGAAGCCACCTCGGGTGCCCAGAGTGTCACTGACACCGTGCATAGCAATGTGGATGACCATGAGGGTGGAATCCCAATTCGTAACGAACACCCACCCCCGCGTATGAATAGAATTTTTATCGAATTAAGCGATATTGAGAAGAATAGTTTAAGAGCTAAAGAAAAAGGTACGGACCTTGTATGGTGCATTCCTTTAGCAAATGCGGAAGCGGTATTTTTAAAATTGATTAAAACATGTTTAGATAAGGATAAATACGCAGTAATTATAAATAATGATAGACTATATGAGTGTTTAAGCGAATGCTATAGAAAAAATATTGATAAGAACTCGTTAAAATTAATACGTTTCACAAATGTTAAGATTGAACCCATAAATTTAGAAGAACAAAAAGAAGTAATTCGTTCGACGCATATCGAGAACCAACGTCATATGGGCCTAGATGCCTTACTTAGTAAAATAAAACGGACGCACTATTTCAATAACATGCGGACCAAAATAAAAGATTTTTTAAAAACATGTATAATATGTCAAAACTCTAAATACGAAAGACACCCAAAGTCTGCCCCATTAGAGGCTACCGTTACCCCCAATTGTCCAATGGAAATATGGCAGATTGATACTTACCATTTCGGGCGTCAAAAATTCTTAACCATTGTAGATAGATTCTCTAAATGGGCATCTTGTACTTTAATCACTGTCGACAACAATGTCGCCATATGTGAAATACTTGTTAAAATATTTTCGTTAATCGGTATACCGAAAGAAATACATTTAGATCGTGAAACCACGTTCACGTCCACTACGACACGAGAGTTATTAGAAACGTACAATATTAAAACACATGTGACTACTACTGGTCATTCACAATCAAAAGCTGATATAGAACGCTTTCACTCCACTCTGACAGAAATATTGAGATTAATACGCACGGCAATACCGAACGTAACATCCGAAACCCAAATTAATTTAGCCTTGAATGCTTATAATAATAACATACATGGTGTAACTAAACATACACCAAACGAGGTGCACTTTTGTCATGGGAACAGAGTACCACAACCTAATGGTGTGATTACCCAAAGCTACGTAGCCGACCACGCAAATCAATGTAAAGAACTCAAAAAATTGATACATGATTTACAGCATAAAACAAAAAATAAAACACGCGAACGAGTAAACAAAACACGTACGCAGCAAGAAATGTCCGTGGGACAACAGATACTTATAAAGGTTACCGCACGGGGTAAACATAAAAATAAATTTAAAGGACCGTTCACTATTACTAAAATACTACCACATAATGTACTTGAATATAAAAGTCTGAGAGGCCTAACAACAATTCACAAAGACAGTGTTAAATTGTTTCAGGCTGACGGCCATGACGCAAGCGCTACGGATCCGCCAATTAGCAGACAATGAGCACTTCATCGTCGCGCCCCTGGGAAATGCACGAGCCGTCGAAGGACAGTGGCACGTCATTCATACCCTAGATTTATCTAAACTAATTGAACAATCGCAACAACTAGGAATTAATTACGATAAACTTATAAAATGTAACAATGTAACCTTACCACACGTAGGATTAGAACGTTTGAAATATTTAATAGATCATAATAATCAGATAATTGATAATTTAGTTATAAATAGGAATAAAAGAGGCCTAATAAACGGACTCGGTTCAATAATTAAAGGAATTACGGGAAACTTAGATGATAATGATTTGGATAAATTAGTGCAACGAATTGAAACTAACCAAAATATAAATGAAAAGAGAATCTCGTTGAGTTCAAGAACATTGGAGGATTATTACGGCAAACTAAAAAATATTTCACATAATCAATTGGTACTTTGGTCTCAAATGAGCCATGACCATTATGAAGATAAAACAGACTTGTTGATTACACATTTGATTTATCAGACGGAAACTATTACCGAGTTAATAACTAGAATTACGGAAGCTATCACGTTTGCCTCTCATGGAATGTACCACCCTAGCATTATAAAACCGAAAGTATTTATGGAATCTATTTCACATGTAAATCCTGAACAACTACCTTCTAAAGATTTTGATATTATTCAACGCTTTTTGCAAGTTAAATTCGTTAAAGTTAAACAAACTTTACACTTTATTCTCTCTCTAACTTTAGTAGAACGCACCGTTTATATGTATAACGAAATAATTCCCATCATTTCCAAAACTAACAATAAATGTTTCCAACCCCACCTCCTACCGAGACGATTATTGAGAGATGGAAAGCAGATGTATAATGCACACAAGTGCCAAGTTATTACAGACAGCCTCAGCATATGCAACAAGGAACTCAACTCTATTGATGACTGCACAACTACCGTACTAGAAAACCACAGCGAACAAAACTGTAGTCTACGCCAGATTATATGTCCAGAAGAATATACACATGTCATTGGAGATAATATGATGTACCTGTTTCGCAACGAACCAACAGCATTACAAGCACAATGCCCTCAACACCAACAAAATATAGTAATTTCCAAATCTGTACTTGTAACAAATGACGAGTGCAGTATACAAGGCAAAACCTTCACTATGGGAAGAATCGTTAACCAAGAAACATTACTCATCACATATTCAAAGGAAGAATTACATGTACTAAAACTACCCATCCTACATGTAGATGAAATACAAGAACCACGCAGAGAATTCGATATCCCTACCACCACGACGGGATTTGAAGGAACTATACACATCACACTTACCAGCTGCTTGATAATTACGGCCATCGGATATATCCTTTGGAGAAGATATAAACTCTTCACAGTGCGAAGGAGTTTCAATTTTAGGGGGGGAGAGTTAACCACCCAAGACGACCCTCACCTACAGGAAGACATCGCAGCACGCCCATTACAACCAGCACTTCATCTCGCCTAAAATAAACTATTAAACCTTAATAGTTTATGGATAGCAGCTGCATCCGGACAAGGACAATCACCGGGACGATATACTCTAATCACAATCCCTGAAACGACATATCAACACGTACCCTTCTACGGCTACTTGGAGAAGACCATTAATAAACAAACGAACATTTAGATGAACTTAAAACAACACGCGGCCACACGCGCAGCAATCCCAAAACAAAGGATCGATTTAAGAAAGACCACGTGTTCCACGTGCACTGGTACAATAACCCCATTATCGGAATGACACATTGACGCTTTGACACGCAGCCCGAAAATAGGAAGACGACGCCCCACTCCACCGCACCAGCATGGATTATATAAACCCCAACTCCAGCTTCCAGACGACACTCTATTCCGTGTATCGAATCCAAGCACTTGCTTGTCGTATTGTTCACTTAATAGTTTCCCTTTGAAATTGTACTTACATATTTTAAGTTGTATTGTTTAAATTAATTAATAAAGGATAAATCATCCACAAGTTATATTCTTTTTTTTAACACTAAGAAGACAACAAAAGTTAACTCCCGGGACGGAGGCCAGGACATCCTCCTCTTAGTGGAAGCAGGAGGACGCATCTCCTTCAATGGACGCCTGCAGGGGCATCAGGCCTGCAGCACGTGGTAGTCGACCAGACTCTTCAACGGAGCCAAGACAGCAATCCGTTTTCTTAGTGGCAGCGGGAGGACAGCAACTCCCTCAATGGACGCCTGCAGGGGCATCAGGCCTGCAGCACGTGGTAGCCGACCAGGCTTGTCTTACAGACTTCGGGAACAGCAATCCGTTCCTTCGCGACGCGGGAAAACTCAGCCATCAACTACTAGCCATAGCTAGGACCGATCCATTTACGGTTTCAGTTCCGAAACACGAGTATACAAATATGACCAACGGCCAACACTGGATGAAAAGCGGGATTCCATAATCCCCACTAGAAATAATAATCAACACGAACTATTCGTGAAAGGATAAACACCCCGCGCCTTTTTTAAAAGAAATAATAACTCCTATTCACATGATTAACTCAGATTGAAGCCCCTTTGAAGGAGAGTGACTGGCTCCACCGGTCAGCAGCCTTGGCTGACCGGGGAGGAAGTGACCATAAACAAAACTCTACTTCCTTCCTTCAAAATATTGCCAAAGTTCGAAAAAAAATACCCATAGACAAAATAAACCCAATTAAGCAATTAAGCAAGAACTTCTCTTGTCACAAATATTTATGTGACAATTCCCCCCTTCCCACAAAATGTTTGCCCTCAAACATGAACAACTAAGACCACTAACAAACTAAACTATGAGTCCAACAGGTGTCTAGAAAAATGAAAACATAAACAATAATTAGTAGTTATAATAACAACTTAGAATTAAGTTTCTTAAAAACTAAATTTCTTAAAAATAAATTTCTTAATAATAAAGAAAAAAAACAAGATCACTTTTCCTTGCACAGGAAATCAAGGCCAATTTGGCTTCACTTTAGGGTGGTTAAACAGCCCTCACTTACACTGAATTTACGCTATAATTAAATAGCAAAATGAGAAACCTATCTAACTAAGTCCATCCGGTTTAACAGTCTTATGACAAAAATCTTATGACAACATTCTTATGACAAAACTTAAAATTAAACAATACTTAAAATTAAACAATCATAGATAATGAAAATATCTTTATAGATATACATTTTTTCAATTCAGAACAATGAAGTTCAAAGTAGGCAAAATTAGTACACAAGAAAATACTGTTCTGTGTTATTAGTAGTATAGAATCAGTTTACAAACTGTCTATTAGACGTGACCAGAGTAGGGGTTTGTATTGGATTATTTATCCATCATTTTTTTCTTATCGTTCGTTATTGAACCAGGATTTACAATTCCGAAGAAATACCAATAAGTAACAGAGTCGTCAAACAAGAATAATATTCAAATTATTCTTTTTGCGAAAGTCAAATCAGGTCAGGTTTATAAAACTATAAATACCTGCCAATCAAGGTGGACAGAATAGGATTTACATAACACAATACCTATCTATTTATCAATCAGTTCATGACCAAAGTCAATTGGTACTAAAAAGCAAAACAGAAACTAGTAAGTTAAGCTCATACCTTAGGATATACAAAAATCCATATAACAATCTGCAGCAAACACTCAACAGAGTGACATTGATTGTAAAAGAAAAGAGACCAAGGCAATACCCAAGCTGGCATTCCTTAAAAGAACACTCCAAGTGTAGACAAAACGTCAGCATTTCTTGTACAAACAAAACAAAATTGTGTGATCAACTATGGCTTTCAGTGAGTTGACACTATTCGAGGGGTGATCAATCCAAAATTTAATGAATGACACTAGTAATACTTAATTTATAGTCTAATACTGGTATTAACAGTAAGACTCTAATGTTTATCACATTTAGACTTAAAAACTAAACAGAAACACACTTTCCTGTATTAGAGGCAAAGTGATAATTCCAAAGGAATTAATTCCTAGTTAAGCACGCCAAAGCAGTACTAACTTCGTTAGAGACAAAACAACTTTCTTATGAACTAAGACTTATTTAAAGAACTTTTAGGAAAGCAATACCATACTTAAAGTTTATGAAATACAAACTAACAATAAAAGAACTAACAGAACTTTTGTGCATCAGAAAGTAGCTCAAGTCTCTGAAACACAAAATTCCAAGATATACATTCTCAAGTTCCCTGGAGGTTCAATGGGCCGATAAAAGGGCCTCCAGTGGACTAAAGAAAGAAGGGCATAAACTTAAAAATAAAAGTATTACAACATAATCCGTTATACAGACGGAACCAAGAAATAAATCAATGTGTGTGCATGTATGTAACTAAGAGTATTATAACCAATATAATCAAATATTTGAGACTAAAATCCCAAAACCAAAATCCCGAATCTAGTGTATGTTATTAATAACAAGAAAAACATAGTAACGAAGAAAGAAAGACTTATCTAACAAAATTTGGGCGCCAGTGACCACAAGGATCACGTTCCAGTTTACCGAGGGTAAATAAACGGTTTATCGTCGATAAACTAGATTTTAGTGTCCGTACTGAGCACAAGAAATGGAGGTACCAAACTCCAAATCATGAGAACAGAACAGTCACAAAAGAAATATAATATATATTGCAATAATGTGAAGGCTTTGGTAGGCCTACACACTAAAACATTAGCCTCCTTAAAAAAAACAAAACTAATCTACCTGAAGAAAAAACAAATTCTTAATTTTAATATTAACAAGTGGTCTAATAACTTGTCCACAATGAGATAGCGACACACATGCGTCCATGTTGTTTGTTGTAAACTTATATTTAATACTAGTAACCGCTGACGAGCTCTTGTCATCCTTGTGCACAGAACGCAAAAGATCGTTGGCTAGTTTTTGAATTATACTTAACAATAACTTAATTTAACTGGGGAAAATGATAATTAGAATTTTAATAATTATTCTTCAATAAGAATATTATCACTTATGTAATAATGAAATATAAATAATAATTTATTTATAACAGATCAATTACCAAACACCCTATACAAGTCAACTCGAAAAGTAGAAATTGTTTACACTAATACGCGTCAAAACAGTGCCGCCAACGTATTCTCCAAATAAATCAGTGCCGCCAAGCGACGATATACGAGTACTCCAAGTACAATTAAGAATCAAGGACAACTACTTTATTATAATTTAATCAAAAAAAACAATTATCCAAATTGTTATAATAATTGATAAAGAAAACAATTAACCAAATTGTTATGATAATTGATGTAGATGATGATGATGCTCTTTATTAAAAAATTACACGTCGTTATTTTCGATTAAATAAACCGGAAAAAAAAAATAACGAAGTCTTGTGCAGACATTGACAGTTATCCATGTTTGTAAACAATGTAGTATTTACTAGTGCCTAATGTCAGATGACACCACAACAACATATTCAATAATGACAGAAGTGCGCTGTCATTGAAAAATAACCATGAAAAGTCTCGTTACCATTTTTGTATATGAAATGGTAATATCATATAAAAGATTCTTTGAAAAAGGTATTTCATTATAAAATAACAATATTGAACATTATTTGCATGTTTATGTTTCATCATGATAGATGACAAATGTCAATGTACACATTTTGACAGATAGTATTTTTAAAATGTAAACAATGAATTTGTTTTCATAGTATTTGTGATAATAATAAGGTAGGTAATTTATTTTTGACAAAGTCGTAATTTAAATGTGTACTGGATTCATAAAAAACTTGAATATTACTGTGCAAATATATTTAAAAAGTTTGTACTGTACGCATGTTTGTACCTTGTATGCATTGCAATTACAAATAAACTGTTTGTATTGATATGAAAAATGTACCTCCGTATTGAATATAAAAACATAAAGATTTTAACAAATGCATGTTAATTTTTTAATTTGATTCGGTATTATTATTCACCATTCATAAAAATACAATAGCTTTTGATTGCTGTAATCATTTGAAAGTGTAAAAATACAACACTCGTTTTGACGTTTAACCTTTGTTTATTTTGACAACTAATCTTGTTCATAGATCAACAAGAGAATCATAGACAATCGATATTATATTTTAAGAAAAAATAATAATTAATTTACTCAAACACTCGAAAACTTCTAACTTCATCAGTAATAAGTTGTCTATGATCAAACAATGAAAAGTTCTTTGCAATTGTTAAAAATTGGGGATGATCCTTTTTGAATAAAAACTGGTTTTCTTGATACCACTTTACATTTATTTCAAACTATTGAAACAGGTACAATATTTATAAGGAAACTGTGCGAATAACACTGCTACGATCGCTCTGACTTATGAGCTTGTTTATTATCGAGTTATTGTTGAGAAAAGAACGAAAAAACACATAATGCGAGCCTTTTTAAAGACTTCAAAACCCACTACATGTAAATAAAACACTTGTCATTGTGATGTCTAGCAGTAAAAAATGAAACCTGCTATACCGACCAAATTGACACTATTTTCTAAGCAAGGACTCACACCATTTTGGTTAAACGTAGTAACTTCAAATTTCTAGACTACAGATGTCGGTAGCCTGCAAAATTGAACATATTGCCAGGGGGCGGGATTCAAAAATTGCACTAAATTTTTGAATGATAATCTATTTAAAAATAAACTATAAACCAAACAGAATAAACTAAAAATTCTTAATCTAAATATACCACAAAAATACTAACAAAATAATTCAAAATAGCAGAAATTAACAAAATAAAACCCCCTTTTTTTTATGCCCTGCTGGTAAACTTATAAATTTAACTGTATAAATGCTGTTGAATTACTCTATTAATAAACTAAAGATAACTAGAAAATTATTAATCCTATTAAATAACCAAAAAGAATTCAAAAATGACTAAATTACACACGTCTGCATACTAATTTTTACATATTTAAATAGTTCAATAACACAAATAATATAGTTCACACTGAACACAACACAATTATTGTTCCTTTTTTTTTCTTCTTTCTTCTCAGGTCTTCTGCTTGATCCATCCAAGGTGGAGTCGAGAAGATAAGCATCATAGTGTAATGTACATAATCAATCCTTGGTAAGGTCCGGGACGTCAATTACAGGTTTAGTGTCTGAATCCAGGGGCATCAGACATATCTTTGTGATGGGCCTCACAAAGACTCCTTGAGGTGTTTTTAGTGTAACAACTCGTACTACTCCATCCGCTCCAGGGTGTGTATGCAGAATTCGGGCCATTTTCCATAAAGGTGGAGGTAAATGATCTTCCTTTAAAATCACCAGATCGTCTTTTTGCAGTGCCCGTTGAGTGCTGGTCTGCCATTTAGTTCTCTTTTGTAGTTCCATCAGGTAATCTTGCTTCCATCTAGACCAAAAAGATTGAATTAGCGAACTGATCCTCTGATATTGAGTTAGTCTGTTGTCCGGTATCGCCCGGACGTCTCTCTCAGGAATGATACAGGATTCAGTGCCTATAAGGAAATGGTTTGGGGTAAGAGGTTGGTAATCATGGATGTCGTCGGATAAGGAAGTTAATGGACGGGAGTTCAAACAGGCCTCAATCTGACAAATTAAGGTATATAAGAGTTCAAATGTTAATGAAGAATTGTTAGTGATTCTATATAAATGGAATTTTGCTGATTTTACTGCTGCTTCCCACAAACCTCCCTGATTAGGGGCTCGAGGGGTTATGAACTTCCACTCAATACCTCTGTTCACTAAATAATTTTGAATATTGTCGTTGTTTTCCCTCAAGCTGGTGTACAGCTCTTTGAGTCTGCTGCTAGCTCCTTTAAAATTACTAGCATTGTCGGAAAAGATCTTTTCAGGTTGTCCCCTACGGGATGTAAACCTTTTTAAACTGTTCAAAAAAGCATTGCTAGATAAATCCGAAACTAATTCCAAGTGAACGGCCTTGGTTGAGAAGCAAATAAAGATACATAAATACGATTTTGCGAGGGAAGCCTTCCTCAGCGTCCCACTTTTAATCAGAATTGGTCCGGCGTAATCTATTCCGGTGATAGCGAAAGGACGACTCGGCGTAATTCTTTCGGGTGGCAAATTTCCCATGATTTGATGACCGGTTCGGGGACGACATCTAAAACATACAACACATTTATGTAATATCTTTTTAATAGTATTTTTACCAAAGATGGGCCAAAATTTTAATCGTATTTCAGCTAACAAAGCTTGAGGTCCTGCGTGTAGGTTTACATAATGGTAGTGACGTATTATCAATTCAGTTAGCTTATGTTTAGCCGGCAAGATAACTGGGTGTTTTTGTTGGTAAGATAAATGTGTAGCCAAATTCAACCTACCGCCTACATATATTAGACCATCATGTAAGAAGGGATTAAGAGATTTTAAATTACTTTTCTTGTTGACGATGCCATGGTTTTTTAATTCTTTCAATTCCTTTTGAAAGGCGTGTATTTGAGCTGATCTCAATAGACATTTCAAGCTTGATTCCAATTCCGCCACACTTAAATTGTCTGAAATTTTACCCTTAACACTTCTGTAGTTATTGACAAATCGCAATACATACGCAGTAACTCTTTTCAATTTAATAAATGATGAGAATTTTTCAAATATCTCCCATTCTTGAATATCTGTGGATAATAGAATATTTTTGCCTTTGAGTTCAGGAGGGTTTGAACACGAAATATTTGATATAGGCCAAGCGTTGACTCCCTCGGTCAACCAACTTGGTCCATTCCACCATATTGCAGAATTTATCAATTTATCTGTAGTGGTTCCTTTTATTACAGCGTGATGAGGTAAAAAATAGGATTCACGATCTCCCTTTGACTGGTCACACACCTCCATATGACCTAATTCCTCATATTCACGCATGAATTGTATATATTGTGTCTTCAATTCGGGATTTGACACAAATTTTCTTTCTATATTTTTAAATCTTTTTTCAGCAGTGAGCAATGAACTTCCCAGCTGATCAATGCATGCTCGACGCGGTAAACTTACTACGTATCTACCGTCGTCTTGTCTAGTATGAGTACTAGCAAAACTGGCTTCACAAGCCTTTTCTTCATGATTTAGAATCTTAGTGGGATTAATCTCCTCCAATTTCCAAAATTTTTCTATTTGGTGACTTATTTTATTTATAGATAAATTACAACAATCTGATACAGGCCTTTGCTTTGGGTACATGTGGATTGGTCCTGATATGATCCATCCCAGTTGCGTACGTTGAAGTGTTGGTCCCGATTCGAGTTTCAATCTATCGTTGGTTAGGATTTCCCAAAAGCTCTCCGCGCCCAACAGGATGTCGATGGGTGCAGCTATATTGAAGTTCGGGTCAGCTAGCTCCAATCCTCGTGGTAACTTGAAGTCTTTTTTCGCCATTGTCACTTGTGGTAAATTTGTTGTAATCTCCTGTAAAATCAGACATGATATTTCACTTTTATAATCAGTATGAAGCGAATTCATCTCCACTGAAATTCTCTTTTTTATGTGAGTGATGTTATTATGGATCCCAGAAACGGGTTTGTTTATCAATTCACATGGTAAATTTAATTTATTAGCAAATTCTGCTCTCATAAAATTTGACTGGGCCCCTGAATCAATCAGAATGCGGGCTTTAAAAATTTTATTGTTACTACCCACAACTCCTATGTTGGCAGTTGACAATAATATTATTTTTTCTGCTTTATCCGATGCAGAAAAATTCGATACTGAAACCTCGTTATCAGCATCCATATTGGAGGCCTCCCGCAGAGGTACCTCATTGTGTAGTAAGGTGTTGTGATTATCTTTGCCACAACGCCTGCAAGAAAAGGTTGCCTTGCAACTCTGTGCCTGGTGACCCACCTTTAAACATTTAAAACAAGCTTGGATTGATTTCGTAGCATCAATCCTCTCATGTAATTTTAATTTCAGAAATTTTTTACAATAATAAATATGGTGACCTTTCTCGTTACAATAAATGCAGTTGTTAGCCTTTACCGCTAAAAATACTGATGAATCTTTTTTGCAATTATTGTTGCCTAGTTGTGTTTTATGTAAGCTAGAAAATTTTTTCTCAGAAGCGTTCATCAGTTCCAATACTTGGGCTCTAGCAGATAAACATTTTAAGAATTCCTTTAACGTCGGTAATTCGTCTTGTAATATATATTGTTCCCAATTTTTTCGGGTAGCTGTGTCTAATTTATTTGATATTATATAAATAACCAATGGATCCCATTGATCTACCTTGACCCCGATATTTTGTAATGCCTTTAAACTAACGTTTGTTTCATCAATTAGATACCTCAATGCTACAGGCTCTTCTTGTTTCATGTCTTTTAATGAAAATAGAGCTTGGATGTGTTTATGAACGGTAGTTCTTAAATTTGCATAACGTTCATTTAATAATTCCCAAGCGGAAATGTAATTTAATTCAGAAATTTCTAGATTAGCAATTATCTTTAATGCGTTTCCCTTTAAAGTTGATTGCAAATAAAAGAATTTTTGTACGTTGCTTAAATTACTATTGCTATGGACTAAAGTCTTGAAGGTTTCGACGAAATTAACCCAATTTTTCTGATCGCCATGAAATTCCCGTAATTGGAGGTTGGGTAGTTTAATTTCCACCTTACTTTGATCGACGGATTCGATCGCGCCTTTGGCCGTTGCCAAAACTGAGAAATATTGGTTTTCGAAAGCTTCTCGTTGACTATAATTTTCAATTTCGTCTGAATCCGGTAACATTTCAATTTTCTGTTGAACTGCTTCGAATTCATCTAACAATGATTTCACCCGCTCATATCTTAATTTAATTTCATTTACCGACAATGCATTTAAGGAATCCGCGAATCGGGTTAGTTTTCCTTTGATTACGCCGCGTTTGTTTATTAATGACTTCATATTTTCCATTTTTAATTATATTTTGTTAATATCGGTTGACAATTATTTTATTTTAGCAAACACCCGTTTGAAAGAATACCACGACAATCTTGACAATACTATTTGAGAACACTATTCAATAATATTATATTCTTATTTTCAAGTGGGTAGTGATTTTATTTATAATATTGACTCTATTTAAGATTAATCTCGTTTAAATTACATGAGACCTGAATAAACATAAAATGGATGATAGGAAGGAAAGCACTGAATACTTATCTCAGATTGGCGATGTGGTCCACTTTCCTTAATGATTTCCAGTTTCAATCAATTTTGTATCCTTTTGGCTGCTGGTTCTTTGTTTTTTTTTACATACAATCTCCTGATCGTAATCCGGTTGAAGGATCAAATGTTAAAAATTGGGGATGATCCTTTTTGAATAAAAACTGGTTTTCTTGATACCACTTTACATTTATTTCAAACTATTGAAACAGGTACAATATTTATAAGGAAACTGTGCGAATAACACTGCTACGATCGCTCTGACTTATGAGCTTGTTTATTATCGAGTTATTGTTGAGAAAAGAACGAAAAAACACATAATGCGAGCCTTTTTAAAGACTTCAAAACCCACTACATGTAAATAAAACACTTGTCATTGTGATGTCTAGCAGTAAAAAATGAAACCTGCTATACCGACCAAATTGACACTATTTTCTAAGCAAGGACTCACACCATTTTGGTTAAACGTAGTAACTTCAAATTTCTAGACTACAGATGTCGGTAGCCTGCAAAATTGAACAGCAATACAATGACATTTCAAAATGCAAACAACATAATTATTATAGGTTATGTATGAGGATACATGAACATAACATTAATATTAAAGGTCAATAGTAGACATTATGATGTGAATGTAAGTATGGAAATGCTAAGTGCACACACATTGATTCAACTCTAATATTATCAACTAGTATTAATGAAAACCCAACTTGACATGACAGAAAAAAGGATACTGCACCGAAAACGAAATATTTTAAACGTTGAGCGCCAAATGTAACGTATGCAATGTTAGGTAGGTACATTCCAATGTTTAAAAGGAAACGGTAGAGCTGAGATCTCATCTCAAGATTGTGGGAATAATTTCCTGTCAAGTAAGTTAAGTGATCATAAATAAAAGAGTGAGTTCTTAATGGAAAATATATTGAAACATCAAAGCAACTACAAAGGAGTACAGATGATAAACATGTAATCATAGAAATAAATATAGGCACATACCCGATGGACTCTTGAATTAAACTAAACTAACTTAACGTGAAACGAAAGAACGACAACGAATGGCGAACGAAAACTTGCTCTCGGCAGCGGGGAACGGACCCGGGACGGAGGCCAGGACATCCTTCTCTTAGTGGAAGCAGGAGGACGCATCTCCTTCAATGGACGCCTGCAGGGGCATCAGGCCTGCAGCACGTGGTAGTCGACCAGACTCTTCAACGGAGCCAAGACAGCAATCCGTTTTCTTAGTGGCAGCGGGAGGACAGCAACTCCCTCAATGGACGCCTGCAGGGGCATCAGGCCTGCAGCACGTGGTAGCCGACCAGGCTTGTCTTACAGACTTCGGGAACAGCAATCCGTTCCTTCGCGACGCGGGAAAACTCAGCCATCAACTACTAGCCATAGCTAGGACCGATCCATTTACGGTTTCAGTTCCGAAACACGAGTATACAAATATGACCAACGGCCAACACTGGATGAAAAGCGGGATTCCATAATCCCCACTAGAAATAATAATCAACACGAACTATTCGTGAAAGGATAAACACCCCGCGCCTTTTTTAAAAGAAATAATAACTCCTATTCACATGATTAACTCAGATTGAAGCCCCTTTGAAGGAGAGTGACTGGCTCCACCGGTCAGCAGCCTTGGCTGACCGGGGAGGAAGTGACCATAAACAAAACTCTACTTCCTTCCTTCAAAATATTGCCAAAGTTCGAAAAAAATACCCATAGACAAAATAAACCCAATTAAGCAATTAAGCAAGAACTTCTCTTGTCACAAATATTTATGTGACAATGTAACAATTATTTTATATAGTCGCTAAAATAAAAAAAAAAAAAAAAAAAAAAAAATGACCTTGAATCGTGTGCAGCAATGAATTGTGACGCGGGTAACGGTACATTCTCTGTTAGCTTTTTGTTTGACAAGTACCCAAAGGATACACAAACTCCAACAGTTTGAAAGGTTTTGAAGCAGAAGATGGACGGTTACCTGGAGAGGGATTTATATTGGGGTAAAAATAACCTAGTCAAATTTAATGTTTCAAATCATATCTGATTATGTCCAAAGGAGATATAAATGACAATCTGGTCTCACGTGACTACCCCGATTCCTAGTTGTGATTGTTTATTTTCTGTGTCTGGCTCTGTTTCATGTATCGTTTAGATTTTTTATTAATTGCTTCTTCAATGATATATTAAATGAAAATTATTAATGTTGCTCTAATAAAAATTCAATGACACGAGAATTGTGGCTTTTTGTTCAGTAGAGTGGTCATTTTAAAATAATAACAAAGTTACTACTGTGTCAATCTATAACGCGCCCGCCTAGTGCCCAGTTCGTTTAGTTTTATTTACCGTTTCCATTATTTTTTATGATGAAAACTCTTATATATCTTTATGGAATTAATAGAAATTCAAAAATATTTTCTTATTTCTTTAATTTATTTTCCGCATTCCACATATTCTCTGAAATTTACCCAGATTTTGCCTTAATTTCATCAATGTATCAGAATTCCCGTACGTTTTTGTGCTTTACCGTAAAATTTGTCCTATTTTGTGTTAAAAAAGGAGCTAGGTTTTCTGAAAAAAGGTGCTAGGAAGCTATACCATTCTTTTTGGAGCTGACGGCTTCAATTTAAAGCTATATCTAGCTCTAAACGAGCTGAGGTAGCAACACTGGTTTGTAGAGAAGACGCCAATGTTACCCCCACCATCAGAGGCGGATTTGCCCTTAGGCCTATGTAGGCCCAGGCCTAGGGCGGCCAGATATTAGGGGCGGCCAATCGTGACAAAAAAGTCACAGATGATAACAAGAAATTACTTCCTAAGTACCTAAATATTGTACGTACGAAATAGCGATATGCAAGAGCGTGTTCACACACAGGACACAGCGCGCCCCCACGCCCCGCAGCCGCCCTCACCACACCTATCATGCTCCGTCGCTCGCCCGCTCGCGTATTTCCAATCCATTCAGTTGCGCTAGTGACTGAACCGCCTTAGGTATTGTTATGCATTATAGCGTGTTCACACACAGCACACAGCGCGCCCCCACGCCCTGCAGCCGCCCTCGCCACACCTCTCATGCTCCGTCGCTCGCCCGCTCGCGTATTTCCAATCCATTCAGTTGCGCTAGTGACTGAACCGCCTTAGGTATTGTTATGCATTATAGCGTGTTCACACACAGCACACAGCGCGCCCCCACGCCCTGCAGCCGCCCTCGCCACACCTCTCATGCTCCGTCGCTCGCCCGCTCGCGTATTTCCAATCCATTCAGTTGCGCTAGTGACTGAACCGCCTTAGGTATTGTTATGCATTATAGCGTGTTCACACACAGCACACAGCGCGCCCCCACGCCCTGCAGCCGCCCTCGCCACACCTCTCATGCTCCGTCGCTCGCCCGCTCGCGTATTTTCAATCCATTCAGTTGCGCTAGTGACTGAACCGCCTTAGGTATTGTTATGCATTATAGCGTGTTCACACACAGCACACAGCGCGCCCCCACGCCCTGCAGCCGCCCTCGCCACACCTCTCATGCTCCGTCGCTCGCCCGCTCGCGTATTTCCAATCCATTCAGTTGCGCTAGTGACTGAACCGCCTTAGGTATTGTTATGCATTATAGCGTGTTCACACACAGCACACAGCGCGCCCCCACGCCCTGCAGCCGCCCTCGCCACACCTCTCATGCTCCGTCGCTCGCCCGCTCGCGTATTTCCAATCCATTCAGTTGCGCTAGTGACTGAACCGCCTTAGGTATTGTTATGCATTATAGCGTGTTCACACACAGCACACAGCGCGCCCCCACGCCCTGCAGCCGCCCTCTCCACACCTCTCATGCTCCGTCGCTCGCCCGCTCGCGTATTTCCAATCCATTCAGTTGCGCTAGTGACTGAACCGCCTTAGGTATTGTTATGCATTATAGCGTGTTCACACACAGCACACAGCGCGCCCCCACGCCCTGCAGCCGCCCTCGCCACACCTCTCATGCTCCGTCGCTCGCCCGCTCGCGTATTTCCAATCCATTCAGTTGCGCTAGTGACTGAACCGCCTTAGGTATTGTTATGCATTATAGCGTGTTCACACACAGCACACAGCGCGCCCCCAAGCCCTGCAGCCGCCCTCTCCACACCTCTCATGCTCCGTCGCTCGCCCGCTCGCGTATTTCCAATCCATTCAGTTGCGCTAGTGACTGAACCGCCTTAGGTATTGTTATGCATTATAGCGTGTTCACACACAGCACACAGCGCGCCCCCACGCCCTGCAGCCGCCCTCGCCACACCTCTCATGCTCCGTCGCTCGCCCGCTCGCGTATTTCCAATCCATTCAGTTGCGCTAGTGACTGAACCGCCTTAGGTATTGTTATGCATTATAGCGTGTTCACACACAGCACACAGCGCGCCCCCACGCCCTGCAGCCGCCCTCGCCACACCTCTCATGCTCCGTCGCTCGCCCGCTCGCGTATTTCCAATCCATTCAGTTGCGCTAGTGACTGAACCGCCTTAGGTATTGTTATGCATTATAGCGTGTTCACACACAGCACACAGCGCGCCCCCACGCCCTGCAGCCGCCCTCGCCACACCTCTCATGCTCCGTCGCTCGCCCGCTCGCGTATTTCCAATCCATTCAGTTGCGCTAGTGACTGAACCGCCTTAGGTATTGTTATGCATTATAGCGTGTTCACACACAGCACACAGCGCGCCCCCACGCCCTGCAGCCGCCCTCGCCACACCTCTCATGCTCCGTCGCTCGCCCGCTCGCGTATTTCCAATCCATTCAGTTGCGCTAGTGACTGAACCGCCTTAGGTATTGTTATGCATTATAGCGTGTTCACACACAGCACACAGCGCGCCCCCACGCCCTGCAGCCGCCCTCGCCACACCTCTCATGCTCCGTCGCTCGCCCGCTCGCGTATTTCCAATCCATTCAGTTGCGCTAGTGACTGAACCGCTTTAGGTATTATTATGCATTATAGCGTGTTCACACACAGCACACAGCGCGCCCCCACGCCCTGCAGCCGCCCTCGCCACACCTCTCATGCTCCGTCGCTCGCCCGCTCGCGTATTTCCAATCCATTCAGTTGCGCTAGTGACTGAACCGCTTTAGGTATTATTATGCATTATAGCGTGTTCACACACAGCACACAGCGCGCCCCCACGCCCTGCAGCCGCCCTCGCCACACCTCTCATGCTCCGTCGCTCGCCCGCTCGCGTATTTCCAATCCATTCAGTTGCGCTAGTGACTGAACCGCCTTAGGTATTGTTATGCATTATAGCGTGTTCACACACAGCACACAGCGCGCCCCCACGCCCTGCAGCCGCCCTCGCCACACCTCTCATGCTCCGTCGCTCGCCCGCTCGCGTATTTCCAATCCATTCAGTTGCGCTAGTGACTGAACCGCCTTAGGTATTGTTATGCATTATAGCGTGTTCACACACAGCACACAGCGCGCCCCCACGCCCTGCAGCCGCCCTCGCCACACCTCTCATGCTCCGTCGCTCGCCCGCTCGCGTATTTCCAATCCATTCAGTTGCGCTAGTGACTGAACCGCCTTAGGTATTGTTATGCATTATAGCGTGTTCACACACAGCACACAGCGCGCCCCCACGCCCTGCAGCCGCCCTCGCCACACCTCTCATGCTCCGTCGCTCGCCCGCTCGCGTATTTCCAATCCATTCAGTTGCGCTAGTGACTGAACCGCCTTAGGTATTGTTATGCATTATAGCGTGTTCACACACAGCACACAGCGCGCCCCCACGCCCTGCAGCCGCCCTCGCCACACCTCTCATGCTCCGTCGCTCGCCCGCTCGCGTATTTCCAATCCATTCAGTTGCGCTAGTGACTGAACCGCTTTAGGTATTATTATGCATTATAGCGTGTTCACACACAGCACACAGCGCGCCCCCACGCCCTGCAGCCGCCCTCGCCACACCTCTCATGCTCCGTCGCTCGCCCGCTCGCGTATTTCCAATCCATTCAGTTGCGCTAGTGACTGAACCGCCTTAGGTATTGTTATGCATTATAGCGTGTTCACACACAGAGCTAGAATATGCGTGGGATGGCGTATTTCAGCATATCGCTCGCCATACTTTCCAATTTGGAATGTACGGCGAGCGATATGCCGAAATACGCCATCCCACGCATATTACAGCTCTGTGTGAACACGCTCTTAATCACCTTACAAAAGCTATAATAAATAAATAAATCAGAGATTATAAAATAATACAATAATAAGATGTTATTTATGCCAATTATGAACTTTCCACTGATGATAGTGAATAATAAAGTGTAACATTATAAAAGTATTTTCTTTAAAAAAAAAAAAAATATATATATATATATTTAGTTAAAATCTATGAAAAGGGGGGGGGGGTGGAGGAACGTTGGAATAGGATTAAGAGGCAAAGGATTTTTATTTCTTTTTAGCATTGTTCTAAAGTAGCCTACGGAGTTCGGATTTGTGACATCTATGGTCAAAATAGATAAAGCATTGCAATTTGCAATAGCTCCGTGTTAAAATAAACGGCTGGCCAATAAAATGTTTTAAATAATTCTTCTGGGTCTTTTTAAGGAAGGGAAGGATAGGAAGTTCTGAAAAGGAAAATGTATGAGGGGTGGGTAGGAATCTGGGGATTAGTGTGTCCAGGAGTGACATACGTATGAATACATCCCTCCAACTGCGGTGCAAGGCGATGGGTCAAGATAGTCCAGCTGGAAAGGTCAAAAGGCTTCCCTCACCCAGTCTCTCTCGATCCGGTCCGCCACGCAGCAGGTGGGCAGACTCCGCCGCCAAGACCTGGACAAATCTCACCCCATGAACCATGAATGATAATGGCAGGAAAATTAAAACGGTTTTGACCCTAGGAACTTACTGAAGAGTTTGGATACTCCTGGTCAATATGATGGGTAAATGCAAATGACGTGCAAATCCGCCTCTGCCCACCATCACTCTCCATAAATCATCCAATTGCAGGGGGGGAAGGGTTGTAAGGCCTTTAACGGTAAATTTCATAACCCATCAAATAAAACGACAGAATTCGATTGTGTAATCAGAAAAAAAGCTACAGTAAAAATCCATGTAGGGTACCAGAGAATACGACACAGTTGTAAAACAGTTCAGGAAAAGCCTCAGCAATGTTTAATATACCCGCAGAAGTAGCAAGAAACCCAGTCACCAAAACCTTGAGATACCTTGTCGCCGACACATAAATTATATTTATTCAATTTAACTCCATCAAATACAGGGACATGTAATTGGTAATGAGTATTACGTCTTTTTTTATAAAGACGTAATTTTATATTATAATAACATATTCTGAATCACATCTATCTCTTCACCCGGAGCCACCGGACGTGGGAATGACCACAATGAATGAATTAATGAATGAATAAATGAATGACCACCACAGCTTCAATATTAACACTGTCCCCCTCCACTACTTACCGGATAAAATGCGGACTTCCACCGGCCCAAAACCTACAGACAACACAGCAAAATTAAAAACTGATTGTAATTATAATCATAAAATAAATATCACCACCAAAAAATTTATATCCGCTAAAATAATAACCTGAAAACTGACCCCTAACTGTATTTTCTGCACTTTGTAGAAATTTTGAGCATCAAAACTATTTTATGTAAAACTGCACACTTCTTTATTGTGAAATAAATAAAAGAGATGTAATGTAAGTAATGGTTTAGGTAAGTTGAACTAACTTAGTTAGAACATAGCAGATAGGAACAATACCGAACTAGGTTAGGTTAGGTTAGGTTGGGTTGGGTTGGGTTGGGTTGGGTTGGGTTGGGTTGGGTTGGGTTGAGTTGGGTTGGGTTGGGTTGGGTTCGGTTCTGTTCGGTTCGGTTCGGTTCGGTTCGGTTCGGTTCGGTTCGGTTCGGTTAGGTTAGGTTAGGTTTTTTTTTTTTTTTTTTTTTTTTCCTTTTGGGTGTTCTCTGTTTTTTACCTTGTCTATTATTTATCAAGGTTTCTTTAAACTATTTGATTTTTTAATGAGCTATTGAGCTTAATTTTTTCATGTATGTTGGGATAGGTAAGGGTTCATGTTATTTTTAGAGAGGTTAGTGGGACTATCTGACATGGGCTAAAATTTGTTTGACAGCATGAGGGAACCATGAAAAACCTCGGCCGGAGTAGTTTTGTGAATCTGAAAGAAAATTGTGGATGTTCTATTAAAATTATAATTGCTTACCCTCTTAACAGAACCATTTGTAGGATAGGAAGTGTTCTTTAGCGCTCTTGGTTCGTGATTTCTTGCGTTAGTTTGTTCGTTCGTTCTTGCGATCGGATAGCTATAGTGATCGTGCTTAATGTGATTTAAATTTATTTTTATGTCTTTTGATTATTATTTATTTTGTTCCTTAATTTTTGTAATGAAGTTTTTTGCGAACTTAATGAAGATTTTTCGGAGAGGTATAATTTTGATGACATCAGAAATGTCAGTAAAGTTGATATTTCTTCTCTGGCATTCTTCGGTTATTTGCGTTCTTTTCATCGTGAACATTGGGCAGTCTAGCGACAGATGTTTCACTGTTTGGTCTGATAGTTTGTCACACGGGCATGCAGGACTACATTTTGACATTCAACCAATGAGACTGTGTCCATATTAACATTCAATAAATGGAACTGTGTCCATTTTGACATTAAACCAATGGAACTGTGTCCATATTAACATTCAATAAATGGAACTGTGTCCATTTTGACATTCAACCAATGGAACTGTGTCCATATTGACATTCAATAAATGGAACTGTGTCCATTTTGACATTCAACCAATGGAACTGCGTCCATAGTGACATTCAACCAATGGAACTGTGTCCATTTTGACATTCAACCAATGGAACTGTGTCCATTTTGACATTCAACCAATGGAACCGTGTCCATATTGACATTCAATAAATGGAACTGTGTCCATTTTGACATTAAAATAATGGAACTGTGTCCATTTTGACATTCAATAAATGGAACTGTGTCCATTTTGAAATTCAATAAATGGAACTGTGTTTATTTTGACATTCAACCAATGGAACTGTGTCCATTTTGACATTTAACTAATGGAACTGTGTCCATATTGAAATTCAATAAATAGAACTGTGTCCATTTTGACATTCAACCAATGGAACTGTGTCCATATTGACATTCAATAAATGGAACTGTGTCCATATTGACAAACAATAAATGGAATTGTGTCCATTTTGACATTCAACCAATGGAACTGTGTCCATATTGACATTCAATAAATGGAACTGTGTCCATTTTGACATTCAATAAATGGAATTGTGTCCATTTCGACATTCAACCAATGGAACTGTGTCCATATTGACATTCAATAAATGGAACTGTGTCCATTTTGACATCCAATAAATGGAATTGTGTCCATTTTGACATTCAACCAATAGAACTGTGTCCATATTGACATTCAATAAATGGAACTGTGTCCATTTTGACATTCAACCAATGGAACTGTGTCCATATTATAAGGATTAGTGTAAAAAATTACTAGTACGCCGGTACGCCGTTACTTCTTGTTAAACGTTATTCGTAAAAAAGTGCACTAAAATAGAATTATCATATACGTGTGGTACATTTTTTTTTGTGGAGAAATATCTGATTATTATTTTTCGGAATAACTTATTGAGTAAAACCTCAAATTATAATATTTAAATATTGAAGACAATATAAGTGATTTTTAAACGCAAATCTGAAACAGAAAAATCAGAAAAGGAAACGATCATCAGATGTGACCGTTTCCTTTTCTGATTTTTCTGTTTCAGATTTGCGTTTAAAAATCACTAATATTATCTTCAATATTTAAATATCTGATTGTTTTCCTGCGACAATTAGTTTTTCTTGTATCTTAACTCTTAAACCCTACCTGGGGTACTGGAGTACCCCTCTGCTGTTTAAAATATCCACAATTTTGAAAATATTGCACTGTTGCAAAAATCGCTCTAGCTAATCTACTTTCGATAATTGGCGCGTAAATACGTCGGTAAGCCGTGACCTCCCGGCAAGTGCAGTCGCGTCCACAGGTGTTCCGGGGTACCCCAGTACCCCGTGGTAGGAATAGTGTTAGTTCTTCCTTCCAGTTATACTTGAATTACTGAAGTTGTTTTTCGACATCTCTCTGGTAAGTTTACACATTATTTATTATTTACTTTACTTTGTGATAATGGCTAGAGTACAGTGTTGATAGAGAGGGCCTGCGCCCAGTAACGCGACATTCATGGACTAATAATGTGTTATGAATGTAATAACAGTGTATGCAGTGTAATGAGGTGTCTGAATTGTTTTCAGGTATGGCATACCAGACTCGAAATCTTGGGGGGGGGGGGTAAAATTGCAGCTGCTTTGTTAGTTTCTGACGACGAAAAGCTAAACCTAGGAGAAGATTCAGAAGATGAGCCCGACGGTGTTATCGAGGATTTCTGGGACCATTCTGAAGTCGCATCTCATGAAGACGGTGATCAAGTGGAAGGAGATGAAGAGTATTTAGTGCCTGACAATGATGGGGCTGGTATAAATGAAAAAGATAGGCGCTTGGTTCGTGTGCTAGATGCTCCATTAGTTCTGTACAGAAAATGTCATAATAATGTTATGGAACTGACTGCTCCCGTACAAGATCTTAACAGAAACCTGACATGTAACAATTGGTTCAAGTCTATACCTACCACCAAGAAGGTACTGGAAAAAGGGATAACATTAGTTGGAACTGTAAAGAAGAATAAACGAGAAATTCCTCCTGTTTACTTGGACACTAAAAATTGAGAAAGATGCACCTCAATGTTTGCCTACGACGAACCTCTCACACTTTTGTCGTATTGTCCTCTGAAGTCAGCTAAGAAGAAAGCTGTAATCATGCTGTTCACCATGCATGACAGCCCTGACAAGGATAATGAAGTGTACCTTCCAGAAATAATACATTTCTATAGTAAAACCAAATGCCTGGTGGATGTGTTCGACCAACTTTGTAAGAAGTACTCAACGTCCAGGAAGACCAAAAGGTGGCCCATGTGTCTCTTCTACGGGTTGCTAAATGCCGTTGGTGTCAACTCTTGGGTCTTATTCAAGCTGTCAACTAACATTGATAAAGAGAAAATAACTAAGCGTCTTGAATTTCTTAAGAGTTTGTCAATGGCACTCATAAAGTCTCATATGAGAGCAAAATTTCAATGTCCAAGTTTAGCCCGGGATATCAGAGAAACTATACGTGCAGTCTTGAATATTCATAGTGAAGATCATAGACCGGTCCCTGATAATCTCAAACCTGGTCGCTGCTGTTTTTGTCCGCGCACAAAGGCCAGAAAATCTCGATCTGTCTGTAACACTTGTCACCGCCATATTTGTGTTGACCATCAATACAAAATCTGTCCTTCATGTGACGACAAAAATGTCTATTAGTTTTTATTAATAAATTTGATTGTCTTTTCTTATTACTTTGCCATAATACAAATAATATTTTCAAAAATATCAAATACTTTTATTTTATTAATTTTTTTCTGCCCGGGGTACTTCAGTACCCCGTGGTAGGAATAATTACATTCCCAGAGTGGTAGGGTTTAAGAGTTAAATAAACTACGTGAATTTAAATTCTAAAAGTGACTTTGATAGCTGAGTTAACCATTGACAATTGTTGAAGTAGACGGTGAATCGCAGAAATTTTTCGCAACCAAAAAAGTTTTTAACCATAGACACTTATTGAAATAGACGGTGATTCGATTTGTGATAATAACAATTGAAAATGTCTTCCATATCACCAGCAAAGAGGCTGAAGAGCGCAAAAGTTCTTGTAAAAGTTTGTAGCAAAACTTTAATTTCTAACATTTTGTCAAAGGAGCAAAAGACCTCCCTTTCTGAGGCAATGACAGAAATGTTGAAACACATTGAGGCATTGGTCCTAGAATACAAACCACCAACATCAAAAGATGATGAGGGACTCGAAAAATTATTCCGATCATTATCTAAAATTGAAAAAAACGCTGAAGATCTTAAATTAAATATGGTATCTAAGTCGTATGCTGAAATTACGAGAAATAATATAATTCATGAAGAACCAACAAAATGCAAGAAACACGAACCGATCGTCATTATAAAGCCGAAAGATAAAGATAAAAAAAATACGGTTACAAAGGATGAAATAGAACAAAACATTGATTCTGTTAATTTTGGTGTCACCGGAATTAGAAACTTTAAACAAGGGGCAGTAATAGTAGAGTGTAAGGATGTTGCTGCAACAAAAAAGATGGAAGAACAAATAATATCAAAAATGGGAAAAAAATATGATGTGAATACACCAAAACCTAAGAATCCCAAACTTAAAATTATTGGTTTATCGGATAAATACACTCCGGAAGAAATTGTATCCAAAATTAAGATGCAAAATGATTACCTTGAAACACTTGATAGTAAAATTGTTATTAAGTTTATAAAAGAAATTAAAACCAAACGAGGAGACATAAACTACACCATTTTCATCTAAGTTGATGGTAAAACATACAATAGAATGTAACAAGAAGGAAAAGTAAATATTGGTTGGGATAGATGTCGGGTGTTCGACAACATCTCACTTCTAAAATGTTACAAGTGCAATGGCTACATGCACAAGGCACAAGACTGCAGAAGTGAAAAAATATGCAATCGATGTTCCGGAATACATGACAACGACAATGAAAGCTGTCAAAGAGACATCCAATGCATTAACTGCAAAAAAATGAATGATCGATTAAAATTACAACTGCCAACTGACCATTTTGCTTGGAGTGATGAATGTTCAGTGCACGTGAAGAAAGTTGAAGCGGGAAAAAAGAAAATTGATGTTTTATGTCACTAAAGACATGCTCTAAGGTAAACAATAACATAAAAATATTTTCGAACAACAAATTAGACACCGAAGAGATCTTGTACCTTAATATACAAAGCATGCCTGCACACCATGAAGAGAAACAAATTTTACTCGAAGAACGAAAACCTCAAATGATCATGCTCAGTGAAACGCAAGTCACAGAAGAAATAGAAGAAGTTGAAATAAAATTTACGAACTATAAGGTAATAAGATGTAATTCGAATAGTCGACATACAGGCGGAGTAATAATATTTCAGCCCGTTTGGTCCCATAGAACCTGAGAAAACTGTTGCCAAAGTTCGAACCCAAGTCTGAAATTAGCGTCCATAAAATTATGATTTTTCTCAAATTACATTTTCAAGGCGATTTCGCAACTTAATTCGATTTGGATAACGATTCTTATCACTATTCCAAAATTTCAGCCAGTTTGGTCACATAGAACCTGAGAAAACTGGTTCCGAAATTCGAACCCAAGTCTGAAATTAGCGTCCATAAAAATCATGATTTTTCTAAAAATACAATTTTATGGAGATTTTGTGAATGAGTTCGATTTGGATGACGAATTTTATCACTATTCCAAAATTTCAGCCAGTTTGGTATCATAAAACCTGAGAAAACTGATTCCAAAGATCGAACCCAAGTCTGAAATTAGCACCCATAAAAATCATGATTTTTCTAAAAATACAACTTTATGGAGATTTTGTGACTGATTCTGATTTTGATAACGATTTTTATCACCTTTCCAAAATTTAAGCCAGTTTGGTCCCAAAAAACCTGAGAAAAATGCTTCCGAAGTTCGAACCAAAGTATGAATTAGGCGTCCATAAAAATCATGATTTTTCTAAAATTACAAATTAATCGAGATTTTGTGACTGAATTCGATTTGGATAACGATTTTTATCAATATTCCAAAATTTCAGCCAGTTTGGTCCAAAGAACCTGAGAAAACTGCTTCCGAAATTCGAACCCAAGTCTGAAATTAGCGTCTATAAAAATCATGATTTTTCTAAAAATACAAATTTATGGAGATTTTAAGACTGAGTTCGATTTGGATAACGATTTTTATCACTATTCTAAAATATCAGCCAGTTTGGTCCCAAAGAACCTGAGAAAAATGCTTCGAAAGATGGAACACAAATCTCAAAATAGCGTCTATAAAAATACAACTTGATGGAAATTTTGTGACTGAGTTCAATTTGGATAAGGATTTTTATCACTATTCCAAAATTTCAGCCAGTTTGGTCACATAAAACCTGAGAAAACTGGTTCCGAAATTCGAACCCAAGTCTGAAATTAGCGTCCATAAAAATCATGATTTTTCTAAAAATACAATTTTATGGAGATTTTGTGAATGAGTTCGATTTGGATGACAAATTTTATCACTATTCCAAAATTTCAGCCAGTTTGGTCCCATAGAACCTGAGAAAACTGATTCCAAAGATCGAACCCAAGTCTGAAATTAGCGCCCATAAAAATCATGATTTTTCTAAAAATACAACTTTATTTAGATTTTGTGACTGATTCTGATTTTGATAACGATTTTTATCACCTTTCCAAAATTTAAGCCAGTTTGGTCCCAAAAAACCTGAGAAAAATGCTTCCGAAGTTCGAACCAAAGTATGAATTTAGCGTCCATAAAAATCATGATTTTTCTAAAATTACAAATTAATCGAGATTTTGTGACTGAATTCGATTTGGATAACGATTTTTATCAATATTCCAAAATTTCAGCCAGTTTGGTCCAAAGAACCTGAGAAAACTGCTTCCGAAATTCGAACCCAAGTCTGAAATTAGCGTCTATAAAAATCATGATTTTTCTAAAAATACAAATTTATGGAGATTTTAAGACTGAGTTCGATTTGGATAACGATTTTTATCACTATTCTAAAATATCAGCCAGTTTGGTCCCATAGAACCTGAGAAAACTGGTTCCGAAATTCGAACCCAAGTCTGAAATTAGCGTCCATAAAAATCATGATTTTTCTAAAAATACAATTTTATGGAGATTTTGTGAATGAGTTCGATTTGGATGACGAATTTTATCACTATTCCAAAATTTCAGCGGGTTTGGTCCCATAAAACCTGAGAAAACTGATTCCAAAGATCGAACCCAAGTCTGAAATTAGCGCCCATAAAAATCATGATTTTTCTAAAAATACAACTTTATGGAGATTTTGTGACTGATTCTGATTTTGATAACGATTTTTATCACCTTTCCAAAATTTAAGCCAGTTTGGTCCCAAAAAACCTGAGAAAAATGCTTCCGAAGTTCGAACCAAAGTATGAATTAGGCGTCCATAAAAATCATGATTTTTCTAAAAATACAAATTAATCGAGATTTTGTGACTGAATTCGATTATGATAACGATTTTTATCAATATTCCAAAATTTCAGCCAGTTTGGTCCCATAGAACCTGAGAAAACTGATTCCAAAGATCGAACCCAAGTCTGAAATTAGCGCCCATAAAAATCATGATTTTTCTAAAATTACAAATTTATCGAGATTTTGTGACTAAGTTCGATTTGGATAACGATTTTTATCACTATTCCGAAATTTCAATACAACTTTATGGAGATTTTGTGACTGAGTTCGATTTGGATGACGATTTTTATCACTATTCCGAAATTTCAGCCAGTTTGGTCCCATAGAACCTGAGAAAACTGATTCCAAAGATCGAACCCAAGTCTGAAATTAGCGCCCATAAAAATCATGATTTTTCTAAAAATACAACTTTATGGAGATTTTGTAACTGTGTTCGATTTCGATAACGATTTTTATGACTATTCCAAAATTGAGGCCGGTTTGGTCCCATAGAACCTGAGAAAACTGATTCCAAAGATCGAACCCAAGTCTGAAATTAGCGTCCATAAAAATCATGATTTTTCTAAAATTACAAATTTATCGAGATTTTGTGACTGAGTTCGATTTGGATAACGATTTTTATCACTATTCCGAAATTTCAATACAACTTTATGGAGATTTTGTGACTGAGTTCGATTTGGATGACGATTTTTATCACTATTCCGAAATTTCAGCCAGTTTGGTCCCATAGAACCTGAGAAAACTGATTCCAAAGATCGAACCCAAGTCTGAAATTAGCGTCCATTAAAATAATGATTTTTCTCAAAATACAACTTTAGTGAGATTTTGTGACTGAATTCGATTTCGATAACGATTCTTATCACTACTCCAATATTTCAGCCAGTTTGGTCCCATAGATCCTGAGAAAACTGCTTCCAAAGATCGAACCCAAATCTGAAATAAGCGTCCTTAAAAATCATGATTTTTCTCAAAATACAACTTTATGGAGATTTTGTAACTGTGTTCGATTTCGTTAACGATTCTCATCACTAATCCGAAATTTCAGCCAGTTTGGTCACATAGAACTTTAGAAAACTGCTTCCAAAGATCGAACCCAAGTCTGAAATTAGCATCCATAAAAATCATGGTTTTTCTAAAAATACAACTTAATGGAGATTTTGTGACTGATTTCGATTTGGATAACGATTCTTATCAGTGATAAGAATCGTATAGGAATAGTGATTCCAAAATTTAAGTCAGTTTGGTACCATAGAACCTGAAAAAAATGCTTCCGAAGTTCGAACCCAAGTCTGAAATTAGCGTCCATTAAAATAATGATTTTTCTCAAAACACAACTTTATGGAGATTTTAAGACTGAGTTCGATTTGGATAACGATTTTTATGACTATTCTTAAATATCAGCCAGTTTGGTCCCATAGAATCTGAGAAAAATGCTTCGAAAGATGGAACACAAATCTGAAAAAAGCGTCCATAAAAATACAACTTTATGGAGATTTTGTGACTGAGTTCGATTTGGATGACGATTTTTATCACTATTCCAAAATTGAGGCCAGTTTGGTCCCATAGAACCTGAGAAAAATGCTTCGAAAGATGGAACACAAATCTGAAAAAAGCGTCCATAAAAATACAACTTAATGGAGATTTTGTGACTGATTTCGATTTGGATAACGATTCTTATCACTATTCCAAAATTTTAGTCAGTTTGGTACCATAGAACCTGAAAAAAATGCTTCCGAAGTTCGAACCCAAGTCTGAAATTAGCGTCCATTAAAATAATGATTTTTCTCAAAATACAACTTTATGGAGATTTTAAGACTGAGTTCGATTTGGATAACGATTTTTATCACTTTTCTAAAATATCAGCCAGTTTGGTCTCATAGAACCTGAGAAAAATGCTTCGAAAGATGGAACACAAATCTGAAAAAAGCGTCCATAAAAATACAACTTAATGGAGATTTTGTGACTGATTTCGATTTGGATAACGATTCTTATCACTATTTCAAAATTTTAGTCAGTTTGGTACCATAGAACCTAAAAAAAATGCTTCCGAAATTCGAACCCAAGTCTGAAATTAGCGTCTATAAAAATTATGATTTTTCTAAAAATACAAATTTATGGAGATTTTAAGACTGAGTTCGATTTGGATAACGATTTTTATCACTATTCTTAAATATCAGCCAGTTTGGTCCCAAAGAACCTGAGAAAAATGCTTCGCAAGATGGAACACAAATTTGAAATTAGCATCCATCAAAATAAAACTTTATGGAGATTTTGTGACTTATTCTGATTTTGATAACCATTTTTATCACCTTTCCAAAATTTCAGCCAGTTTGGTCCCATAAAACCAGAGAAAAATGCTTCCGAAGTTCGAACCCAAGTCTGAAGTTAGCGTCCATAAAAATCATGATTTTTCTAAATTTACAAATTTATCGAGATTTTGTGTGTGAGTTCGATTTGGATAACGATTTTTATCACTATTCCGAAATTTCAGCCAGTTTGGTCCCATAGAACCTGAGAAAACTGATTCCAAAGATCGAACCCAAGTCTGAAATTAGCGCCCATAAAAATCATGATTTTTCTAAAAATACAACTTTATGGAGATTTTGTGACTGATTCTGATTTTGATAACGATTTTTATCACCTTTCCAAAATTTAAGCCAGTTTGGTCCCAAAAAACCTGAGAAAAATGCTTCCGAAGTTCGAACCAAAGTATGAATTTAGCGTCCATAAAAATCATGATTTTTCTAAAATTACAAATTAATCGAGATTTTGTGACTGAATTCGATTTGGATAACGATTTTTATCAATATTCCAAAATTTCAGCCAGTTTGGTCCAAAGAACCTGAGAAAACTGCTTCCGAAATTCGAACCCAAGTCTGAAATTAGCGTCTATAAAAATCATGATTTTTCTAAAAATGCAAATTTATGAAGATTTTAAGACTGAGTTCGATTTGGATAACGATTTTTATCACTATTCTAAAATATCAGCCAGTTTGGTCCCAAAGAACCTGAGAAAAATGCTTCGCAAGATGGAACACAAATTTGAAATTAGCATCCATCAAAATAAAACTTTATGGAGATTTTGTGACTTATTCTGATTTTGATAACCATTTTTATCACCTTTCCAAAATTTAAGCCAGTTTGGTCCCAAAAAACCTGAGAAAAATGCTTCCGATGTTTGAACCCAAGTATGAAGTTAGCGTCCATAAAAAAAATGAATTTTCTAAAATTACAAATTTATCGAGATTTTGTGACTGAGTTCGATTTGGATAACGATTTTCATCAATATTCCAAAATTTCAGCCAGTTTGGTCCCATAGAACCTGAGAAAACTGCTTCCGAAATTCGAACCCAAGTCTGAAATTAGCGTCTATAAAAATCATGATTTTTCTGAAAATACAACTTTATGGAGATTTTAAGACTGAGTTCGATTTGGATAACGATTTTTATCACTATTCTAAAATATCAGCCAGTTTGGTCCCAAAGAACCTTAGAGAAAAGCTTCGAAAGATGGAACACAAATCTGAAATTAGCGTCAGTAAAAATAAAACTTTATGGAGATTTTGTGACTTATTCTGATTTTGATAACCATTTTTATCCCCTTTCCAAAATTTCAGCCAGTTTGGTCCCATAGAACCTGAAAAAAATGCTTCCGAAGTTCGAACCCAAGTCTGAAATTAGCGTCCATTAAAATAATGAATTTTCTCAAAATACAACTTAATGGAGATTTTGTGACAGAATTCGATTTCGATAACGATTCTTATCACTACTCCAATATTTCAGTCAGTTTGGTCCCATAGAACCTGAGAAAACTGCTTCCAAAGATCGAACCCAAGTCTGAAATTAGCGCCCATAAAAATTATGATTTTTCTCAAAATACATTTTCAAGGCAATTTTGCTACTTAATTCGATTTCGATAACGATTCTAATCACTATTCCAAAATATCAGCCAGTTTGGTCGCATAGAACCTGAGAAAACTGCTTCCAAAGATGGAACCCAAGTATGAAATTAGCGTCCATAAAAATCATGATTTTTCCAAAAATACAACTAAATGGAGATTTTGTGAATGATTTCGATTTGGATAACGATTCTTATCACTAATCCAAAATTTCAGTCAGTTTGGTCCCATAGAACCTGAGAAAAATGCTTCCGAAGTTCGAACCCAAGTATGAAGTTAGCGTCCATAAAAATCATGATTTTTCTAAAACTACAAATTTATCGAGATTTTGTGAGTGAGTTCGATTTGGATAACGATTTGTATCACTATTCCGAAATTTCAGCCAGTTTGGTCCCATAGAACCTGAGAAAACTGATTCCAAAGATCGAACCCAAGTCTGAAATTAGCGCCCATAAAAATCATGATTTTTCTAAAAATACAACTTTATGGAGATTTTTTGATTGATTCTGATTTTGATAACGATTTTTATCACCTTTCCAAAATTTAAGCCAGTTTGGTCCCAAAAAACCTGAGAAGTATGCTTCCGAAGTTCGAACCCAAGTATGAATTTAGCTTCCATAAAAATCATGATTTTTCTTAAATTACAAATATATCGAGATTTTGTGACTGAGTTCGATTTGGATAATGATTTTTATCAATATTCCAAAATTTCAGCCAGTTTGGTCCCATAGAACCTGAGAAAACTGCTTCCGAAATTCGAACCCAAGTCTGAAATTAGCGTCTATAAAAATCATGATTTTTCTCAAAATACAACTTGATGGAGATTTTAAGACTGAGTTCGATTTGGATAGCGATTTTTATCACTATTCTAAAATATCAGCCAGTTTGGTCCCATAGAACCTGAGAAAAATGCTTCGAAAGATGGAACACAAATCTGAAAAAAGCGTCCATAAAAATACAACTTTATGGAGATTTTGTGACTGAGTTCGATTTCGATGACGATTTTTATCACTATTCCAAAATTGAGGCAAGTTTGGTCCCATAGAACCTGAGAAAACTGATTCCAAAGATCGAACCCAAGTCTGAAATTAGCGTCCATAAAAATCATGATTTTTCTAAAATTACAAATTTATCGAGATTTTGTGACTGAGTTCGATTTGGATAACGATTTTTATCACTATTCTAAAATATCAGCCAGTTTGGTCCCATAGAACCTGAGAAAAATGCTTCGAAAGATGGAACACAAATCTGAAAAAAGCGTCCATAAAAATACAACTTTATGGAGATTTTGTGACTGAGTTCGATTTGGATGACGATTTTTATCACTATTCAAAAATTGAGGCAAGTTTGGTCCCATAGAACCTGAGAAAACTGATTCCAAAGATCGAACCCAAGTCTGAAATTAGCGTCCATAAAAATCATGATTTTTCTAAAATTACAAATTTATCGAGATTTTGTGACTGAGTTCGATTTGGATAACGATTTTTATCACTATTCCGAAATTTCAGCCAGTTTGGTCCCATAGAACCTGAGAAAACTGCTTCCGAAATTCGAACCCAAGTCTGAAATTAGCGTCTATAAAAATCATGATTTTTCTAAAAATACAACATAATGGTAATTTTTCAGACTGAGGTCGATTTTGATAACGATTTTTATCACTATTCTAAAATATCAGCCAGTTTGGTCCCAAAGAACCTGAGAAAAATGCTTCGAAAAATGGAACACAAATCTCAAAATAGCGTCTATAAAAATACAACTTTATGGAGATTTTGTGACTGAGTTCGATTTGGATGACGATTTTTATCACTATTCCGAAATTTCAGCCAGTTTGGTGCCATAGAACCTGAGAAAACTGATTCCAAAGATCGAACCCAAGTCTGAAATAAGCGCCCATAAAAATCATGATTTTTCTAAAAATACAACTTTATGGAGATTTTGTAACTGTGTTCGATTTCGATAACGATTTTTATGACTATTCCAAAATTTTAGTCAGTTTGGTACCATAGAACCTGAAAAAAATGCTTCCGAAAATCGAACCCAAGTCTGAAATTAGCGTCCATTAAAATAATGATTTTTCTCAAAATACAACTTTAGTGAGATTTTGTGACTGAATTCGATTTCGAAAACGATTCTTATCACTACTCCAATATTTCAGCCAGTTTGGTCCCATAGAACCTGAGAAAAATGCTTCGAAAGATGGAACACAAATCTGAAAAAAGCGTCCATAAAAATACAACTTTATGGAGATTTTGTGACTTAGTTCGATTTGGATGACGATTTTTATCACTATTCCAAAATTGAGGCCAGTTTGGTCCCATAGAACCTGAGAAAAATGCTTCGAAAGATGGAACACAAATCTGAAAAAAGCGTCCATAAAAATACAACTTAATGGAGATTTTTGTGACTGATTTCGATTTGGATAACGATTCTTATCACTATTCCAAAATTTTAGTCAGTTTGGTAACATAGAACCTGAAAAAAATGCTTCCGAAGTTCGAACCCAAGTCTGAAATTAGCGTCCATTAAAATAATGATTTTTCTCAAAATACAACTTTATGGAGATTTTAAGACTGAGTTCGATTTGGATAACGATTTTTATCAATATTCCAAAATTTCAGCCAGTTTGGTCCAAAGTACCTGAGAAAACTGCTTCCGAAATTCGAACCCAAGTCTGAAATTAGCGTCTATAAAAATCATGATTTTTCTAAAAATACAAATTTATGGAGATTTTAAGAATGAGTTCGATTTGGATAACGATTTTTATCACTATTCTAAAATATCAGCCAGTTTGGTCCCAAAGAACCTGAGAAAAATGCTTCGCAAGATGGAACACAAATTTGAAATTAGCGTCCATCAAAATAAAACTTTATGGAGATTTTGTGACTTATTCTGATTTTGATAACCATTTTAATCACCTTTCCAAAATTTTAGCCAGTTTGGTCTCAAAAAACCTGAGAAAAATGCTTCCGAAGTTCGAACCCGAGTATGAATTTAGCGTCCATAAAAATCATGATTTTTCTAAAATTACAAATTTATCGAGATTTTGTGACTGAGTTCGATTTGGATAACGATTTTTATCACTATTCCGAAATTTCAGCCAGTTTGGTGCCATAGAACCTGAGAAAACTGATTCCAAAGATCGAACCCAAGTCTGAAATAAGCGCCCATAAAAATCATGATTTTTCTAAAAATACAACTTTATGGAGATTTTGTAACTGTGTTCGATTTCGATAACGATTTTTATGACTATTCCAAAATTTTAGTCAGTTTGGTACCATAGAACCTGAAAAAAATGCTTCCGAAAATCGAACCCAAGTCTGAAATTAGCGTCTATAAAAATCATGATTTTTCTCAAAATACAACTTTATGGAGATTTTAAGACTGAGTTCGATTTGGATAACGATTTTTATCACTATTCTAAAATATCAGCCAGTTTGGTCCCATAGAACCTGAAAAAAATGCTTCGAAAGATGGAACACAAATCTGAAAATAGCGTCCATAAAATACAACTTTATGAAGATTCTGTGACTCAGTTCAATATGGATAAGGATTTTTATCACTATTCCAAAATTTCAGCCAGTTTGGTCCCATAGAACCTGAGAAAACTGCTTCCGAAGATCGAACCCAAGTCTGAAATAAGCGTCCATAAAAATACAACTTTATGGAGATTTTGTGACTGATTCTGATTTAGATAACGATTTTTATCACCTTTCCAAAATTTCAGCCAGTTTGGTCCCAAAAAACCTGAGAAAAATGCTTCCGAAGTTCGAACCCAAGTATGAATTTAGCGTCCATAAAAATCATGATTTTTCTAAAATTACAATTTTATTGAGATTTTGTGACTGAGTTTGATTTGGATAACGATTTTTATCAATATTCAAAAATATCAGCCAGTTTGGTCCCATAGAACCTGAAAAAAATGCTTCGAAAGATGGAACACAAATCTGAAAATAGCGTCCATAAAATACAACTTTATGAAGATTCTGTGACTCAGTTCAATATGGATAAGGATTTTTATCACTATTCCAAAATTTCAGCCAGTTTGGTCCCATAGAACCTGAGAAAACTGCTTCCGAAGATCGAACCCAAGTCTGAAATTAGCGTCCATAAAAATACAACTTTATGAAGATTTTGTGACTGATTCTGATTTTGATAACGATTTTTATCACCTTTCCAAAATTTCAGCCAGTTTGGTCCCATAAAACCTGAGAAAAATGCTTCCGAAGTTCGAACCCGAGTATGAATTTAGCGTCCATAAAAATCATGATTTTTCTAAAATTACAAATTTATCGAGATTTTATAACTGATTTCGATTTGGATAACGATTTTTATCAATATTCCAAAATTTCAGCCAGTTTGGTCCCATAGAACCTGAGAAAACTGCTTCCGAAATTCGAACCCAAGTCTGAAATTAGCGTCTATAAAAATCATGATTTTTCTAAAAATACAACTTTATGGAGATTTTAAGACTGAGTTCGATTTGGATAACGATTTTTATCACTATTCTAAAATATCAGCCAGTTTGGTCCCAAAGAACCTTTGAGAAAAGCTTCGAAAGATGGAACACAAATCTGAAATTAGCGTCAATAAAAATAAAACTTTATGGAGATTTTGTGACTTATTCTGATTTCGATAACCATTTTTATCCCCTTTCCAAAATTTCAGCCAGTTTGGTCCCATAGAACCTGAAAAAAATGCTTCCGAAGTTCGAACCCAAGTCTGAAATAAGCGTCCATTAAAATAATGAATTTTCTCAAAATACAACTTAATGGAGATTTTGTGACAGAATTCGATTTCGATAACGATTCTTATCACTACTCCAATATTTCAGCCAGTTTGGTCCCATAGAACCTGAGAAAACTGATTCCAAAGATCGAACCCAAGTCTGAAATTAGCGCCCATAAAAATCATGATTTTTCTAAAAATACAACTTTATGGAGATTTTGTGACTGATTCTGATTTTGATAACGATTTTTATCACCTTTCCAAAATTTAAGCCAGTTTGGTCCCAAAAAACCTGAGAAAAATGCTTCCGAAGTTCGAACCAAAGTATGAATTTAGCGTCCATAAAAATCATGATTTTTCTAAAATTACAAATTAATCGAGATTTTGTGACTGAATTCGATTTGGATAACGATTTTTATCAATATTCCAAAATTTCAGTCAGTTTGGTCCCATAGAACCTGAGAAAAATGCTTCCGAAGTTCGAACCCAAGTATGAAGTTAGCGTCCATAAAAATCATGATTTTTCTAAAACTACAAATTTATCGAGATTTTGTGAGTGAGTTCGATTTGGATAACGATTTGTATCACTATTCCGAAATTTCAGCCAGTTTGGTCCCATAGAACCTGAGAAAACTGATTCCAAAGATCGAACCCATGTCTGAAATTAGCGCCCATAAAAATCATGATTTTTCTAAAACTACAACTTTATGGAGATTTTTTGATTGATTCTGATTTTGATAACGATTTTTATCACCTTTCCAAAATTTAAGCCAGTTTGGTCCCAAAAAACCTGAGAAAACTGCTTCCGAAGTTCGAACCAAAGTATGAATTTAGCGTCCATAAAATCATGATTTTTCTAAAATTACAAATTTATCGAGATTTTGTGACTGAGTTCGATTTGGATAACGATTTTTATCAATATTCCAAAAATTCAGCCAGTTTGGTCCCATAGAACCTGAGAAAACTGCTTCCGAAATTCGAACCCAAGTCTGAAATTAGCGTCTATAAAAATCATGATTTTTCTAAAAATTTACTTTATGGAGATTTTGTGACTGATTCTGATTTTGATAACGATTTTTATCACCTTTCCAAAATTTAAGCCAGTTTGGTCCCAAAAAACCTGAGAAGTATGCTTCCGAAGTTCGAACCCAAGTATGAATTTAGCTTCCATAAAAATCATGATTTTTCTTAAATTACAAATATATCGAGATTTTGTGACTGAGTTCGATTTGGATAATGATTTTTATCAATATTCCAAAATTTCAGCCAGTTTGGTCCCATAGAACCTGAGAAAACTGCTTCCGAAATTCGAACCCAAGTCTGAAATTAGCGTCTATAAAAATCATGATTTTTCTCAAAATACAACTTGATGGAGATTTTAAGACTGATTTCGATTTGGATAACGATTTTTATCACTATTCTAAAATATCAGCCAGTTTGGTCCCATAGAACCTGAGAAAAATGCTTCGAAAGATGGAACACAAATCTGAAAAAAGCGTCCATAAAAATACAACTTTATGGAGATTTTGTGACTGAGTTCGATTTCGATGACGATTTTTATCACTATTCCAAAATTGAGGCAAGTTTGGTCCCATAGAACCTGAGAAAACTGATTCCAAAGATCGAACCCAAGTCTGAAATTAGCGTCCATAAAAATCATGATTTTTCTAAAATTACAAATTTATCGAGATTTTGTGACTGAGTTCGATTTGGATAACGATTTTTATCACTATTCTAAAATATCAGCCAGTTTGGTCCCATAGAACCTGAGAAAAATGCTTCGAAAGATGGAACACAAATCTGAAAAAAGCGTCCATAAAAATACAACTTTATGGAGATTTTGTGACTGAGTTCGATTTGGATGACGATTTTTATCACTATTCAAAAATTGAGGCAAGTTTGGTCCCATAGAACCTGAGAAAACTGATTCCAAAGATCGAACCCAAGTCTGAAATTAGCGTCCATAAAAATCATGATTTTTCTAAAATTACAAATTTATCGAGATTTTGTGACTGAGTTCGATTTGGATAACGATTTTTATCACTATTCCGAAATTTCAGCCAGTTTGGTCCCATAGAACCTGAGAAAACAGCTTCCGAAATTCGAACCCAAGTCTGAAATTAGCGTCTATAAAAATCATGATTTTTCTAAAAATACAACATAATGGCAATTTTTCAGACTGAGGTCGATTTTGATAACGATTTTTATCACTATTCTAAAATATCAGCCAGTTTGGTCCCAAAGAACCTGAGAAAAATGCTTCGAAAGATGGAACACAAATCTCAAAATAGCGTCTATAAAAATACAACTTTATGGAGATTTTGTGACTGAGTTCGATTTGGATGACGATTTTTATCACTATTCCGAAATTTCAGCCAGTTTGGTGCCATAGAACCTGAGAAAACTGATTCCAAAGATCGAACCCAAGTCTGAAATAAGCGCCCATAAAAATCATGATTTTTCTAAAAATACAACTTTATGGAGATTTTGTAACTGTGTTCGATTTCGATAACGATTTTTATGACTATTCCAAAATTTTAGTCAGTTTGGTACCATAGAACCTGAAAAAAATGCTTCCGAAAATCGAACCCAAGTCTGAAATTAGCGTCCATTAAAATAATGATTTTTCTCAAAATACAACTTTAGTGAGATTTTGTGACTGAATTCGATTTCGAAAACGATTCTTATCACTACTCCAATATTTCAGCCAGTTTGGTCCCATAGAACCTGAGAAAAATGCTTCGAAAGATGGAACACAAATCTGAAAAAAGCGTCCATAAAAATACAACTTTATGGAGATTTTGTGACTTAGTTCGATTTGGATGACGATTTTTATCACTATTCCAAAATTGAGGCCAGTTTGGTCCCATAGAACCTGAGAAAAATGCTTCGAAAGATGGAACACAAATCTGAAAAAAGCGTCCATAAAAATACAACTTAATGGAGATTTTTGTGACTGATTTCGATTTGGATAACGATTCTTATCACTATTCCAAAATTTTAGTCAGTTTGGTACCATAGAACCTGAAAAAAATGCTTCCGAAGTTCGAACCCAAGTCTGAAATTAGCGTCCATTAAAATAATGATTTTTCTCAAAATACAACTTTATGGAGATTTTAAGACTGAGTTCGATTTGGATAACGATTTTTATCAATATTCCAAAATTTCAGCCAGTTTGGTCCAAAGAACCTGAGAAAACTGCTTCCGAAATTCGAACCCAAGTCTGAAATTAGCGTCTATAAAAATCATGATTTTTCTAAAAATACAAATTTATGGAGATTTTAAGAATGAGTTCGATTTGGATAACGATTTTTATCACTATTCTAAAATATCAGCCAGTTTGGTCCCAAAGAACCTGAGAAAAATGCTTCGCAAGATGGAACACAAATTTGAAATTAGCGTCCATCAAAATAAAACTTTATGGAGATTTTGTGACTTATTCTGATTTTGATAACCATTTTTATCACCTTTCCAAAATTTTAGCCAGTTTGGTCTCAAAAAACCTGAGAAAAATGCTTCCGAAGTTCGAACCCGAGTATGAATTTAGCGTCCATAAAAATCATGATTTTTCTAAAATTACAAATTTATCGAGATTTTATGACTGATTTCGATTTGGATAACGATTTTTATCAATATTCCAAAATTTCAGCCAGTTTGGTCCCATAGAACCTGAGAAACTTGATTCCAAAGATCGAACCCAAGTCTGAAATTAGCGCCCATAAAAATCATGATTTTTCTAAAAATACAACTTTATGGAGATTTTGTGACTGATTCTGATTTTGATAACGATTTTTATCACCTTTCCAAAATTTTAGCCAGTTTGGTCTCAAAAAACCTGAGAAAAATGCTTCCGAAGTTCGAACCCGAGTATGAATTTAGCGTCCATAAAAATCATGATTTTTCTAAAATTACAAATTTATCGAGATTTTATGACTGATTTCGATTTGGATAACGATTTTTATCAATATTCCAAAATTTCAGCCAGTTTGGTTTCATAGAACCTGAGAAAACTGATTCCAAAGATCGAACCCAAGTCTGAAATTAGCGCCCATAAAAATCATGATTTTTCTAAAAATACAACTTTATGGAGATTTTGTGACTGATTCTGATTTAGATAACGATTTTTATCACCTTTCCAAAATTTTAGCCAGTTTGGTCTCAAAAAACCTGAGAAAAATGCTTCCGAAGTTCGAACCCGAGTATGAATTTAGCGTCCATAAAAATCATGATTTTTCTAAAAATACAACTTTATGGAGATTTTAAGACTGAGTTCGATTTGGATAACGATTTTTATCACTATTCTAAAATATCAGCCAGTTTGGTCCCATAGAACCTGAAAAAAATGCTTCGAAAGATGGAACACAAATCTGAAAATAGCGTCCATAAAATACAACTTTATGAAGATTCTGTGACTCAGTTCAATATGGATAAGGATTTCTATCACTATTCCAAAATTTCAGCCAGTTTGGTCCCATAGAACCTGAGAAAACTGCTTCCGAAGATCGAACCCAAGTCTGAAATAAGCGTCCATAAAAATACAACTTTATGGAGATTTTGTGACTGATTCTGATTTAGATAACGATTTTTATCACCTTTCCAAAATTTCAGCCAGTTTGGTCCCAAAAAACCTGAGAAAAATGCTTCCGAAGTTCGAACCCAAGTATGAATTTAGCGTCCATAAAAATCATGATTTTTCTAAAATTACAATTTTATTGAGATTTTGTGACTGAGTTTGATTTGGATAACGATTTTTATCAATATTCAAAAATATTCGCCAGTTTGGTCCCATAGAACCTGAAAAAAATGCTTCGAAAGATGGAACACAAATCTGAAAATAGCGTCCATAAAATACAACTTTATGAAGATTCTGTGACTCAGTTCAATATGGATAAGGATTTTTATCACTATTCCAAAATTTCAGCCAGTTTGGTCCCATAGAACCTGAGAAAACTGCTTCCGAAGATCGAACCCAAGTCTGAAATTAGCGCCCATAAAAATCATGATTTTTCTAAAAATACAACTTTATGGAGATTTTGTGACTGATTCTGATTTTGATAACGATTTTTATCACCTTTCCAAAATTTTAGCTAGTTTGGTCCCAAAAAACCTGAGAAAAATGGTTCCGAAGTTCGAACCCAAGTATGAATTTAGCGTCCATAAAAATCATGATTTTTCTAAAATAACAAATTTATCGAGATTTTGTGACTGAGTTCGATTTGGATAACGATTTTTATCAATATTCCAAAATTTCAGCCAGTTTGGTCAAATAGAACCTGAGAAAACTGCTTCCGAAATTCGAACCCAAGTCTGAAATAAGCGTCCATAAAAATACAACTTTATGGAGATTTTGTGACTGATTCTGATTAAGATAACGATTTTTATCACCTTTCCAAAATTTCAGCCAGTTTGGTCCCAAAAAACCTGAGAAAAATGCTTCCGAAGTTCGAACCCAAGTATGAATTTAGCGTCCATAAAAATCATGATTTTTCTAAAATTACAATTTTATTGAGATTTTGTGACTGAGTTTGATTTGGATAACGATTTTTATCAATATTCAAAAATATTCGCCAGTTTGGTCCCATAGAACCTGAAAAAAATGCTTCGAAAGATGGAACACAAATCTGAAAATAGCGTCCATAAAATACAACTTTATGAAGATTCTGTGACTCAGTTCAATATGGATAAGGATTTTTATCACTATTCCAAAATTTCAGCCAGTTTGGTCCCATAGAACCTGAGAAAACTGCTTCCGAAGATCGAACCCAAGTCTGAAATTAGCGCCCATAAAAATCATGATTTTTCTAAAAATACAACTTTATGGAGATTTTGTGACTGATTCTGATTTTGATAACGATTTTTATCACCTTTCCAAAATTTTAGCTAGTTTGGTCCCAAAAAACCTGAGAAAAATGGTTCCGAAGTTCGAACCCAAGTATGAATTTAGCGTCCATAAAAATCATGATTTTTCTAAAATAACAAATTTATCGAGATTTTGTGACTGAGTTCGATTTGGATAACGATTTTTATCAATATTCCAAAATTTCAGCCAGTTTGGTCAAATAGAACCTGAGAAAACTGCTTCCGAAATTCGAACCCAAGTCTGAAATAAGCGTCCATAAAAATACAACTTTATGGAGATTTTGTGACTGATTCTGATTTAGATAACGATTTTTATCACCTTTCCAAAATTTCAGCCAGTTTGGTCCCAAAAAACCTGAGAAAAATGCTTCCGAAGTTCGAACCCAAGTATGAATTTAGCGTCCATAAAAATCATGATTTTTCTAAAATTACAATTTTATTGAGATTTTGTGACTGAGTTTGATTTGGATAACGATTTTTATCAATATTCAAAAATATTCGCCAGTTTGGTCCTATAGAACCTGAAAAAAATGCTTCGAAAGATGGAACACAAATCTGAAAATAGCGTCCATAAAATACAACTTTATGAAGATTCTGTGACTCAGTTCAATATGGATAAGGATTTTTATCACTATTCCAAAATTTCAGCCAGTTTGGTCCCATAGAACCTGAGAAAACTGCTTCCGAAGATCGAACCCAAGTCTGAAATTAGCGCCCATAAAAATCATGATTTTTCTAAAAATACAACTTTATGGAGATTTTGTGACTGATTCTGATTTTGATAACGATTTTTATCACCTTTCCAAAATTTTAGCTAGTTTGGTCCCAAAAAACCTGAGAAAAATGGTTCCGAAGTTCGAACCCAAGTATGAATTTAGCGTCCATAAAAATCATGATTTTTCTAAAATAACAAATTTATCGAGATTTTGTGACTGAGTTCGATTTGGATAACGATTTTTATCAATATTCCAAAATTTCAGCCAGTTTGGTCAAATAGAACCTGAGAAAACTGCTTCCGAAATTCGAACCCAAGTCTGAAATTAGCGTCCATAAAAATACAACTTTATGAAGATTTTGTGACTGATTCTGATTTTGATAACGATTTTTATCACCTTTCCAAAATTTCAGCCAGTTTGGTCCCATAAAACCTGAGAAAAATGCTTCCGAAGTTCGAACCCAAGTATGAAGTTAGCGTCCATAAAAATCATGATTTTTCTAAAATTACAAATTTATCGAAATTTTGTGAGTGAGTTCGATTTGGATAACGATTTTTATCACTATTCCGAAATTTCCTCCAGTTTGGTCCCATAGAACCTGAGAAAACTGATTCCAAAGATCGAACCCAAGTCTGAAATTAGCGCCCATAAAAATCATGATTTTTCTAAAAATACAACTAAATGGAGATTTTGTGACTGATTCTGATTTTGAAAACGATTTTTATCGACTTTCCAAAATTTTAGCCAGTTTGGTCCCAAAAAACCTGAGAAAAATGCTTCCGAAGTTCGAACCCAAGTATGAATTTAGCGTCCATAAAAATCATGATTTTTCTCAAATTACAATTTTATTGAGATTTTGTGACTGAGTTCGATTTGGATAACGATTTTTATCAATATTCCAAAATTTCAGCCAGTTTGGTCCCATAGAACCTGAGAAAACTGCTTCCGAAATTCGAACCCAAGTCTGAAATTAGCGTCTATAAAAATCATGATTTTTCTAAAAATACAACTTTATGGAGATTTTAAGACTGAGTTCGATTTGGATAACGATTTTTATCACTATTCTAAAATATCAGCCAGTTTGGTCCCATAGAACCTGAAAAAAATGCTTCGAAAGATGGAACACAAATCTGAAAATAGCGTCCATAAAATACAACTTTATGAAGATTCTTTGACTCAGTTCAATATGGATAAGGATTTCTATCACTATTCCAAAATTTCAGCCAGTTTGGTCCCATAGAACCTGAGAAAACTGCTTCCGAAGATCGAACCCAAGTCTGAAATAAGCGTCCATAAAAATACAACTTTATGGAGATTTTGTGACTGATTCTGATTTAGATAACGATTTTTATCACCTTTCCAAAATTTCAGCCAGTTTGGTCCCAAAAAACCTGAGAAAAATGCTTCCGAAGTTCGAACCCAAGTATGAATTTAGCGTCTATAAAAATCATGATTTTTCTAAAAATACAATTTTATTGAGATTTTGTGACTGAGTTTGATTTGGATAACGATTTTTATCAATATTCAAAAATATCAGCCAGTTTGGTCCCATAGAACCTGAAAAAAATGCTTCGAAAGATGGAACACAAATCTGAAAATAGCGTCCATAAAATACAACTTTATGAAGATTCTGTGACTCAGTTCAATATGGATAAGGATTTTTATCACTATTCCAAAATTTCAGCCAGTTTGGTCCCATAGAACCTGAGAAAACTGCTTCCGAAGATCGAACCCAAGTCTGAAATTAGCGTCCATAAAAATACAACTTTATGAAGATTTTGTGACTGATTCTGATTTTGATAACGATTTTTATCACCTTTCCAAAATTTCAGCCAGTTTGGTCCCATAAAACCTGAGAAAAATGCTTCCGAAGTTCGAACCCGAGTATGAATTTAGCGTCCATAAAAATCATGATTTTTCTAAAATTACAAATTTATCGAGATTTTATGACTGATTTCGATTTGGATAACGATTTTTATCAATATTCCAAAATTTCAGCCAGTTTGGTCCCATAGAACCTGAGAAAACTGCTTCCGAAATTCGAACCCAAGTCTGAAATTAGCGTCTATAAAAATCATGATTTTTCTAAAAATACAACTTTATGGAGATTTTAAGACTGAGTTCGATTTGGATAACGATTTTTATCACTATTCTAAAATATCATCCAGTTTGGTCCCAAAGAACCTGAGAAAAATGCTTCGAAACATGGAATACAAATCTCAAAATAGCGTCCATAAAAAACAACTTTATGGAGATTTTGTGACTGATTCTGATTTTGATAACGATTTTTATCCCGTTTCCAAAATTTCAGCCAGTTTGGTCCCATAAAACCTGAGAAAAATGCTTCCGAAGTTCGAACCCAAGTCTGAAGTTAGCGTCCATAAAAACAAGATTTTTCTAAAATTACAAATTTATCGAGATTTTGTGACTGAGTTCGATTTGGATAACGATTTTTATCAATATTCCAAAATTTCAGCCAGTTTAGTCAAATAGAACCTGAGAAAACTGCTTCCGAAATTCGAACCCAAGTCTGAAATTAGCGTCTATAAAAATCATGATTTTTCTAAAAATACAACTTTATGAAGATTTTAAGACTGAGTTCGATTTGGATAACGATTTTTATCACTATTCTAAAATATCAGCCAGTTTGGTCCCATAGAAACTGAAAAAAATGCTTCGAAAGATGGAACACAAATCTGAAAATAGCCTCCATAAAATACAACTTTATGGAGATTTTGTGACTGAGTTCAATATGGATAAGGATTTTTATCACTATTCCAAAATTTCAGCCAGTTTGGTCCCATAGAACCTGAGAAAACTGCTTCCGAAGATCGAACCCAAGTCTGAAATTAGCGTCCATAAAAATACAACTTTATGGAGATTTTGTGACTGATTCTGATTTTGATAACGATTCTTATCACTACTCCAATATTTCAGTCAGTTTGGTCCCATAGAACCTGAGAAAACGGCTTCCGATGTTCGAACCCAAGTATGAAGTTAGCGTCCATAAAAATCATGATTTTTCTAAAATTACAAATTTATCGAGATTTTGTGAGTGAGATCGATTTTGATAAAGATTTTTATCACTATTCCGAAATTTCCTCCAGTTTGGTCCCATAGAACCTGAGAAAACTGATTCCAAAGATCGAACCCAAGTCTGAAATTAGCGCCCATAAAAATCATGATTTTTCTAAAAATACAACTTAATGGAGATTTTGTGACTGATTCTGATTTTGATAACGATTTTTATCGACTTTCCAAAATTTTAGCCAATTTGGTCCCCAAAAACCTGAGAAAAATGCTTCCGAAGTTTGAACCCAAGTATGAATTTAGCGTCCATAAAAATCATGATTTTTCTAAAATTACAATTTTATTGAGATTTTGTGACTGAGTTCGATTTGGATAACGATTTTTATCAATATTCCAAAATTTCAGCCAGTTTGGTTTCATAGAACCTGAGAAAACTGATTCCAAAGATCGAACCCAAGTCTGAAATTAGCGCCCATAAAAATCATGATTTTTCTAAAAATACAACTTTATGGAGATTTTGTGACTGATTCTGATTTTGATAACGATTTTTATCACCTTTCCAAAATTTTAGCCAGTTTGGTCTCAAAAAACCTGAGAAAAATGCTTCCGAAGTTCGAACCCGAGTATGAATTTAGCGTCCATAAAAATCATGATTTTTCTAAAAATACAACTTTATGGAGATTTTAAGACTGAGTTCGATTTGGATAACGATTTTTATCACTATTCTAAAATATCAGCCAGTTTGGTCCCATAGAACCTGAAAAAAATGCTTCGAAAGATGGAACACAAATCTGAAAATAGCGTCCATAAAATACAACTTTATGAAGATTCTGTGACTCAGTTCAATATGGATAAGGATTTCTATCACTATTCCAAAATTTCAGCCAGTTTGGTCCCATAGAACCTGAGAAAACTGCTTCCGAAGATCGAACCCAAGTCTGAAATAAGCGTCCATAAAAATACAACTTTATGGAGATTTTGTGACTGATTCTGATTTAGATAACGATTTTTATCACCTTTCCAAAATTTCAGCCAGTTTGGTCCCAAAAAACCTGAGAAAAATGCTTCCGAAGTTCGAACCCAAGTATGAATTTAGCGTCCATAAAAATCATGATTTTTCTAAAATTACAATTTTATTGAGATTTTGTGACTGAGTTTGATTTGGATAACGATTTTTATCAATATTCAAAAATATTCGCCAGTTTGGTCCCATAGAACCTGAAAAAAATGCTTCGAAAGATGGAACACAAATCTGAAAATAGCGTCCATAAAATACAACTTTATGAAGATTCTGTGACTCAGTTCAATATGGATAAGGATTTTTATCACTATTCCAAAATTTCAGCCAGTTTGGTCCCATAGAACCTGAGAAAACTGCTTCCGAAGATCGAACCCAAGTCTGAAATTAGCGCCCATAAAAATCATGATTTTTCTAAAAATACAACTTTATGGAGATTTTGTGACTGATTCTGATTTTGATAACGATTTTTATCACCTTTCCAAAATTTTAGCTAGTTTGGTCCCAAAAAACCTGAGAAAAATGGTTCCGAAGTTCGAACCCAAGTATGAATTTAGCGTCCATAAAAATCATGATTTTTCTAAAATAACAAATTTATCGAGATTTTGTGACTGAGTTCGATTTGGATAACGATTTTTATCAATATTCCAAAATTTCAGCCAGTTTGGTCAAATAGAACCTGAGAAAACTGCTTCCGAAATTCGAACCCAAGTCTGAAATAAGCGTCCATAAAAATACAACTTTATGGAGATTTTGTGACTGATTCTGATTTAGATAACGATTTTTATCACCTTTCCAAAATTTCAGCCAGTTTGGTCCCAAAAAACCTGAGAAATATGCTTCCGAAGTTCGAACCCAAGTATGAATTTAGCGTCCATAAAAATCATGATTTTTCTAAAATTACAATTTTATTGAGATTTTGTGACTGAGTTTGATTTGGATAACGATTTTTATAAATATTCAAAAATATTCGCCAGTTTGGTCCCATAGAACCTGAAAAAAATGCTTCGAAAGATGGAACACAAATCTGAAAATAGCGTCCATAAAATACAATTTTATGAAGATTCTGTGACTCAGTTCAATATGGATAAGGATTTTTATCACTATTCCAAAATTTCAGCCAGTTTGGTCCCATAGAACCTGAGAAAACTGCTTCCGAAGATCGAACCCAAGTCTGAAATTAGCGCCCATAAAAATCATGATTTTTCTAAAAATACAACTTTATGGAGATTTTGTGACTGATTCTGATTTTGATAACGATTTTTATCACCTTTCCAAAATTTTAGCTAGTTTGGTCCCAAAAAACCTGAGAAAAATGGTTCCGAAGTTCGAACCCAAGTATGAATTTAGCGTCCATAAAAATCATGATTTTTCTAAAATAACAAATTTATCGAGATTTTGTGACTGAGTTCGATTTGGATAACGATTTTTATCAATATTCCAAAATTTCAGCCAGTTTGGTCAAATAGAACCTGAGAAAACTGCTTCCGAAATTCGAACCCAAGTCTGAAATAAGCGTCCATAAAAATACAACTTTATGGAGATTTTGTGACTGATTCTGATTTAGATAACGATTTTTATCACCTTTCCAAAATTTCAGCCAGTTTGGTCCCAAAAAACCTGAGAAAAATGCTTCCGAAGTTCGAACCCAAGTATGAATTTAGCGTCCATAAAAATCATGATTTTTCTAAAATTACAATTTTATTGAGATTTTGTGACTGAGTTTGATTTGGATAACGATTTTTATCAATATTCAAAAATATTCGCCAGTTTGGTCCCATAGAACCTGAAAAAAATGCTTCGAAAGATGGAACACAAATCTGAAAATAGCGTCCATAAAATACAACTTTATGAAGATTCTGTGACTCAGTTCAATATGGATAAGGATTTTTATCACTATTCCAAAATTTCAGCCAGTTTGGTCCCATAGAACCTGAGAAAACTGCTTCCGAAGATCGAACCCAAGTCTGAAATTAGCGCCCATAAAAATCATGATTTTTCTAAAAATACAACTTTATGGAGATTTTGTGACTGATTCTGATTTTGATAACGATTTTTATCACCTTTCCAAAATTTTAGCTAGTTTGGTCCCAAAAAACCTGAGAAAAATGGTTCCGAAGTTCGAACCCAAGTATGAATTTAGCGTCCATAAAAATCATGATTTTTCTAAAATAACAAATTTATCGAGATTTTGTGACTGAGTTCGATTTGGATAACGATTTTTATCAATATTCCAAAATTTCAGCCAGTTTGGTCAAATAGAACCTGAGAAAACTGCTTCCGAAATTCGAACCCAAGTCTGAAATTAGCGTCCATAAAAATACAACTTTATGAAGATTTTGTGACTGATTCTGATTTTGATAACGATTTTTATCACCTTTCCAAAATTTCAGCCAGTTTGGTCCCATAAAACCTGAGAAAAATGCTTCCGAAGTTCGAACCCAAGTATGAAGTTAGCGTCCATAAAAATCATGATTTTTCTAAAATTACAAATTTATCGAAATTTTGTGAGTGAGTTCGATTTGGATAACGATTTTTATCACTATTCCGAAATTTCCTCCAGTTTGGTCCCATAGAACCTGAGAAAACTGATTCCAAAGATCGAACCCAAGTCTGAAATTAGCGCCCATAAAAATCATGATTTTTCTAAAAATACAACTTAATGGAGATTTTGTGACTGATTCTGATTTTGATAACGATTTTTATCGACTTTCCAAAATTTTAGCCAGTTTGGTCCCAAAAAACCTGAGAAAAATGCTTCCGAAGTTCGAACCCAAGTATGAATTTAGCGTCCATAAAAATCATGATTTTTCTCAAATTACAATTTTATTGAGATTTTGTGACTGAGTTCGATTTGGATAACGATTTTTATCAATATTCCAAAATTTCAGCCAGTTTGGTCCCATAGAACCTGAGAAAACTGCTTCCGAAATTCGAACCCAAGTCTGAAATTAGCGTCTATAAAAATCATGATTTTTCTAAAAATACAACTTTATGGAGATTTTAAGACTGAGTTCGATTTGGATAACGATTTTTATCACTATTCTAAAATATCAGCCAGTTTGGTCCCATAGAACCTGAAAAAAATGCTTCGAAAGATGGAACACAAATCTGAAAATAGCGTCCATAAAATACAACTTTATGAAGATTCTGTGACTCAGTTCAATATGGATAAGGATTTCTATCACTATTCCAAAATTTCAGCCAGTTTGGTCCCATAGAACCTGAGAAAACTGCTTCCGAAGATCGAACCCAAGTCTGAAATAAGCGTCCATAAAAATACAACTTTATGGAGATTTTGTGACTGATTCTGATTTAGATAACGATTTTTATCACCTTTCCAAAATTTCAGCCAGTTTGGTCCCAAAAAACCTGAGAAAAATGCTTCCGAAGTTCGAACCCAAGTATGAATTTAGCGTCCATAAAAATCATGATTTTTCTAAAATTACAATTTTATTGAGATTTTGTGACTGAGTTTGATTTGGATAACGATTTTTATCAATATTCAAAAATATTCGCCAGTTTGGTCCCATAGAACCTGAAAAAAATGCTTCGAAAGATGGAACACAAATCTGAAAATAGCGTCCATAAAATACAACTTTATGAAGATTCTGTGACTCAGTTCAATATGGATAAGGATTTTTATCACTATTCCAAAATTTCAGCCAGTTTGGTCCCATAGAACCTGAGAAAACTGCTTCCGAAGATCGAACCCAAGTCTGAAATTAGCGCCCATAAAAATCATGATTTTTCTAAAAATACAACTTTATGGAGATTTTGTGACTGATTCTGATTTTGATAACGATTTTTATCACCTTTCCAAAATTTTAGCTAGTTTGGTCCCAAAAAACCTGAGAAAAATGGTTCCGAAGTTCGAACCCAAGTATGAATTTAGCGTCCATAAAAATCATGATTTTTCTAAAATAACAAATTTATCGAGATTTTGTGACTGAGTTCGATTTGGATAACGATTTTTATCAATATTCCAAAATTTCAGCCAGTTTGGTCAAATAGAACCTGAGAAAACTGCTTCCGAAATTCGAACCCAAGTCTGAAATTAGCGTCCATAAAAATACAACTTTATGAAGATTTTGTGACTGATTCTGATTTTGATAACGATTTTTATCACCTTTCCAAAATTTCAGCCAGTTTGGTCCCATAAAACCTGAGAAAAATGCTTCCGAAGTTCGAACCCAAGTATGAAGTTAGCGTCCATAAAAATCATGATTTTTCTAAAATTACAAATTTATCGAAATTTTGTGAGTGAGTTCGATTTGGATAACGATTTTTATCACTATTCCGAAATTTCCTCCAGTTTGGTCCCATAGAACCTGAGAAAACTGATTCCAAAGATCGAACCCAAGTCTGAAATTAGCGCCCATAAAAATCATGATTTTTCTAAAAATACAACTAAATGGAGATTTTGTGACTGATTCTGATTTTGATAACGATTTTTATCGACTTTCCAAAATTTTAGCCAGTTTGGTCCCAAAAAACCTGAGAAAAATGCTTCCGAAGTTCGAACCCAAGTATGAATTTAGCGTCCATAAAAATCATGATTTTTCTCAAATTACAATTTTATTGAGATTTTGTGACTGAGTTCGATTTGGATAACGATTTTTATCAATATTCCAAAATTTCAGCCAGTTTGGTCCCATAGAACCTGAGAAAACTGCTTCCGAAATTCGAACCCAAGTCTGAAATTAGCGTCTATAAAAATCATGATTTTTCTAAAAATACAACTTTATGGAGATTTTAAGACTGAGTTCGATTTGGATAACGATTTTTATCACTATTCTAAAATATCAGCCAGTTTGGTCCCATAGAACCTGAAAAAAATGCTTCGAAAGATGGAACACAAATCTGAAAATAGCGTCCATAAAATACAACTTTATGAAGATTCTGTGACTCAGTTCAATATGGATAAGGATTTCTATCACTATTCCAAAATTTCAGCCAGTTTGGTCCCATAGAACCTGAGAAAACTGCTTCCGAAGATCGAACCCAAGTCTGAAATAAGCGTCCATAAAAATACAACTTTATGGAGATTTTGTGACTGATTCTGATTTAGATAACGATTTTTATCACCTTTCCAAAATTTCAGCCAGTTTGGTCCCAAAAAACCTGAGAAAAATGCTTCCGAAGTTCGAACCCAAGTATGAATTTAGCGTCTATAAAAATCATGATTTTTCTAAAAATACAATTTTATTGAGATTTTGTGACTGAGTTTGATTTGGATAACGATTTTTATCAATATTCAAAAATATCAGCCAGTTTGGTCCCATAGAACCTGAAAAAAATGCTTCGAAAGATGGAACACAAATCTGAAAATAGCGTCCATAAAATACAACTTTATGAAGATTTTGTGACTGATTCTGATTTTGATAACGATTTTTATCACCTTTCCAAAATTTCAGCCAGTTTGGTCCCATAAAACCTGAGAAAAATGCTTCCGAAGTTCGAACCCAAGTATGAAGTTAGCGTCCATAAAAATCATGATTTTTCTAAAATTACAAATTTATCGAAATTTTGTGAGTGAGTTCGATTTGGATAACGATTTTTATCACTATTCCGAAATTTCCTCCAGTTTGGTCCCATAGAACCTGAGAAAACTGATTCCAAAGATCGAACCCAAGTCTGAAATTAGCGCCCATAAAAATCATGATTTTTCTAAAAATACAACTAAATGGAGATTTTGTGACTGATTCTGATTTTGATAACGATTTTTATCGACTTTCCAAAATTTTAGCCAGTTTGGTCCCAAAAAACCTGAGAAAAATGCTTCCGAAGTTCGAACCCAAGTATGAATTTAGCGTCCATAAAAATCATGATTTTTCTCAAATTACAATTTTATTGAGATTTTGTGACTGAGTTCGATTTGGATAACGATTTTTATCAATATTCCAAAATTTCAGCCAGTTTGGTCCCATAGAACCTGAGAAAACTGCTTCCGAAATTCGAACCCAAGTCTGAAATTAGCGTCTATAAAAATCATGATTTTTCTAAAAATACAACTTTATGGAGATTTTAAGACTGAGTTCGATTTGGATAACGATTTTTATCACTATTCTAAAATATCAGCCAGTTTGGTCCCATAGAACCTGAAAAAAATGCTTCGAAAGATGGAACACAAATCTGAAAATAGCGTCCATAAAATACAACTTTATGAAGATTCTGTGACTCAGTTCAATATGGATAAGGATTTCTATCACTATTCCAAAATTTCAGCCAGTTTGGTCCCATAGAACCTGAGAAAACTGCTTCCGAAGATCGAACCCAAGTCTGAAATAAGCGTCCATAAAAATACAACTTTATGGAGATTTTGTGACTGATTCTGATTTAGATAACGATTTTTATCACCTTTCCAAAATTTCAGCCAGTTTGGTCCCAAAAAACCTGAGAAAAATGCTTCCGAAGTTCGAACCCAAGTATGAATTTAGCGTCTATAAAAATCATGATTTTTCTAAAAATACAATTTTATTGAGATTTTGTGACTGAGTTTGATTTGGATAACGATTTTTATCAATATTCAAAAATATCAGCCAGTTTGGTCCCATAGAACCTGAAAAAAATGCTTCGAAAGATGGAACACAAATCTGAAAATAGCGTCCATAAAATACAACTTTATGAAGATTCTGTGAATCAGTTCAATATGGATAAGGATTTTTATCACTATTCCAAAATTTCAGCCAGTTTGGTCCCATAGAACCTGAGAAAACTGCTTCCGAAGATCGAACCCAAGTCTGAAATTAGCGTCCATAAAAATACAACTTTATGAAGATTTTGTGACTGATTCTGATTTTGATAACGATTTTTATCACCTTTCCAAAATTTCAGCCAGTTTGGTCCCATAAAACCTGAGAAAAATGCTTCCGAAGTTCGAACCCGAGTATGAATTTAGCGTCCATAAAAATCATGATTTTTCTAAAATTACAAATTTATCGAGATTTTATGACTGATTTCGATTTGGATAACGATTTTTATCAATATTCCAAAATTTCAGCCAGTTTGGTCCCATAGAACCTGAGAAAACTGCTTCCGAAATTCGAACCCAAGTCTGAAATTAGCGTCTATAAAAATCATGATTTTTCTAAAAATACAACTTTATGGAGATTTTAAGACTGAGTTCGATTTGGATAACGATTTTTATCACTATTCTAAAATATCATCCAGTTTGGTCCCAAAGAACCTGAGAAAAATGCTTCGAAACATGGAATACAAATCTCAAAATAGCGTCCATAAAAAACAACTTTATGGAGATTTTGTGACTGATTCTGATTTTGATAACGATTTTTATCCCGTTTCCAAAATTTCAGCCAGTTTGGTCCCATAAAACCTGAGAAAAATGCTTCCGAAGTTCGAACCCAAGTCTGAAGTTAGCGTCCATAAAAACAAGATTTTTCTAAAATTACAAATTTATCGAGATTTTGTGACTGAGTTCGATTTGGATAACGATTTTTATCAATATTCCAAAATTTCAGCCAGTTTGGTCAAATAGAACCTGAGAAAACTGCTTCCGAAATTCGAACCCAAGTCTGAAATTAGCGTCTATAAAAATCATGATTTTTCTAAAAATACAACTTTATGAAGATTTTAAGACTGAGTTCGATTTGGATAACGATTTTTATCACTATTCTAAAATATCAGCCAGTTTGGTCCCATAGAAACTGAAAAAAATGCTTCGAAAGATGGAACACAAATCTGAAAATAGCCTCCATAAAATACAACTTTATGGAGATTTTGTGACTGAGTTCAATATGGATAAGGATTTTTATCACTATTCCAAAATTTCAGCCAGTTTGGTCCCATAGAACCTGAGAAAACTGCTTCCGAAGATCGAACCCAAGTCTGAAATTAGCGTCCATAAAAATACAACTTTATGGAGATTTTGTGACTGATTCTGATTTTGATAACGATTCTTATCACTACTCCAATATTTCAGTCAGTTTGGTCCCATAGAACCTGAGAAAACGGCTTCCGATGTTCGAACCCAAGTATGAAGTTAGCGTCCATAAAAATCATGATTTTTCTAAAATTACAAATTTATCGAGATTTTGTGAGTGAGATCGATTTTGATAAAGATTTTTATCACTATTCCGAAATTTCCTCCAGTTTGGTCCCATAGAACCTGAGAAAACTGATTCCAAAGATCGAACCCAAGTCTGAAATTAGCGCCCATAAAAATCATGATTTTTCTAAAAATACAACTTAATGGAGATTTTGTGACTGATTCTGATTTTGATAACGATTTTTATCGACTTTCCAAAATTTTAGCCAATTTGGTCCCCAAAAACCTGAGAAAAATGCTTCCGAAGTTTGAACCCAAGTATGAATTTAGCGTCCATAAAAATCATGATTTTTCTAAAATTACAATTTTATTGAGATTTTGTGACTGAGTTCGATTTGGATAACGATTTTTATCAATATTCCAAAATTTCAGCCAGTTTGGTTTCATAGAACCTGAGAAAACTGATTCCAAAGATCGAACCCAAGTCTGAAATTAGCGCCCATAAAAATCATGATTTTTCTAAAAATACAACTTTATGGAGATTTTGTGACTGATTCTGATTTTGATAACGATTTTTATCACCTTTCCAAAATTTTAGCCAGTTTGGTCTCAAAAAACCTGAGAAAAATGCTTCCGAAGTTCGAACCCGAGTATGAATTTAGCGTCCATAAAAATCATGATTTTTCTAAAAATACAACTTTATGGAGATTTTAAGACTGAGTTCGATTTGGATAACGATTTTTATCACTATTCTAAAATATCAGCCAGTTTGGTCCCATAGAACCTGAAAAAAATGCTTCGAAAGATGGAACACAAATCTGAAAATAGCGTCCATAAAATACAACTTTATGAAGATTCTGTGACTCAGTTCAATATGGATAAGGATTTCTATCACTATTCCAAAATTTCAGCCAGTTTGGTCCCATAGAACCTGAGAAAACTGCTTCCGAAGATCGAACCCAAGTCTGAAATTAGCGCCCATAAAAATCATGATTTTTCTAAAAATACAACTTAATGGAGATTTTGTGACTGATTCTGATTTTGATAACGATTTTTATCGACTTTCCAAAATTTTAGCCAATTTGGTCCCCAAAAACCTGAGAAAAATGCTTCCGAAGTTTGAACCCAAGTATGAATTTAGCGTCCATAAAAATCATGATTTTTCTAAAATTACAATTTTATTGAGATTTTGTGACTGAGTTTGATTTGGATAACGATTTTTATCAATATTCAAAAATATTCGCCAGTTTGGTCCCATAGAACCTGAAAAAAATGCTTCGAAAGATGGAACACAAATCTGAAAATAGCGTCCATAAAATACAACTTTATGAAGATTCTGTGACTCAGTTCAATATGGATAAGGATTTTTATCACTATTCCAAAATTTCAGCCAGTTTGGTCCCATAGAACCTGAGAAAACTGCTTCCGAAGATCGAACCCAAGTCTGAAATTAGCGCCCATAAAAATCATGATTTTTCTAAAAATACAACTTTATGGAGATTTTGTGACTGATTCTGATTTTGATAACGATTTTTATCACCTTTCCAAAATTTTAGCTAGTTTGGTCCCAAAAAACCTGAGAAAAATGGTTCCGAAGTTCGAACCCAAGTATGAATTTAGCGTCCATAAAAATCATGATTTTTCTAAAATTACAAATTTATCGAGATTTTATGACTGATTTCGATTTGGATAACGATTTTTATCAATATTCCAAAATTTCAGCCAGTTTGGTCAAATAGAACCTGAGAAAACTGCTTCCGAAATTCGAACCCAAGTCTGAAATTAGCGTCTTTAAAAATCATTTTTTTTCTAAAAAAAAAAAATAAAAGAAGATTTTAAGACTGAGTTCGATTTGGATAACGATTTTTATCACTATTCTAAAATATCAGCCAGTTTGGTCCCATAGAACCTGAAAAAAATGCTTCGAAAGATGGAACACAAATCTGAAAATAGCGTCCATAAAATACAACTTTATGAAGATTCTGTGACTCAGTTCAATATGGATAAGGATTTCTATCACTATTCCAAAATTTCAGCCAGTTTGGTCCCATAGAACCTGAGAAAACTGCTTCCGAAGATCGAACCCAAGTCTGAAATAAGCGTCCATAAAAATACAACTTTATGGAGATTTTGTGACTGATTCTGATTTAGATAACGATTTTTATCACCTTTCCAAAATTTCAGCCAGTTTGGTCCCAAAAAACCTGAGAAAAATGCTTCCGAAGTTCGAACCCAAGTATGAATTTAGCGTCCATAAAAATCATGATTTTTCTAAAATTACAATTTTATTGAGATTTTGTGACTGAGTTTGATTTGGATAACGATTTTTATCAATATTCAAAAATATCAGCCAGTTTGGTCCCATAGAACCTGAAAAAAATGCTTCGAAAGATGGAACACAAATCTGAAAATAGCGTCCATAAAATACAACTTTATGAAGATTCTGTGACTCAGTTCAATATGGATAACGATTTTTATCACTATTCCAAAATTTCAGCCAGTTTGGTCCCATAGAACCTGAGAAAACTGCTTGCGAAGATCGAACCCAAGTCTGAAATTAGCGTCCATAAAAATACAACTTTATGAAGATTTTGTGACTGATTCTGATTTTGATAACGATTTTTATCACCTTTCCAAAATTTCAGCCAGTTTGGTCCCATAAAACCTGAGAAAAATGCTTCCGAAGTTCGAACCCAAGTATGAAGTTAGCGTCCATAAAAATCATGATTTTTCTAAAATTACAAATTTATCGAAATTTTGTGAGTGAGTTCGATTTGGATAACGATTTTTATCACTATACCGAAATTTCCTCCAGTTTGGTCCCATAGAACCTGAGAAAACTGATTCCAAAGATCGAACCCAAGTCTGAAATTAGCGCCCATAAAAATCATGATTTTTCTAAAAATACAACTAAATGGAGATTTTGTGACTGATTCTGATTTTGATAACGATTTTTATCGACTTTCCAAAATTTTAGCCAGTTTGGTCCCAAAAAACCCGAGAAAAATGCTTCCGAAGTTCGAACCCAAGTATGAATTTAGCGTCCATAAAAATCATGATTTTTCTCAAATTACAATTTTATTGAGATTTTGTGACTGAGTTCGATTTGGATAACGATTTTTATCAATATTCCAAAATTTCAGCCAGTTTGGTCCCATAGAACCTGAGAAAACTGATTTCAAAGATCGAACCCAAGTCTGAAATTAGCGCCCATAAAAATCATGATTTTTCTAAAAATACAACTTTATGGAGATTTTGTGACTGATTCTGATATTGATAACGATTTTTATCACCTTTCCAAAATTTTAGCCAGTTTGGTCTCAAAAAACCTGAGAAAAATGCTTCCGAAGTTCGAACCCGAGTATGAATTTAGCGTCCATAAAAATCATGATTTTTCTAAAATTACAAATTTATCGAGATTTTATGACTGATTTCGATTTGGATAACGATTTTTATCAATATTCCAAAATTTCAGCCAGTTTGGTCCCATAGAACCTGAGAAAACTGCTTCCGAAATTCGAACCCAAGTCTGAAATTAGCGTCTATAAAAATCATGATTTTTCTAAAAATACAACTTTATGGAGATTTTAAGACTGAGTTCGATTTGGATAACGATTTTTATCACTATTCTAAAATATCAGCCAGTTTGGTCCCAAAGAACCTGAGAAAAATGCTTCGAAACATGGAACACAAATCTCAAAATAGCGTCCATAAAAAACAACTTTATGGAGATTTTGTGACTGATTCTGATTTTGATAACGATTTTTATCCCCTTTCCAAAATTTCAGCCAGTTTGGTCCCATAAAACCTGAGAAAAATGCTTCCGAAGTTCGAACCCAAGTCTGAAGTTAGCGTCCATAAAAATCATGATTTTTCGAAAATTACAAATTTATCGAGATTTTGTGACTGAGTTCGATTTGGATAACGATTTTTATCAATATTCCAAAATTTCAGCCAGTTTGGTCCCATAGAACCTGAGAAAACTGCTTCCGAAATTCGAACCCAAGTCTGAAATTAGCGTCTATAAAAATCATGATTTTTCTAAAAATACAACTTTATGGAGATTTTAAGACTGAGTTCGATTTGAATAACGATTTTTATCACTATTCTAAAATATCAGCCAGTTTGGTCCCATAGAACCTGAAAAAAATGCTTCGAAAGATGGAACACAAATCTGAAAATAGCCTCCATAAAATACAACTTTATGGAGATTTTGTGACTGAGTTCAATATGGATAAGGATTTTTATCACTATTCCAAAATTTCAGCCAGTTTGGTCCCATAGAACCTGAGAAAACTGCTTCCGAAGATCGAACCCAAGTCTGAAATTAGCGTCCATAAAAATACAACTTTATGGAGATTTTGTGACTGATTCTGATTTGGATAACGATTTTTAACACTATTCTAAAATATCAGCCAGTTTGGTCCCAAAGAACCTGAGAAAAATGCTTCGAAAGATGGAACACAAATCTGAAATAAGCGTCCATCAAAATAAAACTTTATGGAGATTTTGTGACTTATTCTGATTTTGATAACCATTTTTATCACTTTTCCAAAATTTCAGCCAGTTTGGTCTCATAAAACCTGAGAAAAATGCTTCCGATGTTCGAACCCAAGTATGAAGTTAGCGTCCATAAAAATAATGTTTTTTCTAAAATTACAAATTTATCGAGATTTTGTGAGTGAGTTCGATTCGGATAACGATTTTTATCACTATTCCGAAATTTCAGCCAGTTTGGTCCCATAGAACCTGAGAAAACTGATTCCAAAGATCGAACCCAAGTCTGAAATTAGCGCCCATAAAAATCATGATTTTTCTAAAAATACAACTTAATGGAGATTTTGTGACTGATTCTGATTTTGATAACGATTTTTATCACCTTTCCAAAATTTTAGCCAGTTTGGTCTCAAAAAACCTGAGAAAAATGCTTCCGAAGTTCGAACCCGAGTATGAATTTAGCGTCCATAAAAATCATGATTTTTTTAAAATTACAAATTTATCGAGATTTTATGACTGATTTCGATTTGGATAACGATTTTTATCACTATTCCGAAATTTCAGCCAGTTTGGTCAAATAGAACCTGAGAAAACTGCTTCCGAAATTCGAACCCAAGTCTGAAATTAGCGTCTATAAAAATCATGATTTTTCTAAAAAAACAATTTTATGAAGATTTTAAGACTGAGTTCGATTTGGATAACGATTTTTATCACTATTCTAAAATATCAGCCAGTTTGGTCCCAAAGAACCTGAGAAAAATGCTTCGAAACATGGAAAACAAATCTCAAAATAGCAACCATAAAAAACAACTTTATGGAGATTTTGTGACTGATTCTAATTTTGATAACGATTTTTATCCCCTTTCCAAAATTTCAGCCAGTTTGGTCCCATAAAACCTGAGAAAAATGCTTCCGAAGTTCGAACCCAAGTCTGAAGTTAGCGTCCATAAAAATCATGATTTTTCTAAAATTACAAATTTATCGAGATTTTGTGACTGAATTCAATATGGATAAGGATTTTTATCACTATTCCAAAATTTCAGCCAGTTTGGTCCCATAGAACCTGAGAAAAACTGCTTCCGAAGATCGAACCCAAGTCTGAAATTAGCGTCCATAAAAATACAACTTTATGGAGATTTTGTGACTGATTCTGATTTTGATAACGATTCTTATCACTACTCCAATATTTCAGTCAGTTTGGTCCCATAGAACCTGAGAAAACGGCTTCCGATGTTCGAACCCAAGTATGAAGTTAGCGTCCATAAAAATCATGATTTTTCTAAAATTACAATTTTATTGAGATTTTGTGACTGAGTTCGATTTGGATAACGATTTTTATCAATATTCCGAAATTTCAGCCAGTTTGGTCCCATAGAACCTGAGAAAACTGATTTCAAAGATCGAACCCAAGTCTGAAATTAGCGCCCATAAAAATCATGATTTTTCTAAAAATACAACTTTATGGAGATTTTGTGACTGATTCTGATTTTGATAACGATTTTTATCACCTTTCCAAAATTTTAGCCAGTTTGGTCTCAAAAACCTGAGAAAAATGCTTCCGAAGTTCGAACCCGAGTATGAATTTAGCGTCCATAAAAATCATGATTTTTCTAAAATTACAAATTTATCGAGATTTTATGACTGATTTCGATTTGGATAACGATTTTTATCAATATTCCAAAATTTCAGCCAGTTTGGTCCCATAGAACCTGAGAAAACTGCTTCCGAAATTCGAACCCAAGTCTGAAATTAGCGTCTATAAAAATCATGATTTTTCTAAAAATACAACTTTATGGAGATTTTAAGACTGAGTTCGATTTGGATAACGATTTTTATCACTATTCTAAAATATCATCCAGTTTGGTCCCAAAGAACCTGAGAAAAATGCTTCGAAACATGGAACACAAATCTCAAAATAGCGTCCATAAAAAACAACTTTATGGAGATTTTGTGACTGATTCTGATTTTGATAACGATTTTTATCACCTTTCCAAAATTTTAGCCAGTTTGGTCTCAAAAAACCTGAGGAAAATGCTTCCGAAGTTCGAACCCGAGTATGAATTTAGCGTCCATAAAAATCATGATTTTTCTAAAATTACAAATTTATCGAGATTTTATGACTGATTTCGATTTGGATAACGATTTTTATCAATATTCCAAAATTTCAGCCAGTTTGGTCCCATAGAACCTGAGAAAACTGCTTCCGAAATTCGAACCCAAGTCTGAAATTAGCGTCTATAAAAATCATGATTTTTCTAAAAATACAACTTTATGGAGATTTTAAGACTGAGTTCGATTTGGATAACGATTTTTATCACTATTCTAAAATATCATCCAGTTTGGTCCCAAAGAACCTGAGAAAAATGCTTCGAAACATGGAACACAAATCTCAAAATAGCGTCCATAAAAAACAACTTTATGGAGATTTTGTGACTGATTCTGATTTTGATAACGATTTTTATCCCGTTTCCGAAATTTCAGCCAGTTTGGTCCAATAAAACCTGAGAAAAATGCTTCCGAAGTTCGAACCCAAGTCTGAAGTTAGCGTCCATAAAAACAAGATTTTTCTAAAATTACAAATTTATCGAGATTTTGTGACTGAGTTCGATTTGGATAACGATTTTTATCAATATTCCAAAATTTCAGCCAGTTTGGTCAAATCGAACCTGAGAAAACTGCTTCCGAAATTCGAACCCAAGTCTGAAATTAGCGTCTATAAAAATCATGATTTTTCTAAAAATACAACTTTATGAAGATTTTAAGACTGAGTTCGATTTGGATAACGATTTTTATCACTATTCTAAAATATCAGCCAGTTTGGTCCCATAGAAACTGAAAAAAATGCTTCGAAAGATGGAACACAAATCTGAAAATAGCGTCCATAAAAAACAACTTTATGGAGATTTTGTGACTGATTCTGATTTTGATAACGATTTTTATCCCCTTTCCAAAATTTCAGCCAGTTTGGTCCCATCAAACCTGAGAAAAATGCTTCCGAAGTTCGAACCCAAGTCTGAAATTAGCGTCCATAAAAATCATGATTTTTCTAAAATTACAAATTTATCGAGATTTTGTGAGTGAGTTCGATTTGGATAACGATTTTCATCACTATTCCGAAATTTCAGCCAGTTTGGTCAAATAGAACCTGAGAAAACTGCTTCCGAAATTCGAACCCAAGTCTGAAATTAGCGTCTATAAAAATCATGATTTTTCTAAAAATACAATTTTATGAAGATTTTAAGACTGAGTTCGATTTGGATAACGATTTCTATCACTATTCTAAAATATCAGCCAGTTTTGTCCCAAAGAACCTGAGAAAAATGCTTCGAAACATGGAAAACAAATCTCAAAATAGCGTCCATAAAAAATAACTTTATTGGATTTTGTGACTGATTCTGATTTTGATAACGATTTTTATCCCCTTTCCAAAATTTCAGCCAGTTTGGTCCCATAAAACCTGAGAAAAATGCTTCCGAAGTTCGAACCCAAGTCTGAAATTAGCGTCCATAAAAATCATGATTTTTCTAAAATTACAAATTTATCGAGATTTTGTGACTGAATTCGATTTGGATAACGATTTTTATCAATATTCCAAAATTTCAGCCAGTTTGGTCAAATAGAACCTGAGAAAACTGCTTCCGAAATTAGAACCCAAGTCTGAAATTAGCGTCTATAAAAATCATGATTTTTCTAAAGATACAACTTTATGAAGATTTTAAGACTGAGTTCGATTTGGATAACGATTTTTATCACTATTCTAAAATATCAGCCAGTTTGGTCCCATAGAACCTGAAAAAAATGCTTCGAAAGATGGAACACAAATCTGAAAATAGCCTCCATAAAATACAACTTTATGGAGATTTTGTGACTGAGTTCAATATGGATAAGGATTTTTATCACTATTCCAAAATTTCAGCCAGTTTGGTCCCATAGAACCTGAGAAAACTGCTTCCGAAGATCGAACCCAAGTCTGAAATTAGCGTCCATAAAAATACAATTTTATGGAGATTTTGTTACTGATTCTGATTTTGATAACGATTCTTATCACTACTCCAATATTTCAGTCAGTTTGGTCCCATAGAACCTGAGAAAACGGCTTCCGATGTTCGAACCCAAGTATGAAGTTAGCGTCCATAAAAATCATGATTTTTCTAAAATTACAAATTTATCGAGATTTTGTGAGTGAGATCGATTTTGATAACGATTTTTATCACTATTCCGAAATTTCCTCCAGTTTGGTCCCATAGAACCTGAGAAAACTGATTCCAAAGATCGAACCCAAGTCTGAAATTAGCGCCCATAAAAATCATGATTTTTCTAAAAATACAACTTAATGGAGATTTTGTGACTGATTCTGATTTTGATAACGATTTTTATCGACTTTCCAAAATTTTAGCCAGTTTGGTCCCCAAAAACCTGAGAAAAATGCTTCCGAAGTTTGAACCCAAGTATGAATTTAGCGTCCATAAAAATCATGATTTTTCTAAAATTACAATTTTATTGAGATTTTGTGACTGAGTTCGATTTGGATAACGATTTTTATCAATATTCCAAAATTTCAGCCAGTTTGGTCCCATAGAACCTGAGAAAACTGATTCCAAAGATCGAACCCAAGTCTGAAATTAGCGCCCATAAAAATCATGATTTTTCTAAAAATACAACTTTATGGAGATTTTGTGACTGATTCTGATTTTGATAACGATTTTTATCCCCTTTCCAAAATTTCAGCCAGTTTGGTCCCATAAAACCTGAGAAAAATGCTTCCGAAGTTCGAACCCAAGTCTGAAGTTAGCGTCCATAAAAATCATGATTTTTCTAAAATTACAAATTTATCGAGATTTTGTGAGTGAGTTCGATTTGGATAACGATTTTTATCACTATTCCGAAATTTCCTCCAGTTTGGTCCCATAGAACCTGAGAAAACTGATTCCAAAGATCGAACCCAAGTCTGAAAATAGCGCCCATAAAAATCATGATTTTTCTAAAAATACAACTTTATGGAGATTTTGTGACTGATTCTGATTTTGATAACGATTTTTATCACCTTTCCAAAATTTTAGCCAGTTTGGTCTCAAAAAACCTGAGAAAAATGCTTCCGAAGTTCGAACCCGAGTATGAATTTAGCGTCCATAAAAATCATGATTTTTCTAAAATTACAAATTTATCGAGATTTTATGACTGATTTCGATTTGGATAACGATTTTTATCAATATTCCAAAATTTCAGCCAGTTTGGTCCCATAGAACCTGAGAAAACTGCTTCCGAAATTCGAACCCAAGTCTGAAATTAGCGTCTATAAAAATCATGATTTTTCTAAAAATAGAACTTAATGGAGATTTTGTGACTGATTCTGATTTTGATAACGATTTTTATCGACTTTCCAAAATTTTAGCCAGTTTGGTCCCCAAAAACCTGAGAAAAATGCTTCCGAAGTTTGAACCCAAGTATGAATTTAGCGTCCATAAAAATCATGATTTTTCTAAAATTACAATTTTATTGAGATTTTGTGACTGAGTTCGATTTGGATAACGATTTTTATCAATATTCCAAAATTTCAGCCAGTTTGGTCCCATAGAACCTGAGAAAACTGATTCCAAAGATCGAACCCAAGTCTGAAATTAGCGCCCATAAAAATCATGATTTTTCTAAAAATACAACTTTATGGAGATTTTGTGACTGATTCTGATTTTGATAACGATTTTTATCACCTTTCCAAAATTTTAGCCAGTTTGGTCTCAAAAAACCTGAGAAAAATGCTTCCGAAGTTCGAACCCGAGTATGAATTTAGCGTCCATAAAAATCATGATTTTTCTAAAATTACAAATTTATCGAGATTTTATGACTGAGTTCGATTTGGATAACGATTTTTATCACTATTCTAAAATATCAGCCAGTTTGGTCCCAAAGAACCTGAGAAAAATGCTTCGAAACATGGAACACAAATCTCAAAATAGCGTCCATAAAAAAAAACTTTATGGAGATTTTGTGACTGATTCTGATTTTGATAACGATTTTTATCCCCTTTCCAAAATTTCAGCCAGTTTGGTCCCATAAAACCTGAGAAAAATGCTTCCGAAGTTCGAACCCAAGTCTGAAGTTAGCGTCCATAAAAATCATGATTTTTCTAAAATTACAAATTTATCGAGATTTTGTGAGTGAGTTCGATTTGGATAACGATTTTTATCACTATTCCGAAATTTCCTCCAGTTTGGTCCCATAGAACCTGAGAAAACTGATTCCAAAGATCGAACCCAAGTCTGAAAATAGCGCCCATAAAAATCATGATTTTTCTAAAAATACAACTTTATGGAGATTTTGTGACTGATTCTGATTTTGATAACGATTTTTATCACCTTTCCAAAATTTTAGCCAGTTTGGTCTCAAAAAACCTGAGAAAAATGCTTCCGAAGTTCGAACCCGAGTATGAATTTAGCGTCCATAAAAATCATGATTTTTCTAAAATTACAAATTTATCGAGATTTTATGACTGATTTCGATTTGGATAACGATTTTTATCAATATTCCAAAATTTCAGCCAGTTTGGTCCCATAGAACCTGAGAAAACTGCTTCCGAAATTCGAACCCAAGTCTGAAGTTAGCGTCCATAAAAATCATGATTTTTCTAAAATTACAAATTCATCGAGATTTTGTGACTGAGTTCGATTTGGATAACGATTTTTATCAATATTCCAAAATTTCAGCCAGTTTGGTCAAATAGAACCTGAGACAACTGCTTCCTAAATTCGAACCCAAGTCTGAAATTAGCGTCTTTAAAAATCATGATTTTTCTAAAAATACAATTTTATGAAGATTTTTAGACTGAGTTCGATTTGGATAACGATTTTTATCACTATTCTAAAATATCAGCCAGTTTGGTCCCATAGAACCTGAAAAAAATGCTTCGAAAGATGGAACACAAATCTGAAAATAGCGTCCATAAAATACAACTTTATGAAGATTCTGTGACTCAGTTCAATATGGATAAGGATTTTTATCACTATTCCAAAATTTCAGCCAGTTTGGTCCCATAGAACCTGAGAAAACTGCTTCCGAAGATCGAACCCAAGTCTGAAATTAGCGTCCATAAAAATACAACTTTATGGAGATTTTGTGACTGATTCTGATTTAGATAACGATTTTTATCACCTTTCCAAAATTTCAGCCAGTTTGGTCCCATAAAACCTGAGAAAAATGCTTCCGAAGTTCGAACCCAAGTATGAAGTTAGCGTCCATAAAAATAATGATTTTTCTAAAATTACAAATTAATCGAGATTTTGTGAGTGAGTTCGATTTGGATAACGATTTTTATCACTATTCCAAAATTTCAGCCAGTTTGGTCCCTTTGAACCTGAGAAAACTGATTCCAAAGATCGAACCCAAGTCTGAAATTAGCGCCCATAAAAATCATAATTTTTCTAAAAATACAACTTTATGGAGATTTTGTGACTGATTCTGATTTTGATAACGATTTTTATCATCTTTCCAAAATTTTAGCCAGTTTTGTCCCAAAAAACCTGAGAAAAATGCTTCCGAAGTTCGAACCCAAGAATGAATTTAGCGTCCATAAAAATCATGATTTTTCTAAAATTTCAAATTTATCGAGATTTTGTGACTGAGTTCGATTTGGATAACGATTTTTATCAATATTCCAAAATTTCAGCCAGTTTGGTCAAATAGAACCTGAGAAAACTGCTTCCGAAATTCGAACCCAAGTCTGAAATTAGCGTCTATAAAAATCATGATTTTTCTAAAAATACAACTTTATGAAGATTTTAAGACTGAGTTCGATTTGGATAACGATTTTTATCACTATTCTAAAATATCAGCCAGTTTGGTCCCATAGAACCTGAAAAAAATGCTTCGAAAGATGGAACACAAATCTGAAAATAGCCTCCATAAAATACAACTTTATGGAGATTTTGTGACTGAGTTCAATATAGATAAGGATTTTTATCACTATTCCAAAATTTCAGCCAGTTTGGTCGCATAGAACCTGAGAAAACTGCTTCCGAAGATCGAACCCAAGTCTGAAATTAGCGTCCATAAAAATACAACTTTATGGAGATTTTGTGACTGATTCTGATTTTGATAACGATTCTTATCACTACTCCAATATTTCAGTCAGTTTGGTCCCATAGAACCTGAGAAAACGGCTTCCGATGTTCGAACCCAAGTATGAAGTTAGCGTCCATAAAAATCATGATTTTTCTAAAATTACAAATTTATCGAGATTTTGTGAGTGAGTTCGATTTGGATAACGATTTTTATCACTATTCCGAAATTTCAGCCAGTTTGGTCAAATAGAACCTGAGAAAACTGCTTCCGAAATTCGAACCCAAGTCTGAAATTAGCGTCTATAAAAATCATGATTTTTCTAAAAATACAATTTTATGAAGATTTTAAGACTGAGTTCGATTTGGATAACGATTTTTATCACTATTCTAAAATATCAGCCAGTTTGGTCCCAAAGAACCTGAGAAAAATGCTTCGAAACATGGAAAACAAATCTCAAAATAGCGTCCATAAAAAACAACTTTATGGAGATTTTATGACTGATTCTGATTTTGATAACGATTTTTATCCCCTTTCCAAAATTTCAGCCAGTTTGGTCCCATAAAACCTGAGAAAAATGCTTCCGAAGTTCGAACCCAAGTCTGAAATTAGCGTCCATAAAAATCATGATTTTTCTAATATTACAAATTTATCGAGATTTTGTGACTGAGTTCGATTTGGATAACGATTTTTATCACTATTCCAAAATATCAGCCAGTTTGGTCCCATAGAACCTTAAAAAAATGCTTTGAAAGATGGAACACAAATCTGAAAATAGCGTCCATAAAATACAACTTTATGAAGATTCTGTGACTCAGTTCAATATGGATAAGGATTTTTATCACTATTCCAAAATTTCAGCCAGTTTGGTCCCATAGAACCTGAGAAAACTGCTTCCGAAGATCGAACCCAAGTCTGAAATAAGCGACCATAAAAATACAACTTTATGGAGATTTTGAGACTGATTCTGATTTAGATAACGATTTTTATCCCCTTTCCAAAATTTCAGCCAGTTTGGTCCCATAAAACCTGAGAAAAATGCTTCCGAATTTCGAACCCAAGTCTGAAGTTAGCGTCCATAAAAATCATGATTTTTCTAAAATTACAAATTTATCGAGATTTTGTGACTAAGTTCGATTAAGATAACGATTTTTATCACTATTCCGAAATTTCAGCCAGTTTGGTCCCAAAGAACCTGAGAAAAATGCTTCGCAAGATGGAACACAAATCTGAAATAAGCGTCCATCAAAATAAAACTTTATGGAGATTTTGTGACTTATTCTGATTTTGATAACCATTTTTATCACCTTTCCAAAATTTCAGCCAGTTTGGTCCCATAAAACCTGAGAAAAATGCTTCCGATGTTCGAACCCAAGTATGAAGTTAGCGTCCATAAAAATAATGATTTTTCTAAAACTACAAATTTATGGAGATTTTGTGACTGATTCTGATTTTGATAACGATTTTTATCACTATTCCGAAATTTCCTACAGTTTGGTCCCATAGAACCTGAGAAAACTGATTCCAAAGATCTTACCCAAGTGTGAAATTAGCGCCCATAAAAAACATGATTTTTCTAAAAATACAACTTTATGGAGCTTTTGTGACTGATTCTGATTTTGATAACGATTATTATCACCTTTCCAAAATTTTTACCAGTTTGGTCTCAAAAAACCTGAGAAAAATGCTTCCGAAGTTCGAACCCAAGTATGAATTTAGCGTCCATAAAAATCATGATTTTTCTAAAATTACAAATTTATCGAGATTTTATGACTGAGTTCGATTTGGATAAAGATTTTTATCAATATTCCAAAATTTCAGCCAGTTTGGTCCCATAGAACCTGAGAAAACTGCTTCCGAAATTCGAACCCAAGTCTGAAATTAGCGTCTATAAAAATCATGGTTTTTCTAAAAATACAACTTTATGGAGATTTTAAGACTGAGTTCGATTTGGATAACGATTTTTATCACTATTCCGAAATTTCAGCCAGTTTGGTCCCATAGAACCTGAGAAAACTGATTCCAAATATCGAACCCAAGTCTGAAATTAGCGCCCATAAAAATCATGATTTTTCTAAAAATACAACTTTATGGAGATTTTGTGACTGATTCTGATTTTGATAACGATTTTTATCACCTTCCAAAATTTTAGCTAGTTTGGTCCCAAAAAACCTGAGAAAAATGGTTCCGAAGTTCGAACCCAAGTATGAATTTAGCGTCCATAAAAATCATGATTTTTCTAAAATAACAAATTTATCGAGATTTTGTGACTGGGTTCGATTTGGATAACGATTTTTATCAATATTCAAAAATTTCAGCCAGTTTGGTCCCATAAAACCTGAGAAAAATGCTTCCGAAGTTCGAACCCAAGTATGAAGTTAGCGTCCATAAAAATAATGATTTTTCTAAAACTACAAATTTATGGAGATTTTGTGACTGATTCTGATTTTGATAACGATTTTTATCACTATTCCGAAATTTCCTCCAGTTTGGTCCCATAGAACCTGAGAAAACTGATTCCAAAGATCTTACCCAAGTGTGAAATTAGCGCCCATAAAAAACATGATTTTTCTAAAAATACAACTTTATGGAGATTTTGTGACTGATTCTGATTTTGATAACGATTATTATCACCTTTCCAAAATTTTTACCAGTTTGGTCTCAAAAAACCTGAGAAAAATGCTTCCGAAGTTCGAACCCAAGTATGAATTTAGCGTCCATAAAAATCATGATTTTTCTAAAATTACAAATTTATCGAGATTTTATGACTGAGTACGATTTGGATAAAGATTTTTATCAATATTCCAAAATTTCAGCCAGTTTGGTCCCATAGAACCTGAGAAAACTGCTTCCGAAATTCGAACCCAAGTCTGAAATTAGCGTCTATAAAAATCATGATTTTTCTAAAAATACAACTTTATGGAGATTTTAAGACTGAGTTCGATTTGGATAACGATTTTTATCACTATTCCGAAATTTCAGCCAGTTTGGTCCCATAGAACCTGAGAAAACTGATTCCAAATATCGAACCCAAGTCTGAAATTAGCGCCCATAAAAATCATGATTTTTCTAAAAATACAACTTTATGGAGATTTTGTGACTGATTCTGATTTTGATAACGATTATTATCACCTTTCCAAAATTTTTACCAGTTTGGTCTCAAAAAACCTGAGAAAAATGCTTCCGAAGTTCGAACCCAAGTATGAATTTAGCGTCCATAAAAATCATGATTTTTCTAAAATTACAAATTTATCGAGATTTTATGACTGAGTTCGATTTGGATAAAGATTTTTATCAATATTCCAAAATTTCAGCCAGTTTGGTCCCATAGAACCTGAGAAAACTGCTTCCGAAATTCGAACCCAAGTCTGAAATTAGCGTCTATAAAAATCATGATTTTTCTAAAAATACAACTTTATGGAGATTTTAAGACTGAGTTCGATTTGGATAACGATTTTTATCACTATTCCGAAATTTCAGCCAGTTTGGTCCCATAGAACCTGAGAAAACTGATTCCAAATATCGAACCCAAGTCTGAAATTAGCGCCCATAAAAATCATGATTTTTCTAAAAATACAACTTTATGGAGATTTTGTGACTGATTCTGATTTTGATAACGATTATTATCACCTTTCCAAAATTTTTACCAGTTTGGTCTCAAAAAACCTGAGAAAAATGCTTCCGAAGTTCGAACCCAAGTCTGAAGTTAGCGTCCATAAAAATCATGATTTTTCTAAAATTACAAATTTATCGAGATTTTGTGAGTGAGTTCGATTTGGATAACGATTTTTATCACTATTCCGAAATTTCCTCCAGTTTGGTCCCATAGAACCTGAGAAAAATGCTTCGAAACATGGAACACAAATCTCAAAATAGCGTCCATAAAAAACAACTTTATGGAGATTTTGTGACTGATTCTGATTTTGATAACGATTTTTATCACCTTTCCAAAATTTAAGCCAGTTTGGTCTCAAAAAACCTGAGGAAAATGCTTCCGAAGTTCGAACCCGAGTATGAATTTAGCGTCCATAAAAATCATGATTTTTCTAAAATTACAAATTTATCGAGATTTTATGACTGATTTCGATTTGGATAACGATTTTTATCAATATTCCAAAATTTCAGCCAGTTTGGTCCCATAGAACCTGAGAAAACTGCTTCCGAAATTCGAACCCAAGTCTGAAATTAGCGTCTATAAAAATCATGATTTTTCTAAAAATACAACTTTATGGAGATTTTAAGACTGAGTTCGATTTGGATAACGATTTTTATCACTATTCTAAAATATCATCCAGTTTGGTCCCAAAGAACCTGAGAAAAATGCTTCGAAACATGGAACACAAATCTCAAAATAGCGTCCATAAAAAACAACTTTATGGAGATTTTGTGACTGATTCTGATTTTGATAACGATTTTTATCCCGTTTCAGAAAAAAATGCCAGTTTGGTCCCATAAAACCTGAGAAAAATGCTTCCGAAGTTCGAACCCAAGTCTGAAGTTAGCGTCCATAAAAACAAGATTTTTCTAAAATTACAAATTTATCGAGATTTTGTGACTGAGTTCGATTTGGATAACGATTTTTATCACTATTCTAAAATATCAGCCAGTTTGGTCCCATAGAAACTGAAAAAAATGCTTCGAAAGATGGAACACAAATCTGAAAATAGCGTCCATAAAAAACAACTTTATGGAGATTTTGTGACTGATTCTGATTTTGATAACGATTATTATCACCTTTCCAAAATTTTTACCAGTTTGGTCTCAAAAAACCTGAGAAAAATGCTTCCGAAGTTCGAACCCAAGTATGAATTTAGCGTCCATAAAAATCATGATTTTTCTAAAATTACAAATTTATCGAGATTTTATGACTGAGTTCGATTTGGATAAAGATTTTTATCAATATTCCAAAATTTCAGCCAGTTTGGTCCCATAGAACCTGAGAAAACTGCTTCCGAAATTCGAACCCAAGTCTGAAATTAGCGTCTATAAAAATCATGATTTTTCTAAAAATACAACTTTATGGAGATTTTAAGACTGAGTTCGATTTGGATAACGATTTTTATCACTATTCCGAAATTTCAGCCAGTTTGGTCCCATAGAACCTGAGAAAACTGATTCCAAATATCGAACCCAAGTCTGAAATTAGCGCCCATAAAAATCATGATTTTTCTAAAAATACAACTTTATGGAGATTTTGTGACTGATTCTGATTTTGATAACGATTATTATCACCTTTCCAAAATTTTTACCAGTTTGGTCTCAAAAAACCTGAGAAAAATGCTTCCGAAGTTCGAACCCAAGTCTGAAGTTAGCGTCCATAAAAATCATGATTTTTCTAAAATTACAAATTTATCGAGATTTTGTGAGTGAGTTCGATTTGGATAACGATTTTTATCACTATTCCGAAATTTCCTCCAGTTTGGTCCCATAGAACCTGAGAAAAATGCTTCGAAACATGGAACACAAATCTCAAAATAGCGTCCATAAAAAACAACTTTATGGAGATTTTGTGACTGATTCTGATTTTGATAACGATTTTTATCACCTTTCCAAAATTTAAGCCAGTTTGGTCTCAAAAAACCTGAGGAAAATGCTTCCGAAGTTCGAACCCGAGTATGAATTTAGCGTCCATAAAAATCATGATTTTTCTAAAATTACAAATTTATCGAGATTTTATGACTGATTTCGATTTGGATAACGATTTTTATCAATATTCCAAAATTTCAGCCAGTTTGGTCCCATAGAACCTGAGAAAACTGCTTCCGAAATTCGAACCCAAGTCTGAAATTAGCGTCTATAAAAATCATGATTTTTCTAAAAATACAACTTTATGGAGATTTTAAGACTGAGTTCGATTTGGATAACGATTTTTATCACTATTCTAAAATATCATCCAGTTTGGTCCCAAAGAACCTGAGAAAAATGCTTCGAAACATGGAACACAAATCTCAAAATAGCGTCCATAAAAAACAACTTTATGGAGATTTTGTGACTGATTCTGATTTTGATAACGATTTTTATCCCGTTTCCGAAATTTCAGCCAGTTTGGTCCCATAAAACCTGAGAAAAATGCTTCCGAAGTTCGAACCCAAGTCCGAAGTTAGCGTCCATAAAAACAAGATTTTTCTAAAATTACAAATTTATCGAGATTTTGTGACTGAGTTCGATTTGGATAACGATTTTTATCAATATTCCAAAATTTCAGCCAGTTTGGTCAAATAGAACCTGAGAAAACTGCTTCCGAAATTCGAACCCAAGTCTGAAATTAGCGTCTATAAAAATCATGATTTTTCTAAAAATACAACTTTATGAAGATTTTAAGACTGAGTTCGATTTGGATAACGATTTTTATCACTATTCTAAAATATCAGCCAGTTTGGTCCCATAGAAACTGAAAAAAATGCTTCGAAAGATGGAACACAAATCTGAAAATAGCGTCCATAAAAAACAACTTTATGGAGATTTTGTGACTGATTCTGATTTTGATAACGATTTTTATCCCCTTTCCAAAATTTCAGCCAGTTTGGTCCCATAAAACCTGAGAAAAATGGTTCCGAAGTTCGAACCCAAGTATGAATTTAGCGTCCATAAAAAATCATGATTTTTCTAAAATAACAAATTTATCGAGATTTTGTGACTGAGTTCGATTTGGATAACGATTTTTATCAATATTCCGAAATTTCAGCCAGTTTGGTCCCATAAAACCTGAGAAAAATGCTTCCGAAGTTCGAACCCAAGTATGAAGTTAGCGTCCATAAAAATAATGATTTTTCTAAAACTACAAATTTATGGAGATTTTGTGACTGATTCTGATTTTGATAACGATTTTTATCACTATTCCGAAATTTCCTCCAGTTTGGTCCCATAGAACCTGAGAAAACTGATTCCAAATATCGAACCCAAGTCTGAAATTAGCGCCCATAAAAATCATGATTTTTCTAAAAATACAATTTTATGGAGATTTTGTGACTGATTCTGATTTTGATAACGATTATTATCACCTTTCCAAAATTTTTACCAGTTTGGTCTCAAAAAACCTGAGAAAAATGCTTCCGAAGTTCGAACCCAAGTATGAATTTAGCGTCCATAAAAATCATGATTTTTCTAAAATTACAAATTAATCGAGATTTTATGACTGAGTTCGATTTGGATAAAGATTTTTATCAATATTCCAAAATTTCAGCCAGTTTGGTCCCATAGAACCTGAGAAAACTGCTTCCGAAATTCGAACCCAAGTCTGAAATTAGCGTCTATAAAAATCATGATTTTTCTAAAAATACAACTTTATGGAGATTTTAAGACTGAGTTCGATTTGGATAACGATTTTTATCACTATTCCGAAATTTCAGCCAGTTTGGTCCCATAGAACCTGAGAAAACTGATTCCAAATATCGAACCCAAGTCTGAAATTAGCGCCCATAAAAATCATGATTTTTCTAAAAATACAACTTTATGGAGATTTTGTGACTGATTCTGATTTTGATAACGATTATTATCACCTTTCCAAAATTTTTACCAGTTTGGTCTCAAAAAACCTGAGAAAAATGCTTCCGAAGTTCGAACCCAAGTATGAATTTAGCGTCCATAAAAATCATGATTTTTCTTAAATTACAAATTTATGGAGATTTTATGACTGAGTTCGATTTGGATAAAGATTTTTATCAATATTCCAAAATTTCAGCCAGTTTGGTCCCATAGAACCTGAGAAAAATGCTTCGAAACATGGAACACAAATCTCAAAATAGCGTCCATAAAAAACAACTTTATGGAGATTTTGTGACTGATTCTGATTTTGATAACGATTTTTATCACCTTTCCAAAATTTTAGCCAGTTTGGTCTCAAAAAACCTGAGGAAAATGCTTCCGAAGTTCGAACCCGAGTATGAATTTAGCGTCCATAAAAATCATGATTTTTCTAAAATTACAAATTTATCGAGATTTTATGACTGATTTCGATTTGGATAACGATTTTTATCAATATTCCGAAATTTCAGCCAGTTTGGTCCCATAGAACCTGAGAAAACTGCTTCCGAAATTCGAACCCAAGTCTGAAATTAGCGTCTATAAAAATCATGATTTTTCTAAAAATACAACTTTATGGAGATTTTAAGACTGAGTTCGATTTGGATAACGATTTTTATCACTATTCTAAAATATCATCCAGTTTGGTCCCAAAGAACCTGAGAAAAATGCTTCGAAACATGGAACACAAATCTCAAAATAGCGTCCATAAAAAACAACTTTATGGAGATTTTGTGACTGATTCTGATTTTGATAACGATTTTTATCCCGTTTCAGAAAAAAATGCCAGTTTGGTCCCATAAAACCTGAGAAAAATGCTTCCGAAGTTCGAACCCAAGTCTGAAGTTAGCGTCCATAAAAACAAGATTTTTCTAAAATTACAAATTTATCGAGATTTTGTGACTGAGTTCGATTTGGATAACGATTTTTATCACTATTCTAAAATATCAGCCAGTTTGGTCCCATAGAAACTGAAAAAAATGCTTCGAAAGATGGAACACAAATCTGAAAATAGCGTCCATAAAAAACAACTTTATGGAGATTTTGTGACTGATTCTGATTTTGATAACGATTATTATCACCTTTCCAAAATTTTTACCAGTTTGGTCTCAAAAAACCTGAGAAAAATGCTTCCGAAGTTCGAACCCAAGTATGAATTTAGCGTCCATAAAAATCATGATTTTTCTAAAATTACAAATTTATCGAGATTTTATGACTGAGTTCGATTTGGATAAAGATTTTTATCAATATTCCAAAATTTCAGCCAGTTTGGTCCCATAGAACCTGAGAAAACTGCTTCCGAAATTCGAACCCAAGTCTGAAATTAGCGTCTATAAAAATCATGATTTTTCTAAAAATACAACTTTATGGAGATTTTAAGACTGAGTTCGATTTGGATAACGATTTTTATCACTATTCCGAAATTTCAGCCAGTTTGGTCCCATAGAACCTGAGAAAACTGATTCCAAATATCGAACCCAAGTCTGAAATTAGCGCCCATAAAAATCATGATTTTTCTAAAAATACAACTTTATGGAGATTTTGTGACTGATTCTGATTTTGATAACGATTATTATCACCTTTCCAAAATTTTTACCAGTTTGGTCTCAAAAAACCTGAGAAAAATGCTTCCGAAGTTCGAACCCAAGTCTGAAGTTAGCGTCCATAAAAATCATGATTTTTCTAAAATTACAAATTTATCGAGATTTTGTGAGTGAGTTCGATTTGGATAACGATTTTTATCACTATTCCGAAATTTCCTCCAGTTTGGTCCCATAGAACCTGAGAAAAATGCTTCGAAACATGGAACACAAATCTCAAAATAGCGTCCATAAAAAACAACTTTATGGAGATTTTGTGACTGATTCTGATTTTGATAACGATTTTTATCACCTTTCCAAAATTTAAGCCAGTTTGGTCTCAAAAAACCTGAGGAAAATGCTTCCGAAGTTCGAACCCGAGTATGAATTTAGCGTCCATAAAAATCATGATTTTTCTAAAATTACAAATTTATCGAGATTTTATGACTGATTTCGATTTGGATAACGATTTTTATCAATATTCCAAAATTTCAGCCAGTTTGGTCCCATAGAACCTGAGAAAACTGCTTCCGAAATTCGAACCCAAGTCTGAAATTAGCGTCTATAAAAATCATGATTTTTCTAAAAATACAACTTTATGGAGATTTTAAGACTGAGTTCGATTTGGATAACGATTTTTATCACTATTCTAAAATATCATCCAGTTTGGTCCCAAAGAACCTGAGAAAAATGCTTCGAAACATGGAACACAAATCTCAAAATAGCGTCCATAAAAAACAACTTTATGGAGATTTTGTGACTGATTCTGATTTTGATAACGATTTTTATCCCGTTTCCGAAATTTCAGCCAGTTTGGTCCCATAAAACCTGAGAAAAATGCTTCCGAAGTTCGAACCCAAGTCCGAAGTTAGCGTCCATAAAAACAAGATTTTTCTAAAATTACAAATTTATCGAGATTTTGTGACTGAGTTCGATTTGGATAACGATTTTTATCAATATTCCAAAATTTCAGCCAGTTTGGTCAAATAGAACCTGAGAAAACTGCTTCCGAAATTCGAACCCAAGTCTGAAATTAGCGTCTATAAAAATCATGATTTTTCTAAAAATACAACTTTATGAAGATTTTAAGACTGAGTTCGATTTGGATAACGATTTTTATCACTATTCTAAAATATCAGCCAGTTTGGTCCCATAGAAACTGAAAAAAATGCTTCGAAAGATGGAACACAAATCTGAAAATAGCGTCCATAAAAAACAACTTTATGGAGATTTTGTGACTGATTCTGATTTTGATAACGATTTTTATCCCCTTTCCAAAATTTCAGCCAGTTTGGTCCCATAAAACCTGAGAAAAATGGTTCCGAAGTTCGAACCCAAGTATGAATTTAGCGTCCATAAAAAATCATGATTTTTCTAAAATAACAAATTTATCGAGATTTTGTGACTGAGTTCGATTTGGATAACGATTTTTATCAATATTCCGAAATTTCAGCCAGTTTGGTCCCATAAAACCTGAGAAAAATGCTTCCGAAGTTCGAACCCAAGTATGAAGTTAGCGTCCATAAAAATAATGATTTTTCTAAAACTACAAATTTATGGAGATTTTGTGACTGATTCTGATTTTGATAACGATTTTTATCACTATTCCGAAATTTCCTCCAGTTTGGTCCCATAGAACCTGAGAAAACTGATTCCAAATATCGAACCCAAGTCTGAAATTAGCGCCCATAAAAATCATGATTTTTCTAAAAATACAATTTTATGGAGATTTTGTGACTGATTCTGATTTTGATAACGATTATTATCACCTTTCCAAAATTTTTACCAGTTTGGTCTCAAAAAACCTGAGAAAAATGCTTCCGAAGTTCGAACCCAAGTATGAATTTAGCGTCCATAAAAATCATGATTTTTCTAAAATTACAAATTAATCGAGATTTTATGACTGAGTTCGATTTGGATAAAGATTTTTATCAATATTCCAAAATTTCAGCCAGTTTGGTCCCATAGAACCTGAGAAAACTGCTTCCGAAATTCGAACCCAAGTCTGAAATTAGCGTCTATAAAAATCATGATTTTTCTAAAAATACAACTTTATGGAGATTTTAAGACTGAGTTCGATTTGGATAACGATTTTTATCACTATTCCGAAATTTCAGCCAGTTTGGTCCCATAGAACCTGAGAAAACTGATTCCAAATATCGAACCCAAGTCTGAAATTAGCGCCCATAAAAATCATGATTTTTCTAAAAATACAACTTTATGGAGATTTTGTGACTGATTCTGATTTTGATAACGATTATTATCACCTTTCCAAAATTTTTACCAGTTTGGTCTCAAAAAACCTGAGAAAAATGCTTCCGAAGTTCGAACCCAAGTATGAATTTAGCGTCCATAAAAATCATGATTTTTCTTAAATTACAAATTTATGGAGATTTTATGACTGAGTTCGATTTGGATAAAGATTTTTATCAATATTCCAAAATTTCAGCCAGTTTGGTCCCATAGAACCTGAGAAAAATGCTTCGAAACATGGAACACAAATCTCAAAATAGCGTCCATAAAAAACAACTTTATGGAGATTTTGTGACTGATTCTGATTTTGATAACGATTTTTATCACCTTTCCAAAATTTTAGCCAGTTTGGTCTCAAAAAACCTGAGGAAAATGCTTCCGAAGTTCGAACCCGAGTATGAATTTAGCGTCCATAAAAATCATGATTTTTCTAAAATTACAAATTTATCGAGATTTTATGACTGATTTCGATTTGGATAACGATTTTTATCAATATTCCGAAATTTCAGCCAGTTTGGTCCCATAGAACCTGAGAAAACTGCTTCCGAAATTCGAACCCAAGTCTGAAATTAGCGTCTATAAAAATCATGATTTTTCTAAAAATACAACTTTATGGAGATTTTAAGACTGAGTTCGATTTGGATAACGATTTTTATCACTATTCTAAAATATCATCCAGTTTGGTCCCAAAGAACCTGAGAAAAATGCTTCGAAACATGGAACACAAATCTCAAAAAAGCGTCCATAAAAAACAACTTTATGGAGATTTTGTGACTGATTCTGATTTTGATAACGATTTTTATCCCGTTTCCGAAATTTCAGCCAGTTTGGTCCCATAAAACCTGAGAAAAATGCTTCCGAAGTTCGAACCCAAGTCTGAAGTTAGCGTCCATAAAAACAAGATTTTTCTAAAATTACAAATTTATCGAGATTTTGTGACTGAGTTCGATTTGGATAACGATTTTTATCAATATTCCAAAATTTCAGCCAGTTTGGTCAAATAGAACCTGAGAAAACTGCTTCCGAAATTCGAACCCAAGTCTGAAATTAGCGTCTATAAAAATCATGATTTTTCTAAAAATACAACTTTATGAAGATTTTAAGACTGAGTTCGATTTGGATAACGATTTTTATCACTATTCTAAAATATCAGCCAGTTTGGTCCCATAGAAACTGAAAAAAATGCTTCGAAAGATGGAACACAAATCTGAAAATAGCGTCCATAAAAAACAACTTTATGGAGATTTTGTGACTGATTCTGATTTTGATAACGATTTTTATCCCCTTTCCAAAATTTCAGCCAGTTTGGTCCCATAAAACCTGAGAAAAATGCTTCCGAAGTTCGAACCCAAGTCTGAAATTAGCGTCCATAAAAATCATGATTTTTCTAAAATTACAAATTTATCGAGATTTTGTGACTGAGTTCGATTTGGATAACGATTTTTATCAATATTCTAAAATATCATCCAGTTTGGTCCCAAAGAACCTGAGAAAAATGCTTCGAAACATGGAACACAAATCTCAAAAAAGCGTCCATAAAAAACAACTTTATGGAGATTTTGTGACTGATTCTGATTTTGATAACGATTTTTATCCCGTTTCCGAAATTTCAGCCAGTTTGGTCCCATAAAACCTGAGAAAAATGCTTCCGAAGTTCGAACCCAAGTCTGAAGTTAGCGTCCATAAAAACAAGATTTTTCTAAAATTACAAATTTATCGAGATTTTGTGACTGAGTTCGATTTGGATAACGATTTTTATCAATATTCCAAAATTTCAGCCAGTTTGGTCAAATAGAACCTGAGAAAACTGCTTCCGAAATTCGAACCCAAGTCTGAAATTAGCGTCTATAAAAATCATGATTTTTCTAAAAATACAACTTTATGAAGATTTTAAGACTGAGTTCGATTTGGATAACGATTTTTATCACTATTCTAAAATATCAGCCAGTTTGGTCCCATAGAAACTGAAAAAAATGCTTCGAAAGATGGAACACAAATCTGAAAATAGCGTCCATAAAAAACAACTTTATGGAGATTTTGTGACTGATTCTGATTTTGATAACGATTTTTATCCCCTTTCCAAAATTTCAGCCAGTTTGGTCCCATAAAACCTGAGAAAAATGCTTCCGAAGTTCGAACCCAAGTCTGAAATTAGCGTCCATAAAAATCATGATTTTTCTAAAATTACAAATTTATCGAGATTTTGTGACTGAGTTCGATTTGGATAACGATTTTTATCAATATTCCAAAATTTCAGCCAGTTTGGTCAAATAGAACCTGAGAAAACTGCTTCCGAAATTAGAACCCAAGTCTGAAATTAGCGACTATAAAAATCATGATTTTTCTAAAAATACAACTTTATGAAGATTTTAAGACTGAGTTCGATTTGGATAACGATTTTTATCACTATTCTAAAATATCAGCCAGTTTGGTCCCATAGAACCTGAAAAAAATGCTTCGAAAGATGGAACACAAATCTGAAAATAGCCTCCATAAAATACAACTTTATGGAGATTTTGTGACTGAGTTCAATATGGATAAGGATTTTTATCACTATTCCAAAATTTCAGCCAGTTTGGTCCCATAGAACCTGAGAAAACTGCTTCCGAAGAACGAACCCAAGTCTGAAATTAGCGTCCATAAAAATACAACTTTATGGAGATTTTGTGACTGATTCTGATTTAGATAACGATTCTTATCACTACTCCAATATTTCAGTCAGTTTGGTCCCATAGAACCTGAGAAAACGGCTTCCGATGTTCGAACCCAAGTATGAAGTTAGCGTCCATAAAAATCATGATTTTTCTAAAATTACAAATTTATCGAGATTTTGTGAGTGAGATCGATTTTGATAACGATTTTTATCACTATTCTAAAATATCATCCAGTTTGGTCCCAAAGAACCTGAGAAAAATGCTTCGAAACATGGAACACAAATCTCAAAAAAGCGTCCATAAAAAACAACTTTATGGAGATTTTGTGACTGATTCTGATTTTGATAACGATTTTTATCCCGTTTCCGAAATTTCAGCCAGTTTGGTCCCATAGAACCTGAGAAAACGGCTTCCGATGTTCGAACCCAAGTATGAAGTTAGCGTCCATAAAAATCATGATTTTTCTAAAATTACAAATTTATCGAGATTTTGTGAGTGAGATCGATTTTGATAACGATTTTTATCACTATTCCGAAATTTCCTCCAGTTTGGTCCCATAGAACCTGAGAAAACTGATTCCAAAGATCGAACCCAAGTCTGAAATTAGCGCCCATAAAAATCATGATTTTTCTAAAAATACAACATAATGGAGATTTTGTGACTGATTCTGATTTTGATAACGATTTTAATCGACTTTCCAAAATTTTAGCCAGTTTGGTCCCCAAAAACCTGAGAAAAATGCTTCCGAAGTTTGAACCCAAGTATGAATTTAGCGTCCATAAAAATCATGATTTTTCTAAAATTACAATTTTATTGAGATTTTGTGACTGAGTTCGATTTGGATAACGATTTTTATCAATATTCCAAAATTTCAGCCAGTTTGGTCCCATAGAACCTGAGAAAACTGATTCCAAAGATCGAACCCAAGTCTGAAATTAGCGCCCATAAAAATCATGATTTTTCTAAAAATACAACTTTATGGAGATTTTGTGACTGATTCTGATTTTGATAACGATTTTTATCACCTTTCCAAAATTTTAGCCAGTTTGGTCTCAAAAAACCTGAGAAAAATGCTTCCGAAGTTCGAACCCGAGTATGAATTTAGCGTCCATAAAAATCATGATTTTTCTAAAATTACAAATTTATCGAGATTTTATGACTGATTTCGATTTGGATAACGATTTTTATCAATATTCCAAAATTTCAGCCAGTTTGGTCCCATAGAACCTGAGAAAACTGCTTCCGAAATTCGAACCCAAGTCTGAAATTAGCGTCTATAAAAATCATGATTTTTCTAAAAATACAACTTTATGGAGATTTTAAGACTGAGTTCGATTTGGATAACGATTTTTATCACTATTCTAAAATATCAGCCAGTTTGGTCCCAAAGAACCTGAGAAAAATGCTTCGAAACATGGAACACAAATCTCAAAATAGCGTCCATAAAAAAAAACTTTATGGAGATTTTTTGACTGATTCTGATTTTGATAACGATTTTTATCCCCTTTCCAAAATTTCAGCCAGTTTGGTCCCATAAAACCTGAGAAAAATGCTTCCGAAGTTCGAACCCAAGTCTGAAGTGAGCGTCCATAAAAATCATGATTTTTCTAAAATTACAAATTTATCGAGATTTTGTGAGTGAGTTCGATTTGGATAACGATTTTTATCACTATTCCGAAATTTCCTCCAGTTTGGTCCCATAGAACCTGAGAAAACTGATTCCAAAGATCGAACCCAAGTCTGAAAATAGCGCCCATAAAAATCATGATTTTTCTAAAAATACAACTTTTTTGGAGATTTTGTGACTGATTCTGATTTTGATAACGATTTTTATCACCTTTCCAAAATTTTAGCCAGTTTGGTCTCAAAAAACCTGAGAAAAATGCTTCCGAAGTTCGAACCCGAGTATGAATTTAGCGTCCATAAAAATCATGATTTTTCTAAAATTACAAATTTATCGAGATTTTATGACTGATTTCGATTTGGATAACGATTTTTATCAATATTCCAAAATTTCAGCCAGTTTGGTCCCATAGAACCTGAGAAAACTGCTTCCGAAATTCGAACCCAAGTCTGAAATTAGCGTCTATAAAAATCATGATTTTTCTAAAAATAGAACTTAATGGAGATTTTGTGACTGATTCTGATTTTGATAACGATTTTTATCGACTTTCCAAAATTTTAGCCAGTTTGGTCCCCAAAAACCTGAGAAAAATGCTTCCGAAGTTTGAACCAAAGTATGAATTTAGCGTCCATAAAAATCATGATTTTTCTAAAATTACAATTTTATTGACATTTTGTGACTGAGTTCGATTTGGATAACGATTTTTATCACTATTCTAAAATATCAGCCAGTTTGGTCCCATAGAAACTGAAAAAAATGCTTCGAAAGATGGAACACAAATCTGAAAATAGCGTCCATAAAAAACAACTTTATGGAGATTTTGTGACTGATTCTGATTTTGATAACGATTTTTATCCCCTTTCCAAAATTTCAGCCAGTTTGGTCCCATAAAACCTGAGAAAAATGCTTCCGAAGTTCGAACCCAAGTCTGAAATTAGCGTCCATAAAAATCATGATTTTTCTAAAATTACAAATTTATCGAGATTTTGTGACTGAGTTCGATTTGGATAACGATTTTTATCAATATTCCAAAATTTCAGCCAGTTTGGTCAAATAGAACCTGAGAAAACTGCTTCCGAAATTAGAACCCAAGTCTGAAATTAGCGACTATAAAAATCATGATTTTTCTAAAAATACAACTTTATGAAGATTTTAAGACTGAGTTCGATTTGGATAACGATTTTTATCACTATTCTAAAATATCAGCCAGTTTGGTCCCATAGAACCTGAAAAAAATGCTTCGAAAGATGGAACACAAATCTGAAAATAGCCTCCATAAAATACAACTTTATGGAGATTTTGTGACTGAGTTCAATATGGATAAGGATTTTTATCACTATTCCAAAATTTCAGCCAGTTTGGTCCCATAGAACCTGAGAAAACTGCTTCCGAAGAACGAACCCAAGTCTGAAATTAGCGTCCATAAAAATACAACTTTATGGAGATTTTGTGACTGATTCTGATTTAGATAACGATTCTTATCACTACTCCAATATTTCAGTCAGTTTGGTCCCATAGAACCTGAGAAAACGGCTTCCGATGTTCGAACCCAAGTATGAAGTTAGCGTCCATAAAAATCATGATTTTTCTAAAATTACAAATTTATCGAGATTTTGTGAGTGAGATCGATTTTGATAACGATTTTTATCACTATTCCGAAATTTCCTCCAGTTTGGTCCCATAGAACCTGAGAAAACTGATTCCAAAGATCGAACCCAAGTCTGAAATTAGCGCCCATAAAAATCATGATTTTTCTAAAAATACAACTTAATGGAGATTTTGTGACTGATTCTGATTTTGATAACGATTTTTATCGACTTTCCAAAATTTTAGCCAGTTTGGTCCCCAAAAACCTGAGAAAAATGCTTCCGAAGTTTGAACCCAAGTATGAATTTAGCGTCCATAAAAATCATGATTTTTCTAAAATTACAATTTTATTGAGATTTTGTGACTGAGTTCGATTTGGATAACGATTTTTATCAATATTCCAAAATTTCAGCCAGTTTGGTCCCATAGAACCTGAGAAAACTGATTCCAAAGATCGAACCCAAGTCTGAAATTAGCGCCCATAAAAATCATGATTTTTCTAAAAATACAACTTTATGGAGATTTTGTGACTGATTCTGATTTTGATAACGATTTTTATCACCTTTCCAAAATTTTAGCCAGTTTGGCTCAAAAAACCTGAGAAAAATGCTTCCGAAGTTCGAACCCGAGTATGAATTTAGCGTCCATAAAAATCATGATTTTTCTAAAATTACAAATTTATCGAGATTTTATGACTGATTTCGATTTGGATAACGATTTTTATCAATATTCCAAAATTTCAGCCAGTTTGGTCCCATAGAACCTGAGAAAACTGCTTCCGAAATTCGAACCCAAGTCTGAAATTAGCGTCTATAAAAATCATGATTTTTCTAAAAATACAACTTTATGGAGATTTTAAGACTGAGTTCGATTTGGATAACGATTTTTATCAATATTCCAAAATTTCAGCCAGTTTGGTCCCATAGAACCTGAGAAAACTGATTCCAAAGATCGAACCCAAGTCTGAAATTAGCGCCCATAAAAATCATGATTTTTCTAAAAATACAACTTTATGGAGATTTTGTGACTGATTCTGATTTTGATAACGATTTTTATCACCTTTCCAAAATTTTAGCCAGTTTGGCTCAAAAAACCTGAGAAAAATGCTTCCGAAGTTCGAACCCGAGTATGAATTTAGCGTCCATAAAAATCATGATTTTTCTAAAATTACAAATTTATCGAGATTTTATGACTGATTTCGATTTGGATAACGATTTTTATCAATATTCCAAAATTTCAGCCAGTTTGGTCCCATAGAACCTGAGAAAACTGCTTCCGAAATTCGAACCCAAGTCTGAAATTAGCGTCTATAAAAATCATGATTTTTCTAAAAATACAACTTTATGGAGATTTTAAGACTGAGTTCGATTTGGATAACGATTTTTATCACTATTCTAAAATATCAGCCAGTTTGGTCCCAAAGAACCTGAGAAAAATGCTTCGAAACATGGAACACAAATCTCAAAATAGCGTCCATAAAAAAAAACTTTATGGAGATTTTGTGACTGATTCTGATTTTGATAACGATTTTTATCCCCTTTCCAAAATTTCAGCCAGTTTGGTCCCATAAAACCTGAGAAAAATGCTTCCGAAGTTCGAACCCAAGTCTGAAGTTAGCGTCCATAAAAATCATGATTTTTCTAAAATTACAAATTTATCGAGATTTTGTGAGTGAGTTCGATTTGGATAACGATTTTTATCACTATTCCGAAATTTCCTCCAGTTTGGTCCCATAGAACCTGAGAAAACTGATTCCAAAGATCGAACCCAAGTCTGAAAATAGCGCCCATAAAAATCATGATTTTTCTAAAAATACAACTTTTTTGGAGATTTTGTGACTGATTCTGATTTTGATAACGATTTTTATCACCTTTCCAAAATTTTAGCCAGTTTGGTCTCAAAAAACCTGAGAAAAATGCTTCCGAAGTTCGAACCCGAGTATGAATTTAGCGTCCATAAAAATCATGATTTTTCTAAAATTACAAATTTATCGAGATTTTATGACTGATTTCGATTTGGATAACGATTTTTATCAATATTCCAAAATTTCAGCCAGTTTGGTCCCATAGAACCTGAGAAAACTGCTTCCGAAATTCGAACCCAAGTCTGAAATTAGCGTCTATAAAAATCATGATTTTTCTAAAAATAGAACTTAATGGAGATTTTGTGACTGATTCTGATTTTGATAACGATTTTTATCGACTTTCCAAAATTTTAGCCAGTTTGGTCCCCAAAAACCTGAGAAAAATGCTTCCGAAGTTTGAACCAAAGTATGAATTTAGCGTCCATAAAAATCATGATTTTTCTAAAGTTACAATTTTATTGAGATTTTGTGACTGAGTTCGATTTGGATAACGATTTTTATCACTATTCTAAAATATCAGCCAGTTTGGTCCCATAGAAACTGAAAAAAATGCTTCGAAAGATGGAACACAAATCTGAAAATAGCGTCCATAAAAAACAACTTTATGGAGATTTTGTGACTGATTCTGATTTTGATAACGATTTTTATCCCCTTTCCAAAATTTCAGCCAGTTTGGTCCCATAAAACCTGAGAAAAATGCTTCCGAAGTTCGAACCCAAGTCTGAAATTAGCGTCCATAAAAATCATGATTTTTCTAAAATTACAAATTTATCGAGATTTTGTGACTGAGTTCGATTTGGATAACGATTTTTATCAATATTCCAAAATTTCAGCCAGTTTGGTCAAATAGAACCTGAGAAAACTGCTTCCGAAATTAGAACCCAAGTCTGAAATTAGCGACTATAAAAATCATGATTTTTCTAAAAATACAACTTTATGAAGATTTTAAGACTGAGTTTGATTTGGATAACGATTTTTATCACTATTCTAAAATATCAGCCAGTTTGGTCCCATAGAACCTGAAAAAAATGCTTCGAAAGATGGAACACAAATCTGAAAATAGCCTCCATAAAATACAACTTTATGGAGATTTTGTGACTGAGTTCAATATGGATAAGGATTTTTATCACTATTCCAAAATTTCAGCCAGTTTGGTCCCATAGAACCTGAGAAAACTGCTTCCGAAGAACGAACCCAAGTCTGAAATTAGCGTCCATAAAAATACAACTTTATGGAGATTTTGTGACTGATTCTGATTTAGATAACGATTCTTATCACTACTCCAATATTTCAGTCAGTTTGGTCCCATAGAACCTGAGAAAACGGCTTCCGATGTTCGAACCCAAGTATGAAGTTAGCGTCCATAAAAATCATGATTTTTCTAAAATTACAAATTTATCGAGATTTTATGACTGATTTCGATTTGGATAACGATTTTTATCAATATTCCAAAATTTCAGCCAGTTTGGTCCCATAGAACCTGAGAAAACTGCTTCCGAAATTCGAACCCAAGTCTGAAATTAGCGTCTATAAAAATCATGATTTTTCTAAAAATAGAACTTAATGGAGATTTTGTGACTGATTCTGATTTTGATAACGATTTTTATCGACTTTCCAAAATTTTAGCCAGTTTGGTCCCCAAAAACCTGAGAAAAATGCTTCCGAAGTTTGAACCAAAGTATGAATTTAGCGTCCATAAAAATCATGATTTTTCTAAAGTTACAATTTTATTGAGATTTTGTGACTGAGTTCGATTTGGATAACGATTTTTATCACTATTCTAAAATATCAGCCAGTTTGGTCCCATAGAAACTGAAAAAAATGCTTCGAAAGATGGAACACAAATCTGAAAATAGCGTCCATAAAAAACAACTTTATGGAGATTTTGTGACTGATTCTGATTTTGATAACGATTTTTATCCCCTTTCCAAAATTTCAGCCAGTTTGGTCCCATAAAACCTGAGAAAAATGCTTCCGAAGTTCGAACCCAAGTCTGAAATTAGCGTCCATAAAAATCATGATTTTTCTAAAATTACAAATTTATCGAGATTTTGTGACTGAGTTCGATTTGGATAACGATTTTTATCAATATTCCAAAATTTCAGCCAGTTTGGTCAAATAGAACCTGAGAAAACTGCTTCCGAAATTAGAACCCAAGTCTGAAATTAGCGACTATAAAAATCATGATTTTTCTAAAAATACAACTTTATGAAGATTTTAAGACTGAGTTCGATTTGGATAACGATTTTTATCACTATTCTAAAATATCAGCCAGTTTGGTCCCATAGAACCTGAAAAAAATGCTTCGAAAGATGGAACACAAATCTGAAAATAGCCTCCATAAAATACAACTTTATGGAGATTTTGTGACTGAGTTCAATATGGATAAGGATTTTTATCACTATTCCAAAATTTCAGCCAGTTTGGTCCCATAGAACCTGAGAAAACTGCTTCCGAAGAACGAACCCAAGTCTGAAATTAGCGTCCATAAAAATACAACTTTATGGAGATTTTGTGACTGATTCTGATTTAGATAACGATTCTTATCACTACTCCAATATTTCAGTCAGTTTGGTCCCATAGAACCTGAGAAAACGGCTTCCGATGTTCGAACCCAAGTATGAAGTTAGCGTCCATAAAAATCATGATTTTTCTAAAATTACAAATTTATCGAGATTTTGTGAGTGAGATCGATTTTGATAACGATTTTTATCACTATTCCGAAATTTCCTCCAGTTTGGTCCCATAGAACCTGAGAAAACTGATTCCAAAGATCGAACCCAAGTCTGAAATTAGCGCCCATAAAAATCATGATTTTTCTAAAAATACAACATAATGGAGATTTTGTGACTGATTCTGATTTTGATAACGATTTTTATCGACTTTCCAAAATTTTAGCCAGTTTGGTCCCCAAAAACCTGAGAAAAATGCTTCCGAAGTTTGAACCCAAGTATGAATTTAGCGTCCATAAAAATCATGATTTTTCTAAAATTACAATTTTATTGAGATTTTGTGACTGAGTTCGATTTGGATAACGATTTTTATCAATATTCCAAAATTTCAGCCAGTTTGGTCCCATAGAACCTGAGAAAACTGATTCCAAAGATCGAACCCAAGTCTGAAATTAGCGCCCATAAAAATCATGATTTTTCTAAAAATACAACTTTATGGAGATTTTGTGACTGATTCTGATTTTGATAACGATTTTTATCACCTTTCCAAAATTTTAGCCAGTTTGGTCTCAAAAAACCTGAGAAAAATGCTTCCGAAGTTCGAACCCGAGTATGAATTTAGCGTCCATAAAAATCATGATTTTTCTAAAATTACAAATTTATCGAGATTTTATGACTGATTTCGATTTGGATAACGATTTTTATCAATATTCCAAAATTTCAGCCAGTTTGGTCCCATAGAACCTGAGAAAACTGCTTCCGAAATTCGAACCCAAGTCTGAAATTAGCGTCTATAAAAATCATGATTTTTCTAAAAATACAACTTTATGGAGATTTTAAGACTGAGTTCGATTTGGATAACGATTTTTATCACTATTCTAAAATATCAGCCAGTTTGGTCCCAAAGAACCTGAGAAAAATGCTTCGAAACATGGAACACAAATCTCAAAATAGCGTCCATAAAAAAAAACTTTATGGAGATTTTGTGACTGATTCTGATTTTGATAACGATTTTTATCCCCTTTCCAAAATTTCAGCCAGTTTGGTCCCATAAAACCTGAGAAAAATGCTTCCGAAGTTCGAACCCAAGTCTGAAGTTAGCGTCCATAAAAATCATGATTTTTCTAAAATTACAAATTTATCGAGATTTTGTGAGTGAGTTCGATTTGGATAACGATTTTTATCACTATTCCGAAATTTCCTCCAGTTTGGTCCCATAGAACCTGAGAAAACTGATTCCAAAGATCGAACCCAAGTCTGAAAATAGCGCCCATAAAAATCATGATTTTTCTAAAAATACAACTTTATGGAGATTTTGTGACTGATTCTGATTTTGATAACAATTTTTATCACCTTTCCAAAATTTTAGCCAGTTTGGTCTCAAAAAACCTGAGAAAAATGCTTCCGAAGTTCGAACCCGAGTATGAATTTAGCGTCCATAAAAATCATGATTTTTCTAATATTACAAATTTATCGAGATTTTGTGACTGAGTTCGATTTGGATAACGATTTTTATCACTATTCCAAAATATCAGCCAGTTTGGTCCCATAGAACCTGAAAAAAATGCTTCGAAAGATGGAACACAAATCTGAAAATAGCGTCCATAAAATACAATTTTATGAAGATTCTGTGACTCAGTTCAATATGGATAAGGATTTTTATCACTATTCCAAAATTTCAGCCAGTTTGGTCCCATAGAACCTGAGAAAACTGCTTCCGAAGATCGAACCCAAGTCTGAAATTAGCGTCCATAAAAATACAACTTTATGGAGATTTTGTGACTGATTCTGATTTAGATAACGATTTTTATCACCTTTCCAAAATTTCAGCCAGTTTGGTCCCATAAAACCTGAGAAAAATGCTTCCGAAGTTCGAACCCAAGTATGAAGTTAGCGTCCATAAAAATAATGATTTTTCTAAAATTACAAATTAATCGAGATTTTGTGAGTGAGTTCGATTTGGATAACGATTTTTATCACTATTCCAAAATTTCAGCCAGTTTGGTCCCTTTGAACCTGAGAAAACTGATTCCAAAGATCGAACCCAAGTCTGAAATTAGCGCCCATAAAAATCATAATTTTTCTAAAAATACAACTTTATGGAGATTTTGTGACTGATTCTGATTTTGATAACGATTTTTATCATCTTTCCAAAATTTTAGCCAGTTTTGTCCCAAAAAACCTGAGAAAAATGCTTCCGAAGTTCGAACCCAAGAATGAATTTAGCGTCCATAAAAATCATGATTTTTCTAAAATTTCAAATTTATCGAGATTTTGTGACTGAGTTCGATTTGGATAACGATTTTTATCAATATTCCAAAATTTCAGCCAGTTTGGTCAAATCGAACCTGAGAAAACTGCTTCCGAAATTCGAACCCAAGTCTGAAATTAGCGTCTATAAAAATCATGATTTTTCTAAAAATACAACTTTATGAAGATTTTAAGACTGAGTTCGATTTGGATAACGATTTTTATCACTATTCTAAAATATCAGCCAGTTTGGTCCCATAGAACCTGAAAAAAATGCTTCGAAAGATGGAACACAAATCTGAAAATAGCCTCCATAAAATACAACTTTATGGAGATTTTGTGACTGAGTTCAATATAGATAAGGATTTTTATCACTATTCCAAAATTTCAGCCAGTTTGGTCCCATAGAACCTGAGAAAACTGCTTCCGAAGATCGAACCCAAGTCTGAAATTAGCGTCCATAAAAATCATGATTTTTCTAAAATTACAAATTTATCGAGATTTTGTGAGTGAGTTCGATTTGGATAACGATTTTTATCACTATTCCGAAATTTCAGCCAGTTTGGTCAAATAGAACCTGAGAAAACTGCTTCCGAAATTCGAACCCAAGTCTGAAATTAGCGTCTATAAAAATCATGATTTTTCTAAAAATACAATTTTATGAAGATTTTAAGACTGAGTTCGATTTGGATAACGATTTTTATCACTATTCCAAAATATCAGCCAGTTTGGTCCCATAGAACCTGAAAAAAATGCTTCGAAAGATGGAACACAAATCTGAAAATAGCGTCCATAAAATACAACTTTATGAAGATTCTGTGACTCAGTTCAATATGGATAAGGATTTTTATCACTATTCCAAAATTTCAGCCAGTTTGGTCCCATAGAACCTGAGAAAACTGCTTCCGAAGATCGAACCCAAGTCTGAAATAAGCGACCATAAAAATACAACTTTATGGAGATTTTGAGACTGATTCTGATTTAGATAACGATTTTTATCCCCTTTCCAAAATTTCAGCCAGTTTGGTCCCATAAAACCTGAGAAAAATGCTTCCGAATTTCGAACCCAAGTCTGAAGTTAGCGTCCATAAAAATCATGATTTTTCTAAAATTACAAATTTATCGAGATTTTGTGACTAAGTTCGATTAAGATAACGATTTTTATCACTATTCCGAAATTTCAGCCAGTTTGGTCCCAAAGAACCTGAGAAAAATGCTTCGCAAGATGGAACACAAATCTGAAATAAGCGTCCATCAAAATAAAACTTTATGGAGATTTTGTGACTTATTCTGATTTTGATAACCATTTTTATCACCTTTCCAAAATTTCAGCCAGTTTGGTCCCATAAAACCTGAGAAAAATGCTTCCGATGTTCGAACCCAAGTATGAAGTTAGCGTCCATAAAAATAATGATTTTTCTAAAACTACAAATTTATGGAGATTTTGTGACTGATTCTGATTTTGATAACGATTTTTATCACTATTCCGAAATTTCCTCCAGTTTGGTCCCATAGAACCTGAGAAAACTGATTCCAAAGATCTTACCCAAGTGTGAAATTAGCGCCCATAAAAAACATGATTTTTCTAAAAATACAACTTTATGGAGATTTTGTGACTGATTCTGATTTTGATAACGATTATTATCACCTTTCCAAAATTTTTACCAGTTTGGTCTCAAAAAACCTGAGAAAAATGCTTCCGAAGTTCGAACCCAAGTATGAATTTAGCGTCCATAAAAATCGTGATTTTTCTAAAATTACAAATTTATCGAGATTTTATGACTGAGTTCGATTTGGATAAAGATTTTTATCAATATTCCAAAATTTCAGCCAGTTTGGTCCCATAGAACCTGAGAAAACTGCTTCCGAAATTCGAACCCAAGTCTGAAATTAGCGTCTATAAAAATCATGATTTTTCTAAAAATACAACTTTATGGAGATTTTAAGACTGAGTTCGATTTGGATAACGATTTTTATCACTATTCCGAAATTTCAGCCAGTTTGGTCCCATAGAACCTGAGAAAACTGATTCCAAATATCGAACCCAAGTCTGAAATTAGCGCCCATAAAAATCATGATTTTTCTAAAAATACAACTTTATGGAGATTTTGTGACTGATTCTGATTTTGATAACGATTTTTATCACCTTTCCAAAATTTTAGCTAGTTTGGTCCCAAAAAACCTGAGAAAAATGGTTCCGAAGTTCGAACCCAAGTATGAATTTAGCGTCCATAAAAATCATGATTTTTCTAAAATAACAAATTTATCGAGATTTTGTGACTGAGTTCGATTTGGATAACGATTTTTATCAATATTCCAAAATTTCAGCCAGTTTGGTCCCATAAAACCTGAGAAAACTGCTTCCGAAATTCGAACCCAAGTCTGAAATTAGCGTCTATAAAAATCATGATTTTTCTAAAAATACAACTTTATGGAGATTTTAAGACTGAGTTCGATTTGGATAACGATTTTTATCACTATTCCGAAATTTCAGCCAGTTTGGTCCCATAGAACCTGAGAAAACTGATTCCAAATATCGAACCCAAGTCTGAAATTAGCGCCCATAAAAATCATGATTTTTCTAAAAATACAACTTTATGGAGATTTTGTGACTGATTCTGATTTTGATAACGATTTTTATCACCTTTCCAAAATTTTAGCTAGTTTGGTCCCAAAAAACCTGAGAAAAATGGTTCCGAAGTTCGAACCCAAGTATGAATTTAGCGTCCATAAAAATCATGATTTTTCTAAAATAACAAATTTATCGAGATTTTGTGACTGAGTTCGATTTGGATAACGATTTTTATCAATATTCCAAAATTTCAGCCAATTTGGTCCCATAAAACCTGAGAAAAATGCTTCCGAAGTTCGAACCCAAGTATGAAGTTAGCGTCCATAAAAATAATGATTTTTCTAAAACTACAAATTTATGGAGATTTTGTGACTAATTCTGATTTTGATAACGATTTTTATCACTATTCCGAAATTTCCTCCAGTTTGGTCCCATAGAACCTGAGAAAACTGATTCCAAAGATCTTACCCAAGTGTGAAATTAGCGCCCATAAAAAACATGATTTTTCTAAAAATACAACTTTATGGAGATTTTGTGACTGATTCTGATTTTGATAACGATTATTATCACCTTTCCAAAATTTTTACCAGTTTGGTCTCAAAAAACCTGAGAAAAATGCTTCCGAAGTTCGAACCCAAGTATGAATTTAGCGTCCATAAAAATCATGATTTTTCTAAAATTACAAATTTATCGAGATTTTATGACTGAGTTCGATTTGGATAAAGATTTTTATCAATATTCCAAAATTTCAGCCAGTTTGGTCCCATAGAACCTGAGAAAACTGCTTCCGAAATTCGAACCTAAGTCTGAAATTAGCGTCTATAAAAATCATGATTTTTCTAAAAATACAACTTTATGGAGATTTTAAGACTGAGTTCGATTTGGATAACGATTTTTATCACTATTCCGAAATTTCAGCCAGTTTGGTCCCATAGAACCTGAGAAAACTGATTCCAAATATCGAACCCAAGTCTGAAATTAGCGCCCATAAAAATCATGATTTTTCTAAAAATACAACTTTATGGAGATTTTGTGACTGATTCTGATTTTGATAACGATTATTATCACCTTTCCAAAATTTTTACCAGTTTGGTCTCAAAAAACCTGAGAAAAATGCTTCCGAAGTTCGAACCCAAGTATGAATTTAGCGTCCATAAAAATCATGATTTTTCTAAAATTACAAATTTATCGAGATTTTATGACTGAGTTCGATTTGGATAAAGATTTTTATCAATATTCCAAAATTTCAGCCAGTTTGGTCCCATAGAACCTGAGAAAACTGCTTCCGAAATTCGAACCCAAGTCTGAAATTAGCGTCTATAAAAATCATGATTTTTCTAAAAATACAACTTTATGGAGATTTTAAGACTGAGTTCGATTTGGATAACGATTTTTATCACTATTCCGAAATTTCAGCCAGTTTGGTCCCATAGAACCTGAGAAAACTGATTCCAAATATCGAACCCAAGTCTGAAATTAGCGCCCATAAAAATCATGATTTTTCTAAAAATACAACTTTATGGAGATTTTGTGACTGATTCTGATTTTGATAACGATTATTATCACCTTTCCAAAATTTTTACCAGTTTGGTCTCAAAAAACCTGAGAAAAATGCTTCCGAAGTTCGAACCCAAGTATGAATTTAGCGTCCATAAAAATCATGATTTTTCTTAAATTACAAATTTATCGAGATTTTATGACTGAGTTCGATTTGGATAAAGATTTTTATCAATATTCCAAAATTTCAGCCAGTTTGGTCCCATAGAACCTGAGAAAACTGCTTCCGAAATTCGAACCCAAGTCTGAAATTAGCGTCTATAAAAATCATGATTTTTCTAAGAATACAACTTTATGGAGATTTTAAGACTGAGTTCGATTTGGATAACGATTTTTATCACTATTCCGAAATTTCAGCCAGTTTGGTCCTATAGAACCTGAGAAAACTGATTCCAAAGATCTTACCCAAGTGTGAAATTAGCGCCCATAAAAAACATGATTTTTCTAAAAATACAACTTTATGGAGATTTTGTGACTGATTCTGATTTTGATAACGATTATTATCACCTTTCCAAAATTTTTACCAGTTTGGTCTCAAAAAACCTGAGAAAAATGCTTCCGAAGTTCGAACCCAAGTATGAATTTAGCGTCCATAAAAATCATGATTTTTCTAAAATTACAAATTTATCGAGATTTTATGACTGAGTTCGATTTGGATAAAGATTTTTATCAATATTCCAAAATTTCAGCCAGTTTGGTCCCATAGAACCTGAGAAAACTGCTTCCGAAATTCGAACCCAAGTCTGAAATTAGCGTCTATAAAAATCATGATTTTTCTAAAAAATACAACTTTATGGAGATTTTAAGACTGAGTTCGATTTGGATAACGATTTTTATCACTATTCCGAAATTTCAGCCAGTTTGGTCCCATAGAACCTGAGAAAACTGATTCCAAATATTGAACCCAAGTCTGAAATTAGCGCCCATAAAAATCATCATTTTTCTAAAAATACAACTTTATGGAGATTTTGTGACTGATTCTGATTTTGATAACGATTTTTATCACCTTTCCAAAATTTTAGCTAGTTTGGTCCCAAAAACCTGAGAAAAATGGTTCCGAAGTTCGAACCCAAGTATGAATTTAGCGTCCATAAAAATCATGATTTTTCTAAAATAACAAATTTATCGAGATTTTGTGAATGAGTTCGATTTGGATAACGATTTTTATCACTATTCCGAAATTTCAGCCAGTTTGGTCCCTTAGAACCTGAGAAAACTGATTCCAAAGATCGAACCCAAGTCTGAAATGAGCGTCCATCAAAATAAAACTTTATGGAGATTTTGTGACTTATTCTGATTTTGATAACCATTTTTATCACCTTTCCAAAATTTCAGCCAGTTTGGTCCCATAAAACCTGAGAAAAATGCTTCCGAAGTTCGAACCCAAGTATGAAGTTAGCGTCCATAAAAATAATGATTTTTCTAAAATTACAAATTTATCGAGATTTTGTGAGTGAGATCGATTTGGATAACGATTTTTATCACTATTCCGAAATTTCAGCCAGTTTGGTCCCTTAGAACCTGAGAAAACTGATTCCAAAGATCGAACCCAAGTCTGAAATTAGCGCCCATAAAAATCATGATTTTTCTAAAAATACAACTTTATGGAGATTTTGTGACTGATTCTGATTTTGATAACGATTTTTATCACCTTTCCAAAATTTTAGCCAGTTTTGTCCCAAAAAACCTGAGAAAAATGCTTCCGAAGTTCGAACCCAAGTATGAATTTAGCGTCCATAAAAATCATGATTTTTCTAAAATTTCAAATTTATCGAGATTTTAAGACTGAGTTCGATTTGGATAACGATTTTTATCACTATTCCGAAATTTCAGCCAGTTTGGTCCTATAGAACCTGAGAAAACTGATTCCAAAGATCTTACCCAAGTGTGAAATAAGCGCCCATAAAAAACATGATTTTTCTAAAAATACAACTTTATGGAGATTTTGTGACTGATTCTGATTTTGATAACGATTATTATCACCTTTCCAAAATTTTTACCAGTTTGGTCTCAAAAAACCTGAGAAAAATGCTTCCGAAGTTCGAACCCAAGTATGAATTTAGCGTCCATAAAAATCATGATTTTTCTAAAATTACAAATTTATCGAGATTGTATGACTGAGTTCGATTTGGATAAAGATTTTTATCAATATTCCAAAATTTCAGCCAGTTTGGTCCCATAGAACCGGAGAAAACTGCTTCCGAAATTCGAACCCAAGTCTGAAATTAGCGTCTATAAAAATCATGATTTTTCTAAAAATACAACTTTATGGAGATTTTAAGACTGAGTTCGATTTGGGTAACGATTTTTATCACTATTCCGAAATTTCAGCCAGTTTGGTCCCATAGAACCTGAGAAAACTGATTCCAAATATTGAACCCAAGTCTGAAATTAGCGCCCATAAAAATCATCATTTTTCTAAAAATACAACTTTATTGAGATTTTGTGACTGATTCTGATTTTGATAACGATTTTTATCACCTTTCCAAAATTTTAGCTAGTTTGGTCCCAAAAAACCTGAGAAAAATGGTTCCGAAGTTCGAACCCAAGTATGAATTTAGCGTCCATAAAAATCATGATTTTTCTAAAATAACAAATTTATCGAGATTTTGTGACTGAGTTCGATTTGGATAACGATTTTTATCACTATTCCGAAATTTCAGCCAGTTTGGTCCCTTAGAACCTGAGAAAACTGATTCCAAAGATCGAACCCAAGTATGAAGTTAGCGTCCATAAAAATAATGATTTTTCTAAAACTACAAATTTATGGAGATTTTGTGACTGATTCTGATTTTGATAACGATTTTTATCACTATTCCGAAATTTCCTCCAGTTTGGTCCCATAGAACCTGAGAAAACTGATTCCAAAGATCTTACCCAAGTGTGAAATAAGCGCCCATAAAAAACATGATTTTTCTAAAAATACAACTTAATGGAGATTTTGTGACTGATTCTGATTTTGATAACGATTATTATCACCTTTCCAAAATTTTTACCAGTTTGGTCTCAAAAAACCTGAGAAAAATGCTTCCGAAGTTCGAACCCAAGTATGAATTTAGCGTCCATAAAAATCATGATTTTTCTAAAATTACAAATTTATCGAGATTTTATGACTGAGTTCGATTTGGATAAAGATTTTTATCAATATTCCAAAATTTCAGCCAGTTTGGTCCCATAGAACCTGAGAAAACTGCTTCCGAAATTCGAACCCAAGTCTGAAATTAGCGTCTATAAAAATCATGATTTTTCTAAAAATACAACTTTATGGAGATTTTAAGACTGAGTTCGATTTGGATAACGATTTTTATCACTATTCCGAAATTTCAGCCAGTTTGGTCCCATAGAACCTGAGAAAACTGATTCCAAATATCGAACCCAAGTCTGAAATTAGCGCCCATAAAAATCATGATTTTTCTAAAAATACAACTTTATGGAGATTTTGTGACTGATTCTGATTTTGATAACGATTATTATCACCTTTCCAAAATTTTTACCAGTTTGGTCTCAAAAAACCTGAGAAAAATGCTTCCGAAGTTCGAACCCAAGTATGAATTTAGCGTCCATAAAAATCATGATTTTTCTAAAATTACAAATTTATCGAGATTTTATGACTGAGTTCGATTTGGATAAAGATTTTTATCAATATTCCAAAATTTCAGCCAGTTTGGTCCCATAGAACCTGAGAAAACTGCTTCCGAAATTCGAACCCAAGTCTGAAATTAGCGTCTATAAAAATCATGATTTTTCTAAAAATACAACTTTATGGAGATTTTAAGACTGAGTTCGATTTGGATAACGATTTTTATCACTATTCCGAAATTTCAGCCAGTTTGGTCCCATAGAACCTGAGAAAACTGATTCCAAATATCGAACCCAAGTCTGAAATTAGCGCCCATAAAAATCATGATTTTTCTAAAAATACAACTTTATGGAGATTTTGTGACTGATTCTGATTTTGATAACGATTATTATCACCTTTCCAAAATTTTTACCAGTTTGGTCTCAAAAAACCTGAGAAAAATGCTTCCGAAGTTCGAACCCAAGTATGAATTTAGCGTCCATAAAAATCATGATTTTTCTTAAATTACAAATTTATCGAGATTTTATGACTGAGTTCGATTTGGATAAAGATTTTTATCAATATTCCAAAATTTCAGCCAGTTTGGTCCCATAGAACCTGAGAAAACTGCTTCCGAAATTCGAACCCAAGTCTGAAATTAGCGTCTATAAAAATCATGATTTTTCTAAAAATACAACTTTATGGAGATTTTAAGACTGAGTTCGATTTGGATAACGATTTTTATCACTATTCCGAAATTTCAGCCAGTTTGGTCCTATAGAACCTGAGAAAACTGATTCCAAAGATCTTACCCAAGTGTGAAATTAGCGCCCATAAAAAACATGATTTTTCTAAAAATACAACTTTATGGAGATTTTGTGACTGATTCTGATTTTGATAACGATTATTATCACCTTTCCAAAATTTTTACCAGTTTGGTCTCAAAAAACCTGAGAAAAATGCTTCCGAAGTTCGAACCCAAGTATGAATTTAGCGTCCATAAAAATCATGATTTTTCTAAAATTACAAATTTATCGAGATTTTATGACTGAGTTCGATTTGGATAAAGATTTTTATCAATATTCCAAAATTTCAGCCAGTTTGGTCCCATAGAACCTGAGAAAACTGCTTCCGAAATTCGAACCCAAGTCTGAAATTAGCGTCTATAAAAATCATGATTTTTCTAAAAATACAACTTTATGGAGATTTTAAGACTGAGTTCGATTTGGATAACGATTTTTATCACTTTTCCGAAATTTCAGCAGGTTTGGTCCCATAGAACCTGAGAAAACTGATTCCAAATATTGAACCCAAGTCTGAAATTAGCGCCCATAAAAATCATCATTTTTCTAAAAATACAACTTTATGGAGATTTTGTGACTGATTCTGATTTTGATAACGATTTTTATCACCTTTCCAAAATTTTAGCTAGTTTGGTCCCAAAAAACCTGAGAAAAATGGTTCCGAAGTTCGAACCCAAGTATGAATTTAGCGTCCATAAAAATCATGATTTTTCTAAAATAACAAATTTATCGAGATTTTGTGACTGAGTTCGATTTGGATAACGATTTTTATCACTATTCCGAAATTTCAGCCAGTTTGGTCCCTTAGAACCTGAGAAAACTGATTCCAAAGATCGAACCCAAGTCTGAAATGAGCGTCCATCAAAATAAAACTTTATGGAGATTTTGTGACTTATTCTGATTTTGATAACCATTTTTATCACCTTTCCAAAATTTCAGCCAGTTTGGTCCCATAAAACCTGAGAAAAATGCTTCCGAAGTTCGAACCCAAGTATGAAGTTAGCGTCCATAAAAATAATGATTTTTCTAAAATTACAAATTTATCGAGATTTTGTGAGTGAGATCGATTTGGATAACGATTTTTATCACTATTCCGAAATTTCAGCCAGTTTGGTCCCTTAGAACCTGAGAAAACTGATTCCAAAGATCGAACCCAAGTCTGAAATTAGCGCCCATAAAAATCATGATTTTTCTAAAAATACAACTTTATGGAGATTTTGTGACTGATTCTGATTTTGATAACGATTTTTATCACCTTTCCAAAATTTTAGCCAGTTTTGTCCCAAAAAACCTGAGAAAAATGCTTCCGAAGTTCGAACCCAAGTATGAATTTAGCGTCCATAAAAATCATGATTTTTCTAAAATTTCAAATTTATCGAGATTTTAAGACTGAGTTCGATTTGGATAACGATTTTTATCACTATTCCGAAATTTCAGCCAGTTTGGTCCTATAGAACCTGAGAAAACTGATTCCAAAGATCTTACCCAAGTGTGAAATTAGCGCCCATAAAAAACATGATTTTTCTAAAAATACAACTTTATGGAGATTTTGTGACTGATTCTGATTTTGATAACGATTATTATCACCTTTCCAAAATTTTTACCAGTTTGGTCTCAAAAAACCTGAGAAAAATGCTTCCGAAGTTCGAACCCAAGTATGAATTTAGCGTCCATAAAAATCATGATTTTTCTAAAATTACAAATTTATCGAGATTTTATGACTGAGTTCGATTTGGATAAAGATTTTTATCAATATTCCAAAATTTCAGCCAGTTTGGTCCCATAGAACCTGAGAAAACTGCTTCCGAAATTCGAACCCAAGTCTGAAATTAGCGTCTATAAAAATCATGATTTTTCTAAAAATACAACTTTATGGAGATTTTAAGACTGAGTTCGATTTGGATAACGATTTTTATCACTATTCCGAAATTTCAGCCAGTTTGGTCCCATAGAACCTGAGAAAACTGATTCCAAATATTGAACCCAAGTCTGAAATAAGCGCCCATAAAAATCATCATTTTTCTAAAAATACAACTTTATGGAGATTTTGTGACTGATTCTGATTTTGATAACGATTTTTATCACCTTTCCAAAATTTTAGCTAGTTTGGTCCCAAAAAACCTGAGAAAAATGGTTCCGAAGTTCGAACCCAAGTATGAATTTAGCGTCCATAAAAATCATGATTTTTCTAAAATAACAAATTTATCGAGATTTTGTGACTGAGTTCGATTTGGATAACGATTTTTATCACTATTCCGAAATTTCAGCCAGTTTGGTCCCTTAGAACCTGAGAAAACTGATTCCAAAGATCGAACCCAAGTCTGAAATGAGCGTCCATCAAAATAAAACTTTATGGAGATTTTGTGACTTATTCTGATTTTGATAACCATTTTTATCACCTTTCCAAAATTTCAGCCAATTTGGTCCCATAAAACCTGAGAAAAATGCTTCCGAAGTTCGAACCCAAGTATGAAGTTAGCGTTCATAAAAATAATGATTTTTCTAAAATTACAAATTTATCGAGATTTTGTGAGTGAGATCGATTTGGATAACGATTTTTATCACTATTCCGAAATTTCAGCCAGTTTGGTCCCTTAGAACCTGAGAAAACTGATTCCAAAGATCGAACCCAAGTCTGAAATTAGCGCCCATAAAAATCATGATTTTTCTAAAAATACAACTTTATGGAGATTTTGTGACTGATTCTGATTTTGATAACGATTTTTATCACCTTTCCAAAATTTTAGCCAGTTTTGTCCCAAAAAACCTGAGAAAAATGCTTCCGAAGTTCGAACCCAAGTATGAATTTAGCGTCCATAAAAATCATGATTTTTCTAAAATTTCAAATTTATCGAGATTTTGTGACTGAATTCGATTTGGATAACGATTTTTATCAATATTCCAAAATTTCAGCGAGTTTGGTCAAATAGAACCTGAGAAAACTGCTTCCGAAATTCGAACCCAAGTCTGAAATTAGCGTCTATAAAAATCATGATTTTTCTAAAAATACAACTTGTTGAAGATTTTAAGACTGAGTTCGATTTGGATAACGATTTTTATCACTATTCTAAAATATCAGCCAGTTTGGTCCCAAAGAAACTGAGAAAAATGCTTCGAAACATGGAACACAAATCTCAAAATAGCGTCCTTAAAAAAACAACTTTATGGAGATTTTGTGACTGATTCTGATTTTGATAACGATTTTTATCCCCTTTCCAAAATTTCAGCCAGTTTGGTCCCATAAAACCTGAGAAAAATGCTTCCGAATTTCGAACCCAAGTCTGAAGTTAGCGTCCATAAAAATCATGATTTTTCTAAAATTACAAATTTATCGAGATTTTGTGACTGAGTTCGATTAAGATAACGATTTTTATCACTATTCCGAAATTTCAGCCAGTTTGGTCCCAAAGAACCTGAGAAAAATGCTTCGCAAGATGGAACACAAATCTGAAATTAGCGTCCATCAAAATAAAACTTTATGGAGATTTTGTGACTTATTCTGATTTTGATAACCATTTTTATCACCTTTCCAAAATTTCAGCCAGTTTGGTCCCATAAAACCTGAGAAAAATGCTTCCGATGTTCGAACCCAAGTATGAAGTTAGCGTCCATAAAAATAATGATTTTTCTAAAATTACAATTTTATTGAGATTTTGTGACTGAGTTCGATTTGGATAACGATTTTTATCAATATTCCAAAATTTCAGCCAGTTTGGTCCCATAGAACCTGAGAAAACTGCTTCCGAAATTCGAACCCAAGTCTGAAATTAGCGTCTATAAAAATCATGATTTTTCTAAAAATACAACTTTATGGAGATTTTAAGGCTGAGTTCGATTTGAATAACGATTTTTATCACTATTCTAAAATATCAGCCAGTTTGGTCCCAAAGAACCTGAGAAAAATGCTTCGCAAGATGGAACACAAATCTGAAATTAGCGTCCATCAAAATAAAACTTTATGGAGATTTTGTGACTTTTTCTGATTTTGATAACCATTTTTATCACCTTTCCAAAATTTCAGCCAGTTTGGTCCCATAAAACCTGAGAAAAATGCTTCCGATGTTCGAACCCAAGTATGAAGTTAGCGTCCATAAAAATAATGATTTTTCTAAAATTACAAATTAATCGAGATTTTGTGAGTGAGTTCGATTTGGATAACGATTTTTATCACTATTCCGAAATTTCCTCCAGTTTGGTCCCATAGAACCTGAAAAAAATGCATCGACAGATGGAACACAAATCTGAAAATAGCCTCCATAAAATACAACTTTATGGAGATTTTGTGACTGAGTTCAATATGGATAAGGATTTTTATCACTATTCCAAAATTAAAGCCAGTTTGGTCCCATAGAACCTGAGAAAACTGCTTCCGAAGATCGAACCCAAGTCTGAAATTAGCGTCCATAAAAATACAACTTTATGGAGATTTTGTGACTGATTCTGATTTTGATAACGATTCTTATCACTACTCCAATATTTCAGTCAGTTTGGTCCCATAGAACCTGAGAAAACGGCTTCCGATGTTCGAACCCAAGTATGAAGTTAGCGTCCATAAAAATCATGATTTTTCTAAAATTACAAATTTATCGAGATTTTGTGAGTGAGTTCGATTTGGATAACGATTTTTATCACTATTCCGAAATTTCCTCTAGTTTGGTCGCATAGAACCTGAGAAAACTGATTCCAAAGATCGAACCCAAGTCTGAAATTAGCGCCCATAAAAATCATGATTTTTCTAAAAATACAACTTTATGGAGATTTTGTGACTGATTCTGATTTTGATAACGATTTTTATCACCTTTCCAAAATTTTAGCCAGTTTGGTCTCAAAAAACCTGAGAAAAATGCTTCCGAAGTTCGAACCCGAGTATGAATTTAGCGTCCATAAAAATCATGATTTTTCTAAAATTACAAATTTATCGAGATTTAATGACTGATTTCGATTTGGATAACGATTTTTATCAATATTCTAAAATTTCAGCCAGTTTGGTCCCAAAGAACCTGAGAAAAATGCTTCCGAAGTTCGAACCCAAGTATGAATTTAGCGTCCATAAAAATCATGATTTTTCTAAAATTACAAATTTATCGAGATTTTATGATTGAGTTCGATTTGGATAACGATTTTTATCAATATTCCAAAATTTCAGCCAGTTTGGTCCCATAGAACCTGAGAAAACTGCTTCCGAAATTCGAACCCAAGTCTGAAATTAGCGTCTATAAATATCATGATTTTTCTAAAAATACAACTTTATGGAGATTTTAAGACTGAGTTCGATTTGGATAACGATTTTTGTCACTATTCCGAAAGTTCCTCCAGTTTGGTCCCATAGAACCTGAGAAAACTGATTCCAAAGATCGAACCCAAGTCTGAAAATAGCGCACAAAAAAATCATGATTTTTCTAAAATTACAAATTTATCGAGATTTTATGATTGAGTTCGATTTGGATAACGATTTTTATCAATATTCCAAAATTTCAGCCAGTTTGGTCCCATAGAACCTGAGAAAACTGCTTCCGAAATTCGAACCCAAGTCTGAAATTAGCGTCTTTAAAAATCATGATTTTTCTAAAAATACAATTTTATGAAGATTTTTAGACTGAGTTCGATTTGGATAACGATTTTTATCACTATTCTAAAATATCAGCCAGTTTGGTCCCATAGAACCTGAAAAAAATGCTTCGAAAGATGGAACACAAATCTGAAAATAGCGTCCATAAAATACAACTTTATGAAGATTCTGTGACTCAGTTCAATATGGATAAGGATTTTTATCACTATTCCAAAATATCAGCCAGTTTGGTCCCAAAGAACCTGAGAAAAATGCTTCGAAACATGGAACACAAATCTCAAAATAGCGTCCATAAAAAAACAACTTTATGGAGATTTTGTGACTGATTCTGATTTTGATAACGATTTTTATCCCCTTTCCAAAATTTCAGCCAGTTTGGTCCCATAAAACCTGAGAAAAATGCTTCCGAAGTTCGAACCCAAGTCTGAAGTTAGCGTCCATAAAAATCATGATTTTTCTAAAATTACAAATTTATCGAGATTTTGTGACTGAGTTCGATTTGGATAACGATTTTTATCAATATTCCAAAATTTCAGCCAGTTTGGTCCCATAAAACCTGAGAAAAATGCTTCCGAAGTTCGAACCCAAGTATGAAGTTAGCGTCCATAAAAATCATGATTTTTCTAAAACTACAACTTTATGGAGATTTTAAGACTGAGTTCGATTTCGATAACGATTTTTATCACTATTCTAAAATATCAGCCAGTTTGGTCCCAAAGAACCTGAGAAAAATGCTTCGAAACATGGAACACAAATCTCAAAATAGCGTTCATAAAAAACAACTTTATGGAGATTTTCGGACTGATTCTGATTTTGATAACGATTTTTATCCCCTTTCCAAAATTTCAGCCAGTTTGGTCCCATAAAACCTGAGAAAAATGCTTCCGAAGTTCGAACCCAAGTCTGAAGTTAGCGTCCATAAAAATCATGATTTTTCTAAAATTACAAATTTATCGAGATTTTGTGAGAGAGTTCGATTTGGATAACGATTTTTATCACTATTCCGAAATTTCAGCCATTTTGGTCAAATAGAACCTGAGAAAACTGCTTCCGAAATTCGAACACAAATCTGAAAATAGCGTCCATAAAATACAACTTTATGAAGATTCTGTGACTCAGTTCAATATGGATAAGGATTTTTATCACTATTCCAAAATTTCAGCCAGTTTGGTCCCATAGAACCTGAGAAAACTGCTTCCGAAGATCGAACCCAAGTCTGAAATTAGCGTCATTAAAAATACAACTTTATGGAGATTTTGTGACTGATTCTGATTTAGATTACGATTTTTATCACCTTTCCAAAATTTCAGCCAGTTTGGTCCCATAAAACCTGAGAAAAATGCTTCCGAAGTTCGAACCCAAGTATGAAATTAGCGTCCATAAAAATAATGATTTTTCTAAAATTACAAATTTATCGAGATTTTGTGAGTGAGTTCGATTTGGATAACGATTTTTATCACTATTCCAAAATTTCAGCCAGTTTGGTCCCAAAGAACCTGAGAAAAATGCTTCGAAACATGGAACACAAATCTGAAAATAGCCTCCATAAAATACAACTTTATGGAGATTTTGGGACTGAGTTCAATATGGATAAGGATTTTTATCACTATTCCAAAATTTCAGCCAGTTTGGTCCCATAGAACGTGAGAAAACTGCTTCCGAAGATCGAACCCAAGTCTGAAATTAGCGTCCATAAAAATACAACTTTATGGAGATTTTGTGACTGATTCTGATTTTGATAACGATTATTATCACCTTTCCAAAATTTTTACCAGTTTGGTCTCAAAAAACCTGAGAAAAATGCTTCCGAAGTTCGAACCCAAGTATGAATTTAGCGTCCATAAAAATCATGATTTTTCTAAAATTACAAATTTATCGAGATTTTATGACTGAGTTCGATTGGATAAAGATTTTTATCAATATTCCAAAATTTCAGCCAATTTGGTCCCATAGAACCTGAGAAAACTGCTTCCGAAATTCGAACCCAAGTCTGAAATTAGCGTCTATAAAAATCATGATTTTTCTAAAAATACAACTTTATGGAGATTTTAAGACTGAGTTCGATTTGGATAACGATTTTTATCACTATTCCGAAATTTCAGCCAGTTTGGTCCCATAGAACCTGAGAAAACTGATTCCAAATATTGAACCCAAGTCTGAAATTAGCGCCCATAAAAATCATCATTTTTCTAAAAATACAACTTTATGGAGATTTTGTGACTGATTCTGATTTTGATAACGATTTTTATCACCTTTCCAAAATTTTAGCTAGTTTGGTCCCAAAAAACCTGAGAAAAATGGTTCCGAAGTTCGAACCCAAAAATGAATTTAGCGTCCATAAAAATCATGATTTTTCTAAAATAACAAATTTATCGAGATTTTGTGACTGAGTTCGATTTGGATAACGATTTTTATCACTATTCCGAAATTTCAGCCAGTTTGGTCCCTTAGAACCTGAGAAAACTGATTCCAAAGATCGAACCCAAGTCTGAAATGAGCGTCCATCAAAATGAAACTTTATGGAGATTTTGTGACTTATTCTGATTTTGATAACCATTTTTATCACCTTTCCAAAATTTCAGCCAGTTTGGTCCCATAAAACCTGAGAAAAATGCTTCCGAAGTTCGAACCCAAGTATGAAGTTAGCGTTCATAAAAATAATGATTTTTCTAAAATTACAAATTTATCGAGATTTTGTGAGTGAGATCGATTTGGATAACGATTTTTATCACTATTCCGAAATTTCAGCCAGTTTGGTCCCTTAGAACCTGAGAAAACTGATTCCAAAGATCGAACCCAAGTCTGAAATTAGCGCCCATAAAAATCATGATTTTTCTAAAAATACAACTTTATGGAGATTTTGTGACTGATTCTGATTTTGATAACGATTTTTATCACCTTTCCAAAATTTTAGCCAGTTTTGTCCCAAAAAACCTGAGAAAAATGCTTCCGAAGTTCGAACCCAAGTATGAATTTAGCGTCCATAAAAATCATGATTTTTCTAAAATTTCAAATTTATCGAGATTTTGTGACTGAATTCGATTTGGATAACGATTTTTATCAATATTCCAAAATTTCAGCGAGTTTGGTCAAATAGAACCTGAGAAAACTGCTTCCGAAATTCGAACCCAAGTCTGAAATTAGCGTCTATAAAAATCATGATTTTTCTAAAAATACAACTTGTTGAAGATTTTAAGACTGAGTTCGATTTGGATAACGATTTTTATCACTATTCTAAAATATCAGCCAGTTTGGTCCCAAAGAAACTGAGAAAAATGCTTCGAAACATGGAACACAAATCTCAAAATAGCGTCCTTAAAAAAACAACTTTATGGAGATTTTGTGACTGATTCTGATTTTGATAACGATTTTTATCCCCTTTCCAAAATTTCAGCCAGTTTGGTCCCATAAAACCTGAGAAAAATGCTTCCGAATTTCGAACCCAAGTCTGAAGTTAGCGTCCATAAAAATCATGATTTTTCTAAAATTACAAATTTATCGAGATTTTGTGACTGAGTTCGATTAAGATAACGATTTTTATCACTATTCCGAAATTTCAGCCAGTTTGGTCCCAAAGAACCTGAGAAAAATGCTTCGCAAGATGGAACACAAATCTGAAATTAGCGTCCATCAAAATAAAACTTTATGGAGATTTTGTGACTTATTCTGATTTTGATAACCATTTTTATCACCTTTCCAAAATTTCAGCCAGTTTGGTCCCATAAAACCTGAGAAAAATGCTTCCGATGTTCGAACCCAAGTATGAAGTTAGCGTCCATAAAAATAATGATTTTTCTAAAATTACAATTTTATTGAGATTTTGTGACTGAGTTCGATTTGGATAACGATTTTTATCAATATTCCAAAATTTCAGCCAGTTTGGTCCCATAGAACCTGAGAAAACTGCTTCCGAAATTCGAACCCAAGTCTGAAATTAGCGTCTATAAAAATCATGATTTTTCTAAAAATACAACTTTATGGAGATTTTAAGGCTGAGTTCGATTTGAATAACGATTTTTATCACTATTCTAAAATATCAGCCAGTTTGGTCCCAAAGAACCTGAGAAAAATGCTTCGCAAGATGGAACACAAATCTGAAATTAGCGTCCATCAAAATAAAACTTTATGGAGATTTTGTGACTTTTTCTGATTTTGATAACCATTTTTATCACCTTTCCAAAATTTCAGCCAGTTTGGTCCCATAAAACCTGAGAAAAATGCTTCCGATGTTCGAACCCAAGTATGAAGTTAGCGTCCATAAAAATAATGATTTTTCTAAAATTACAAATTAATCGAGATTTTGTGAGTGAGTTCGATTTGGATAACGATTTTTATCACTATTCCGAAATTTCCTCCAGTTTGGTCCCATAGAACCTGAAAAAAATGCATCGACAGATGGAACACAAATCTGAAAATAGCCTCCATAAAATAAGACTTTATGGAGATTTTGTGACTGAGTTCAATATGGATAAGGATTTTTATCACTATTCCAAAATTAAAGCCAGTTTGGTCCCATAGAACCTGAGAAAACTGCTTCCGAAGATCGAACCCAAGTCTGAAATTAGCGTCCATAAAAATACAACTTTATGGAGATTTTGTGACTGATTCTGATTTTGATAACGATTCTTATCACTACTCCAATATTTCAGTCAGTTTGGTCCCATAGAACCTGAGAAAACGGCTTCCGATGTTCGAACCCAAGTATGAAGTTAGCGTCCATAAAAATCATGATTTTTCTAAAATTACAAATTTATCGAGATTTTGTGAGTGAGTTCGATTTGGATAACGATTTTTATCAATATTCCAAAATTTCAGCCAGTTTGGTCCCATAGAACCTGAGAAAACTGCTTCCGAAATTCGAACCCAAGTCTGAAATTAGCGTCTATAAATATCATGATTTTTCTAAAAATACAACTTTATGGAGATTTTAAGACTGAGTTCGATTTGGATAACGATTTTTGTCACTATTCCGAAAGTTCCTCCAGTTTGGTCCCATAGAACCTGAGAAAACTGATTCCAAAGATCGAACCCAAGTCTGAAAATAGCGCCCAAAAAAATCATGATTTTTCTAAAATTACAAATTTATCGAGATTTTATGATTGAGTTCGATTTGGATAACGATTTTTATCAATATTCCAAAATTTCAGCCAGTTTGGTCCCATAGAACCTGAGAAAACTGCTTCCGAAATTCGAACCCAAGTCTGAAATTAGCGTCTTTAAAAATCATGATTTTTCTAAAAATACAATTTTATGAAGATTTTTAGACTGAGTTCGATTTGGATAACGATTTTTATCACTATTCTAAAATATCAGCCAGTTTGGTCCCATAGAACCTGAAAAAAATGCTTCGAAAGATGGAACACAAATCTGAAAATAGCGTCCATAAAATACAACTTTATGAAGATTCTGTGACTCAGTTCAATATGGATAAGGATTTTTATCACTATTCCAAAATATCAGCCAGTTTGGTCCCAAAGAACCTGAGAAAAATGCTTCGAAACATGGAACACAAATCTCAAAATAGCGTCCATAAAAAAACAACTTTATGGAGATTTTGTGACTGATTCTGATTTTGATAACGATTTTTATCCCCTTTCCAAAATTTCAGCCAGTTTGGTCCCATAAAACCTGAGAAAAATGCTTCCGAAGTTCGAACCCAAGTCTGAAGTTAGCGTCCATAAAAATCATGATTTTTCTAAAATTACAAATTTATCGAGATTTTGTGACTGAGTTCGATTTGGATAACGATTTTTATCAATATTCCAAAATTTCAGCCAGTTTGGTCCCATAAAACCTGAGAAAAATGCTTCCGAAGTTCGAACCCAAGTATGAAGTTAGCGTCCATAAAAATCATGATTTTTCTAAAACTACAACTTTATGGAGATTTTAAGACTGAGTTCGATTTTGATAACGATTTTTATCACTATTCTAAAATATCAGCCAGTTTGGTCCCAAAGAACCTGAGAAAAATGCTTCGAAACATGGAACACAAATCTCCAAATAGCGTTCATAAAAAACAACTTTTTGGAGATTTTCGGACTGATTCTGATTTTGATAACGATTTTTATCCCCTTTCCAAAATTTCAGCCAGTTTGGTCCCATAAAACCTGAGAAAAATGCTTCCGAAGTTCGAACCCAAGTCTGAAGTTAGCGTCCATAAAAATCATGATTTTTCTAAAATTACAAATTTATCGAGATTTTGTGAGTGAGTTCGATTTGGATAACGATTTTTATCACTATTCCGAAATTTCAGCCATTTTGGTCAAATAGAACCTGAGAAAACTGCTTCCGAAATTCGAACACAAATCTGAAAATAGCGTCCATAAAATACAACTTTATGAAGATTCTGTGACTCAGTTCAATATGGATAAGGATTTTTATCACTATTCCAAAATTTCAGCCAGTTTGGTCCCATAGAACCTGAGAAAACTGCTTCCGAAGATCGAACCCAAGTCTGAAATTAGCGTCATTAAAAATACAACTTTATGGAGATTTTGTGACTGATTCTGATTTAGATTACGATTTTTATCACCTTTCCAAAATTTCAGCCAGTTTGGTCCCATAAAACCTGAGAAAAATGCTTCCGAAGTTCGAACCCAAGTATGAAATTAGCGTCCATAAAAATAATGATTTTTCTAAAATTACAAATTTATCGAGATTTTGTGAGTGAGTTCGATTTGGATAACGATTTTTATCACTATTCCAAAATTTCAGCCAGTTTGGTCCCAAAGAACCTGAGAAAAATGCTTCGAAACATGGAACACAAATCTGAAAATAGCCTCCATAAAATACAACTTTATGGAGATTTTGGGACTGAGTTCAATATGGATAAGGATTTTTATCACTATTCCAAAATTTCAGCCAGTTTGGTCCCATAGAACGTGAGAAAACTGCTTCCGAAGATCGAACCCAAGTCTGAAATTAGCGTCCATAAAAATACAACTTTATGGAGATTTTGTGACTGATTCTGATTTTGATAACGATACTTATCACCTTTCCAAAATTTTAGCCAGTTTGGTCTCAAAAAACCTGAGAAAAATGCTTCCGAAGTTCGAACCCGAGTATGAATTTAGCGTCCATAAAAATCATGATTTTTCTAAAATTACAAATTTATCGAGATTTTATGACTGATTTCGATTTGGATAACGATTTTTATCAATATTCCAAAATTTCAGCCAGTTTGGTCCCATAGAACCTGAGAAAACTGCTTCCGAAATTCGAACCCAAGTCTGAAATTAGCGTCTATAAAAATCATGATTTTTCTAAAAATACAACTTTATGGAGATTTTAAGATAGAGTTCGATTTGGATAACGATTTTTATCACTATTCCGAAATTTCAGCCAGTTTGGTCCCATAGAACCTGAGAAAACTGATTCCAAAGATCTTACCCAAGTCTGAAATTAGCGCCCATAAAAAACATGATTTTTCTAAAAATACAACTTTATGAAGATTTTAAGGCTGAGTTCGATTTGGATAACGATTTTTATCACTATTCTAAAATATCAGCCAGTTTGGTCCCATAGAACCTGAAAAAAATGCTTCGAAAGATGGAACACAAATCTGAAAATAGCGTCCATAAAATACATTTTTATGAAGATTCTGTGACTCAGTTCAATATGGATAAGGATTTTTATCACTATTCCAAAATTTCAGCCAGTTTGGTCCCATAGAACCTGAGAAAACTGCTTCCGAAGATCGAACCCAAGTCTGAAATTAGCGTCCATAAAAATACAACTTTATGGAGATTTTATGACTGATTTCGATTTGGATAACGATTTTTATCAATATTCCAAAATTTCAGCCAGTTTGGTCCCATAGAACCTGAGAAAACTGCTTCCGAAATTCGAACCCAAGTCTGAAATTAGCGTCTATAAAAATCATGATTTTTCTAAAAATACAACTTCATGGAGATTTTCAGACTGAGTTCGATTTGGATAACGATTTTTATCACTATTCTAAAATATCAGCCAGTTTGGTCCCAAAGAACCTGAGAAAAATGCTTCGAAACATGGAACACAAATCTCAAAATAGCGTCCATAAAAAAACAACTTTATGGAGATTTTGTGACTGATTCTGATTTTGATAACGATTTTTATCCCCTTTCCAAAATTTCAGCCAGTTTGGTCCCATAAAACCTGAGAAAAATGCTTCCGAAGTTCGAACCCAAGTCTGAAGTTAGCGTCCATAAAAATCATGATTTTTCTAAAATTACAAATTTATCGAAATTTTGTGACTGAGTTCGATTTGGATAACGATTTTTATCAATATTCCAAAATTTCAGCCAGTTTTGGTCCCATAAAACCTGAGAAAAATGCCTCCGAAGTTCGAACCCAAGTATGAAGTTAGCGTCCATAAAAATCATGATTTTTCTAAAACTACAAATTTATCGAGATTTTGTGAATGAGTTCGATTAAGATAACGATTTTTATCACTATTCCGAAATTTCAGCCAGTTTGGTCCCAAAGAACCTGAGAAAAATGCTTCGCAAGATGGAACACAAATCTGAAATTAGCGTCCATCAAAATAAAACTTTAAAGAGATTTTGTGACTTATTCTGATTTCGATAACCATTTTTATCACCTTTCCAAAATTTCAGCCAGTTTGGTCCCATAAAACCTGAGAAAAATGCTTCCGATGTTCGAACCCAAGTATGAAGTTAGCGTCCATAAAAATAATGATTTTTCTAAAATTACAAATTTATCGAGATTTTGTGAGTGAGTTCGATTTGGATAACGATTTTTATCACTATTCCGAAATTTCAGCCAGTTTGGTCCCATAGAACCTGAGAAAACTGATTCCAAAGATCTTACCCAAGTGTGAAATTAGCGCCCATAAAAAACATGATTTTTCTAAAAATACAACTTTATGGAGATATTGTGACTGATTCTGATTTTGATAACGATTTTTATCACCTTTCCAAAATTTTTACCAGTTTGGTCTCAAAAAACCTGAGAAAAATGCTTCCGAAGTTCGAACCCAAGTATGAATTTAGCGTCCATAAAAATCATGATTTTTCTAAAATTACAAATTTATCGAGATTTTATGATGGAGTTCGATTTGGATAACGATTTTTATCAATATTCCAAAATTTTAGCCAGTTTGGTCCCATAGAACCTGAGAAAACTGCTTCCGAAATTCGAACCCAAGTCTGAAATTAGCGTCTATAAAAATCATGATTTTTCTAAAAATACAACTTTATGGAGATTTTAAGACTGAGTTCGATTTGGATAACGATTTTTATCACAATTCCGAAATTTCCTCCAGTTTGGTCCCATAGAACCTGAGAAAACTGATTCCAAAGATCGAACCCAAGTCTGAAAATAGCGCCCAAAAAAATCATGATTTTTCTAAAAATACAACTTTATGGAGATTTTGTGACTGATTCTGATTTTGATAACGATTTTTATCACCTTTCCAAAATTTTAGCCAGTTTGGTCTCAAAAAACCTGAGAAAAATGCTTCCGAAGTTCGAACCCGAGTATGAATTTAGCGTCCATAAAAATCATGATTTTTCTAAAATTACAAATTTATCGAGATTTTATGACTGATTTCGATTTGGATAACGATTTTTATCAATATTCCGAAATTTCAGCCATTTTGGTCAAATAGAACCTGAGAAAACTGCTTCCGAAATTCGAACCCAAGTCTGAAATTAGCGTCTTTAAAAAACATGATTTTTCTAAAAATACAATTTTATGAAGATTTTTAGACTGAGTTCGATTTGGATAACGATTTTTATCACTATTCTAAAATATCAGCCAGTTTGGTCCCATAGAACCTGAAAAAAATGCTTCGAAAGATGGAACACAAATCTGAAAATAGCGTCCATAAAATACAACTTTATGAAGATTCCGTGACTCAGTTCAATATGGATAAGGATTTTTATCACTATTCCAAAATTTCAGCCAGTTTGGTCCCATAGAACCTGAGAAAACTGCTTCCGAAGATCGAACCCAAGTCTGAAATTAGCGTCCATAAAAATACAACTTTATGGAGATTTTGTGACTGATTCTGATTTAGATAACGATTTTTATCACCTTTCCAAAATTTCAGCCAGTTTGGTCCCATAAAACCTGAGAAAAATGCTTCCGAAGTTCGAACCCAAGTATGAAATTAGCGTCCATAAAAATAATGATTTTTCTAAAATTACAAATTAATCGAGATTTTGTGAGTGAGTTCGATTTGGATAACGATTTTTATCACTATTCCAAAATTTCAGCCAGTTTGGTCCCAAAGAACCTGAGAAAAATGCTTCGAAACATGGAACACAAATCTGAAAATAGCCTCCATAAAATACAACTTTATGGAGATTTTGGGACTGAGTTCAATATGGATAAGGATTTTTATCACTATTCCAAAATTTCAGCCAGTTTGGTCCCATAGAACGTGAGAAAACTGCTTCCGAAGATCGAACCCAAGTCTGAAATTAGCGTCCATAAAAATACAACTTTATGGAGATTTTGTGACTGATTCTGATTTTGATAACGATACTTATCACCTTTCCAAAATTTTAGCCAGTTTGGTCTCAAAAAACCTGAGAAAAATGCTTCCGAAGTTCGAACCCGAGTATGAATTTAGCGTCCATAAAAATCATGATTTTTCTAAAATTACAAATTTATCGAGATTTTGTGAGTGAGTTCGATTTGGATAACGATTTTTATCACTATTCCGAAATTTCAGCCATTTTGGTCAAATAGAACCTGAGAAAACTGCTTCCGAAATTCGAACACAAATCTGAAAATAGCGTCCATAAAATACAACTTTATGAAGATTCTGTGACTCAGTTCAATATGGATAAGGATTTTTATCACTATTCCAAAATTTCAGCCAGTTTGGTCCCATAGAACCTGAGAAAACTGCTTCCGAAGATCGAACCCAAGTCTGAAATTAGCGTCATTAAAAATACAACTTTATGGAGATTTTGTGACTGATTCTGATTTAGATTACGATTTTTATCACCTTTCCAAAATTTCAGCCAGTTTGGTCCCATAAAACCTGAGAAAAATGCTTCCGAAGTTCGAACCCAAGTATGAAATTAGCGTCCATAAAAATAATGATTTTTCTAAAATTACAAATTTATTGAGATTTTGTGAGTGAGTTCGATTTGGATAACGATTTTTATCACTATTCCAAAATTTCAGCCAGTTTGGTCCCAAAGAACCTGAGAAAAATGCTTCGAAACATGGAACACAAATCTGAAAATAGCCTCCATAAAATACAACTTTATGGAGATTTTGGGACTGAGTTCAATATGGATAAGGATTTTTATCACTATTCCAAAATTTCAGCCAGTTTGGTCCCATAGAACGTGAGAAAACTGCTTCCGAAGATCGAACCCAAGTCTGAAATTAGCGTCCATAAAAATACAACTTTATGGAGATTTTGTGACTGATTCTGATTTTGATAACGATACTTATCACCTTTCCAAAATTTTAGCCAGTTTGGTCTCAAAAAACCTGAGAAAACTGCTTCCGAAGATCGAACCCAAGTCTGAAATTAGCGTCCATAAAAATACAACTTTATGGAGATTTTATGACTGATTTCGATTTGGATAACGATTTTTATCAATATTCCAAAATTTCAGCCAGTTTGGTCCCATAGAACCTGAGAAAACTGCTTCCGAAATTCGAACCCAAGTCTGAAATTAGCGTCTATAAAAATCATGATTTTTCTAAAAATACAACTTCATGGAGATTTTCAGACTGAGTTCGATTTGGATAACGATTTTTATCACTATTCTAAAATATCAGCCAGTTTGGTCCCAAAGAACCTGAGAAAAATGCTTCGAAACATGGAACACAAATCTCAAAATAGCGTCCATAAAAAAACAACTTTATGGAGATTTTGTGACTGATTCTGATTTTGATAACGATTTTTATCCCCTTTCCAAAATTTCAGCCAGTTTGGTCCCATAAAACCTGAGAAAAATGCTTCCGAAGTTCGAACCCAAGTCTGAAGTTAGCGTCCATAAAAATCATGATTTTTCTAAAATTACAAATTTATCGAAATTTTGTGACTGAGTTCGATTTGGATAACGATTTTTATCAATATTCCAAAATTTCAGCCAGTTTTGGTCCCATAAAACCTGAGAAAAATGCTTCCGAAGTTCGAACCCAAGTATGAAGTTAGCGTCCATAAAAATCATGATTTTTCTAAAACTACAAATTTATCGAGATTTTGTGAATGAGTTCGATTAAGATAACGATTTTTATCACTATTCCGAAATTTCAGCCAGTTTGGTCCCAAAGAACCTGAGAAAAATGCATCGCAAGATGGAACACAAATCTGAAATTAGCGTCCATCAAAATAAAACTTTAAAGAGATTTTGTGACTTATTCTGATTTTGATAACCATTTTTATCACCTTTCCAAAATTTCAGCCAGTTTGGTCCCATAAAACCTGAGAAAAATGCTTCCGATGTTCGAACCCAAGTATGAAGTTAGCGTCCATAAAAATAATGATTTTTCTAAAATTACAAATTTATCGAGATTTTGTGAGTGAGTTCGATTTGGATAACGATTTTTATCACTATTCCGAAATTTCAGCCAGTTTGGTCCCATAGAACCTGAGAAAACTGATTCCAAAGATCTTACCCAAGTGTGAAATTAGCGCCCATAAAAAACATGATTTTTCTAAAAATACAACTTTATGGAGATATTGTGACTGATTCTGATTTTGATAACGATTTTTATCACCTTTCCAAAATTTTTACCAGTTTGGTCTCAAAAAACCTGAGAAAAATGCTTCCGAAGTTCGAACCCAAGTATGAATTTAGCGTCCATAAAAATCATGATTTTTCTAAAATTACAAATTTATCGAGATTTTATGATGGAGTTCGATTTGGATAACGATTTTTATCAATATTCCAAAATTTTAGCCAGTTTGGTCCCATAGAACCTGAGAAAACTGCTTCCGAAATTCGAACCCAAGTCTGAAATTAGCGTCTATAAAAATCATGATTTTTCTAAAAATACAACTTTATGGAGATTTTAAGACTGAGTTCGATTTGGATAACGATTTTTATCACAATTCCGAAATTTCCTCCAGTTTGGTCCCATAGAACCTGAGAAAACTGATTCCAAAGATCGAACCCAAGTCTGAAAATAGCGCCCAAAAAAATCATGATTTTTCTAAAAATACAACTTTATGGAGATTTTGTGACTGATTCTGATTTTGATAACGATTTTTATCACCTTTCCAAAATTTTAGCCAGTTTGGTCTCAAAAAACCTGAGAAAAATGCTTCCGAAGTTCGAACCCGAGTATGAATTTAGCGTCCATAAAAATCATGATTTTTCTAAAATTACAAATTTATCGAGATTTTATGACTGATTTCGATTTGGATAACGATTTTTATCAATATTCCGAAATTTCAGCCATTTTGGTCAAATAGAACCTGAGAAAACTGCTTCCGAAATTCGAACCCAAGTCTGAAATTAGCGTCTTTAAAAAACATGATTTTTCTAAAAATACAATTTTATGAAGATTTTTAGACTGAGTTCGATTTGGATAACGATTTTTATCACTATTCTAAAATATCAGCCAGTTTGGTCCCATAGAACCTGAAAAAAATGCTTCGAAAGATGGAACACAAATCTGAAAATAGCGTCCATAAAATACAACTTTATGAAGATTCCGTGACTCAGTTCAATATGGATAAGGATTTTTATCACTATTCCAAAATTTCAGCCAGTTTGGTCCCATAGAACCTGAGAAAACTGCTTCCGAAGATCGAACCCAAGTCTGAAATTAGCGTCCATAAAAATACAACTTTATGGAGATTTTGTGACTGATTCTGATTTAGATAACGATTTTTATCACCTTTCCAAAATTTCAGCCAGTTTGGTCCCATAAAACCTGAGAAAAATGCTTCCGAAGTTCGAACCCAAGTATGAAATTAGCGTCCATAAAAATAATGATTTTTCTAAAATTACAAATTAATCGAGATTTTGTGAGTGAGTTCGATTTGGATAACGATTTTTATCACTATTCCAAAATTTCAGCCAGTTTGGTCCCAAAGAACCTGAGAAAAATGCTTCGAAACATGGAACACAAATCTGAAAATAGCCTCCATAAAATACAACTTTATGGAGATTTTGGGACTGAGTTCAATATGGATAAGGATTTTTATCACTATTCCAAAATTTCAGCCAGTTTGGTCCCATAGAACCTGAGAAAACTGCTTCCGAAGATCGAACCCAAGTCTGAAATTAGCGTCCATAAAAATACAACTTTATGGAGATTTTGTGACTGATTCTGATTTTGATAACGATTCTTATCACTACTCCAATATTTCAGTCAGTTTGGTCCCATAGAACCTGAGAAAACGGCTTCCGATGTTCGAACCCAAGTATGAAGTTATGTTTGTATGTATAAAGTTGTATTTTTAGAAAAATCATGATTTTTCTAAAAATACAACTTTATGAAGATTTTAAGACTGAGTTCGATTTGGATAACGATTTTTATCACTATTCCGAAATTTCCTCCAGTTTGGTCCCATAGAACCTGAGAAAACTGATTCCAAAGATCGAACCCAAGTCTGAAAATAGCGCCCAAAAAAATCATGATTTTTCTAAAAATACAACTTTATGGAGATTTTGTGACTGATTCTGATTTTGATAACGATTTTTATCACCTTTCCAAAATTTTAGCCAGTTTGGTCTCAAAAAACCTGAGAAAAATGCTTCCGAAGTTCGAACCCGAGTATGAATTTAGCGTCCATAAAAATCATGATTTTTCTAAAATTACAAATTTATCGAGATTTTATGACTGATTTCGATTTGGATAACGATTTTTATCACTATTCCGAAATTTCAGCCATTTTGGTCAAATAGAACCTGAGAAAACTGCTTCCGAAATTCGAACCCAAGTCTGAAATTAGCGTCTTTAAAAATCATGATTTTTCTAAAAATACAATTTTATGAAGATTTTTAGACTGAGTTCGATTTGGATAACGATTTTTATCACTATTCTAAAATATCAGCCAGTTTGGTCCCATAGAACCTGAAAAAAATGCTTCGAAAGATGGAACACAAATCTGAAAATAGCGTCCATAAAATACAACTTTATGAAGATTCTGTGACTCAGTTCAATATGGATAAGGATTTTTATCACTATTCCAAAATTTCAGCCAGTTTGGTCCCATAGAACCTGAGAAAACTGCTTCCGAAGATCGAACCCAAGTCTGAAATTAGCGTCCATAAAAATACAACTTTATGGAGATTTTGTGACTGATTCTGATTAAGATAACGATTTTTATCACCTTTCCAAAATTTCAGCCAGTTTGGTCCCATAAAACCTGAGAAAAATGCTTCCGAAGTTCGAACCCAAGTATGAAATTAGCGTCCATAAAAATAATGATTTTTCTAAAATTACAAATTAATCGAGATTTTGTGAGTGAGTTCGATTTGGATAACGATTTTTATCACTATTCCAAAATTTCAGCCAGTTTGGTCCCAAAGAACCTGAGAAAAATGCTTCGAAACATGGAACACAAATCTGAAAATAGCCTCCATAAAATACAATTTTATGGAGATTTTGGGACTGAGTTCAATATGGATAAGGATTTTTATCACTATTCCAAAATTTCAGCCAGTTTGGTCCCATAGAACCTGAGAAAACTGCTTCCGAAGATCGAACCCAAGTCTGAAATTAGCGTCCATAAAAATACAACTTTATGGAGATTTTGTGACTGATTCTGATTTTGATAACGATACTTATCACAACTCCAAAATTTCAGTCAGTTTGGTCCCATAGAACCTGAGAAAACGGCTTCCGATGTTCGAACCCAAGTATGAAGTTAGCGTCCATAAAAATCATGATTTTTCTAAAAATACAACTTTATGGAGATTTTAAGGCTGAGTTCGATTTGAATAACGATTTTTATCACTATTCTAAAATATCAGCCAGTTTGGTCCCAAAGAACCTGAGAAAAATGCTTCGCAAGATGGAACACAAATCTGAAATTAGCGTCCATCAAAATAAAACTTTATGGAGATTTTGTGACTTTTTCTGATTTTGATAACCATTTTTATCACCTTTCCAAAATTTCAGCCAGTTTGGTCCCATAAAACCTGAGAAAAATGCTTCCGATGTTCGAACCCAAGTATGAAGTTAGCGTCCATAAAAATAATGATTTTTCTAAAATTACAAATTAATCGAGATTTTGTGAGTGAGTTCGATTTGGATAACGATTTTTATCACTATTCCGAAATTTCCTCCAGTTTGGTCCCATAGAACCTGAAAAAAATGCATCGAAAGATGGAACACAAATCTGAAAATAGCCTCCATAAAATACAACTTTATGACTGAGTTCAATATGGATAAGGATTTTTATCACTATTCCAAAATTTAAGCCAGTTTGGTCCCATAGAACCTGAGAAAACTGCTTCCGAAGATCGAACCCAAGTCTGAAATTAGCGTCCATAAAAATACAACTTTATGGAGATTTTGTGACTGATTCTGATTTTGATAACGATTCTTATCACTACTCCAATATTTCAGTCAGTTTGGTCCCATAGAACCTGAGAAAACGGCTTCCGATGTTCGAACCCAAGTATGAAGTTAGCGTCCATAAAAATCATGATTTTTCTAAAATTACAAATTTATCGAGATTTTGTGAGTGAGTTCGATTTGGATAACGATTTTTATCACTATTCCGAAATTTCCTCTAGTTTGGTCCCATAGAACCTGAGAAAACTGATTCCAAAGATCGAACCCAAGTCTGAAATTAGCGCCCATAAAAATCATGATTTTTCTAAAAATACAACTTTATGGAGATTTTGTGACTGATTCTGATTTTGATAACGATTTTTATCACCTTTCCAAAATTTTAGCCAGTTTGGTCTCAAAAAACCTGAGAAAAATGCTTCCGAAGTTCGAACCCGAGTATGAATTTAGCGTCCATAAAAATCATGATTTTTCTAAAATTACAAATTTATCGAGATTTTATGACTGATTTCGATTTGGATAACGATTTTTATCAATATTCCAAAATTTCAGCCAGTTTGGTCCCATAGAACCTGAGAAAACTGCTTCCGAAATTCGAACCCAAGTCTGAAATTAGCGTCTATAAAAATCATGATTTTTCTAAAAATACAACTTTATGGAGATTTTAAGACTGAGTTCGATTTGGATAACGATTTTTGTCACTATTCCGAAATTTCCTCCAGTTTGGTCCCATAGAACCTGAGAAAACTGATTCCAAAGATCGAACCCAAGTCTGAAAATAGCGCCCAAAAAAATCATGATTTTTCTAAAAATACAACTTTATGGAGATTTTAAGACTGAGTTCGATTTGGATAAGGATTTTTATCACTATTCCAAAATTAAAGCCAGTTTGGTCCCATAGAACCTGAGAAAACTGCTTCCGAAGATCGAACCCAAGTCTGAAATTAGCGTCCATAAAAATACAACTTTATGGAGATTTTGTGACTGATTCTGATTTTGATAACGATTCTTATCACTACTCCAATATTTCAGTCAGTTTGGTCCCATAGAACCTGAGAAAACGGCTTCCGATGTTCGAACCCAAGTATGAAGTTAGCGTCCATAAAAATCATGATTTTTCTAAAATTACAAATTTATCGAGATTTTGTGAGTGAGTTCGATTTGGATAACGATTTTTATCACTATTCCGAAATTTCCTCTAGTTTGGTCGCATAGAACCTGAGAAAACTGATTCCAAAGATCGAACCCAAGTCTGAAATTAGCGCCCATAAAAATCATGATTTTTCTAAAAATACAACTTTATGGAGATTTTGTGACTGATTCTGATTTTGATAACGATTTTTATCACCTTTCCAAAATTTTAGCCAGTTTGGTCTCAAAAAACCTGAGAAAAATGCTTCCGAAGTTCGAACCCGAGTATGAATTTAGCGTCCATAAAAATCATGATTTTTCTAAAATTACAAATTTATCGAGATTTAATGACTGATTTCGATTTGGATAACGATTTTTATCAATATTCTAAAATTTCAGCCAGTTTGGTCCCAAAGAACCTGAGAAAAATGCTTCCGAAGTTCGAACCCAAGTATGAATTTAGCGTCCATAAAAATCATGATTTTTCTAAAATTACAAATTTATCGAGATTTTATGATTGAGTTCGATTTGGATAACGATTTTTATCAATATTCCAAAATTTCAGCCAGTTTGGTCCCATAGAACCTGAGAAAACTGCTTCCGAAATTCGAACCCAAGTCTGAAATTAGCGTCTATAAAAATCATGATTTTTCTAAAAATACAACTTTATGGAGATTTTAAGACTGAGTTCGATTTGGATAACGATTTTTATCAATATTCCAAAATTTCAGCCAGTTTGGTCCCATAGAACCAGAGGCGGCTCGTGACAGAATTTGCCAGCAGTGCATTTCACAAATAATGGTAACATGTAAAATAGGAAAATAAAGTGATTTAAAGGGAACTACATACCCAGTACAAATAATTCATTTGTAGAGAAAATCCATTCGTCGCTCTTTCATTTGAGAAAATTCTTCAATTACAAGATTATTAAAGTCTGGTATAGACGAGATCAAACTTTTTTCGATGCTCATCATTGATAAAGCATTGAGACGATCTTGGGACATAGTATTCCTCAGAAATGTTTTTACACGTTTCAACGTAGAAAAACACCTTTCGCACTCGACAGTTGTCATCGGAATAGTACAAATTATTTTTAACAGTTTCACTATTTCACTAAAACACTCCACCAAGTTACACTTGTAAAATAATTGTAAAATTGATATTGCTCCGTCAGCATTCGCGAAATCATCTCTAGTTTGTTGGGATTAAATGAACTTCGGTTACTTTTGATAAAATCAATGTTAACCGCAATGTTTTCATTAGCACTCATTTTTAAAAAGCTTTTTGCAGAGCAAAACTCGTAAAAACCGTTAAAACGTCGCGTCAATCGCCAATAATGAATACTGTCAAGTTTGCAGATATGTAGATCGCGCCGGTAATGCTAGAATATTATAACATTGTTAATTAGTTCGAAATCTGTCAATCCTAACTAATGCATTCCAAACGTTTTACGCATGTTTAAGGTTTTTGATATATATCAGGATGTTTCGGCGCATGCGCCGATAATGCACAGACCAGCTTCTATCTCCACTGCTCTAACACATCAACAGCCGTTATGGGTCTCTACCTGTCTCGTTCATTTCACGGTTCCGACCTCTAGAGACAGTGCCTATAGAAGGTACATGACATGTCTCGGGCAAAGCCGAAAATGCACGGGTTGATATATTACACTGTTTTTCGCATGCGCGGGAGTCTAGTACAAACTTTGATTGGTAAGAAGATTATAATGATCTGGCGTGAATTCTTGGTGAGTGGATATACGAATTTACATTTCTAACGTATATCGATGTTTGGCAGTGCAGTGCACAAATGCACTAAGGCAGGGACCGCCTCTGCATAGAACCTGAGAAAACTGCTTCCGAAATTCGAACCCAAGTCTGAAATTAGCGTCTTTAAAAATCATGATTTTTCTAAAAATACAATTTTATGAAGATTTTTAGACTGAGTTCGATTTGGATAACGATTTTTATCACTATTCTAAAATATCAGCCAGTTTGGTCCCATAGAACCTGAAAAAAATGCTTCGAAAGATGGAACACAAATCTGAAAATAGCGTCCATAAAATACAACTTTATGAAGATTCTGTGACTCAGTTCAATATGGATAAGGATTTTTATCATTATTCCAAAATATCAGCCAGTTTGGTCCCAAAGAACCTGAGAAAAATGCTTCGAAACATGGAACACAAATCTCAAAATAGCGTCCATAAAAAAACAACTTTATGGAGATTTTGTGACTGATTCTGATTTTGATAACGATTTTTATCCCCTTTCCAAAATTTCAGCCAGTTTGGTCCCATAAAACCTGAGAAAAATGCTTCCGAAGTTCGAACCCAAGTCTGAAGTTAGCGTCCATAAAAATCATGATTTTTCTAAAATTACAAATTTATCGAGATTTTGTGACTGAGTTCGATTTGGATAACGATTTTTATCAATATTCCAAAATTTCAGCCAGTTTGGTCCCATAAAACCTGAGAAAAATGCTTCCGAAGTTCGAACCCAAGTATGAAGTTAGCGTCCATAAAAATCATGATTTTTCTAAAACTACAACTTTATGGAGATTTTAAGACTGAGTTCGATTTGGATAACGATTTTTATCACTATTCTAAAATATCAGCCAGTTTGGTCCCAAAGAACCTGAGAAAAATGCTTCGAAACATGGAACACAAATCTCAAAATAGCGTTCATAAAAAACAACTTTATAGAGATTTTCGGACTGATTCTGATTTTGATAACGATTTTTATCCCCTTTCCAAAATTTCAGCCAGTTTGGTCCCATAAAACCTGAGAAAAATGCTTCCGAAGTTCGAACCCAAGTCTGAAATTAGCGTCTTTAAAAATCATGATTTTTCTAAAAATACAATTTTATGAAGATTTTTAGACTGAGTTCGATTTGGATAACGATTTTTATCACTATTCTAAAATATCAGCCAGTTTGGTCCCATAGAACCTGAAAAAAATGCTTCGAAAGATGGAACACAAATCTGAAAATAGCGTCCATAAAATACAACTTTATGAAGATTCTGTGACTCAGTTCAATATGGATAAGGATTTTTATCACTATTCCAAAATTTCATCCAGTTTGGTCCCATAGAACCTGAGAAAACTGCTTCCGAAGATCGAACCCAAGTCTGAAATTAGCGTCCATAAAAATACAACTTTATGGAGATTTTGTGACTGATTCTGATTTAGATAACGATTTTTATCACCCTTCCAAAATTTCAGCCAGTTTGGTCCCATAAAACCTGAGAAAAATGCTTCCGAAGTTCGAACCCAAGTATGAAATTAGCGTCCATAAAAATAATGATTTTTCTAAAATTACAAATTAATCGAGATTTTGTGAGTGAGTTCGATTTGGATAACGATTTTTATCACTATTCCAAAATTTCAGCCAGTTTGGTCCCAAAGAACCTGAGAAAAATGCTTCGAAACATGGAACACAAATCTGAAAATAGCCTCCATAAAATACAACTTTATGGAGATTTTGGGACTGAGTTCAATATGGATAAGGATTTTTATCACTATTCCAAAATTTCAGCCAGTTTGGTCCCATAGAACCTGAGAAAACTGCTTCCGAAGATCGAACCCAAGTCTGAAATTAGCGTCCATAAAAATACAACTTTATGGAGATTTTGTGACTGATTCTGATTTAGATAACGATACTTATCACCTTTCCAAAATTTTAGCCAGTTTGGTCTCAAAAAACCTGAGAAAAATGCTTCCGAAGTTCGAACCCGAGTATGAATTTAGCGTCCATAAAAATCATGATTTTTCTAAAATTACAAATTTATCGAGATTTTATGACTGATTTCGATTTGGATAACGATTTTTATCAATATTCCAAAATTTCAGCCAGTTTGGTCCCATAGAACCTGAGAAAACTGCTTCCGAAATTCGAACCCAAGTCTGAAATTAGCGTCTATAAAAATCATGATTTTTCTAAAAATACAACTTTATGGAGATTTTAAGATAGAGTTCGATTTGGATAACGATTTTTATCACTATTCCGAAATTTCAGCCAGTTTGGTCCCATAGAACCTGAGAAAACTGATTCCAAAGATCTTACCCAAGTCTGAAATTAGCGCCCATAAAAAACATGATTTTTCTAAAAATACAACTTTATGAAGATTTTAAGACTGAGTTCGATTTGGATAACGATTTTTATCACTATTCTAAAATATCAGCCAGTTTGGTCCCATAGAACCTGAAAAAAATGCTACGAAAGATGGAACACAAATCTGAAAATAGCGTCCATAAAATACAACTTTATGAAGATTCTGTGACTCAGTTCAATATGGATAAGGATTTTTATCACTATTCCAAAATTTCAGCCAGTTTGGTCCCATAGAACCTGAGAAAACTGCTTCCGAAGATCGAACCCAAGTCTGAAATTAGCGTCCATAAAAATACAACTTTATGGAGATTTTGTGACTGATTCTGATTTTGATAACGATTCTTATCACTACTCCAATATTTCAGTCAGTTTGGTCCCATAGAACCTGAGAAAACGGCTTCCGATGTTCGAACCCAAGTATGAAGTTATGTTTGTATCTAAAAATACAACTTTATGAAGATTTTAAGACTGAGTTCGATTTGGATAACGATTTTTATCACTATTCCGAAATTTCCTCCAGTTTGGTCCCATAGAACCTGAGAAAACTGATTCCAAAGATCGAACCCAAGTCTGAAAATAGCGCCCAAAAAAATCATGATTTTTCTAAAAATACAACTTTATGGAGATTTTGTGACTGATTCTGATTTTGATAACGATTTTTATCACCTTTCCAAAATTTTAGCCAGTTTGGTCTCAAAAAACCTGAGAAAAATGCTTCCGAAGTTCGAACCCGAGTATGAATTTAGCGTCCATAAAAATCATGATTTTTCTAAAATTACAAATTTATCGAGATTTTATGACTGATTTCGATTTGGATAACGATTTTTATCAATATTCCAAAATTTCAGCCAGTTTGGTCCCATAGAACCTGAGAAAACTGCTTCCGAAGATCGAACCCAAGTCTGAAATTAGCGTCCATAAAAATACAACTTTATGGAGATTTTGTGACTGATTCTGATTTTGATAACGATTCTCATCACTACTCCAATATTTCAGTCAGTTTGGTCCCATAGAACCTGAGAAAACGGCTTCCGATGTTCGAACCCAAGTGTGAAGTTAGCGTCCATAAAAATCATGATTTTTCTAAAATTACAAATTTATCGAGATTTTGTGAGTGAGTTCGATTTGGATAACGATTTTTATCACTATTCCGAAATTTCCTCCAGTTTGGTCCCATAGAACCTGAGAAAACTGATTCCAAAGATCGAACCCAAGTCTGAAATTAGCGCCCATAAAAATCTTGATTTTTCTAAAAATACAACTTAATGGAGATTTTGTGACTGATTCTGATTTTGATAACGATTTTTATCGACTTTCCAAAATTTTAGCCAGTTTGGTCCCAAAAAACCTGAAAAAAATGCTTCCGAAGTTCGAACCCAAGTATGAATTTAGCGTCCATAAGAATCATGATTTTTCTAAAATTACAATTTTATTGAGATTTTGTGACTGAGTTCGATTTGGATAAAGATTTTTATCAATATTCCAAAATTTCAGCCAGTTTGGTCCCATAGAACCTGAGAAAACTGATTCCAAAGATCGAACCCAAGTCTGAAATTAGCGCCCATAAAAATCATGATTTTTCTAAAAATTCAACTTTATGGAGATTTTGTGACTGATTCTGATTTTGATAACGATTTTTATCACCTTTCCAAAATTTTAGCCAGTTTGGTCTCAAAAAACCTGAGAAAAATGCTTCCGAAGTTCGAACCCGAGTATGAATTTAGCGTCCATAAAAATCATGATTTTTCTAAAATTACAAATTTATCGAGATTTTATGACTGATTTCGATTTGGATAACGATTTTTATCAATAATCCAAAATTTCAGCCAGTTTGGTCCCATAGAACCTGAGAAAACTGCTTCCGAAATTCGAACCCAAGTCTGAAATTAGCGTCTATAAAAATCATGATTTTTCTAAAAATACAACTTTATGGATATTTTCAGACTGAGTTCGATTTGGATAACGATTTTTATCACTATTCTAAAATATCAGCCAGTTTGGTCCCAAAGAACCTGAGAAAAATGCTTCGAAACATGGAACACAAATCTCAAAATAGCGTCCATAAAAAACAACTTTATGGAGATTTTGTGACTGATTCTGATTTTGATAACGATTTTTATCCCCTTTCCAAAATTTCAGCCAGTTTGGTCCCATAAAACCTGAGAAAAATGCTTCCGAAGTTCGAACCCAAGTCTGAAGTTAGCGTCCATAAAAATCATGATTTTTCTAAAATTACAAATTTATCGAGATTTTGTGAGTGAGTTCGATTTGGATAACGATTTTTATCACTATTCCGAAATTTCAGCCATTTTGGTCAAATAGAACCTGAGAAAACTGCTTCCGAAATTCGAACCCAAGTCTGAAATTAGCGTCTTTAAAAATCATGATTTTTCTAAAAATACAATTTTATGAAGATTTTTAGACTGAGTTCGATTTGGATAACGATTTTTATCACTATTCTAAAATATCAGCCAGTTTGGTCCCATAGAACCTGAAAAAAATGCTTCGAAAGATGGAACACAAATCTGAAAATAGCGTCCATAAAATACAACTTTATGAAGATTCTGTGACTCAGTTCAATATGGATAAGGATTTTTATCACTATTCCAAAATTTCAGCCAGTTTGGTCACATAGAACCTGAGAAAACTGCTTCCGAAGATCGAACCCAAGTCTGAAATTAGCGTCCATAAAAATACAACTTTATGGAGATTTTGTGACTGATTCTGATTAAGATAACGATTTTTATCACCTTTCCAAAATTTCAGCCAGTTTGGTCCCATAAAACCTGAGAAAAATGCTTCCGAAGTTCGAACCCAAGTATGAAATTAGCGTCCATAAAAATAATGATTTTTCTAAAATTACAAATTAATCGAGATTTTGTGAGTGAGTTCGATTTGGATAACGATTTTTATCACTATTCCAAAATTTCAGCCAGTTTGGTCCCAAAGAACCTGAGAAAAATGCTTCGAAACATGGAACACAAATCTGAAAATAGCCTCCATAAAATACAATTTTATGGAGATTTTGGGACTGAGTTCAATATGGATAAGGATTTTTATCACTATTCTAAAATTTCAGCCAGTTTGGTCCCATAGAACCTGAGAAAACTGCTTCCGAAGATCGAACCCAAGTCTGAAATTAGCGTCCATAAAAATACAACTTTATGGAGATTTTGTGACTGATTCTGATTTTGATAACGATACTTATCACAACTCCAATATTTCAGTCAGTTTGGTCCCATAGAACCTGAGAAAACGGCTTCCGATGTTCGAACCCAAGTATGAAGTTAGCGTCCATAAAAATCATGATTTTTCTAAAATTACAAATTTATCGAGATTTTGTGAGTGAGTTCGATTTGGATAACGATTTTTATCACTATTCCGAAATTTCCTCCAGTTTGGTCCCATAGAACCTGAGAAAACTGATTCCAAAGATCGAACCCAAGTCTGAAATTAGCGCCCATAAAAATCATGATTTTTCTAAAAATACAACTAAATGGAGATTTTGTGACTGATTCTGATTTTGATAACGATTTTTATCCCCTTTCCAAAATTTCAGCCAGTTTGGTCCCATAAAACCTGAGAAAAATGCTTCCGAAGTTCGAACCCAAGTCTGAAGTTAGCGTCCATAAAAATCATGATTTTTCTAAAACTACAACTTTATGGAGATTTTAAGACTGAGTTCGATTTGGATAACGATTTTTATCACTATTCTAAAATATCAGCCAGTTTGGTCCCAAAGAACCTGAGAAAAATGCTTCGAAACATGGAACACAAATCTCAAAATAGCGTCCATAAAAAACAACTTTATGGAGATTTTGTGACTGATTCTGATTTTGATAACGATTTTTATCCCCTTTCCAAAATTTCAGCCAGTTTGGTCCCATAAAACCTGCGAAAAATGCTTCCGAAGTTCGAACCCAAGTCTGAAGTTAGCGTCCATAAAAATCATGATTTTTCTAAAATTACAAATTTATCGAGATTTTGTGAGTGAGTTCGATTTGGATAACGATTTTTATCACTATTCCGAAATTTCAGCCATTTTGGTCAAATAGAACCTGAGAAAACTGCTTCCGAAGATCGAACCCAAGTCTGAAATTAGCGTCCATAAAAATACAACTTTATGGAGATTTTGTGACTGATTCTGATTTAGATAACGATTCTTATCACTACTCCAATATTTCAGTCAGTTTGGTCCCATAGAACCTGAGAAAACGGCTTCCGATGTTCGAACCCAAGTATGAAGTTAGCGTCCATAAAAATCATGATTTTTCTAAAATTACAAATTTATCGAGATTTTGTGAGTGAGTTCGATTTGGATAACAATTTTTATCACTATTCCGAAATTTCCTCCAGTTTGGTCCCATAGAACCTGAGAAAACTGATTCCAAAGATCGAACCCAAGTCTGAAATTAGCGCCCATAAAAATCATGATTTTTCTAAAAATTCAACTTTATGGAGATTTTGTGAATGATTCTGATTTTGATAACGATTTTTATCACCTTTCCAAAATTTTAGCCAGTTTGGTCTCAAAAAACCTGAGAAAAATGCTTCCGAAGTTCGAACCCGAGTATGAATTTAGCGTCCATAAAAATCATGATTTTTCTAAAATTACAAATTTATCGAGATTTTATGACTGATTTCGATTTGGATAACGATTTTTATCAATATTCCAAAATTTCAGCCAGTTTGGTCCCATAGAACCTGAGAAAACTGCTTCCGAAATTCGAACCCAAGTCTGAAATTAGCGTCTATAAAAATCATGATTTTTCTAAAAATACAACTTTATGGAGATTTTCAGACTGAGTTCGATTAAGATAACGATTTTTATCACTATTCCGAAATTTCAGCCAGTTTGGTCCCAAAGAACCTGAGAAAAATGCTTCGCAAGATGGAACACAAATCTGAAATTAGCGTCCATCAAAATAAAACTTTATGGAGATTTTGTGACTTATTCTGATTTTGATAACCATTTTTATCACCTTTCCAAAATTTAAGCCAGTTTGGTCCCATAGAACCTGAGAAAACTGATTCCAAAGATCGAACCCAAGTCTGAAATTAGCGCCCATAAAAATCATGATTTTTCTAAAAATACAACTAAATGGAGATTTTGTGACTGATTCTGATTTTGATAACGATTTTTATCACCTTTCCAAAATTTTAGCCAGTTTGGTCTCAAAAAACCTGAGAAAAATGCTTCCGAAGTTCGAACCCGAGTATGAATTAAGCGTCCATAAAAATCATGATTTTTCTAAAATACCAAATTTATCGAGATTTTATGACTGATTTCGATTTGGATAACGATTTTTATCAATATTCCAAAATTTCAGCCAGTTTGGTCCCATAGAACCTGAGAAAACTGCTTCCGAAATTCGAACCCAAGTCTGAAATTAGCGTCTATAAAAATCATGATTTTTCTAAAAATACAACTTTATGGAGATTTTCAGACTGAGTTCGATTAAGATAACGATTTTTATCACTATTCCGAAATTTCAGCCAGTTTGGTCTCAAAGAACCTGAGAAAAATGCTTCGCAAGATGGAACACAAATCTGAAATTAGCGTCCATCAAAATAAAACTTTATGGAGATTTTGTGACTTATTCTGATTTTGATAACCATTTTTATCACCTTTCCAAAATTTAAGCCAGTTTGGTCCCATAGAACCTGAGAAAACTGATTCCAAAGTTCGAACCCAAGTCTGAAGTTAGCGTCCATAAAAATCATGATTTTTCTAAAATTACAAATTTATCGAGATTTTGTGAGTGAGTTCGATTTGGATAACGATTTTTATCACTATTCCGAAATTTCAGCCATTTTGGTCAAATAGAACCTGAGAAAACTGCTTCCGAAGATCGAACCCAAGTCTGAAATTAGCGTCCATAAAAATACAACTTAATGGAGATTTTGTGACTGATTCTGATTTAGATAACGATACTTATCACCTTTCCAAAATTTTAGCCAGTTTGGTCTCAAAAAACCTGAGAAAAATGCTTCCGAAGTTCGAACCCGAGTATGAATTTAGCGTCCATAAAAATCATGATTTTTCTAAAATTACAAATTTATCGAGATTTTATGACTGATTTCGATTTGGATAACGATTTTTATCAATATTCCAAAATTTCAGCCAGTTTGGTCCCATAGAACCTGAGAAAACTGCTTCCGAAATTCGAACCCAAGTCTGAAATTAGCGTCTATAAAAATCATGATTTTTCTAAAAATACAACTTTATGGAGATTTTAAGATAGAGTTCGATTTGGATAACGATTTTTATCACTATTCCGAAATTTCAGCCAGTTTGGTCCCATAGAACCTGAGAAAACTGATTCCAAAGATCTTACCCAAGTCTGAAATTAGCGCCCATAAAAATCATGATTTTTCTAAAAATACAACTAAATGGAGATTTTGTGACTGATTCTGATTTTGATAACGATTTTTATCACCTTTCCAAAATTTTAGCCAGTTTTGTCCCAAAAAACCTGAGAAAAATGCTTCCGAAGTTCGAACACAAGTATGAAATTAGCGTCCATAAAAATCATGATTTTTCTAAAATTACAAATTTATCGAAATTTTATGACTGAGTTCGATTTGGATAACGATTTTTATCAATATTCCAAAATTTCAGCCAGTTTGGTCCCATAGAACCTGAGAAAACTGATTCCAAATATCGAACCCAAGTCTGAAATTAGCGTCCATAAAAATCATGATTTTTCTAAAAATACAACTTTATGGAGATTTTGTGACTGATTCTGATTTTGATAACGATTTTTATCACCTTTCCAAAATTTTAGCTAGTTTGGTCCCAAAAAACCTGAGAAAAATGGTTCCGAAGTTCGAACCCAAGTATGAATTAAGCGTCCATAAAAATCATGATTTTTCTAAAATAACAAATTTATCGAGATTTTGTGACTGAGTTCGATTTGGATAACGATTTTTATCAATATTCCAAAATTTCAGCCAGTTTGGTCCCATAAAACCTGAGAAAAATGCTTCCGAAGTTCGAACCCAAGTATGAAGTTAGCGTCCATAAAAATCATGATTTTTCTAAAATTACAAATTTATCGAGATTTTATGACTGATTTCGATTTGGATAACGATTTTTATCAATATTCCAAAATTTCAGCCAGTTTGGTCCCATAGAACCTGAGAAAACTGCTTCCGAAGATCGAACCCAAGTCTGAAATTAGCGTCCATAAAAATACAACTTTATGGAGATTTTGTGACTGATTCTGATTTTGATAACGATTCTCATCACTACTCCAATATTTCAGTCAGTTTGGTCCCATAGAACCTGAGAAAACGGCTTCCGATGTTCGAACCCAAGTGTGAAGTTAGCGTCCATAAAAATCATGATTTTTCTAAAATTACAAATTTATCGAGATTTTGTGAGTGAGTTCGATTTGGATAACGATTTTTATCACTATTCCGAAATTTCCTCCAGTTTGGTCCCATAGAACCTGAGAAAACTGATTCCAAAGATCGAACCCAAGTCTGAAATTAGCGCCCATAAAAATCTTGATTTTTCTAAAAATACAACTTAATGGAGATTTTGTGACTGATTCTGATTTAGATAACGATACTTATCACCTTTCCAAAATTTTAGCCAGTTTGGTCTCAAAAAACCTGAGAAAACTGCTTCCGAAGATCGAACCCAAGTCTGAAATTAGCGTCCATAAAAATACAACTTTATGGAGATTTTGTGACTGATTCTGATTTAGATAACGATACTTATCACCTTTCCAAAATTTTAGCCAGTTTGGTCTCAAAAAACCTGAGAAAAATGCTTCCGAAGTTCGAACCCGAGTATGAATTTAGCGTCCATAAAAATCATGATTTTTCTAAAATTACAAATTTATCGAGATTTTATGACTGATTTCGATTTGGATAACGATTTTTATCAATATTCCAAAATTTCAGCCAGTTTGGTCCCATAGAACCTGAGAAAACTGCTTCCGAAATTCGAACCCAAGTCTGAAATTAGCGTCTATAAAAATCATGATTTTTCTAAAAATACAACTTTATGGAGATTTTAAGATAGAGTTCGATTTGGATAACGATTTTTATCACTATTCCGAAATTTCAGCCAGTTTGGTCCCATAGAACCTGAGAAAACTGATTCCAAAGATCTTACCCAAGTCTGAAATTAGCGCCCATAAAAAACATGATTTTTCTAAAAATACAACTTTATGAAGATTTTAAGACTGAGTTCGATTTGGATAACGATTTTTATCACTATTCTAAAATATCAGCCAGTTTGGTCCCATAGAACCTGAAAAAAATGCTACGAAAGATGGAACACAAATCTGAAAATAGCGTCCATAAAATACAACTTTATGAAGATTCTGTGACTCAGTTCAATATGGATAAGGATTTTTATCACTATTCCAAAATTTCAGCCAGTTTGGTCCCATAGAACCTGAGAAAACTGCTTCCGAAGATCGAACCCAAGTCTGAAATTAGCGTCCATAAAAATACAACTTTATGGAGATTTTGTGACTGATTCTGATTTTGATAACGATTCTTATCACTACTCCAATATTTCAGTCAGTTTGGTCCCATAGAACCTGAGAAAACGGCTTCCGATGTTCGAACCCAAGTATGAAGTTATGTTTGTATCTAAAAATACAACTTTATGAAGATTTTAAGACTGAGTTCGATTTGGATAACGATTTTTATCACTATTCCGAAATTTCCTCCAGTTTGGTCCCATAGAACCTGAGAAAACTGATTCCAAAGATCGAACCCAAGTCTGAAAATAGCGCCCAAAAAAATCATGATTTTTCTAAAAATACAACTTTATGGAGATTTTGTGACTGATTCTGATTTTGATAACGATTTTTATCACCTTTCCAAAATTTTAGCCAGTTTGGTCTCAAAAAACCTGAGAAAAATGCTTCCGAAGTTCGAACCCGAGTATGAATTTAGCGTCCATAAAAATCATGATTTTTCTAAAATTACAAATTTATCGAGATTTTATGACTGATTTCGATTTGGATAACGATTTTTATCAATATTCCAAAATTTCAGCCAGTTTGGTCCCATAGAACCTGAGAAAACTGCTTCCGAAGATCGAACCCAAGTCTGAAATTAGCGTCCATAAAAATACAACTTTATGGAGATTTTGTGACTGATTCTGATTTTGATAACGATTCTCATCACTACTCCAATATTTCAGTCAGTTTGGTCCCATAGAACCTGAGAAAACGGCTTCCGATGTTCGAACCCAAGTGTGAAGTTAGCGTCCATAAAAATCATGATTTTTCTAAAATTACAAATTTATCGAGATTTTGTGAGTGAGTTCGATTTGGATAACGATTTTTATCACTATTCCGAAATTTCCTCCAGTTTGGTCCCATAGAACCTGAGAAAACTGATTCCAAAGATCGAACCCAAGTCTGAAATTAGCGCCCATAAAAATCTTGATTTTTCTAAAAATACAACTTAATGGAGATTTTGTGACTGATTCTGATTTTGATAACGATTTTTATCGACTTTCCAAAATTTTAGCCAGTTTGGTCCCAAAAAACCTGAAAAAAATGCTTCCGAAGTTCGAACCCAAGTATGAATTTAGCGTCCATAAGAATCATGATTTTTCTAAAATTACAATTTTATTGAGATTTTGTGACTGAGTTCGATTTGGATAAAGATTTTTATCAATATTCCAAAATTTCAGCCAGTTTGGTCCCATAGAACCTGAGAAAACTGATTCCAAAGATCGAACCCAAGTCTGAAATTAGCGCCCATAAAAATCATGATTTTTCTAAAAATTCAACTTTATGGAGATTTTGTGACTGATTCTGATTTTGATAACGATTTTTATCACCTTTCCAAAATTTTAGCCAGTTTGGTCTCAAAAAACCTGAGAAAAATGCTTCCGAAGTTCGAACCCGAGTATGAATTTAGCGTCCATAAAAATCATGATTTTTCTAAAATTACAAATTTATCGAGATTTTATGACTGATTTCGATTTGGATAACGATTTTTATCAATATTCCAAAATTTCAGCCAGTTTGGTCCCATAGAACCTGAGAAAACTGCTTCCGAAATTCGAACCCAAGTCTGAAATTAGCGTCTATAAAAATCATGATTTTTCTAAAAATACAACTTTATGGAGATTTTCAGACTGAGTTCGATTTGGATAACGATTTTTATCACTATTCTAAAATATCAGCCAGTTTGGTCCCAAAGAACCTGAGAAAAATGCTTCGAAACATGGAACACAAATCTCAAAATAGCGTCCATAAAAAACAACTTTATGGAGATTTTGTGACTGATTCTGATTTTGATAACGATTTTTATCCCCTTTCCAAAATTTCAGCCAGTTTGGTCCCATAAAACCTGAGAAAAATGCTTCCGAAGTTCGAACCCAAGTCTGAAGTTAGCGTCCATAAAAATCATGATTTTTCTAAAATTACAAATTTATCGAGATTTTGTGAGTGAGTTCGATTTGGATAACGATTTTTATCACTATTCCGAAATTTCAGCCATTTTGGTCAAATAGAACCTGAGAAAACTGCTTCCGAAATTCGAACCCAAGTCTGAAATTAGCGTCTTTAAAAATCATGATTTTTCTAAAAATACAATTTTATGAAGATTTTTAGACTGAGTTCGATTTGGATAACGATTTTTATCACTATTCTAAAATATCAGCCAGTTTGGTCCCATAGAACCTGAAAAAAATGCTTCGAAAGATGGAACACAAATCTGAAAATAGCGTCCATAAAATACAACTTTATGAAGATTCTGTGACTCAGTTCAATATGGATAAGGATTTTTATCACTATTCCAAAATTTCAGCCAGTTTGGTCACATAGAACCTGAGAAAACTGCTTCCGAAGATCGAACCCAAGTCTGAAATTAGCGTCCATAAAAATACAACTTTATGGAGATTTTGTGACTGATTCTGATTAAGATAACGATTTTTATCACCTTTCCAAAATTTCAGCCAGTTTGGTCCCATAAAACCTGAGAAAAATGCTTCCGAAGTTCGAACCCAAGTATGAAATTAGCGTCCATAAAAATAATGATTTTTCTAAAATTACAAATTAATCGAGATTTTGTGAGTGAGTTCGATTTGGATAACGATTTTTATCACTATTCCAAAATTTCAGCCAGTTTGGTCCCAAAGAACCTGAGAAAAATGCTTCGAAACATGGAACACAAATCTGAAAATAGCCTCCATAAAATACAATTTTATGGAGATTTTGGGACTGAGTTCAATATGGATAAGGATTTTTATCACTATTCTAAAATTTCAGCCAGTTTGGTCCCATAGAACCTGAGAAAACTGCTTCCGAAGATCGAACCCAAGTCTGAAATTAGCGTCCATAAAAATACAACTTTATGGAGATTTTGTGACTGATTCTGATTTTGATAACGATACTTATCACAACTCCAATATTTCAGTCAGTTTGGTCCCATAGAACCTGAGAAAACGGCTTCCGATGTTCGAACCCAAGTATGAAGTTAGCGTCCATAAAAATCATGATTTTTCTAAAATTACAAATTTATCGAGATTTTGTGAGTGAGTTCGATTTGGATAACGATTTTTATCACTATTCCGAAATTTCCTCCAGTTTGGTCCCATAGAACCTGAGAAAACTGATTCCAAAGATCGAACTGATCGTCTGAAATTAGCGCCCATAAAAATCATGATTTTTCTAAAAATACAACTAAATGGAGATTTTGTGACTGATTCTGATTTTGATAACGATTTTTATCCCCTTTCCAAAATTTCAGCCAGTTTGGTCCCATAAAACCTGAGAAAAATGCTTCCGAAGTTCGAACCCAAGTCTGAAGTTAGCGTCCATAAAAATCATGATTTTTCTAAAACTACAACTTTATGGAGATTTTAAGACTGAGTTCGATTTGGATAACGATTTTTATCACTATTCTAAAATATCAGCCAGTTTGGTCCCAAAGAACCTGAGAAAAATGCTTCGAAACATGGAACACAAATCTCAAAATAGCGTCCATAAAAAACAACTTTATGGAGATTTTGTGACTGATTCTGATTTTGATAACGATTTTTATCCCCTTTCCAAAATTTCAGCCAGTTTGGTCCCATAAAACCTGCGAAAAATGCTTCCGAAGTTCGAACCCAAGTCTGAAGTTAGCGTCCATAAAAATCATGATTTTTCTAAAATTACAAATTTATCGAGATTTTGTGAGTGAGTTCGATTTGGATAACGATTTTTATCACTATTCCGAAATTTCAGCCATTTTGGTCAAATAGAACCTGAGAAAACTGCTTCCGAAGATCGAACCCAAGTCTGAAATTAGCGTCCATAAAAATACAACTTTATGGAGATTTTGTGACTGATTCTGATTTAGATAACGATTCTTATCACTACTCCAATATTTCAGTCAGTTTGGTCCCATAGAACCTGAGAAAACGGCTTCCGATGTTCGAACCCAAGTATGAAGTTAGCGTCCATAAAAATCATGATTTTTCTAAAATTACAAATTTATCGAGATTTTGTGAGTGAGTTCGATTTGGATAACAATTTTTATCACTATTCCGAAATTTCCTCCAGTTTGGTCCCATAGAACCTGAGAAAACTGATTCCAAAGATCGAACCCAAGTCTGAAATTAGCGCCCATAAAAATCATGATTTTTCTAAAAATTCAACTTTATGGAGATTTTGTGAATGATTCTGATTTTGATAACGATTTTTATCACCTTTCCAAAATTTTAGCCAGTTTGGTCTCAAAAAACCTGAGAAAAATGCTTCCGAAGTTCGAACCCGAGTATGAATTTAGCGTCCATAAAAATCATGATTTTTCTAAAATTACAAATTTATCGAGATTTTATGACTGATTTCGATTTGGATAACGATTTTTATCAATATTCCAAAATTTCAGCCAGTTTGGTCCCATAGAACCTGAGAAAACTGCTTCCGAAATTCGAACCCAAGTCTGAAATTAGCGTCTATAAAAATCATGATTTTTCTAAAAATACAACTTTATGGAGATTTTCAGACTGAGTTCGATTAAGATAACGATTTTTATCACTATTCCGAAATTTCAGCCAGTTTGGTCCCAAAGAACCTGAGAAAAATGCTTCGCAAGATGGAACACAAATCTGAAATTAGCGTCCATCAAAATAAAACTTTATGGAGATTTTGTGACTTATTCTGATTTTGATAACCATTTTTATCACCTTTCCAAAATTTAAGCCAGTTTGGTCCCATAGAACCTGAGAAAACTGATTCCAAAGATCGAACCCAAGTCTGAAATTAGCGCCCATAAAAATCATGATTTTTCTAAAAATACAACTAAATGGAGATTTTGTGACTGATTCTGATTTTGATAACGATTTTTATCACCTTTCCAAAATTTTAGCCAGTTTGGTCTCAAAAAACCTGAGAAAAATGCTTCCGAAGTTCGAACCCGAGTATGAATTAAGCGTCCATAAAAATCATGATTTTTCTAAAATACCAAATTTATCGAGATTTTATGACTGATTTCGATTTGGATAACGATTTTTATCAATATTCCAAAATTTCAGCCAGTTTGGTCCCATAGAACCTGAGAAAACTGCTTCCGAAATTCGAACCCAAGTCTGAAATTAGCGTCTATAAAAATCATGATTTTTCTAAAAATACAACTTTATGGAGATTTTCAGACTGAGTTCGATTAAGATAACGATTTTTATCACTATTCCGAAATTTCAGCCAGTTTGGTCCCAAAGAACCTGAGAAAAATGCTTCGCAAGATGGAACACAAATCTCAAAATAGCGTCCATAAAAAACAACTTTATGGAGATTTTGTGACTGATTCTGATTTTGATAACGATTTTTATCCCCTTTCCAAAATTTCAGCCAGTTTGGTCCCATAAAACCTGCGAAAAATGCTTCCGAAGTTCGAACCCAAGTCTGAAGTTAGCGTCCATAAAAATCATGATTTTTCTAAAATTACAAATTTATCGAGATTTTGTGAGTGAGTTCGATTTGGATAACGATTTTTATCACTATTCCGAAATTTCAGCCATTTTGGTCAAATAGAACCTGAGAAAACTGATTCCAAAGATCGAACCCAAGTCTGAAATTAGCGCCCATAAAAATCATGATTTTTCTAAAAATACAACTAAATGGAGATTTTGTGACTGATTCTGATTTTGATAACGATTTTTATCACCTTTCCAAAATTTTAGCCAGTTTTGTCCCAAAAAACCTGAGAAAAATGCTTCCGAAGTTCGAACACAAGTATGAAATTAGCGTCCATAAAAATCATGATTTTTCTAAAATTACAAATTTATCGAAATTTTATGACTGAGTTCGATTTGGATAACGATTTTTATCAATATTCCAAAATTTCAGCCAGTTTGGTCCCATAGAACCTGAGAAAACTGATTCCAAATATCGAACCCAAGTCTGAAATTAGCGTCCATAAAAATCATGATTTTTCTAAAAATACAACTTTATGGAGATTTTGTGACTGATTCTGATTTTGATAACGATTTTTATCACCTTTCCAAAATTTTAGCTAGTTTGGTCCCAAAAAACCTGAGAAAAATGGTTCCGAAGTTCGAACCCAAGTATGAATTAAGCGTCCATAAAAATCATGATTTTTCTAAAATAACAAATTTATCGAGATTTTGTGACTGAGTTCGATTTGGATAACGATTTTTATCAATATTCCAAAATTTCAGCCAGTTTGGTCCCATAAAACCTGAGAAAAATGCTTCCGAAGTTCGAACCCAAGTATGAAGTTAGCGTCCATAAAAATCATGATTTTTCTAAAACTACAAATTTATCGAGATTTTATGACTGAGTTCGATTAAGATAACGATTTTTATCACTATTCCGAAATTTCAGCCAGTTTGGTCCCAAAGAACCTGAGAAAAATGCTTCGAAAGATGGAACACAGATCTGAAATTAGCGTCCATAAAATACAACTTTATGAAGATTCTGTGACTCAGTTCAATATGGATAAGGATTTTTATCACTATTCCAATATTTCAGCCAGTTTGGTCCCATAGAACCTGAGAAAACTGCTTCCGAAGATCGAACCCAAGTCTGAAATTAGCGTCCATAAAAATACAACTTTATGGAGATTTTGTGACTGATTCTGATTTTGATAACGATTCTTATCACTACTCCAATATTTCAGTCAGTTTGGTCCCATAGAACCTGAGAAAACGGCTTCCGATGTTCGAACCCAAGTATGAAGTTAGCGTCCATAAAAATCATGATTTTTCTAAAATTACAAATTTATCGAGATTTTGTGAGTGAGTTCGATTTGGATAACGATTTTTATCACTATTCCGAAATTTCCTCCAGTTTGGTCCCATAGAACCTGAGAAAACTGATTCCAAAGATCGAACCCAAGTCTGAAATTAGCGCCCATAAAAATCATGATTTTTCTAAAAATACAACTAAATGGAGATTTTGTGACTGATTCTGATTTTGATAACGATTTTTATCGACTTTCCAAAATTTTAGCCAGTTTGGTCCCAAAAAACCTGAGAAAAATGCTTCCGAAGTTCGAACCCAAGTATGAATTTAGCGTCCATAAAAATCATGATTTTTCTAAAATTACAAATTTATCGAGATTTTATGACTGATTTCGATTTGGATAACGATTTTTATCAATATTCCAAAATTTCAGCCAGTTTGGTCCCATAGAACCTGAGAAAACTGCTTCCGAAATTCGAACCCAAGTCTGAAATTAGCGTCTATAAAAATCATGATTTTTCTAAAAATACAACTTCATGGAGATTTTCAGACTGAGTTCGATTTGGATAACGATTTTTATCACTATTCTAAAATATCAGCCAGTTTGGTCCCAAAGAACCTGAGAAAAATGCTTCGAAACATGGAACACAAATCTCAAAATAGCGTCCATAAAAAAACAACTTTATGGAGATTTTGTGACTGATTCTGATTTTGATAACGATTTTTATCCCCTTTCCAAAATTTCAGCCAGTTTGGTCCCATAAAACCTGAGAAAAATGCTTCCGAAGTTCGAACCCAAGTCTGAAGTTAGCGTCCACAAAAATCATGATTTTTCTAAAATTACAAATTTATCGAAATTTTGTGACTGAGTTCGATTTGGATAACGATTTTTATCAATATTCCAAAATTTCAGCCAGTTTTGGTCCCATAAAACCTGAGAAAAATGCTTCCGAAGTTCGAACCCAAGTATGAAGTTAGCGTCCATAAAAATCATGATTTTTCTAAAACTACAAATTTATCGAGATTTTGTGAATGAGTTCGATTAAGATACTGATTTTTATCACTATTCCGAAATTTCAGCCAGTTTGGTCCCAAAGAACCTGAGAAAAATGCTTCGCAAGATGGAACACAAATCTGAAATTAGCGTCCATCAAAATAAAACTTTAAAGAGATTTTGTGACTTATTCTGATTTTGATAACCATTTTTATCACCTTTCCAAAATTTCAGCCAGTTTGGTCCCATAAAACCTGAGAAAAATGCTTCCGATGTTCGAACCCAAGTATGAAGTTAGCGTCCATAAAAATAATGATTTTTCTAAAATTACAAATTTATCGAGATTTTGTGAGTGAGTTCGATTTGGATAACGATTTTTATCACTATTCCGAAATTTCCTCCAGTTTGGTCCCATAGAACCTGAAAAAAATGCATCGAAAGATGGAACACAAATCTGAAAATAGCCTCCATAAAATACAACTTAATGGAGATTTTGTGACTGAGTTCAATATGGATAAGGATTTTTATCACTATTCCAAAATTTAAGCCAGTTTGGTCCCATAGAACCTGAGAAAACTGCTTCCGAAGATCGAACCCAAGTCTGAAATTAGCGTCCATAAAAATACAACTTTATGGAGATTTTGTGACTGATTCTGATTTTGATAACGATTCTTATCACTACTCCAATATTTCAGTCAGTTTGGTCCCATAGAACCTGAGAAAACGGCTTCCGATGTTCGAACCCAAGTATGAAGTTAGCGTCCATAAAAATCATGATTTTTCTAAAATTACAAATTTATCGAGATTTTGTGAGTGAGTTCGATTTGGATAACGATTTTTATCACTATTCCGAAATTTCCTCTAGTTTGGTCCCATAGAACCTGATAAAACTGATTCCAAAGATCGAACCCAAGTCTGAAATTAGCGTCTATAAAAATCATGATTTTTCTAAAAATACAACTTTATGGAGATTTTCAGACTGAGTTCGATTAAGATAACGATTTTTATCACTATTCCGAAATTTCAGCCAGTTTGGTCTCAAAGAACCTGAGAAAAATGCTTCGCAAGATGGAACACAAATCTGAAATTAGCGTCCATCAAAATAAAACTTTATGGAGATTTTGTGACTTATTATGATTTTGATAACCATTTTTATCACCTTTCCAAAATTTAAGCCAGTTTGGTCCCATAGAACCTGAGAAAACTGATTCCAAAGATCGAACCCAAGTCTGAAATTAGCGCCCATAAAAATCATGATTTATCTAAAAATACAACTAAATGGAGATTTTGTGACTGATTCTGATTTTGATAACGATTTTTATCACCTTTCCAAAATTTTAGCCAGTTTTGTCCCAAAAAACCTGAGAAAAATGCTTCCGAAGTTCGAACACAAGTATGAAATTAGCGTCCATAAAAATCATGATTTTTCTAAAATTACAAATTTATCGAGATTTTATGACTGAGTTCGATTTGGATAACGATTTTTATCAATATTCCAAAATTTCAGCCAGTTTGGTCCCATAGAACCTGAGAAAACTGCTTCCGAAATTCGAACCCAAGTCTGAAATTAGCGTCTATAAAAATCATGATTTTTCTAAAAATACAACTTTATGGAGATTTTAAGACTGAGTTCGATTTGGATAACGATTTTTATCACTATTCCGAAATTTCAGCCAGTTTGGTCCCATAGAACCTGAGAAAACTGATTCCAAATATCGAACCCAAGTCTGAAATTAGCGTCCATAAAAATCATGATTTTTCTAAAAATACAACTTTATGGAGATTTTGTGACTGATTCTGATTTTGATAACGATTTTTATCACCTTTCCAAAATTTTAGCTAGTTTGGTCCCAAAAAACCTGAGAAAAATGGTTCCGAAGTTCGAACCCAAGTATGAATTAAGCGTCCATAAAAATCATGATTTTTCTAAAATAACAAATTTATCGAGATTTTGTGACTGAGTTCGATTTGGATAACGATTTTTATCAATATTCCAAAATTTCAGCCAGTTTGGTCCCATAAAACCTGAGAAAAATGCTTCCGAAGTTCGAACCCAAGTATGAAGTTAGCGTCCATAAAAATCATGATTTTTCTAAAACTACAAATTTATCGAGATTTTATGACTGAGTTCGATTAAGATAACGATTTTTATCACTATTCCGAAATTTCAGCCAGTTTGGTCCCAAAGAACCTGAGAAAAATGCTTCGAAAGATGGAACACAGATCTGAAATTAGCGTCCATAAAATACAACTTTATGAAGATTCTGTGACTCAGTTCAATATGGATAAGGATTTTTATCACTATTCCAAAATTTCAGCCAGTTTGGTCCCATAGAACCTGAGAAAACTGCTTCCGAAGATCGAACCCAAGTCTGAAATTAGCGTCCATAAAAATACAACTTTATGGAGATTTTGTGACTGATTCTGATTTTGATAACGATTCTTATCACTACTCCAATATTTCAGTCAGTTTGGTCCCATAGAACCTGAGAAAACGGCTTCCGATGTTCGAACCCAAGTATGAAGTTAGCGTCCATAAAAACATGATTTTTCTAAAATTACAAATTTATCGAGATTTTGTGAGTGAGTTCGATTTGGATAACGATTTTTATCACTATTCCGAAATTTCCTCCAGTTTGGTGTCATAGAACCTGAGAAAACTGATTCCAGAGATCGAACCCAAGTCTGAAATTAGCGCCCATAAAAATCATGATTTTTCTAAAAATACAACTAAATGGAGATTTTGTGACTGATTCTGATTTTGATAACGATTTTTATCGACTTTCCAAAATTTTAGCCAGTTTGGTCCCAAAAAACCTGAGAAAAATGCTTCCGAAGTTCGAACCCAAGTATGAATTTAGCGTCCATAAAAATCATGATTTTTCTAAAATTACAAATTTATCGAGATTTTATGACTGATTTCGATTTGGATAACGATTTTTATCAATATTCCAAAATTTCAGCCAGTTTGGTCCCATAGAACCTGAGAAAACTGCTTCCGAAATTTGAACCCAAGTCTGAAATTAGCGTCTATAAAAATCATGATTTTTCTAAAAATACAACTTTATGGAGATTTTAAGACTGAGTTCGATTTGGATAACGATTTTTATCACAATTCCGAAATTTCCTCCAGTTTGGTCCCATAGAACCTGAGAAAACTGATTCCAAAGATCGAACCCAAGTCTGAAAATAGCGCCCAAAAAAATCATGATTTTTCTAAAAATACAACTTTGTGGAGATTTTGTGACTGATTCTGATTTTGATAACGAATTTTATCACCTTTCCAAAATTTTAGCCAGTTTGGTCTCAAAAAACCTGAGAAAAATGCTTCCGAAGTTCGAACCCGAGTATGAATTTAGCGTCCATAAAAATCATGATTTTTCTAAAATTACAAATTTATCGAGATTTTATGACTGATTTCGATTTGGATAACGATTTTTATCAATATTCCGAAATTTCAGCCATTTTGGTCAAATAGAACCTGAGAAAACTGCTTCCGAAGATCGAACCCAAGTCTGAAATTAGCGTCCATAAAAATACAACTTTATGGAGATTTTGTGACTGATTCTGATTTTGATAACGATTCTTATCACTACTCCAATATTTCAGTCAGTTTGGTCCCATAGAACCTGAGAAAACGGCTTCCGATGTTCGAACCCAAGTATGAAGTTAGCGTCCATAAAAATCATGATTTTTCTAAAATTACAAATTTATCGAGATTTTATGACTGAGTTCGATTTGGATAACGATTTTTATCAATATTCCAAAATTACAGCCAGTTTGGTCCCATAGAACCTGAGAAAACTGATTCCAAATATCGAACCCAAGTCTGAAATTAGCGTCCATAAAAATCATGATTTTTCTAAAAATACAACTAAATGGAGATTTTGTGACTGATTCTGATTTTGATAACGATTTTTATCGACTTTCCAAAATTTTAGCCAGTTTGGTCCCAAAAAACCTGAGAAAAATGCTTCCGAAGTTCGAACCCAAGTATGAATTTAGCGTCCATAAAAATCATGATTTTTCTAAAATTACAAATTTATCGAGATTTTATGACTGAGTTCGATTTGGATAACGATTTTTATCAATATTCCAAAATTTCAGCCAGTTTGGTCCCATAGAACCTGAGAAAACTGATTCCAAATATCGAACCCAAGTCTGAAATTAGCGTCCATAAAAATCATGATTTTTCTAAAAATACAACTTTATGGAGATTTTGTGACTGATTCTGATTTTGATAACGATTTTTATCACCTTTCCAAAATTTTAGCTAGTTTGGTCCCAAAAAACCTGAGAAAAATGGTTCCGAAGTTCGAACCCAAGTATGAATTAAGCGTCCATAAAAATCATGATTTTTCTAAAATAACAAATTTATCGAGATTTTGTGACTGAGTTCGATTTGGATAACGATTTTTATCAATATTCCAAAATTTCAGCCAGTTTGGTCCCATAAAACCTGAGAAAAATGCTTCCGAAGTTCGAACCCAAGTATGAAGTTAGCGTACATAAAAATCATGATTTTTCTAAAACTACAAATTTATCGAGATTTTATGACTGAGTTCGATTAAGATAACGATTTTTATCACTATTCCGAAATTTCAGCCAGTTTGGTCCCAAAGAACCTGAGAAAAATGCTTCGAAAGATGGAACACAGATCTGAAATTAGCGTCCATAAAATACAACTTTATGAAGATTCTGTGACTCAGTTCAATATGGATAAGGATTTTTATCACTATTCCAAAATTTCAGCCAGTTTGGTCCCATAGAACCTGAGAAAACTGCTTCCGAAGATCGAACCCAAGTCTGAAATTAGCGTCCATAAAAATACAACTTTATGGAGATTTTGTGACTGATTCTGATTTTGATAACGATTCTTATCACTACTCCAATATTTCAGTCAGTTTGGTCCCATAGAACCTGAGAAAACGGCTTCCGATGTTCGAACCCAAGTATGAAGTTAGCGTCCATAAAAATCATGATTTTTCTAAAATTACAAATTTATCGAGATTTTGTGAGTGAGTTCGATTTGGATAACGATTTTTATCACTATTCCGAAATTTCCTCCAGTTTGGTCCCATAGAACCTGAGAAAACTGATTCCAAAGATCGAACCCAAGTCTGAAATTAGCGCCCATAAAAATCATGATTTTTCTAAAAATACAACTAAATGGAGATTTTGTGACTGATTCTGATTTTGATAACGATTTTTATCGACTTTCCAAAATTTTAGCCAGTTTGGTCCCAAAAAACCTGAGAAAAATGCTTCCGAAGTTCGAACCCAAGTATGAATTTAGCGTCCATAAAAATCATGATTTTTCTAAAATTACAAATTTATCGAGATTTTATGACTGATTTCGATTTGGATAACGATTTTTATCAATATTCCAAAATTTCAGCCAGTTTGGTCCCATAGAACCTGAGAAAACTGCTTCCGAAATTCGAACCCAAGTCTGAAATTAGCGTCTATAAAAATCATGATTTTTCTAAAAATACAACTTCATGGAGATTTTCAGACTGAGTTCGATTTGGATAACGATTTTTATCACTATTCTAAAATATCAGCCAGTTTGGTCCCAAAGAACCTGAGAAAAATGCTTCGAAACATGGAACACAAATCTCAAAATAGCGTCCATAAAAAAACAACTTTATGGAGATTTTGTGACTGATTCTGATTTTGATAACGATTTTTATCCCCTTTCCAAAATTTCAGCCAGTTTGGTCCCATAAAACCTGAGAAAAATGCTTCCGAAGTTCGAACCCAAGTCTGAAGTTAGCGTCCACAAAAATCATGATTTTTCTAAAATTACAAATTTATCGAAATTTTGTGACTGAGTTCGATTTGGATAACGATTTTTATCAATATTCCAAAATTTCAGCCAGTTTTGGTCCCATAAAACCTGAGAAAAATGCTTCCGAAGTTCGAACCCAAGTATGAAGTTAGCGTCCATAAAAATCATGATTTTTCTAAAACTCCAAATTTATCGAGATTTTGTGAATGAGTTCGATTAAGATACTGATTTTTATCACTATTCCGAAATTTCAGGCAGTTTGGTCCCAAAGAACCTGAGAAAAATGCTTCGCAAGATGGAACACAAATCTGAAATTAGCGTCCATCAAAATAAAACTTTAAAGAGATTTTGTGACTTATTCTGATTTTGATAACCATTTTTATCACCTTTCCAAAATTTCAGCCAGTTTGGTCCCATAAAACCTGAGAAAAATGCTTCCGATGTTCGAACCCAAGTATGAAGTTAGCGTCCATAAAAATAATGATTTTTCTAAAAATACAACTTTATGAAGATTTTAAGACTGAGTTCGATTTGGATAACGATTTTTATCACTATTCTAAAATATCAGCCAGTTTGGTCCCATAGAACCTGAAAAAAATGCTTCGAAAGATGGAACACAAATCTGAAAATCGCGTCCATAAAATACAACTTTTTGAAGATTCTGTGACTCAGTTCAATATGGATAAGGATTTTTATCACTATTCCAAAATTTCAGCCAGTTTGGTCCCATAGAACCTGAGAAAACTGCTTCCGAAGATCGAACCCAAGTCTGAAATTAGCGTCCATAAAAATACAACTTTATGGAGATTTTGTGACTGATTCTGATTAAGATAACGATTTTTATCACCTTTCCAAAATTTCAGCCAGTTTGGTCCCATAAAACCTGAGAAAAATGCTTCCGAAGTTCGAACCCAAGTATGAAATTAGCGTCCATAAAAATAATGATTTTTCTAAAATTACAAATTAATCGAGATTTTGTGAGTGAGTTCGATTTGGATAACGATTTTTATCACTATTCCAAAATTTCAGCCAGTTTGGTCCCAAAGAACCTGAGAAAAATGCTTCGAAACATTGAACACAAATCTGAAAATAGCCTCCATAAAATACAACTTTATGGAGATTTTGGGACTGAGTTCAATATGGATAAGGATTTTTATCACTATTCCAAAATTTCAGCCAGTTTGGTCCCATAGAACCTGAGAAAACTGCTTCCGAAGACTGAACCCAAGTCTGAAATAAGCGTCCATAAAAATACAACTTTATGGAGATTTTGTGACTGATTCTGATTTCGATAACGATTTTTATCACCTTTCCAAAATTTTAGCCAGTTTGGTCCCATAGAACCTGAGAAAACTGCTTCCGAAGATCGAACCCAAGTCTGAAATTAGCGTCCATAAAAATACAACTTTATGGAGATTTTGTGACTGATTCTGATTTCGATAACGATTTTTATCACCTTTCCAAAATTTTAGCCAGTTTGGTCCCATAGAACCTGAGAAAACGGCTTCCGATGTTCGAACCCAAGTATGAAGTTATGTTTGTATGTATAAAGTTGTATTTTTAGAAAAATCATGATTTTTCTAAAAATACAACTTTATGAAGATTTTAAGACTGAGTTCGATTTGGATAACGATTTTTATCACTATTCCGAAATTTCAGCCAGTTTGGTCCCATAGAACCTGAGAAAACTGATTCCAAAGATCGAACCCAAGTTTGAAAATAGCGCCCAAAAAAATCATGATTTTTCTAAAAATACAACTTTATGGAGATTTTGTGACTGATTCTGATTTCGATAACGATTTTTATCACCTTTCCAAAATTTTAGCCAGTTTGGTCTCAAAAAACCTGAGAAAAATGCTTCCGAAGTTCGAACCCGAGTATGAATTTAGCGTCCATAAAAATCATGATTTTTCTAAAATTACAAATTTATCGAGATTTTATGACTGATTTCGATTTGGATAACGATTTTTATCAATATTCCAAAATTTCAGCCAGTTTGGTCCCATAGAACCTGAGAAAACTGCTTCCGAAATTCGAACCCAAGTCTGAAATTAGCGTCTATAAAAATCATTATTTTTCTAAAAATACAACTTTATGGAGATTTTAAGATAGAGTTCGATTTGGATAACGATTTTTATCACTATTCCGAAATTTCAGCCAGTTTGGTCCCATAGAACCTGAGAAAACTGATTCCAAAGATCTTACCCAAGTCTGAAATTAGCGCCCATAAAAAACATGATTTTTCTAAAAATACAACTTTATGAAGATTTTAAGACTGAGTTCGATTTGGATAACGATTTTTATCACTATTCTAAAATATCAGCCAGTTTGGTCCCATAGAACCTGAAAAAAATGCTTCGAAAGATGGAACACAAATCTGAAAATAGCGTCCATAAAATACAACTTTTTGAAGATTCTGTGACTCAGTTCAATATGGATAAGGATTTTTATCACTATTCCAAAATTTCAGCCAGTTTGGTCCCATAGAACCTGAGAAAACTGCTTCCGAAGATCGAACCCAAGTCTGAAATTAGCGTCCATTAAAATACAACTTTATGGAGATTTTGTGACTGATTCTGATTTTGATAACGATTCTTATCACTACTCCAATATTTCAGTCAGTTTGGTCCCATAGAACCTGAGAAAACGGCTTCCGATGTTCGAACCCAAGTATGAAGTTATGTTTGTATGTATAAAGTTGTATTTTTAGAAAAATCATGATTTTTCTAAAAATACAACTTTATGAAGATTTTAAGACTGAGTTCGATTTGGATAACGATTTTTATCACTATTCCGAAATTTCAGCCAGTTTGGTCCCATAGAACCTGAGAAAACTGATTCCAAAGATCGAACCCAAGTCTGAAAATAGCGCCCAAAAAAATCATGATTTTTCTAAAAATACAACTTTATGGAGATTTTGTGACTGATTCTGATTTCGATAACGATTTTTATCACCTTTCCAAAATTTTAGCCAGTTTGGTCTCAAAAAACCTGAGAAAAATGCTTCCGAAGTTCGAACCCGAGTATGAATTTAGCGTCCATAAAAATCATGATTTTTCTAAAATTACAAATTTATCGAGATTTTATGACTGATTTCGATTTGGATAACGATTTTTATCAATATTCCAAAATTTCAGCCAGTTTGGTCCCATAGAACCTGAGAAAACTGCTTCCGAAGATCGAACCCAAGTCTGAAATTAGCGTCCATAAAAATACAACTTTATGGAGATTTTGTGACTGATTCTGATTTTGATAACGATTCTCATCACTACTCCAATATTTCAGTCAGTTTGGTCCCATAGAACCTGAGAAAACGGCTTCCGATGTTCGAACCCAAGTATGAAGTTAGCGTCCATAAAAATCATGATTTTTCTAAAATTACAAATTTATCGAGATTTTGTGAGTGAGTTCGATTTGGATAACGATTTTTATCACTATTCCGAAATTTCCTCCAGTTTGGTCCCATAGAACCTGAGAAAACTGATTCCAAAGATCGAACCCAAGTCTGAAATTAGCGCCCATAAAAATCATGATTTTTCTAAAAATACAACTAAATGGAGATTTTGTGACTGATTCTGATTTTGATAACGATTTTTATCGACTTTCCAAAATTTTAGCCAGTTTGGTCCCAAAAAACCTGAGAAAAATGCTTCCGAAGTTCGAACCCAAGTATGAATTTAGCGTCCATAAAAATCATGATTTTTCTAAAATTACAATTTTATTGAGATTTTGTGACTGAGTTCGATTTGGATAAAGATTTTTATCAATATTCCAAAATTTCAGCCAGTTTGGTCCCATAGAACCTGAGAAAACTGATTCCAAAGATCGAACCCAAGTCTGAAATTAGCGCCCATAAAAATCATGATTTTTCTAAAAATTCAACTTTATGGAGATTTTGTGACTGATTCTGATTTTGATAACGATTTTTATCACCTTTCCAAAATTTTAGCCAGTTTGGTCTCAAAAAACCTGAGAAAAATGCTTCCGAAGTTCGAACCCGAGTATGAATTTAGCGTCCATAAAAATCATGATTTTTCTAAAATTACAAATTTATCGAGATTTTATGACTGATTTCGATTTGGATAACGATTTTTATCAATATTCCAAAATTTCAGCCAGTTTGGTCCCATAGAACCTGAGAAAACTGCTTCTGAAATTCGAACCCAAGTCTGAAATTAGCGTCTATAAAAATCATGATTTTTCTAAAAATACAACTTTATGGAGATTTTAAGATAGAGTTCGATTTGGATAACGATTTTTATCACTATTCCTAAATTTCAGCCAGTTTGGTCCCATAGAACCTGAGAAAACTGATTCCAAAGATCGAACCCAAGTCTGAAATTAGCGTCCATAAAAATACAACTTTATGGAGATTTTGTGACTGATTCTGATTTTGATAACGATACTTATCACCTTTCCAAAATTTTAGCCAGTTTGGTCTCAAAAAACCTGAGAAAAATGCTTCCGAAGTTCGAACCCGAGTATGAATTTAGCGTCCATAAAAATCATGATTTTTCTAAAATTACTAATTTATCGAGATTTTATGACTGATTTCGATTTGGATAACGATTTTTATCAATATTCCAAAATTTCAGCCAGTTTGGTCCCATAGAACCTGAGAAAACTGCTTCCGAAATTCGTACCCAAGTCTGAAATTAGCGTCTATAAAAATCATGATTTTTCTAAAAATACAACTTTATGGAGATTTTAAGATAGAGTTCGATTTGGATAACGATTTTTATCACTATTCCGAAATTTCAGCCAGTTTGGTCCCATAGAACCTGAGAAAACTGATTCCAAAGATCTTACCCAAGTCTGAAATTAGCGCCCATAAAAAACATGATTTTTCTAAAAATACAACTTTATGAAGATTTTAAGGCTGAGTTCGATTTGGATAACGATTTTTATCACTATTCTAAAATATCAGCCAGTTTGGTCCCATAGAACCTGAAAAAAATGCTTCGAAAGATGGAACACAAATCTGAAAATAGCGTCCATAAAATACATTTTTATGAAGATTCTGTGACTCAGTTCAATATGGATAAGGATTTTTATCACTATTCCAAAATTTCAGCCAGTTTGGTCCCATAGAACCTGAGAAAACTGCTTCCGAAGATCGAACCCAAGTCTGAAATTAGCGTCCATAAAAATACAACTTTATGGAGATTTTGTGACTGATTCTGATTTTGATAACGATTCTTATCACTACTCCAATATTTCAGTCAGTTTGGTCCCATAGAACCTGAGAAAACGGCTTCCGATGTTCGAACCCAAGTATGAAGTTAGCGTCCATAAAAATCATGATTTTTCTAAAATTACAAATTTATCGAGATTTTGTGAGTGAGTTCGATTTGGATAACGATTTTTATCACTATTCCGAAATTTCCTCCAGTTTGGTCCCATAGAACCTGAGAAAACTGATTCCAAAGATCGAACCCAAGTCTGAAATAAGCGCCCATAAAAATCATGATTTTTCTAAAAATACAACTAAATGGAGATTTTGTGACTGATTCTGATTTTGATAACGATTTTTATCGACTTTCCAAAATTTTAGCCAGTTTGGTCCCAAAAAACCTGAGAAAAATGCTTCCGAAGTTCGAACCCAAGTATGAATTTAGCGTCCATAAAAATCATGATTTTTCTAAAATTACAAATTTATCGAGATTTTATGACTGATTTCGATTTGGATAACGATTTTTATCAATATTCCAAAATTTCAGCCAGTTTGGTCCCATAGAACCTGAGAAAACTGCTTCCGAAATTCGAACCCAAGTCTGAAATTAGCGTCTATAAAAATCATGATTTTTCTAAAAATACAACTTCATGGAGATTTTCAGACTGAGTTCGATTTGGATAACGATTTTTATCACTATTCTAAAATATCAGCCAGTTTGGTCCCAAAGAACCTGAGAAAAATGCTTCGAAACATGGAACACAAATCTCAAAATAGCGTCCATAAAAAAACAACTTTATGGAGATTTTGTGACTGATTCTGATTTTGATAACGATTTTTATCCCCTTTCCAAAATTTCAGCCAGTTTGGTCCCATAAAACCTGAGAAAAATGCTTCCGAAGTTCGAACCCAAGTCTGAAGTTAGCGTCCATAAAAATCATGATTTTTCTAAAATTACAAATTTATCGAAATTTTGTGACTGAGTTCGATTTGGATAACGATTTTTATCAATATTCCAAAATTTCAGCCAGTTTTGGTCCCATTAAACCTGAGAAAAATGCTTCCGAAGTTCGAACCCAAGTATGAAGTTAGCGTCCATAAAAATCATGATTTTTCTAAAACTACAAATTTATCGAGATTTTGTGAATGAGTTCGATTAAGATAACGATTTTTATCACTATTCCGAAATTTCAGCCAGTTTGGTCCCAAAGAACCTGAGAAAAATGCTTCGCAAGATGGAACACAAATCTGAAATTAGCGTCCATCAAAATAAAACTTTAAAGAGATTTTGTGACTTATTCTGATTTTGATAACCATTTTTATCACCTTTCCAAAATTTCAGCCAGTTTGGTCCCATAAAACCTGAGAAAAATGCTTCCGATGTTCGAACCCAAGTATGAAGTTAGCGTCCATAAAAATAATGATTTTTCTAAAATTACAAATTTATCGAGATTTTGTGAGTGAGTTCGATTTGGATAACGATTTTTATCACTATTCCGAAATTTCAGCCAGTTTGGTCCCATAGAACCTGAGAAAACTGATTCCAAAGATCTTACCCAAGTGTGAAATTAGCGCCCATAAAAAACGTGATTTTTCTAAAAATACAACTTTATGGAGATATTGTGACTGATTCTGATTTTGATAACGATTTTTATCACCTTTCCAAAATTTTTACCAGTTTGGTCTCAAAAAACCTGAGAAAAATGCTTCCGAAGTTCGAACCCAAGTATGAATTTAGCGTCCATAAAAATCATGATTTTTCTAAAATTACAAATTTATCGAGATTTTATTATTGAGTTCGATTTGGATAACGATTTTTATCAATATTCCAAAATTTTAGCCAGTTTGGTCCCATAGAACCTGAGAAAACTGCTTCCGACATTCGAACCCAAGTCTGAAATTAGCGTCTATAAAAATCATGATTTTTCTAAAAATACAACTTTATGGAGATTTTAAGACTGAGTTCGATTTGGATAACGATTTTTATCACAATTCCGAAATTTCCTCCAGTTTGGTCCCATAGAACCTGAGAAAACTGATTCCAAAGATCGAACCCAAGTCTGAAAATAGCGCCCAAAAAAATCATGATTTTTCTAAAAATACAACTTTATGGAGATTTTGTGACTGATTCTGATTTTGATAACGATTTTTATCACCTTTCCAAAATTTTAGCCAGTTTGGTCTCAAAAAACCTGAGAAAAATGCTTCCGAAGTTCGAACCCGAGTATGAATTTAGCGTCCATAAAAATCATGATTTTTCTAAAATTACAAATTTATCGAGATTTTATGACTGATTTCGATTTGGATAACGATTTTTATCAATATTCCGAAATTTCAGCCATTTTGGTCAAATAGAACCTGAGAAAACTGCTTCCGAAATTCGAACCCAAGTCTGAAATTAGCGTCTTTAAAAATCATGATTTTTCTAAAAATACAATTTTATGAAGATTTTTAGACTGAGTTCGATTTGGATAACGATTTTTATCACTATTCTAAAATATCAGCCAGTTTGGTCCCATAGAACCTGAAAAAAATGCTTCGAAAGATGGAACACAAATCTGAAAATAGCGTCCATAAAATACAACTTTATGAAGATTCTGTGACTCAGTTCAATATGGATAAGGATTTTTATCACTATTCCAAAATTTCAGCCAGTTTGGTCCCATAGAACCTGAGAAAACTGCTTCCGAAGATCGAACCCAAGTCTGAAATTAGCGTCCATAAAAATACAACTTTATGGAGATTTTGTGACTGATTCTGATTTAGATAACGATTTTTATCACCCTTCCAAAATTTCAGCCAGTTTGGTCCCATAAAACCTGAGAAAAATGCTTCCGAAGTTCGAACCCAAGTATGAAATTAGCGTCCATAAAAATAATGATTTTTCTAAAATTACAAATTAATCGAGATTTTGTGAGTGAGTTCGATTTGGATAACGATTTTTATCACTATTCCAAAATTTCAGCCAGTTTGGTCCCAAAGATTCTGAGAAAAATGCTTCGAAACATGGAACACAAATCTGAAAATAGCCTCCATAAAATACAACTTTATGGAGATTTTGGGACTGAGTTCAATATGGATAAGGATTTTTATCAATATTCCAAAATTTCAGCCAGTTTGGTCCCATAGAACCTGAGAAAACTGATTCCAAAGATCGAACCCAAGTCTGAAATTAGCGCCCATAAAAATCATGATTTTTCTAAAAATTCAACTTTATGGAGATTTTGTGACTGATTCTGATTTTGATAACGATTTTTATCACCTTTCCAAAATTTTAGCCAGTTTGGTCTCAAAAAACCTGAGAAAAATGCTTCCGAAGTTCGAACCCGAGTATGAATTTAGCGTCCATAAAAATCATGATTTTTCTAAAATTACAAATTTATCGAGATTTTATGACTGATTTCGATTTGGATAACGATTTTTATCAATATTCCAAAATTTCAGCCAGTTTGGTCCCATAGAACCTGAGAAAACTGCTTCCGAAATTCGAACCCAAGTCTGAAATTAGCGTCTATAAAAATCATGATTTTTCTAAAAATACAACTTTATGGAGATTTTCAGACTGAGTTCGATTTGGATAACGATTTTTATCACTATTCTAAAATATCAGCCAGTTTGGTCCCAAAGAACCTGAGAAAAATGCTTCGAAACATGGAACACAAATCTCAAAATAGCGTCCATAAAAAACAACTTTATGGAGATTTTGTGACTGATTCTGATTTTGATAACGATTTTTATCCCCTTTCCAAAATTTCAGCCAGTTTGGTCCCATAAAACCTGAGAAAAATGCTTCCGAAGTTCGAACCCAAGTCTGAAGTTAGCGTCCATAAAAATCATGATTTTTCTAAAATTACAAATTTATCGAGATTTTGTGAGTGAGTTCGATTTGGATAACGATTTTTATCACTATTCCGAAATTTCAGCCATTTTGGTCAAATAGAACCTGAGAAAACTGCTTCCGAAATTCGAACCCAAGTCTGAAATTAGCGTCTTTAAATCATGATTCTTCTAAAAATACAATTTTATGAAGATTTTTAGACTGAGTTCGATTTGGATAACGATTTTTATCACTATTCTAAAATATCAGCCAGTTTGGTCCCATAGAACCTGAAAAAAATGCTTCGAAAGATGGAACACAAATCTGAAAATAGCGTCCATAAAATACAACTTTATGAAGATTCTGTGACTCAGTTCAATATGGATAAGGATTTTTATCACTATTCCAAAATTTCAGCCAGTTTGGTCACATAGAACCTGAGAAAACTGCTTCCGAAGATCGAACCCAAGTCTGAAATTAGCGTCCATAAAAATACAACTTTATGGAGATTTTGTGACTGATTCTGATTAAGATAACGATTTTTATCACCTTTCCAAAATTTCAGCCAGTTTGGTCCCATAAAACTTGAGAAAAATGCTTCCGAAGTTCGAACCCAAGTATGAAATTAGCGTCCATAAAAATAATGATTTTTCTAAAATTACAAATCAATCGAGATTTTGTGAGTGAGTTCGATTTGGATAACGATTTTTATCACTATTCCAAAATTTCAGCCAGTTTGGTCCCAAAGAACCTGAGAAAAATGCTTCGAAACATGGAACACAAATCTGAAAATAGCCTCCATAAAATACAATTTTATGGAGATTTTGGGACTGAGTTCAATATGGATAAGGATTTTTATCACTATTCCAAAATTTCAGCCAGTTTGGTCCCATAGAACCTGAGAAAACTGCTTCCGAAGATCGAACCCAAGTCTGAAATTAGCGTCCATAAAAATACAACTTTATGGAGATTTTGTGACTGATTCTGATTTTGATAACGATACTTATCACAACTCCAATATTTCAGTCAGTTTGGTCCCATAGAACCTGAGAAAACGGCTTCCGATGTTCGAACCCAAGTATGAAGTTAGCGTCCATAAAAATCATGATTTTTCTAAAATTACAAATTTATCGAGATTTTGTGAGTGAGTTCGATTTGGATAACGATTTTTATCACTATTCCGAAATTTCCTCCAGTTTGGTCCCATAGAACCTGAGAAAACTGATTCCAAAGATCGAACCCAAGTCTGAAATTAGCGCCCATAAAAATCATGATTTTTCTAAAAATACAACTAAATGGAGATTTTGTGACTGATTCTGATTTTGATAACGATTTTTATCCCCTTTCCAAAATTTCAGCCAGTTTGGTCCCATAAAACCTGAGAAAAATGCTTCCGAAGTTCGAACCCAAGTCTGAAGTTAGCTTCCATAAAAATCATGATTTTTCTAAAATTACAAATTTATCGAGATTTTGTGACTGAGTTCGATTTGGATAACGATTTTTATCAATATTCCAAAATTTCAGCCAGTTTGGTCCCATAAAACCTGAGAAAAATGCTTCCGAAGTTCGAACCCAAGTATGAAGTTAGCGTCCATAAAAATCATGATTTTTCTAAAACTACAACTTTATGGAGATTTTAAGACTGAGTTCGATTTGGATAACGATTTTTATCACTATTCTAAAATATCAGCCAGTTTGGTCCCAAAGAACCTGAGAAAAATGCTTCGAAACATGGAACACAAATCTCAAAATAGCGTCCATAAAAAACAACTTTATGGAGATTTTGTGACTGATTCTGATTTTGATAACGATTTTTATCCCCTTTCCAAAATTTCAGCCAGTTTGGTCCCATAAAACCTGAGAAAAATGCTTCCGAAGTTCGAACCCAAGTCTGAAGTTAGCGTCCATAAAAATCATGATTTTTCTAAAATTACAAATTTATCGAGATTTTGTGAGTGAGTTCGATTTGGATAACGATTTTTATCACTATTCCGAAATTTCAGCCATTTTGGTCAAATAGAACCTGAGAAAACTGCTTCCGAAGATCGAACCCAAGTCTGAAATTAGCGTCCATAAAAATACAACTTTATGGAGATTTTGTGACTGATTCTGATTTAGATAACGATTCTTATCACTACTCCAATATTTCAGTCAGTTTGGTCCCATAGAACCTGAGAAAACGGCTTCCGATGTTCGAACCCAAGTATGAAGTTAGCGTCCATAAAAATCATGATTTTTCTAAAATTACAAATTTATCGAGATTTTGTGAGTGAGTTCGATTTGGATAACAATTTTTATCACTATTCCGAAATTTCCTCCAGTTTGGTCCCATAGAACCTGAGAAAACTGATTCCAAAGATCGAACCCAAGTCTGAAATTAGCGCCCATAAAAATCATGATTTTTCTAAAAATTCAACTTTATGGAGATTTTGTGACTGATTCTGATTTTGATAACGATTTTTATCACCTTTCCAAAATTTTAGCCAGTTTGGTCTCAAAAAACCTGAGAAAAATGCTTCCGAAGTTCGAACCCGAGTATGAATTTAGCGTCCATAAAAATCATGATTTTTCTAAAATTACAAATTTATCGAGATTTTATGACTGATTTCGATTTGGATAACGATTTTTATCAATATTCCAAAATTTCAGCCAGTTTGGTCCCATAGAACCTGAGAAAACTGCTTCCGAAATTCGAACCCAAGTCTGAAATTAGCGTCTATAAAAATCATGATTTTTCTAAAAATACAACTTCATGGAGATTTTCAGACTGAGTTCGATTTGGATAACGATTTTTATCACTATTCTAAAATATCAGCCAGTTTGGTCCCAAAGAACCTGAGAAAAATGCTTCGAAACATGGAACACAAATCTCAAAATAGCGTCCATAAAAAAACAACTTTATGGAGATTTTGTGACTGATTCTGATTAAGATAACGATTTTTATCACCTTTCCGAAATTTCAGCCAGTTTGGTCCCATAAAACCTGAGAAAAATGCTTCGAAACATGGAACACAAATCTCAAAATAGCGTCCATAAAAAACAACTTTATGGAGTATTGTGACTGATTCTGATTTTGATAACGATTTTTATCCCTTTTCCAAAATTTAAGCCAGTTTGGTCCCATAGAACCTGAGAAAACTGATTCCAAAGATCGAACCCAAGTCTGAAATTAGCGCCCATAAAAATCATGATTTTTCTAAAAATACAACTTTATGGAGATTTTGTGACTGATTCTGATTTTGATAACGATTTTTATCGACTTTCCAAAATTTTAGCCTGTTTGGTCCCAAAAAACCTGAGAAAAATGCTTCCGAAGTTCGAACCCAAGTATGAATTTAGCGTCCATAAAAATCATGATTTTTCTAAAATTACAATTTTATTGAGATTTTATGACTGATTTCGATTTGGATAACGATTTTTATCAATATTCCAAAATTTCAGCCAGTTTGGTCCCATAGAACCTGAGAAAACTGCTTCCGAAATTCGAACCCAAGTCTGAAATTAGCGTCTATAAAAATCATGATTTTTCTAAAAATACAACTTTATGGAGATTTTCAGACTGAGTTCGATTAAGATAACGATTTTTATCACTATTCCGAAATTTCAGCCAGTTTGGTCCCAAAGAACCTGAGAAAAATGCTTCGCAAGATGGAACACAAATCTGAAATTAGCGTCCATAAAAATAAAACTTTATGGAGATTTTGTGACTTATTCTGATTTTGATAACCATTTTTATCACCTTTCCAAAATTTAAGCCAGTTTGGTCCCATAGAACCTGAGAAAACTGATTCCAAAGATCGAACCCAAGTCTGAAATTAGCGCCCATAAAAATCATGATTTTTCTAAAAATACAACTAAATGGAGATTTTGTGACTGATTCTGATTTTGATAACGATTTTTATCACCTTTCCAAAATTTTAGCCAGTTTGGTCTCAAAAAACCTGAGAAAAATGCTTCCGAAGTTCGAACCCGAGTATGAATTAAGCGTCCATAAAAATCATGATTTTTCTAAAATTACAAATTTATCGAGATTTTATGACTGATTTCGATTTGGATAACGATTTTTATCAATATTCCAAAATTTCAGCCAGTTTGGTCCCATAGAACCTGAGAAAACTGCTTCCGAAATTCGAACCCAAGTCTGAAATTAGCGTCTATAAAAATCATGATTTTTCTAAAAATACAACTTTATGGAGATTTTCAGACTGAGTTCGATTAAGATAACGATTTTTATCACTATTCCGAAATTTCAGCCAGTTTGGTCCCAAAGAACCTGAGAAAAATGCTTCGCAAGATGGAACACAAATCTGAAATTAGCGTCCATCAAAATAAAACTTTATGGAGATTTTGTGACTTATTCTGATTTTGATAACCATTTTTATCACCTTTCCAAAATTTAAGCCAGTTTGGTCCCATAGAACCTGAGAAAACTGATTCCAAAGATCGAACCCAAGTCTGAAATTAGCGCCCATAAAAATCATGATTTTTCTAAAAATACAACTAAATGGAGATTTTGTGACTGATTCTGATTTTGATAACGATTTTTATCACCTTTCCAAAATTTTAGCCAGTTTTGTCCCAAAAAACCTGAGAAAAATGCTTCCGAAGTTCGAACACAAGTATGAAATTAGCGTCCATAAAAATCATGATTTTTCTAAAATTACAAATTTATCGAGATTTTATGACTGAGTTCGATTTGGATAACGATTTTTATCAATATTCCAAAATTTCAGCCAGTTTGGTCCCATAGAACCTGAGAAAACTGCTTCCGAAATTCGAACCCAAGTCTGAAATTAGCGTCTATAAAAATCATGATTTTTCTAAAAATACAACTTTATGGAGATTTTAAGACTGAGTTCGATTTGGATAACGATTTTTATCACTATTCCGAAATTTCAGCCAGTTTGGTCCCATAGAACCTGAGAAAACTGATTCCAAATATCGAACCCAAGTCTGAAATTAGCGTCCATAAAATCATGATTTTTCTAAAAATACAACTTTATGGAGATTTTGTGACTGATTCTGATTTTGATAACGATTTTTATCACCTTTCCAAAATTTTAGCTAGTTTGGTCCCAAAAAACCTGAGAAAAATGGTTCCGAAGTTCGAACCCAAGTATGAATTAAGCGTCCATAAAAATCATGATTTTTCTAAAATAACAAATTTATCGAGATTTTGTGACTGAGTTCGATTTGGATAACGATTTTTATCAATATTCCAAAATTTCAGCCAGTTTGGTCCCATAAAACCTGAGAAAAATGCTTCCGAAGTTCGAACCCAAGTATGAAGTTAGCGTCCATAAAAATCATGATTTTTCTAAAACTACAAATTTATCGAGATTTTATGACTGAATTCGATTAAGATAACGATTTTTATCACTATTCCGAAATTTCAGCCAGTTTGGTCCCAAAGAACCTGAGAAAAATGCTTCGAAAGATGGAACACAGATCTGAAATTAGCGTCCATAAAATACAACTTTATGAAGATTCTGTGAATAGGTTCAATATGGATAAGGATTTTTATCACTATTCCAAAATTTCAGCCAGTTTGGTCCCATAGAACCTGAGAAAACTGCTTCCGAAGATCGAACCCAAGTCTGAAATTAGCGTCCATAAAAATACAACTTTATGGAGATTTTGTGACTGATTCTGATTTTGATAACGATTCTTATCACTACTCCAATATTTCAGTCAGTTTGGTCCCATAGAACCTGAGAAAACGGCTTCCGATGTTCGAACCCAAGTATGAAGTTAGCGTCCATAAAAATCATGATTTTTCTAAAATTACAAATTTATCGAGATTTTGTGAGTGAGTTCGATTTGGATAACGATTTTTATCACTATTCCGAAATTTCCTCCAGTTTGGTCCCATAGAACCTGAGAAAACTGATTCCAAAGATCGAACCCAAGTCTGAAATTAGCGCCCATAAAAATCATGATTTTTCTAAAAATACTACTAAATGGAGATTTTGTGACTGATTCTGATTTTGATAACGATTTTTATCGACTTTCCAAAATTTTAGCCAGTTTGGTCCCAAAAAACCTGAGAAAAATGCTTCCGAAGTTCGAACCCAAGTATGAATTTAGCGTCCATAAAAATCATGATTTTTCTAAAATTACAAATTTATCGAGATTTTATGACTGATTTCGATTTGGATAACGATTTTTATCACCTTTCCAAAATTTCAGCCAGTTTGGTCTCAAAAAACCTGAGAAAAATGCTTCCGAAGTTCGAACCCGAGTATGAATTTAGCGTCCATAAAAATCATGATTTTTCTAAAATTACAAATTTATCGAGATTTTATGACTGATTTCGATTTGGATAACGATTTTTATCAATATTCCAAAATTTCAGCCAGTTTGGTCCCATAGAACCTGAGAAAACTGCTTCCGAAATTCGAACCCAAGTCTGAAATTAGCGTCTATAAAAATCATGATTTTTCTAAAAATACAACTTCATGGAGATTTTCAGACTGAGTTCGATTTGGATAACGATTTTTATCACTATTCTAAAATATCAGCCAGTTTGGTCCCAAAGAACCTGAGAAAAATGCTTCGAAACATGGAACACAAATCTCAAAATAGCGTCCATAAAAAAACAACTTTATGGAGATTTTGTGACTGATTCTGATTTTGATAACGATTTTTATCCCCTTTCCAAAATTTCAGCCAGTTTGGTCCCATAAAACCTGAGAAAAATGCTTCCGAAGTTCGAACCCAAGTCTGAAGTTAGCGTCCACAAAAATCATGATTTTTCTAAAATTACAAATTTATCGAAATTTTGTGACTGAGTTCGATTTGGATAACGATTTTTATCAATATTCCAAAATTTCAGCCAGTTTTGGTCCCATAAAACCTGAGAAAAATGCTTCCGAAGTTCGAACCCAAGTATGAAGTTAGCGTCCATAAAAATCATGATTTTTCTAAAACTTCAAATTTATCGAAATTTTGTGAATGAGTTCGATTAAGATAATGATTTTTATCACTATTCCGAAATTTCAGCCAGTTTGGTCCCAAAGAACCTGAGAAAAATGCTTCGCAAGATGGAACACAAATCTGAAATTAGCGTCCATCAAAATAAAACTTTAAAGAGATTTTGTGACTTATTCTGATTTTGATAACCATTTTTATCACCTTTCCAAAATTTCAGCCAGTTTGGTCCCATAAAACCTGAGAAAAATGCTTCCGATGTTCGAACCCAAGTATGAAGTTAGCGTCCATAAAAATAATGATTTTTCTAAAATTACAAATTTATCGAGATTTTGTGAGTGAGTTCGATTTGGATAACGATTTTTATCACTATTCCGAAATTTCAGCCAGTTTGGTCCCATAGAACCTGAGAAAACTGATTCCAAAGATCTTACCCAAGTGTGAAATTAGCGCCCATAAAAAACATGATTTTTCTAAAAATACAACTTTATGGAGATATTGTGACTGATTCTGATTTTGATAACGATTTTTATCACCTTTCCAAAATTTTTACCAGTTTGGTCTCAAAAAACCTGAGAAAAATGCTTCCGAAGTTCGAACCCAAGTATGAATTTAGCGTCCATAAAAATCATGATTTTTCTAAAATTACAAATTTATCGAGATTTTATGATTGAGTTCGATTTGGATAACGATTTTTATCAATATTCCGAAATTTCAGCCAGAATAGCGTCCATAAAAAAACAACTTTATGGAGATTTTGTGACTGATTCTGATTTTGATAACGATTTTTATCCCCTTTCCAAAATTTTAGCCAGTTTGGTCCCATAGAACCTGAGAAAACTGCTTCCGAAATTCGAACCCAAGTCTGAAATTAGCGTCTATAAAAATCATGATTTTTCTAAAAATACAACTTTATGGAGATTTTAAGACTGAGGTCGATTTGGATAACGATTTTTATCACAATTCCGAAATTTCCTCCAGTTTGGTCCCATAGAACCTGAGAAAACTGATTCCAAAGATCGAACCCAAGTCTGAAAATAGCGCCCAAAAAAATCATGATTTTTCTAAAAATACAACTTTATGGAGATTTTGTGACTGATTCTGATTTTGATAACGATTTTTATCACCTTTCCAAAATTTTAGCCAGTTTGGTCTCAAAAAACCTGAGAAAAATGCTTCCGAAGTTCGAACCCGAGTATGAATTTAGCGTCCATAAAAATCATGATTTTTCTAAAATTACAAATTTATCGAGATTTTATGACTGATTTCGATTTGGATAACGATTTTTATCAATATTCCGAAATTTCAGCCATTTTGGTCAAATAGAACCTGAGAAAACTGCTTCCGAAATTCGAACCCAAGTCTGAAATTAGCGTCTTTAAAAATCATGATTTTTCTAAAAATACAATTTTATGAAGATTTTTAGACTGAGTTCGATTTGGATAACGATTTTTATCACTATTCTAAAATATCAGCCAGTTTGGTCCCATAGAACCTGAAAAAAATGCTTCGAAAGATGGAACACAAATCTGAAAATAGCGTCCATAAAATACAACTTTATGAAGATTCTGTGACTCAGTTCAATATGGATAAGGATTTTTATCACTATTCCAAAATTTCAGCCAGTTTGGTCCCATAGAACCTGAGAAAACTGCTTCCGAAGATCGAACCCAAGTCTGAAATTAGCGTCCATAAAAATACAACTTTATGGAGATTTTGTGACTGATTCTGATTAAGATAACGATTTTTATCACCTTTCCAAAATTTCAGCCAGTTTGGTCCCATAAAACCTGAGAAAAATGCTTCCGAAGTTCGAACCCAAGTATGAAATTAGCGTCCATAAAAATAATGATTTTTCTAAAATTACAAATTAATCGAGATTTTGTGAGTGAGTTCGATTTGGATAACGATTTTTATCACTATTCCAAAATTTCAGCCAGTTTGGTCCCAAAGAACCTGAGAAAAATGCTTCGAAACATTGAACACAAATCTGAAAATAGCCTCCATAAAATACAACTTTATGGAGATTTTGGGACTGAGTTCAATATGGATAAGGATTTTTATCACTATTCCAAAATTTCAGCCAGTTTGGTCCCATAGAACCTGAGAAAACTGCTTCCGAAGACTGAACCCAAGTCTGAAATTAGCGTCCATAAAAATACAACTTTATGGAGATTTTGTGACTGATTCTGATTTTGATAACGATACTTATCACCTTTCCAAAATTTTAGCCAGTTTGGTCTCAAAAAACCTGAGAAAAATGCTTCCGAAGTTCGAACCCGAGTATGAATTTAGCGTCCATAAAGATCATGATTTTTCTAAAATTACAAATTTATCGAGATTTTATGACTGATTTCGATTTGGATAACGATTTTTATCAATATTCCAAAATTTCAGCCAGTTTGGTCCCATAGAACCTGAGAAAACTGCTTCCGAAATTCGAACCCAAGTCTGAAATTAGCGTCTATAAAAATCATGATTTTTCTAAAAATACAACTTTATGGAGATTTTAAGATAGAGTTCGATTTGGATAACGATTTTTATCACTATTCCGAAATTTCAGCCAGTTTGGTCTAATAGAACCTGAGAAAACTGATTCCAAAGATCTTACCCAAGTCTGAAATTAGCGCCCATAAAAAACATGATTTTTCTAAAAATACAACTTTATGAAGATTTTAAGACTGAGTTCGATTTGGATAACGATTTTTATCACTATTCTAAAATATCAGCCAGTTTGGTCCCATAGAACCTGAAAAAAATGCTTCGAAAGATGGAACACAAATCTGAAAATAGCGTCCATAAAATACAACTTTATGAAGATTCTGTGACTCAGTTCAATATGGATAAGGATTTTTATCACTATTCCAAAATTTCAGCCAGTTTGGTCCCATAGAACCTGAGAAAACTGCTTCCGAAGATCGAACCCAAGTCTGAAATTAGCGTCCATAAAAATACAACTTTATGGAGATTTTGTGACTGATTCTGATTTTGATAACGATTCTTATCACTACTCCAATATTTCAGTCAGTTTGGTCCCATAGAAACTGAGAAAACCGCTTCCGATGTTCGAACCCAAGTATGAAGTTATGTTTGTATGTATAAAGTTGTATTTTTAGAAAAATCATGATTTTTCTAAAAATACAACTTTATGAAGATTTTAAGACTGAGTTCGATTTGGATAACGATTTTTATCACTATTCCGAAATTTCAGCCAGTTTGGTCCCATAGAACCTGAGAAAACTGATTCCAAAGATCGAACCCAAGTCTGAAAATAGCGCCCAAAAAAATCATGATTTTTCTAAAAATACAACTTTATGGAGATTTTGTGACTGATTCTGATTTTGATAACGATTTTTATCACCTTTCCAAAATTTTAGCCAGTTTTGTCCCAAAAAACCTGAGAAAAATGCTTCCGAAGTTCGAACCCAAGTATGAAATTAGCGTCCATAAAAATCATGATTTTTCTAAAATTACAAATTTATCGAGATTTTGTGACTGAGTTCGATTTGGATAACGATTTTTATCAATATTCCAAAATTTCAGCCAGTTTGCTCAAATAGAACCTGAGAAAACTGCTTCCGAAATTCGAACCCAAGTCTGAAATTAGCGTCTATAAAAATCATGATTTTTCTAAAAATACAACTTTATGAAGATTTTAAGACTGAGTTCGATTTGGATAACGATTTTTATCACTATTCTAAAATATCAGCCAGTTTGGTCCCATAGAACCTGAAAAAAATGCTTCGAAAGATGGAACACAAATCTGAAAATAGCCTCCATAAAATACAACTTTATGGAGATTTTGGGACTGAGTTCAATATGGATAAAGATTTTTATCACTATTCCAAAATTTCAGCCAGTTTGGTCCCATAGAACCTGAGAAAACTGCTTCCGAAGATCGAACCCAAGTCTGAAATTAGCGTCCATAAAAATACAACTTTATGGAGATTTTGTGACTGATTCTGATTTTGATAACGATTCTTATCACTACTCCAATATTTCAGTCAGTTTGGTCCCATAGAACCTGAGAAAACGGCTTCCGATGTTCGAACCCAAGTATGAAGTTAGCGTCCATAAAAATCATGATTTTTCTAAAATTACAAATTTATCGAGATTTTGTGAGTGAGTTCGATTTGGATTACGATTTTTATCACTATTCCGAAATTTCCTCCAGTTTGGTCCCATAGAACCTGAGAAAACTGATTCCAAAGATCGAACCCAAGTCTGAAATTAGCGCCCATAAAAATCATGATTTTTCTAAAAATACAACTAAATGGAGATTTTGTGACTGATTCTGATTTTGATAACGATTTTTATCGACTTTCCAAAATTTTAGCCAGTTTGGTCCCAAAAAACCTGAGAAAAATGCTTCCGAAGTTCGAACCCAAGTATGAATTTAGCGTCCATAAAAATCATGAGGTTTCTAAAATAACAAATTTATCGAGATTTTGTGACTGAGTTCGATTTGGATAACGATTTTTATCAATATTCCAAAATTTCAGCCAGTTTGGTCCCATAAAACCTGAGAAAAATGCTTCCGAAGTTCGAACCCAAGTATGAAGTTAGCGTCCATAAAAATCATGATTTTTCTAAAACTACAAATTTATCGAGATTTCGTGACTGAGTTCGATTTGGATAACGATTTTTATCACTATTCCGAAATTTCAGCCAGCCAAAAAACCTGAGAAAAATGCTTCCGAAGTTCGAACCCAAGTATGAATTTAGCGTCCATAAAAATCATGATTTTTCTAAAATTACAACTTGATGGAGATTTTAAGACTGAGTTCGATTTGGATAACGATTTTTATCACTATTCTTAAATATCAGCCAGTTTGGTTCCATAGAACCTGAAAAAAATGCTTCGAAAGATGGAACACAAATCTGAAAATAGCGTCCATAAAATACAACTTTATGGAGATTTTGTGACTGAGTTCAATATGGATAAGGATTTTTATCACTATTCTAAAATTTCAGCCAGTTTGGTCCCATAGAACCTGAGAAAACTGCTTCCGAAGATCGAACCCAAGTCTGAAATTAGCGTCCATAAAAATACAACTTTATGGAGATTTTGTGACTGATTCTGATTTTGATAACGATTTTTATCACCTTTCCAAAATTTCAGCCAGTTTGGTCCCAAAAAACCTGAGAAAAATGCTTCCGAAGTTCGAACCCAAGTATGAATTTAGCGTCCATAAAAATCATGATTTTTCTAGAATTACAAATTTATCGAGATTTTGTGACTGAGTTCGATTTGGATTACGATTTTTATCACTATTCCGAAATTTCCTCCAGTTTGGTCCCATAGAACCTGAGAAAACTGATTCCAAAGATCGAACCCAAGTCTGAAATTAGCGCCCATAAAAATCATGATTTTTCTAAAAATACAACTAAATGGAGATTTTGTGACTGATTCTGATTTTGATAACGATTTTTATCGACTTTCCAAAATTTTAGCCAGTTTGGTCCCAAAAAACCTGAGAAAAATGCTTCCGAAGTTCGAACCCAAGTATGAATTTAGCGTCCATAAAAATCATGAGGTTTCTAAAATAACAAATTTATCGAGATTTTGTGACTGAGTTCGATTTGGATAACGATTTTTATCAATATTCCAAAATTTCAGCCAGTTTGGTCCCATAAAACCTGAGAAAAATGCTTCCGAAGTTCGAACCCAAGTATGAAGTTAGCGTCCATAAAAATCATGATTTTTCTAAAACTACAAATTTATCGAGATTTCGTGACTGAGTTCGATTTGGATAACGATTTTTATCACTATTCCGAAATTTCAGCCAGCCAAAAAACCTGAGAAAAATGCTTCCGAAGTTCGAACCCAAGTATGAATTTAGCGTCCATAAAAATCATGATTTTTCTAAAATTACAACTTGATGGAGATTTTAAGACTGAGTTCGATTTGGATAACGATTTTTATCACTATTCTTAAATATCAGCCAGTTTGGTTCCATAGAACCTGAAAAAAATGCTTCGAAAGATGGAACACAAATCTGAAAATAGCGTCCATAAAATACAACTTTATGGAGATTTTGTGACTGAGTTCAATATGGATAAGGATTTTTATCACTATTCTAAAATTTCAGCCAGTTTGGTCCCATAGAACCTGAGAAAACTGCTTCCGAAGATCGAACCCAAGTCTGAAATTAGCGTCCATAAAAATACAACTTTATGGAGATTTTGTGACTGATTCTGATTTTGATAACGATTTTTATCACCTTTCCAAAATTTCAGCCAGTTTGGTCCCAAAAAACCTGAGAAAAATGCTTCCGAAGTTCGAACCCAAGTATGAATTTAGCGTCCATAAAAATCATGATTTTTCTAGAATTACAAATTTATCGAGATTTTGTGACTGAGTTCGATTTGGATAACGATTTTTATCAATATTCCAAAATTTCAGCCAGTTTGGTCCCATAGAACCTGAGAAAACTGCTTCCGAAATTCGATCCCAAGTCTGAAATTAGCGTCTATAAAAATCATGATTTTTCTAAAAATAACCCTTTATGGCGATTTTAAGACTGAGTTCGATTTGGATAACGATTTTTATCACTATTCTAAAATATCAGCCAGTTTGGTCCCATAGAACCTGAAAAAAATGCTTCGAAAGATGGAACACAAATCTGAAAATAGCGTCCATAAAATACAACTTTATAGAGATTTTGTGACTGAGTTCAATATGGATAAGGATTTTTATCACTATTCTAAAATTTCAGCCAGTTTGGTCCCATAGAACCTGAGAAAACTGATTCCAAAGATCGAACCCAAGTCTGAAATTAGAGCCCAAAAAAATCATGATTTTTCTAAAAATACAACTTTATGGAGATTTTGTAACTGTGTTCGATTTCGATAACGATTTTTATGACTATTACAAAATTTTAGTCAGTTTGGTACCAAGAACCTGAAAAAAATGCTTCCGAAGTTCGAACCCACGTCTGAAATCAGCGTCCATTAAAATAATGATTTTTCTCAAAATACAACTTTATGGAGATTTTGTGACTGAATTTGATTTCCATAACGATTCTTATCACTACTCCAATATTTCAGTCAGTTTGGTCCCATAGAACCTGAGAAAACTGATTCCAAAGATCGAACCCAAGTCTGAAATTAGCGCCCATAAAAATCATGATTTTTCTAAAAATACAACTTTATGGAGATTTTGTGACTGATTCTGATTTTGATAACGATTTTTATCACCTTTCCAAAATTTAAGCCAGTTTGGTCCCAAAAAACCTGAGAAAAATGCTTCCGAAGTTCGAACCCAAGTATGAATTTAGCGTCCATAAAAATCATGATTTTTCTAAAATTACAAATTTATCGAGATTTTGTGACTGAGTTCGATTTGGATAACGATTTTTATCAATATTCCAAAATTTCAGCCAGTTTGGTCAAATAGAACCTGAGAAAACTGCTTTTGAAATTCGAACCCAAGTCTGAAATTAGCGTCCATAAAAATACAACTTTATGGAGATTTTGTGACTGATTCTGATTTTGATAACGATTTTTATCACCTTTCCAAAATTTCAGCCAGTTTGGTCCCATAAAACCTGAGAAAAATGCTTTTCTGACTTTTTCTGATTTTGATAACGATTTTTATCACTATTCCGAAATTTCCTCCAGTTTGGTCCCATAGAACCTGAGAAAACTGATTCCAAAGATCGAAACCAAGTCTGAAATTAGCGCCCATAAAAATCATGATTTTTCTAAAAATACAACTAAATGGAGATTTTGTGACTGATTCTGATTTTGATAACGATTTTTATCGACTTTCCAAAATTTTAGCCAGTTTGGTCCCAAAAAACCTGAGAAAAATGCTTCCGAAGTTCGAACCCAAGTATGAATTTAGCGTCCATAAAAATCATGAGGTTTCTAAAAATACAACTTTATGGAGATTTTCAGACTGAGTTCGATTTGGATAACGATTTTTATCACTATTCTAAAATATCAGCCAGTTTGGTCCCAAAGAACTTGAGAAAAATGCTTCGAAACATGGAACACAAATCTCAAAATAGCGTCCATAAAAAAACAACTTTATGGAGATTTTGTGACTGATTCTGATTTTGATAACGATTTTTATCCCCTTTCCAAAATTTAAGCCAGTTTTGTCCCAAAAAACCTGAGAAAAATGCTTCCGAAGTTCGAACCCAAGTATGAAATTAGCGTCCATAAAAATCATGATTTTTCTAAAATTACAAATTTATCGAGATTTCGTGACTGAGTTCGATTTGGATAACGATTTTTATCAATATTCCAAAATTTCAGCCAGTTTGGTCCCATAAAACCTGAGAAAAATGCTTCCGAAGTTCGAACCCAAGTATGAAGTTAGCGTCCATAAAAATCATGATTTTTCTAAAACTACAAATTTATCGAAATTTTGTGACTGAGTTCGATTAAGATAACGATTTTTATCACTATTCCGAAATTTCAGCCAGTTTGGTCCCATAGAACCTGAGAAAACTGATTCCAAAGATCGAACCCAAGTCAGAAATTAGAGCCCATAAAAATCATGATTTTTCTAAAAATACAACTTTATGGAGATTTTGTAACTGTGTTCGTTTTCGATAACGATTTTAATGACTATTACAAAATTTGAGTCAGTTTGGTACCATAGAACCTGAAAAAAATGCTTCCGAAGTTCGAACCCACGTCTGAAATCAGCGTCCATTAAAATAATGATTTTTCTCAAAATACAACTTTATGGAGATTTTGTGACTGAATTCGATTTCGATAACGATTCTTATCACTACTCCAATATTTCAGTCAGTTTGGTCCCATAGAACCTGAGAAAACTGATTCCAAAGATCGAACCCAAGTCTGAAATTAGCGTCCATAAAAATACAACTTTATGGAGATTTTGTGACTAATTCTGATTTTGATAACGATTTTTATCACCTTTCCAAAATTTCAGCCAGTTTGGTCCCATAAAACCTGAGAAAAATGCTTTTCTGATTTTTTCTGATTTTGATAACGATTTTTATCACTTTTCCGAAATTTCCTCCAGTTTGGTCCCATAGAACCTGAGAAAACTGATTCCAAAGATCGAAACCAAGTCTGAAATTAGCGCCCATAAAAATCATGATTTTTCTAAAAATAACACTAAATGGAGATTTTGTGACTGATTCTTATTTTGATAACGATTTTTATCACCTTTCCAAAATTTAAGCCAGTTTGGTCCCAAAAAACCTGAGAAAAATGCTTCCGAAGTTCGAACCCAAGTATGAATTTAGCGTCCATAAAAATCATGATTTTTCTAAAATTACAAATTTATCGAGATTTTGTGACTGAATTCGATTTGGATAACGATTTTTATCAATATTCCAAAATTTCAGCCAGTTTGGTCCCATAGAACCTGAGAAAACTGCGTCCGAAATTCGAACCCAAGTCTGAATAATTTTCAGACGCTAATGCGTCTATAAAAATCATGATTTTTCTAAAAATATAACTTGATGGAGATTTTAAGACTGAGTTCGATTTGGATAACGATTTTTATCACTATTCTAAAATATCAGCCAGTTTGGTCCCAAAGAACCTGAGAAAAATGCTTCGAAAGATGGAACACAAATCTGAAATTAGCGTCCATCAAAATAAAAATTTATTGAGATTTTGTGACTTATTCTGATTTTGATAACCATTTTTATCACCTTTCCAAAATTTCAGCCAGTTTGGTCCCATAGAACCTGAGAAAACTGATTCCAAAGATCGAACCCAAGTCTGAAATTAGAGCCCATAAAAATCATGATTTTTCTAAAAATACAACTTTATGGAGATTTTGTAACTGTGTTCGATTTCGATAACGATTTTTATGACTATTACAAAATTTTAGTCAGTTTGGTACCATAGAACCTGAAAAAAATGCTTCCGAAGTTCGAACCCACGTCTGAAATCAGCGTCCATTAAAATAATGATTTTTCTCAAAATACAACTTTATGGAGATTTTGTGACTGAATTTGATTTCCATAACGATTCTTATCACTACTCCAATATTTCAGTCAGTTTGGTCCCATAGAACCTGAGAAAACGGCTTCCGAAGTTCGAACCCAAGTATGAATTTAGCGTCCATAAAAATCATGATTTTTCTAAAATTACAAATTTATCGAGATTTTGTGACTGATTCTGATTTTGATAACGATTTTTATCACCTTTCCAAAATTTTAGCTCGTTTGGTCCCAAAAAACCTGAGAAAAATGCTTCCGAAGTTCGAACCCAAATATGAAAAAATAACCCTTTATGGTGATTTTCAGACTGAGTTCGATTTGGATAACGATTTTTATCACTATTCTAAAATATCAGCCAGTTTGGTCCCAAAGAACCTGAGAAAAAAGCTTCGAAAGATGGAACACAAATCTGAAATAAGCGTCAATCAAAAAAAAACTTTATGGAGATTTTGTGACTGATTCTGATTTTGATAACGATTTTTATCTTCTTTCCAAAATTTTAGCCAGTTTGGTCCCAAAAAACCTGAGAAAAATGCTTCCGAAGTTCGAACCCAAGTATGAATTTAGCGTCCATAAAAATCATGATTTTTCTAGAATTACAAATTTATCGAGATTTTGTGACTGAGTTCGATTTGGATAACGATTTTTATCAATATTCCAAAATTTCAGCCAGTTTGGTCCCATAGAACCTGAGAAAACTGCTTCCGAAATTCGATCATATATATATTGGAGTTATGCATGTTAGTGCGATCATCTACAGACAAGTTCCCACTAAAAAACTCAACACATAAATACGCTACAAGGCTCACAGAAAACTTACTAATACCAAAAGCAAACAAAACAATATTCCAAAAAGGACCATACTACATGGCCATTAAAGTATATAACAACCTTCCACATAACATTAAACAAATACAAGATACACACAAATTCAAAACGTTACTAAACACTTTCCTTGTTAATAAATGTCACTACACGTTGAGTGAATACCTCACGTAAATGAAACACCTATTTTTATTGGTATATATATTTGTATTTTTTTATTTTTTCATTGGTATATTGTTATTTTATCTGTATAAACATTGTAATTAAATAAATGTGGTTAGCTGGAAGAAATGGGGTCTACCCATAAGCTATACCTTTTGTAATTTTAATTTTACAATAAATAATTTTTGATTTGATTTGATTTGATTTTGATTTGATCCCAAGTCTGAAATTAGCGTCTATAAAAATCATGATTTTTCTAAAAATAACCCTTTATGGCGATTTTAAGACTGAGTTCGATTTGGATAACGATTTTTATCACTATTCTAAAATATCAGCCAGTTTGGTCCCATAGAACCTGAAAAAAATGCTTCGAAAGATGGAACACAAATCTGAAAATAGCGTCCATAAAATACAACTTCATAGAGATTTTGTGACTGAGTTCAATATGGATAAGGATTTTTATCACTATTCCAAAATTTCAGCCAGTTTGGTCCCATAGAACCTGAGAAAACTGCTTCCGAAGATCGAACCCAAGTCTGAAATTAGCGTCCATAAAAATACAACTTTATGGAGATTTTGTGACTGATTCTGATTTTGATAACGATTTTTATCACCTTTCCAAAATTTCAGCCAGTTTGGTCCCATAAAACCTGAGAAAAATGCTTCCGAAGTTCGAACCCAAGTATGAAGTTAGCGTCCATAAAAATCATGATTTTTCTAAAACTACAAATTTATCGAAATTTTGTGACTGAGTTCGATTAAGATAACGATTTTTATCACTATTCCGAAATTTCAGCCAGTTTGGTCCCATAGAACCTGAGAAAACTGATTCCAAAGATCGAACCCAAGTCAGAAATTAGAGCCCATAAAAATCATGATTTTTCTAAAAATACAACTTTATGGAGATTTTGTAACTGTGTTCGTTTTCGATAACGATTTTTATGACTATTACAAAATTTGAGTCAGTTTGGTACAATAGAACCTGAAAAAAATGCTTCCGAAGTTCGAACCCACGTCTGAAATCAGCGTCCATTAAAATAATGATTTTTCTCAAAATACAACTTTATGGAGATTTTGTGACTGAATTCGATTTCGATAACGATTCTTATCACTACTCCAATATTTCAGTCAGTTTGGTCCCATAGAACCTGAGAAAACTGATTCCAAAGATCGAACCCAAGTCTGAAATTAGCGTCCATAAAAATACAACTTTATGGAGATTTTGTGACTAATTCTGATTTTGATAACGATTTTTATCAATATTCCAAAATTTCAGCCAGTTTGGTCCCATAGAACCTGAGAAAACTGATTCCAAAGATCGAACCCAAGTCTGAAATTAGCGCCCATAAAAATCATGATTTTTCTAAAAATACAACTTTATGGAGATTTTGTAACTGTGTTCGATTTCGATAACGATTTTTATGACTATTACAAAATTTTAGTCAGTTTGGTACCATAGAACCTGAAATAAATGCTTCCGAAGTTCGAACCCATGTCTGAAATCAGCGTCCATTAAAATAATGATTTTTCTCAAAATGCAACTTTATGGAGTTTTTGTGACTGAATTCGATTTCGATAACGATTCTTATCACTTCTCCAATATTTCAGTCAGTTTGGTCCCATAGAACCTGAGAAAACGGCTTCCGATGTCCGAACCCAAGTATGAAGTTAGCGTCCATAAAAATCATGATTTTTCTAAAATTACAAATTTATCGAGATTTTGTGATTGAGTTCGATTTGGATAACGATTTTTATCACTATTCTAAAATATCAGCCAGTTTGGTCCCAAAGAACCTGAGAAAAATGCTTCGAAACATGGAACACAAATCTCAAAATAGCGTCCATAAAAAAACAACTTTATGGAGATTTTGTGACTGATTCTGATTTTGATAACGATTTTTATCTCCTTTCCAAAATTTCAGCCAGTTTGGTCCCATAAAACCTGAGAAAAATGCTTCCGAAGTTCGAACCCAAGTCTGAAGTTAGCGTCCATAAAAATCATGATTTTTCTAAAATTACAAATTTATCGAGATTTTGTGAGTGAGTTCGATTTGGATAACGATTTTTATCACTATTCCGAAATTTCAGCCAGTTTGGTCCCATAGTACCTGAGAAAACTGCTTCCGAAATTCGAACCCAAGTCTGAATAATTTTCAGACGCTAATGCGTCTATAAAAATCATGATTTTTCTAAAAATACAACTTGATGGAGATTTTAAGACTGAGTTCGATTTGGATAACGATTTTTATCACTATTCTAAAATATCAGCCAGTTTGGTCCCATAGAACCTGAGAAAACTGATTCCAAAGATCGAACCCAAGTCTGAAATTAGCGCCCGTAAAAATCATGATTTTTCTAAAAATACAACTTTATGGAGATTTTGTGACTGATTCTGATTTTGATAACGATTTTTATCACCTTTCCAAAATTTTAGCCAGTTTGGTCCCATAAAACCTGAGAAAAATGCTTTTCTGACTTTTTCTGATTTTGATAACGATTTTTATCACCTTTCCAAAATTTAAGCCAGTTTGGTCCCAAAAAACCTGAGAAAAATGATTTTTATGACTATTACAAAATTTTAGTCAGTTTGGTACCATAGAACCTGAAAAAAATGCTTCCGAAGTTCGAACCCACGTCTGAAATCAGCGTCCATTAAAATAATGATTTTTCCCAAAATACAACTTTATGGAGATTTTGTGACTGAATTCGATTTCGATAACGATTCTTATCACTACTCCGATATTTCAGTCAGTTTGGTCCCATAGAACCTGAAAAAACTGATTCCAAAGATCGAACCCAAGTCTGAAATTAGCGCCCATAAAAATCATGATTTTTCTAAAAATACAACTTTATGGAAATTTTGTGACTGATTCTGATTTTGATAACGATTTTTATCACCTTTCCAAAATTTAAGCAGGTTTGGTCCCAAAAAACCTGAGAAAAATGCTTCCGAAATTCGAACCCAAGTCCGAAATTAGCGTCTATAAAAATCATGATTTTTCTAAAAATACAACTTTATGGAGATTTTAAGACTGAGTTCGATTTCAATAACGATTCTTATCACTACTCCAATATTTCAGTCAGTTTGGTCCCATAGAACCTGAGAAAACTGATTCCAAAGATCGAACCCAAGTCTGAAATTAGCGCCCATAAAAATCATGATTTTTCTAAAAATACAACTTTATGGAGATTTTGTAACTGTGTTCGATTTCGATAACGATTTTTATGACTATTACAAAATTTTAGTCAGTTTGGTACCATAGAACCTGAAATAAATGCTTCCGAAGTTCGAACCCATGTCTGAAATCAGCGTCCATTAAAATAATGATTTTTCTCAAAATGCAACTTTATGGAGTTTTTGTGACTGAATTCGATTTCGATAACGATTCTTATCACTTCTCCAATATTTCAGTCAGTTTGGTCCCATAGAACCTGAGAAAACGGCTTCCGATGTCCGAACCCAAGTATGAAGTTAGCGTCCATAAAAATCATGATTTTTCTAAAATTACAAATTTATCGAGATTTTGTGATTGAGTTCGATTTGGATAACGATTTTTATCACTATTCTAAAATATCAGCCAGTTTGGTCCCAAAGAACCTGAGAAAAATGCTTCGAAACATGGAACACAAATCTCAAAATAGCGTCCATAAAAAAACAACTTTATGGAGATTTTGTGACTGATTCTGATTTTGATAACGATTTTTATCTCCTTTCCAAAATTTCAGCCAGTTTGGTCCCATAAAACCTGAGAAAAATGCTTCCGAAGTTCGAACCCAAGTCTGAAGTTAGCGTCCATAAAAATCATGATTTTTCTAAAATTACAAATTTATCGAGATTTTGTGAGTGAGTTCGATTTGGATAACGATTTTTATCACTATTCCGAAATTTCAGCCAGTTTGGTCCCATAGTACCTGAGAAAACTGCTTCCGAAATTCGAACCCAAGTCTGAATAATTTTCAGACGCTAATGCGTCTATAAAAATCATGATTTTTCTAAAAATACAACTTGATGGAGATTTTAAGACTGAGTTCGATTTGGATAACGATTTTTATCACTATTCTAAAATATCAGCCAGTTTGGTCCCATAGAACCTGAGAAAACTGATTCCAAAGATCGAACCCAAGTCTGAAATTAGCGCCCGTAAAAATCATGATTTTTCTAAAATTACAACTTGATGGAGATTTTAAGACTGAGTTCGATTTGGATAACGATTTTTATCACTATTCTTAAATATCAGCCAGTTTGGTTCCATAGAACCTGAAAAAAATGCTTCGAAAGATGGAACACAAATCTGAAAATAGCGTCCATAAAATACAACTTTATGGAGATTTTGTGACTGAGTTCAATATGGATAAGGATTTTTATCACTATTCTAAAATTTCAGCCAGTTTGGTCCCATAGAACCTGAGAAAACTGCTTCCGAAGATCGAACCCAAGTCTGAAATTAGCGTCCATAAAAATACAACTTTATGGAGATTTTGTGACTGATTCTGATTTTGATAACGATTTTTATCACCTTTCCAAAATTTCAGCCAGTTTGGTCCCAAAAAACCTGAGAAAAATGCTTCCGAAGTTCGAACCCAAGTATGAATTTAGCGTCCATAAAAATCATGATTTTTCTAGAATTACAAATTTATCGAGATTTTGTGACTGAGTTCGATTTGGATTACGATTTTTATCACTATTCCGAAATTTCCTCCAGTTTGGTCCCATAGAACCTGAGAAAACTGATTCCAAAGATCGAACCCAAGTCTGAAATTAGCGCCCATAAAAATCATGATTTTTCTAAAAATACAACTAAATGGAGATTTTGTGACTGATTCTGATTTTGATAACGATTTTTATCTTCTTTCCAAAATTTTAGCCAGTTTGGTCCCAAAAAACCTGAGAAAAATGCTTCCGAAGTTCGAACCCAAGTATGAATTTAGCGTCCATAAAAATCATGATTTTTCTAAAATTACAAATTTATCGAGATTTTGTGACTGAATTCGATTTGGATAACGATTTTTATCAATATTCCAAAATTTCAGCCAGTTTGGTCCCATAGAACCTGAGAAAACTGCGTCCGAAATTCGAACCCAAGTCTGAATAATTTTCAGACGCTAATGCGTCTATAAAAATCATGATTTTTCTAAAAATATAACTTGATGGAGATTTTAAGACTGAGTTCGATTTGGATAACGATTTTTATCACTATTCTAAAATATCAGCCAGTTTGGTCCCAAAGAACCTGAGAAAAATGCTTCGAAAGATGGAACACAAATCTGAAATTAGCGTCCATCAAAATAAAAATTTATTGAGATTTTGTGACTTATTCTGATTTTGATAACCATTTTTATCACCTTTCCAAAATTTCAGCCAGTTTGGTCCCATAGAACCTGAGAAAACTGATTCCAAAGATCGAACCCAAGTCTGAAATTAGAGCCCATAAAAATCATGATTTTTCTAAAAATACAACTTTATGGAGATTTTGTAACTGTGTTCGATTTCGATAACGATTTTTATGACTATTACAAAATTTTAGTCAGTTTGGTACCATAGAACCTGAAAAAAATGCTTCCGAAGTTCGAACCCACGTCTGAAATCAGCGTCCATTAAAATAATGATTTTTCTCAAAATACAACTTTATGGAGATTTTGTGACTGAATTTGATTTCCATAACGATTCTTATCACTACTCCAATATTTCAGTCAGTTTGGTCCCATAGAACCTGAGAAAACGGCTTCCGAAGTTCGAACCCAAGTATGAATTTAGCGTCCATAAAAATCATGATTTTTCTAAAATTACAAATTTATCGAGATTTTGTGACTGATTCTGATTTTGATAACGATTTTTATCACCTTTCCAAAATTTTAGCTCGTTTGGTCCCAAAAAACCTGAGAAAAATGCTTCCGAAGTTCGAACCCAAATATGAAAAAATAACCCTTTATGGTGATTTTCAGACTGAGTTCGATTTGGATAACGATTTTTATCACTATTCTAAAATATCAGCCAGTTTGGTCCCAAAGAACCTGAGAAAAAAGCTTCGAAAGATGGAACACAAATCTGAAATAAGCGTCAATCAAAAAAAAACTTTATGGAGATTTTGTGACTGATTCTGATTTTGATAACGATTTTTATCTTCTTTCCAAAATTTTAGCCAGTTTGGTCCCAAAAAACCTGAGAAAAATGCTTCCGAAGTTCGAACCCAAGTATGAATTTAGCGTCCATAAAAATCATGATTTTTCTAGAATTACAAATTTATCGAGATTTTGTGACTGAGTTCGATTTGGATAACGATTTTTATCAATATTCCAAAATTTCAGCCAGTTTGGTCCCATAGAACCTGAGAAAACTGCTTCCGAAATTCGATCATATATATATTGGAGTTATGCATGTTAGTGCGATCATCTACAGACAAGTTCCCACTAAAAAACTCAACACATAAATACGCTACAAGGCTCACAGAAAACTTACTAATACCAAAAGCAAACAAAACAATATTCCAAAAAGGACCATACTACATGGCCATTAAAGTATATAACAACCTTCCACATAACATTAAACAAATACAAGATACACACAAATTCAAAACGTTACTAAACACTTTCCTTGTTAATAAATGTCACTACACGTTGAGTGAATACCTCACGTAAATGAAACACCTATTTTTATTGGTATATATATTTGTATTTTTTTATTTTTTCATTGGTATATTGTTATTTTATCTGTATAAACATTGTAATTAAATAAATGTGGTTAGCTGGAAGAAATGGGGTCTACCCATAAGCTATACCTTTTGTAATTTTAATTTTACAATAAATAATTTTTGATTTGATTTGATTTGATTTTGATTTGATCCCAAGTCTGAAATTAGCGTCTATAAAAATCATGATTTTTCTAAAAATAACCCTTTATGGCGATTTTAAGACTGAGTTCGATTTGGATAACGATTTTTATCACTATTCTAAAATATCAGCCAGTTTGGTCCCATAGAACCTGAAAAAAATGCTTCGAAAGATGGAACACAAATCTGAAAATAGCGTCCATAAAATACAACTTCATAGAGATTTTGTGACTGAGTTCAATATGGATAAGGATTTTTATCACTATTCCAAAATTTCAGCCAGTTTGGTCCCATAGAACCTGAGAAAACTGCTTCCGAAGATCGAACCCAAGTCTGAAATTAGCGTCCATAAAAATACAACTTTATGGAGATTTTGTGACTGATTCTGATTTTGATAACGATTTTTATCACCTTTCCAAAATTTCAGCCAGTTTGGTCCCATAAAACCTGAGAAAAATGCTTCCGAAGTTCGAACCCAAGTATGAAGTTAGCGTCCATAAAAATCATGATTTTTCTAAAACTACAAATTTATCGAAATTTTGTGACTGAGTTCGATTAAGATAACGATTTTTATCACTATTCCGAAATTTCAGCCAGTTTGGTCCCATAGAACCTGAGAAAACTGATTCCAAAGATCGAACCCAAGTCAGAAATTAGAGCCCATAAAAATCATGATTTTTCTAAAAATACAACTTTATGGAGATTTTGTAACTGTGTTCGTTTTCGATAACGATTTTTATGACTATTACAAAATTTGAGTCAGTTTGGTACAATAGAACCTGAAAAAAATGCTTCCGAAGTTCGAACCCACGTCTGAAATCAGCGTCCATTAAAATAATGATTTTTCTCAAAATACAACTTTATGGAGATTTTGTGACTGAATTCGATTTCGATAACGATTCTTATCACTACTCCAATATTTCAGTCAGTTTGGTCCCATAGAACCTGAGAAAACTGATTCCAAAGATCGAACCCAAGTCTGAAATTAGCGTCCATAAAAATACAACTTTATGGAGATTTTGTGACTAATTCTGATTTTGATAACGATTTTTATCAATATTCCAAAATTTCAGCCAGTTTGGTCCCATAGAACCTGAGAAAACTGATTCCAAAGATCGAACCCAAGTCTGAAATTAGCGCCCATAAAAATCATGATTTTTCTAAAAATACAACTTTATGGAGATTTTGTAACTGTGTTCGATTTCGATAACGATTTTTATGACTATTACAAAATTTTAGTCAGTTTGGTACCATAGAACCTGAAATAAATGCTTCCGAAGTTCGAACCCATGTCTGAAATCAGCGTCCATTAAAATAATGATTTTTCTCAAAATGCAACTTTATGGAGTTTTTGTGACTGAATTCGATTTCGATAACGATTCTTATCACTTCTCCAATATTTCAGTCAGTTTGGTCCCATAGAACCTGAGAAAACGGCTTCCGATGTCCGAACCCAAGTATGAAGTTAGCGTCCATAAAAATCATGATTTTTCTAAAATTACAAATTTATCGAGATTTTGTGATTGAGTTCGATTTGGATAACGATTTTTATCACTATTCTAAAATATCAGCCAGTTTGGTCCCAAAGAACCTGAGAAAAATGCTTCGAAACATGGAACACAAATCTCAAAATAGCGTCCATAAAAAAACAACTTTATGGAGATTTTGTGACTGATTCTGATTTTGATAACGATTTTTATCTCCTTTCCAAAATTTCAGCCAGTTTGGTCCCATAAAACCTGAGAAAAATGCTTCCGAAGTTCGAACCCAAGTCTGAAGTTAGCGTCCATAAAAATCATGATTTTTCTAAAATTACAAATTTATCGAGATTTTGTGAGTGAGTTCGATTTGGATAACGATTTTTATCACTATTCCGAAATTTCAGCCAGTTTGGTCCCATAGTACCTGAGAAAACTGCTTCCGAAATTCGAACCCAAGTCTGAATAATTTTCAGACGCTAATGCGTCTATAAAAATCATGATTTTTCTAAAAATACAACTTGATGGAGATTTTAAGACTGAGTTCGATTTGGATAACGATTTTTATCACTATTCTAAAATATCAGCCAGTTTGGTCCCATAGAACCTGAGAAAACTGATTCCAAAGATCGAACCCAAGTCTGAAATTAGCGCCCGTAAAAATCATGATTTTTCTAAAAATACAACTTTATGGAGATTTTGTGACTGATTCTGATTTTGATAACGATTTTTATCACCTTTCCAAAATTTTAGCCAGTTTGGTCCCATAAAACCTGAGAAAAATGCTTTTCTGACTTTTTCTGATTTTGATAACGATTTTTATCACCTTTCCAAAATTTAAGCCAGTTTGGTCCCAAAAAACCTGAGAAAAATGATTTTTATGACTATTACAAAATTTTAGTCAGTTTGGTACCATAGAACCTGAAAAAAATGCTTCCGAAGTTCGAACCCACGTCTGAAATCAGCGTCCATTAAAATAATGATTTTTCCCAAAATACAACTTTATGGAGATTTTGTGACTGAATTCGATTTCGATAACGATTCTTATCACTACTCCGATATTTCAGTCAGTTTGGTCCCATAGAACCTGAAAAAACTGATTCCAAAGATCGAACCCAAGTCTGAAATTAGCGCCCATAAAAATCATGATTTTTCTAAAAATACAACTTTATGGAAATTTTGTGACTGATTCTGATTTTGATAACGATTTTTATCACCTTTCCAAAATTTAAGCAGGTTTGGTCCCAAAAAACCTGAGAAAAATGCTTCCGAAATTCGAACCCAAGTCCGAAATTAGCGTCTATAAAAATCATGATTTTTCTAAAAATACAACTTTATGGAGATTTTAAGACTGAGTTCGATTTCAATAACGATTCTTATCACTACTCCAATATTTCAGTCAGTTTGGTCCCATAGAACCTGAGAAAACTGATTCCAAAGATCGAACCCAAGTCTGAAATTAGCGCCCATAAAAATCATGATTTTTCTAAAAATACAACTTTATGGAGATTTTGTAACTGTGTTCGATTTCGATAACGATTTTTATGACTATTACAAAATTTTAGTCAGTTTGGTACCATAGAACCTGAAATAAATGCTTCCGAAGTTCGAACCCATGTCTGAAATCAGCGTCCATTAAAATAATGATTTTTCTCAAAATGCAACTTTATGGAGTTTTTGTGACTGAATTCGATTTCGATAACGATTCTTATCACTTCTCCAATATTTCAGTCAGTTTGGTCCCATAGAACCTGAGAAAACGGCTTCCGATGTCCGAACCCAAGTATGAAGTTAGCGTCCATAAAAATCATGATTTTTCTAAAATTACAAATTTATCGAGATTTTGTGATTGAGTTCGATTTGGATAACGATTTTTATCACTATTCTAAAATATCAGCCAGTTTGGTCCCAAAGAACCTGAGAAAAATGCTTCGAAACATGGAACACAAATCTCAAAATAGCGTCCATAAAAAAACAACTTTATGGAGATTTTGTGACTGATTCTGATTTTGATAACGATTTTTATCTCCTTTCCAAAATTTCAGCCAGTTTGGTCCCATAAAACCTGAGAAAAATGCTTCCGAAGTTCGAACCCAAGTCTGAAGTTAGCGTCCATAAAAATCATGATTTTTCTAAAATTACAAATTTATCGAGATTTTGTGAGTGAGTTCGATTTGGATAACGATTTTTATCACTATTCCGAAATTTCAGCCAGTTTGGTCCCATAGTACCTGAGAAAACTGCTTCCGAAATTCGAACCCAAGTCTGAATAATTTTCAGACGCTAATGCGTCTATAAAAATCATGATTTTTCTAAAAATACAACTTGATGGAGATTTTAAGACTGAGTTCGATTTGGATAACGATTTTTATCACTATTCTAAAATATCAGCCAGTTTGGTCCCATAGAACCTGAGAAAACTGATTCCAAAGATCGAACCCAAGTCTGAAATTAGCGCCCGTAAAAATCATGATTTTTCTAAAATTACAACTTGATGGAGATTTTAAGACTGAGTTCGATTTGGATAACGATTTTTATCACTATTCTTAAATATCAGCCAGTTTGGTTCCATAGAACCTGAAAAAAATGCTTCGAAAGATGGAACACAAATCTGAAAATAGCGTCCATAAAATACAACTTTATGGAGATTTTGTGACTGAGTTCAATATGGATAAGGATTTTTATCACTATTCTAAAATTTCAGCCAGTTTGGTCCCATAGAACCTGAGAAAACTGCTTCCGAAGATCGAACCCAAGTCTGAAATTAGCGTCCATAAAAATACAACTTTATGGAGATTTTGTGACTGATTCTGATTTTGATAACGATTTTTATCACCTTTCCAAAATTTCAGCCAGTTTGGTCCCAAAAAACCTGAGAAAAATGCTTCCGAAGTTCGAACCCAAGTATGAATTTAGCGTCCATAAAAATCATGATTTTTCTAGAATTACAAATTTATCGAGATTTTGTGACTGAGTTCGATTTGGATTACGATTTTTATCACTATTCCGAAATTTCCTCCAGTTTGGTCCCATAGAACCTGAGAAAACTGATTCCAAAGATCGAACCCAAGTCTGAAATTAGCGCCCATAAAAATCATGATTTTTCTAAAAATACAACTAAATGGAGATTTTGTGACTGATTCTGATTTTGATAACGATTTTTATCGACTTTCCAAAATTTTAGCCAGTTTGGTCCCAAAAAACCTGAGAAAAATGCTTCCGAAGTTCGAACCCAAGTATGAATTTAGCGTCCATAAAAATCATGAGGTTTCTAAAATAACAAATTTATCGAGATTTTGTGACTGAGTTCGATTTGGATAACGATTTTTATCAATATTCCAAAATTTCAGCCAGTTTGGTCCCATAAAACCTGAGAAAAATGCTTCCGAAGTTCGAACCCAAGTATGAAGTTAGCGTCCATAAAAATCATGATTTTTCTAAAACTACAAATTTATCGAGATTTCGTGACTGAGTTCGATTTGGATAACGATTTTTATCACTATTCCGAAATTTCAGCCAGCCAAAAAACCTGAGAAAAATGCTTCCGAAGTTCGAACCCAAGTATGAATTTAGCGTCCATAAAAATCATGATTTTTCTAAAATTACAACTTGATGGAGATTTTAAGACTGAGTTCGATTTGGATAACGATTTTTATCACTATTCTTAAATATCAGCCAGTTTGGTTCCATAGAACCTGAAAAAAATGCTTCGAAAGATGGAACACAAATCTGAAAATAGCGTCCATAAAATACAACTTTATGGAGATTTTGTGACTGAGTTCAATATGGATAAGGATTTTTATCACTATTCTAAAATTTCAGCCAGTTTGGTCCCATAGAACCTGAGAAAACTGCTTCCGAAGATCGAACCCAAGTCTGAAATTAGCGTCCATAAAAATACAACTTTATGGAGATTTTGTGACTGATTCTGATTTTGATAACGATTTTTATCACCTTTCCAAAATTTCAGCCAGTTTGGTCCCAAAAAACCTGAGAAAAATGCTTCCGAAGTTCGAACCCAAGTATGAATTTAGCGTCCATAAAAATCATGATTTTTCTAGAATTACAAATTTATCGAGATTTTGTGACTGAGTTCGATTTGGATAACGATTTTTATCAATATTCCAAAATTTCAGCCAGTTTGGTCCCATAGAACCTGAGAAAACTGCTTCCGAAATTCGATCCCAAGTCTGAAATTAGCGTCTATAAAAATCATGATTTTTCTAAAAATAACCCTTTATGGCGATTTTAAGACTGAGTTCGATTTGGATAACGATTTTTATCACTATTCTAAAATATCAGCCAGTTTGGTCCCATAGAACCTGAAAAAAATGCTTCGAAAGATGGAACACAAATCTGAAAATAGCGTCCATAAAATACAACTTTATAGAGATTTTGTGACTGAGTTCAATATGGATAAGGATTTTTATCACTATTCTAAAATTTCAGCCAGTTTGGTCCCATAGAACCTGAGAAAACTGATTCCAAAGATCGAACCCAAGTCTGAAATTAGAGCCCAAAAAAATCATGATTTTTCTAAAAATACAACTTTATGGAGATTTTGTAACTGTGTTCGATTTCGATAACGATTTTTATGACTATTACAAAATTTTAGTCAGTTTGGTACCAAGAACCTGAAAAAAATGCTTCCGAAGTTCGAACCCACGTCTGAAATCAGCGTCCATTAAAATAATGATTTTTCTCAAAATACAACTTTATGGAGATTTTGTGACTGAATTTGATTTCCATAACGATTCTTATCACTACTCCAATATTTCAGTCAGTTTGGTCCCATAGAACCTGAGAAAACTGATTCCAAAGATCGAACCCAAGTCTGAAATTAGCGCCCATAAAAATCATGATTTTTCTAAAAATACAACTTTATGGAGATTTTGTGACTGATTCTGATTTTGATAACGATTTTTATCACCTTTCCAAAATTTAAGCCAGTTTGGTCCCAAAAAACCTGAGAAAAATGCTTCCGAAGTTCGAACCCAAGTATGAATTTAGCGTCCATAAAAATCATGATTTTTCTAAAATTACAAATTTATCGAGATTTTGTGACTGAGTTCGATTTGGATAACGATTTTTATCAATATTCCAAAATTTCAGCCAGTTTGGTCAAATAGAACCTGAGAAAACTGCTTTTGAAATTCGAACCCAAGTCTGAAATTAGCGTCCATAAAAATACAACTTTATGGAGATTTTGTGACTGATTCTGATTTTGATAACGATTTTTATCACCTTTCCAAAATTTCAGCCAGTTTGGTCCCATAAAACCTGAGAAAAATGCTTTTCTGACTTTTTCTGATTTTGATAACGATTTTTATCACTATTCCGAAATTTCCTCCAGTTTGGTCCCATAGAACCTGAGAAAACTGATTCCAAAGATCGAAACCAAGTCTGAAATTAGCGCCCATAAAAATCATGATTTTTCTAAAAATACAACTAAATGGAGATTTTGTGACTGATTCTGATTTTGATAACGATTTTTATCGACTTTCCAAAATTTTAGCCAGTTTGGTCCCAAAAAACCTGAGAAAAATGCTTCCGAAGTTCGAACCCAAGTATGAATTTAGCGTCCATAAAAATCATGAGGTTTCTAAAAATACAACTTTATGGAGATTTTCAGACTGAGTTCGATTTGGATAACGATTTTTATCACTATTCTAAAATATCAGCCAGTTTGGTCCCAAAGAACTTGAGAAAAATGCTTCGAAACATGGAACACAAATCTCAAAATAGCGTCCATAAAAAAACAACTTTATGGAGATTTTGTGACTGATTCTGATTTTGATAACGATTTTTATCCCCTTTCCAAAATTTAAGCCAGTTTTGTCCCAAAAAACCTGAGAAAAATGCTTCCGAAGTTCGAACCCAAGTATGAAATTAGCGTCCATAAAAATCATGATTTTTCTAAAATTACAAATTTATCGAGATTTCGTGACTGAGTTCGATTTGGATAACGATTTTTATCAATATTCCAAAATTTCAGCCAGTTTGGTCCCATAAAACCTGAGAAAAATGCTTCCGAAGTTCGAACCCAAGTATGAAGTTAGCGTCCATAAAAATCATGATTTTTCTAAAACTACAAATTTATCGAAATTTTGTGACTGAGTTCGATTAAGATAACGATTTTTATCACTATTCCGAAATTTCAGCCAGTTTGGTCCCATAGAACCTGAGAAAACTGATTCCAAAGATCGAACCCAAGTCAGAAATTAGAGCCCATAAAAATCATGATTTTTCTAAAAATACAACTTTATGGAGATTTTGTAACTGTGTTCGTTTTCGATAACGATTTTAATGACTATTACAAAATTTGAGTCAGTTTGGTACCATAGAACCTGAAAAAAATGCTTCCGAAGTTCGAACCCACGTCTGAAATCAGCGTCCATTAAAATAATGATTTTTCTCAAAATACAACTTTATGGAGATTTTGTGACTGAATTCGATTTCGATAACGATTCTTATCACTACTCCAATATTTCAGTCAGTTTGGTCCCATAGAACCTGAGAAAACTGATTCCAAAGATCGAACCCAAGTCTGAAATTAGCGTCCATAAAAATACAACTTTATGGAGATTTTGTGACTAATTCTGATTTTGATAACGATTTTTATCACCTTTCCAAAATTTCAGCCAGTTTGGTCCCATAAAACCTGAGAAAAATGCTTTTCTGATTTTTTCTGATTTTGATAACGATTTTTATCACTTTTCCGAAATTTCCTCCAGTTTGGTCCCATAGAACCTGAGAAAACTGATTCCAAAGATCGAAACCAAGTCTGAAATTAGCGCCCATAAAAATCATGATTTTTCTAAAAATAACACTAAATGGAGATTTTGTGACTGATTCTTATTTTGATAACGATTTTTATCACCTTTCCAAAATTTAAGCCAGTTTGGTCCCAAAAAACCTGAGAAAAATGCTTCCGAAGTTCGAACCCAAGTATGAATTTAGCGTCCATAAAAATCATGATTTTTCTAAAATTACAAATTTATCGAGATTTTGTGACTGAATTCGATTTGGATAACGATTTTTATCAATATTCCAAAATTTCAGCCAGTTTGGTCCCATAGAACCTGAGAAAACTGCGTCCGAAATTCGAACCCAAGTCTGAATAATTTTCAGACGCTAATGCGTCTATAAAAATCATGATTTTTCTAAAAATATAACTTGATGGAGATTTTAAGACTGAGTTCGATTTGGATAACGATTTTTATCACTATTCTAAAATATCAGCCAGTTTGGTCCCAAAGAACCTGAGAAAAATGCTTCGAAAGATGGAACACAAATCTGAAATTAGCGTCCATCAAAATAAAAATTTATTGAGATTTTGTGACTTATTCTGATTTTGATAACCATTTTTATCACCTTTCCAAAATTTCAGCCAGTTTGGTCCCATAGAACCTGAGAAAACTGATTCCAAAGATCGAACCCAAGTCTGAAATTAGAGCCCATAAAAATCATGATTTTTCTAAAAATACAACTTTATGGAGATTTTGTAACTGTGTTCGATTTCGATAACGATTTTTATGACTATTACAAAATTTTAGTCAGTTTGGTACCATAGAACCTGAAAAAAATGCTTCCGAAGTTCGAACCCACGTCTGAAATCAGCGTCCATTAAAATAATGATTTTTCTCAAAATACAACTTTATGGAGATTTTGTGACTGAATTTGATTTCCATAACGATTCTTATCACTACTCCAATATTTCAGTCAGTTTGGTCCCATAGAACCTGAGAAAACGGCTTCCGAAGTTCGAACCCAAGTATGAATTTAGCGTCCATAAAAATCATGATTTTTCTAAAATTACAAATTTATCGAGATTTTGTGACTGATTCTGATTTTGATAACGATTTTTATCACCTTTCCAAAATTTTAGCTCGTTTGGTCCCAAAAAACCTGAGAAAAATGCTTCCGAAGTTCGAACCCAAATATGAAAAAATAACCCTTTATGGTGATTTTCAGACTGAGTTCGATTTGGATAACGATTTTTATCACTATTCTAAAATATCAGCCAGTTTGGTCCCAAAGAACCTGAGAAAAAAGCTTCGAAAGATGGAACACAAATCTGAAATAAGCGTCAATCAAAAAAAAACTTTATGGAGATTTTGTGACTGATTCTGATTTTGATAACGATTTTTATCTTCTTTCCAAAATTTTAGCCAGTTTGGTCCCAAAAAACCTGAGAAAAATGCTTCCGAAGTTCGAACCCAAGTATGAATTTAGCGTCCATAAAAATCATGATTTTTCTAGAATTACAAATTTATCGAGATTTTGTGACTGAGTTCGATTTGGATAACGATTTTTATCAATATTCCAAAATTTCAGCCAGTTTGGTCCCATAGAACCTGAGAAAACTGCTTCCGAAATTCGATCATATATATATTGGAGTTATGCATGTTAGTGCGATCATCTACAGACAAGTTCCCACTAAAAAACTCAACACATAAATACGCTACAAGGCTCACAGAAAACTTACTAATACCAAAAGCAAACAAAACAATATTCCAAAAAGGACCATACTACATGGCCATTAAAGTATATAACAACCTTCCACATAACATTAAACAAATACAAGATACACACAAATTCAAAACGTTACTAAACACTTTCCTTGTTAATAAATGTCACTACACGTTGAGTGAATACCTCACGTAAATGAAACACCTATTTTTATTGGTATATATATTTGTATTTTTTTATTTTTTCATTGGTATATTGTTATTTTATCTGTATAAACATTGTAATTAAATAAATGTGGTTAGCTGGAAGAAATGGGGTCTACCCATAAGCTATACCTTTTGTAATTTTAATTTTACAATAAATAATTTTTGATTTGATTTGATTTGATTTTGATTTGATCCCAAGTCTGAAATTAGCGTCTATAAAAATCATGATTTTTCTAAAAATAACCCTTTATGGCGATTTTAAGACTGAGTTCGATTTGGATAACGATTTTTATCACTATTCTAAAATATCAGCCAGTTTGGTCCCATAGAACCTGAAAAAAATGCTTCGAAAGATGGAACACAAATCTGAAAATAGCGTCCATAAAATACAACTTCATAGAGATTTTGTGACTGAGTTCAATATGGATAAGGATTTTTATCACTATTCCAAAATTTCAGCCAGTTTGGTCCCATAGAACCTGAGAAAACTGCTTCCGAAGATCGAACCCAAGTCTGAAATTAGCGTCCATAAAAATACAACTTTATGGAGATTTTGTGACTGATTCTGATTTTGATAACGATTTTTATCACCTTTCCAAAATTTCAGCCAGTTTGGTCCCATAAAACCTGAGAAAAATGCTTCCGAAGTTCGAACCCAAGTATGAAGTTAGCGTCCATAAAAATCATGATTTTTCTAAAACTACAAATTTATCGAAATTTTGTGACTGAGTTCGATTAAGATAACGATTTTTATCACTATTCCGAAATTTCAGCCAGTTTGGTCCCATAGAACCTGAGAAAACTGATTCCAAAGATCGAACCCAAGTCAGAAATTAGAGCCCATAAAAATCATGATTTTTCTAAAAATACAACTTTATGGAGATTTTGTAACTGTGTTCGTTTTCGATAACGATTTTTATGACTATTACAAAATTTGAGTCAGTTTGGTACAATAGAACCTGAAAAAAATGCTTCCGAAGTTCGAACCCACGTCTGAAATCAGCGTCCATTAAAATAATGATTTTTCTCAAAATACAACTTTATGGAGATTTTGTGACTGAATTCGATTTCGATAACGATTCTTATCACTACTCCAATATTTCAGTCAGTTTGGTCCCATAGAACCTGAGAAAACTGATTCCAAAGATCGAACCCAAGTCTGAAATTAGCGTCCATAAAAATACAACTTTATGGAGATTTTGTGACTAATTCTGATTTTGATAACGATTTTTATCAATATTCCAAAATTTCAGCCAGTTTGGTCCCATAGAACCTGAGAAAACTGATTCCAAAGATCGAACCCAAGTCTGAAATTAGCGCCCATAAAAATCATGATTTTTCTAAAAATACAACTTTATGGAGATTTTGTAACTGTGTTCGATTTCGATAACGATTTTTATGACTATTACAAAATTTTAGTCAGTTTGGTACCATAGAACCTGAAATAAATGCTTCCGAAGTTCGAACCCATGTCTGAAATCAGCGTCCATTAAAATAATGATTTTTCTCAAAATGCAACTTTATGGAGTTTTTGTGACTGAATTCGATTTCGATAACGATTCTTATCACTTCTCCAATATTTCAGTCAGTTTGGTCCCATAGAACCTGAGAAAACGGCTTCCGATGTCCGAACCCAAGTATGAAGTTAGCGTCCATAAAAATCATGATTTTTCTAAAATTACAAATTTATCGAGATTTTGTGATTGAGTTCGATTTGGATAACGATTTTTATCACTATTCTAAAATATCAGCCAGTTTGGTCCCAAAGAACCTGAGAAAAATGCTTCGAAACATGGAACACAAATCTCAAAATAGCGTCCATAAAAAAACAACTTTATGGAGATTTTGTGACTGATTCTGATTTTGATAACGATTTTTATCTCCTTTCCAAAATTTCAGCCAGTTTGGTCCCATAAAACCTGAGAAAAATGCTTCCGAAGTTCGAACCCAAGTCTGAAGTTAGCGTCCATAAAAATCATGATTTTTCTAAAATTACAAATTTATCGAGATTTTGTGAGTGAGTTCGATTTGGATAACGATTTTTATCACTATTCCGAAATTTCAGCCAGTTTGGTCCCATAGTACCTGAGAAAACTGCTTCCGAAATTCGAACCCAAGTCTGAATAATTTTCAGACGCTAATGCGTCTATAAAAATCATGATTTTTCTAAAAATACAACTTGATGGAGATTTTAAGACTGAGTTCGATTTGGATAACGATTTTTATCACTATTCTAAAATATCAGCCAGTTTGGTCCCATAGAACCTGAGAAAACTGATTCCAAAGATCGAACCCAAGTCTGAAATTAGCGCCCGTAAAAATCATGATTTTTCTAAAAATACAACTTTATGGAGATTTTGTGACTGATTCTGATTTTGATAACGATTTTTATCACCTTTCCAAAATTTTAGCCAGTTTGGTCCCATAAAACCTGAGAAAAATGCTTTTCTGACTTTTTCTGATTTTGATAACGATTTTTATCACCTTTCCAAAATTTAAGCCAGTTTGGTCCCAAAAAACCTGAGAAAAATGATTTTTATGACTATTACAAAATTTTAGTCAGTTTGGTACCATAGAACCTGAAAAAAATGCTTCCGAAGTTCGAACCCACGTCTGAAATCAGCGTCCATTAAAATAATGATTTTTCCCAAAATACAACTTTATGGAGATTTTGTGACTGAATTCGATTTCGATAACGATTCTTATCACTACTCCGATATTTCAGTCAGTTTGGTCCCATAGAACCTGAAAAAACTGATTCCAAAGATCGAACCCAAGTCTGAAATTAGCGCCCATAAAAATCATGATTTTTCTAAAAATACAACTTTATGGAAATTTTGTGACTGATTCTGATTTTGATAACGATTTTTATCACCTTTCCAAAATTTAAGCAGGTTTGGTCCCAAAAAACCTGAGAAAAATGCTTCCGAAATTCGAACCCAAGTCCGAAATTAGCGTCTATAAAAATCATGATTTTTCTAAAAATACAACTTTATGGAGATTTTAAGACTGAGTTCGATTTCAATAACGATTCTTATCACTACTCCAATATTTCAGTCAGTTTGGTCCCATAGAACCTGAGAAAACTGATTCCAAAGATCGAACCCAAGTCTGAAATTAGCGCCCATAAAAATCATGATTTTTCTAAAAATACAACTTTATGGAGATTTTGTAACTGTGTTCGATTTCGATAACGATTTTTATGACTATTACAAAATTTTAGTCAGTTTGGTACCATAGAACCTGAAATAAATGCTTCCGAAGTTCGAACCCATGTCTGAAATCAGCGTCCATTAAAATAATGATTTTTCTCAAAATGCAACTTTATGGAGTTTTTGTGACTGAATTCGATTTCGATAACGATTCTTATCACTTCTCCAATATTTCAGTCAGTTTGGTCCCATAGAACCTGAGAAAACGGCTTCCGATGTCCGAACCCAAGTATGAAGTTAGCGTCCATAAAAATCATGATTTTTCTAAAATTACAAATTTATCGAGATTTTGTGATTGAGTTCGATTTGGATAACGATTTTTATCACTATTCTAAAATATCAGCCAGTTTGGTCCCAAAGAACCTGAGAAAAATGCTTCGAAACATGGAACACAAATCTCAAAATAGCGTCCATAAAAAAACAACTTTATGGAGATTTTGTGACTGATTCTGATTTTGATAACGATTTTTATCTCCTTTCCAAAATTTCAGCCAGTTTGGTCCCATAAAACCTGAGAAAAATGCTTCCGAAGTTCGAACCCAAGTCTGAAGTTAGCGTCCATAAAAATCATGATTTTTCTAAAATTACAAATTTATCGAGATTTTGTGAGTGAGTTCGATTTGGATAACGATTTTTATCACTATTCCGAAATTTCAGCCAGTTTGGTCCCATAGTACCTGAGAAAACTGCTTCCGAAATTCGAACCCAAGTCTGAATAATTTTCAGACGCTAATGCGTCTATAAAAATCATGATTTTTCTAAAAATACAACTTGATGGAGATTTTAAGACTGAGTTCGATTTGGATAACGATTTTTATCACTATTCTAAAATATCAGCCAGTTTGGTCCCATAGAACCTGAGAAAACTGATTCCAAAGATCGAACCCAAGTCTGAAATTAGCGCCCGTAAAAATCATGATTTTTCTAAAAATACAACTTTATGGAGATTTTGTGACTGATTCTGATTTTGATAACGATTTTTATCACCTTTCCAAAATTTTAGCCAGTTTGGTCCCATAAAACCTGAGAAAAATGCTTTTCTGACTTTTTCTGATTTTGATAACGATTTTTATCACCTTTCCAAAATTTAAGCCAGTTTGGTCCCAAAAAACCTGAGAAAAATGATTTTTATGACTATTACAAAATTTTAGTCAGTTTGGTACCATAGAACCTGAAAAAAATGCTTCCGAAGTTCGAACCCACGTCTGAAATCAGCGTCCATTAAAATAATGATTTTTCCCAAAATACAACTTTATGGAGATTTTGTGACTGAATTCGATTTCGATAACGATTCTTATCACTACTCCGATATTTCAGTCAGTTTGGTCCCATAGAACCTGAAAAAACTGATTCCAAAGATCGAACCCAAGTCTGAAATTAGCGCCCATAAAAATCATGATTTTTCTAAAAATACAACTTTATGGAAATTTTGTGACTGATTCTGATTTTGATAACGATTTTTATCACCTTTCCAAAATTTAAGCAGGTTTGGTCCCAAAAAACCTGAGAAAAATGCTTCCGAAATTCGAACCCAAGTCCGAAATTAGCGTCTATAAAAATCATGATTTTTCTAAAAATACAACTTTATGGAGATTTTAAGACTGAGTTCGATTTCAATAACGATTCTTATCACTACTCCAATATTTCAGTCAGTTTGGTCCCATAGAACCTGAGAAAACTGATTCCAAAGATCGAACCCAAGTCTGAAATTAGCGTCCATAAAAATACAACTTTATGGAGATTTTGTGACTGATTCTGATTTTGATAACGATTTTTATCACCTTTCCAAAATTTAAGCCAGTTTGGTCCCAAAAAACCTGAGAAAAATGCTTCCGAAGTTCGAACCCAAGTATGAATTTAGCGTCCATAAAAATCATGATTTTTCTAAAATTACAAATTTATCGAGATTTTGTGACTGAGTTCAATATGAATAAGGATTTTTATCACTATTCTAAAATTTCAGCCAGTTTGGTCCCATAGAACCTGAGAAAACTGATTCCAAAGATCGAACCCAAGTCTGAAATTAGCGCCCATAAAAATCATGATTTTTCTAAAAATACAACTTTATGGAGATTTTGTGACTGATTCTGATTTTGATAACGATTTCTATCCCCTTTCCAAAATTTCAGCCAGTTTGGTCCCATAAAACCTGTGAAAAATGCTTCCGAAGTTCGAACCCAAGTCTGAAGTTAACGTCCATAAAAATCATGATTTTTCTAAAATTACAAATTTATCGAGATTTAGTGAGTGAGTTCGATTTTGATAACGATTTTTATCACTATTCCGAAATTTCAGCCAGTTTGGTCCCATAGAACCTGAGAAAACTGATTCCAAAGATCGAACCCAAGTCTGAAATTAGAGCCCAAAAAAATAATGATTTTTCTAAAAATACAACTTTATGGAGATTTTGTAACTGTGTTCGATTTCGATAACGATTTTTATGACTATTACAAAATTTTAGTCAGTTTGGTACCAAGAACCTGAAAAAAATGCTTCCGAAGTTCGAACCCACGTCTGAAATCAGCGTCCATTAAAATAATGATTTTTCTCAAAATACAACTTTATGGAGATTTTGTGACTGAATTCGATTTCGATAACGATTCTTATCACTACTCCGATATTTCAGTCAGTTTGGTCCCATAGAACCTGAAAAAACTGATTCCAAAGATCGAACCCAAGTCTGAAATTAGCGCCCATAAAAATCATGATTTTTCTAAAAATACAACTTTATGGAAATTTTGTGACTGATTCTGATTTTGATAACGATTTTTATCACCTTTCCAAAATTTCAGCCAGTTTGGTCCCATAGAACCTGAGAAAACTGCTTCCGAAATTCGAACCCAAGTCCGAAATTAGCGTCTATAAAAATCATGATTTTTCTAAAAATACAACTTTATGGAGATTTTAAGACTGAGTTCGATTTGGATAACGATTTTTATCACTATTTTAAAATATCAGCCAGTTTGGTCCCATAGAACCTGAAAAAAATGCTTCGAATGATGGAACACAAATCTGAAAATAGCGTCCATAAAATACAACTTTATGGAGATTTTGTGACTGAGTTCAATATGGATAAGGATTTTTATCACTATTCCAAAATTTCAGCCAGTTTGGTCCCATAGAACCTGTGAAAACTGCTTCCGAAGATCGAACCCAAGTCTGAAATTAGCGTCCGTAAAAATACAACTTTATGGAGATTTTGTGACTGATTCTGATTTTGATAACGATTTTTATCACCTTTCCAAAATTTAAGCCAGTTTGGTCCCAAAAAACCTGAGAAAAATGCTTCCGAAGTTCGAACCCAAGTATGAATTTAGCGTCCATAAAAATCATGATTTTTCTAAAATTACAAATTTATCGAGATTTTGTGACTGAGTTCGATTTGGATAACGATTTTTATCAATATTCCAAAATTTCAGCCAGTTTGGTCCCATAGAACCTGAGAAAACTGCTTCCGAAATTCGAACCCAAGTCTGAATAAATTTCAGACGCTAATGCGTCTATAAAAATCATGATTTTTCTAAAAATACAACTTGATGGAGATTTTTAGACTGAGTTCGATTTGGATAACGATTTTTATCACTATTCTAAAATATCAGCCAGTTTGGTCCCAAAGAACCTGAGAAAAATGCTTCGAAAGATGGAACACAAATCTGAAATTAGCGTCCATCAAAATAAAACTTTATTGAGATTTTGTGACTTATTCTGATTTTGATAACCATTTTTATCACCTTTCCAAAATTTCAGCCAGTTTGGTCCCATAAAACCTGAGAAAAATGCTTCCGATGTTCGAACCCAAGTATGAAGTTAGCGTCCATAAAAATAATGATTTTTCTAAAATTACAAATTTATCGAGATTTTGTGAAGGAGTTCGATTTGGATAACGATTTTTATCACTATTCCGAAATTTCAGCCAGTTTGGTCCCATAGAACCTGAGAAAACTGATTCCAAAGATCGAACCCAAGTCTGAAATTAGCGCCCATAAAAATCATGATTTTTCTAAAAATACAACTTTATGGAGATTTTGTGACTGATTCTGATTTTGATAACGATTTTTATCCCCTTTCCAAAATTTCAGCCAGTTTGGTCCCATAAAACCTGAGAAAAATGCTTCCGAAGTTCGAACCCAAGTCTGAAATCAGCGTCCATTAAAATAATGATTTTTCTCAAAATACAACTTTATGGAGATTTTGTAACTGTGTTCGATTTCGATAACGATTTTTATGACTATTACAAAATTTTAGTCAGTTTGGTACCATAGAACCTGAAAAAAATGCTTCGAAACATGGAACACAAATCTCAAAATAGCGTCCATAAAAAAACAACTTTATGGAGATTTTGTGACTGATTCTGATTTTTATAACGATTTTTATCCCCTTTCCAAAATTTCAGCCAGTTTGGTCCCATAAAACCTGAGAAAAATGCTTCCGAAGTTCGAACCCAAGTCTGAAGTTAGCGTCCATAAAAATCATGATTTTTCTAAAATTACAAATTTATCGAGATTTTGTGAGTGAGTTCGATTTGGATAACGATTTTTATCACTATTCCGAAATTTCAGCCAGTTTGGTCCCATAGAACCTGAGAAAACTGATTCCAAAGATCGAACCCAAGTCTGAAATTAGCGCCCGTAAAAATCATGATTTTTCTAAAAATACAACTTTATGGAGATTTTGTGACTGGTTCTGATTTTGATAACGATTTTTATCACCTTTCCAGAATTTTAGCCAGTTTGGTCCCATAAAACCTGAGAAAAATGCTTCCGAAGTTCGAACCCAAGTCTGAAATCAGCGTCCATTAAAATAATGATTTTTCTCAAAATACAACTTAATGGAGATTTTGTGACTGAATTCGATTTCGATAACGATTCTTATCACTACTCCAATATTTCAGTCAGTTTGGTCCCATAGAACCTGAGAAAACTGATTCCAAAGATCGAACCCAAGTCTGAAATAAGCGTCCATAAAAATACAACTTTATGGAGATTTTGTGACTGATTCTGATTTTGATAACAATTTTTATCACTATTCCGAAATTTCCTCCAGTTTGGTCCCATAGAACCTGAGAAAACTGATTCCAAAGATCGAAACCAAGTCTGAAATTAGCGCCCATAAAAATCATGATTTTTCTAAAAATACAACTTAATGGAGATTTTGTGACTGATTCTGATTTTGATAACGATTTTTATCACCTTTCCAAAATTTAAGCCAGTTTGGTCCCAAAAAACCGGAGAAAAATGCTTCCGAAGTTCGAACCCAAGTATGAATTTAGCGTCCATAAAAATCATGATTTTTCTAAAATTACAAATTTATCGATATTTTATGACTGAGTTCGATTTGGATAACGATTTTTATCAATATTCCAAAATTTCAGCCAGTTTGGTCCCATAGAACCTGAGAAAACTGCTTGAGAAATTCGAACCCAAGTCTGAAATTAGCGTCTATAAAAATCATGATTTTTCTAAAAATACAACTTTATGAAGATTTTAAGACTGAGTTCGATTTGGATAACGATTTTTATCACTTTTCTAAAATATCAGCCAGTTTGGTCCCATAGAACCTGAAAAAAATGCTTCGAAAGATGGAACACAAATCTGAAAATAGCGTCCATAAAATACAACTTTATGGAGATTTTGTGACTGAGTTCAATATGGATAAGGATTTTTATCACTATTCTAAAATTTCAGCCAGTTTGGTCCCATAGAACCTGAGAAAACTGCTTGAGAAATTCGAACCCAAGTCTGAAATTAGCGTCTATAAAAATCATGATTTTTCTAAAAATACAACTTTATGAAGATTTTAAGACTGAGTTCGATTTGGATAACGATTTTTATCACTTTTCTAAAATATCAGCCAGTTTGGTCCCATAGAACCTGAAAAAAATGCTTCGAAAGATGGAACACAAATCTGAAAATAGCGTCCATAAAATACAACTTTATGGAGATTTTGTGACTGAGTTCAATATGGATAAGGATTTTTATCACTATTCTAAAATTTCAGCCAGTTTGGTCCCATAGAACCTGAGAAAACTGCTTGAGAAATTCGAACCCAAGTCTGAAATTAGCGTCTATAAAAATCATGATTTTTCTAAAAATACAACTTTATGAAGATTTTAAGACTGAGTTCGATTTGGATAACGATTTTTATCACTTTTCTAAAATATCAGCCAGTTTGGTCCCATAGAACCTGAAAAAAATGCTTCGAAAGATGGAACACAAATCTGAAAATAGCGTCCATAAAATACAACTTTATGGAGATTTTGTGACTGAGTTCAATATGGATAAGGATTTTTATCACTATTCTAAAATTTCAGCCAGTTTGGTCCCATAGAACCTGAGAAAACTGCTTCCGAAGATCGAACCCAAGTCTGAAATTAGCGTCCATAAAAATACAACTTTATGGAGATTTTGTGACTGATTCTGATTTTGATAACGATTTTTATCACCTTTCCAAAATTTCAGCCAGTTTGGTCCCATAAAACCTGAGAAAAATGCTTCCGAAGTTCGAGCCCAAGTATGAAGTTAGCGTCCATAAAAATCATGATTTTTCTAAAACTACAAATTTATCGAAATTTTGTGACTGAGTTCGATTAAGATAACGATTTTTATCACTATTCCGAAATTTCCTCCAGTTTGGTCCCATAGAACCTGAGAAAACTGATTCCAAAGATCGAAACCAAGTCTGAAATTAGCGCCCATAAAAATCATGATTTTTCTAAAAATACAACTTAATGGAGATTTTGTGACTGATTCTGATTTTGATAACGATTTTTATCACCTTTCCAAAATTTAAGCCAGTTTGGTCCCAAAAAACCTGAGAAAAATGCTTCCGAAGTTCGAACCCAAGTATGAATTTAGCGTCCATAAAAATCATGATTTTTCTAAAATTACAAATTTATCGAGATTTTGTGACTGAGTTCGATTTGGATAACGATTTTTATCACTATTCCGAAATTTCAGCCAGTTTGGTCCCATAGAACCTGAGAAAACTGATTCCAAAGATCGAACCCAAGTCTGAAATTAGAGCCCAAAAAAATCATGATTTTTCTAAAAATACAACTTTATGGAGATTTTGTAACTGTGTTCGATTTCGATAACGATTTTTATGACTATTACAAAATTTTAGCCAGTTTGGTCCCATAGAACCTGAGAAAACTGATTCCAAAGATCGAAACCAAGTCTGAAATTAGCGCCCATAAAAATCATGATTTTTCAAAAAATACAACTTAATGGAGATTTTGTGACTGATTCTGATTTTGATAACGATTTTTATCACCTTTCCAAAATTTAAGCCAGTTTGGTCCCAAAAAACCTGAGAAAAATGCTTCCGAAGTTCGAACCCAAGTATGAATTTAGCGTCCATAAAAATCATGATTTTTCTAAAATTACAAATTTATCGAGATTTTGTGACTGAGTTCGATTTGGATAACGATTTTTATCAATATTCCAAAATTTCAGCCAGTTTGGTCCCATAGAACCTGAGAAAACTGCTTCCGAAATTCGAACCCAAGTCTGAATAATTTTCAGACTCTAATGCGTCTATAAAAATCATGATTTTTCTAAAAATACAACTTGATGGAGATTTTTTGACTGAGTTCGATTTGGATAACGATTTTTATCACTATTCTAAAATATCAGCCAGTTTGGTCCCAAAGAACCTGAGAAAAAAAGTGGGTGTGTCAAGCCTACGCAAGACAGAAGTGAAACTTCTAGTTTCAGCTGATGCTTGGCGTGGCGCAGTTCGCTGGTGTCTGAGAGAGAGGAAAGAAGAGAAGAGAGAGAACGTTCGTGAGCGGCTCCCCCACCTCAACAAGGTTTCACTTCAAAAATGCCACAGCCGAGAATCGAACCTCGCTTAACTGATTGAAAGCCAACCACGCTGAGCACCAACTGTAAGCAAAGCCGCATAAATTGATTATATTATGTAGGTTCTGAAAATATGAGAGCTTGTTATGTTTTATAATGTTACCTACATCACACCCAAAATATAATATATTTTTAAAAATAATGTACAATGTACAGAAATAGAATCCCACACAAGATCGCGTAGTGCGCTCTAGCGAACGGATATTTTATCAGAGGGAGATAGTTTTAATTTTTTTTTCTGTAAATTATTACATATTATCAAAATAAATAAATTAATTAAATAAATGTAATACAATTATCATAATATACGGATGAGATAATAATTTTAATCCAACACAATAACGCAAAGCGCGCTCTAGCGGAGTAATGTTTTATCACAGTGAGATAAGTGTTTTTATTATTTTGCAATATTATTTTCTTTTAAAAAATGTTCTGACCTACTAAAAAATAAGATATTGAATGAAAAAGGCGTTAAAAACAAAAAAATAATGTGCGATGGCCGAGAATCGAACTCGGATCAACTGCTTGGAAGGCAACTATGCTGACCATTACACCACCAACGCCAGTTGTCGGGATGAGCTAAGAAGCATTTATATGTTACTTCAAAACTTTGACTAGATCAAATGAACTTTAATCGGTGGTGGGGGTACCCGCATTTTCGTTTCGGTCATGAGTCGGTTTTACTCCGGTCCTCGAAATTGCATGACGCGCGTAAAGAAGTTTCACTTCAAAATGCTTCGAAAGATGGAACACAAATCTGAAATTAGCGTCCATCAAAATAAAACTTTATTTGATTTTGTGACTTATTCTGATTTTGATAACCATTTTTATCACCTTTCCAAAATTTCAGCCAGTTTGGTCCCATAAAACCTGAGCAAAATGCTTCCGATGTTCGAACCCAAGTATGAAGTTAGCGTCCATAAAAATAATGATTTTTCTAAAAGTACAAATTTATCGAGATTTTGTGAGTGAGTTCGATTTGGATAACGATTTTTATCACTATTCCGAAATTTCAGCCAGTTTGGTCCCATAGAACCTGAGAAAACTGATTCCAAAGATCGAACCCAAGTCTGAAATTAGAGCCCATAAAAATCATGATTTTTCTAAAAATACAACTTTATGGAGATTTTGTAACTGTGTTCGATTTCGATAACGATTTTTATGACTATTACAAAATTTTAGTCAGTTTGGTACCATAGAACCTGAAAAAAATGCTTCCGAAGTTCGAACCCACGTCTGAAATCAGCGTCCATTAAAATAATGATTTTTCTCAAAATACAACTTTATGGAGATTTTGTGACTGAATTCGATTTCGATAACGATTCTTATCACTACTCCAATATTTCAGTCAGTTTGGTCCCATAGAACCTGAGAAAACTGATTCCAAAGATCGAACCCAAGTCTGAAATTAGCGTCCATAAAAATACAACTTTATGGAGATTTTGTGACTGATTCTGATTTTGATAACGATTTTTATCACTATTCCGAAATTTCCTCCAGTTTGGTCCCATAGAACCTGAGAAAACTGATTCCAAAGATCGAAACCAAGTCTGAAATTAGCGCCCATAAAAATCATGATTTTTCTAAAAATACAACTTAATGGAGATTTTGTGACTGATCAGAATCAGAATTTTGATAACGATTTTTATCACCTTTCCAAAATTTAAGCCAGTTTGGTCCCAAAAAACCTGAGAAAAATGCTTCCGAAGTTCGAACCCAAGTATGAATTTAGCGTCCATAAAAATCATGATTTTTCTAAAATTACAAATTTATCGAGATTTTGTGACTGAGTTCGATTTGGATAACGATTTTTATCAATATTCCAAAATTTCAGCCAGTTTGGTCCCATAGAACCTGAGAAAACTGCTTCCGAAATTCGAACCCAAGTCTGAATAATTTTCAGACGCTAATGCGTCTATAAAAATCATGATTTTTCTAAAAATACAACTTGATGGAGATTTTAAGACTGAGTTCGATTTGGATAACGATTTTTATCACTATTCTAAAATATCAGCCAGTTTGGTCCCAAAGAACCTGAGAAAAATGCTTCGAAAGATGGAACACAAATCTGAAATTAGCGTCCATAAAAATACAACTTTATGGAGATTTTGTGACTGATTCTGATTTTGATAACGATTTTTATCACTATTCCGAAATTTCCTCCAGTTTGGTCCCATAGAACCTGAGAAAACTGATTCCAAAGATCGAAACCAAGTCTGAAATTAGCGCCCATAAAAATTATGATTTTTCTAAAAATACAACTTAATAGAGATTTTGTGACTGATTCTGATTTTGATAACGATTTTTATCACCTTTCCAAAATTTAAGCCAGTTTGGTCCCATAAAACCTGAGCAAAATGCTTCCGATGTTCGAACCCAAGTATGAAGTTAGCGTCCATAAAAATAATGATTTTTCTAAAAGTACAAATTTATCGAGATTTTGTGAGTGAGTTCGATTTGGATAACGATTTTTATCACTATTCCGAAATTTCAGCCAGTTTGGTCCCATAGAACCTGAGAAAACTGATTCCAAAGATCGAACCCAAGTCTGAAATTAGCGCCCATAAAAATCATGATTTTTCTAAAAATACAACTTTATGGAGATTTTGTGACTGATTCTGATTTTGATAACGATTTTTATCCCCTTTCCAAAATTTCAGCCAGTTTGGTCCCATAAAACCTGAGAAAAATGCTTCCGAAGTTCGAACCCAAGTCTGAAATCAGCGTCCATTAAAATAATGATTTTTCTCAAAATACAACTTTATGGAGATTTTGTAACTGTGTTCGATTTCGATAACGATTCTTATTTTAAGACTGAGTTCGATTTGGATAACGATTTTTATCACTTTTCTAAAATATCAGCCAGTTTGGTCCCATAGAACCTGAAAAAAATGCTTCGAAAGATGGAACACAAATCTGAAAATAGCGTCCATAAAATACAACTTTATGGAGATTTTGTGACTGATACTGATTTTGATAACGATTTTTATCACTATTCCGAAATTTCCTCCAGTTTGGTCCCATAGAACCTGAGAAAACTGATTCCAAAGATCGAAACCAAGTCTGAAATTAGCGCCCATAAAAATCATGATTTTTCAAAAAATACAACTTAATGGAGATTTTGTGACTGATTCTGATTTTGATAACGATTTTTATCACCTTTCCAAAATTTAAGCCAGTTTGGTCCCAAAAAACCTGAGAAAAATGCTCCTGAAGTTCGAATCCAAGTATGAATTTAGCGTCCATAAAAATCATGATTTTTCTAAAATTACAAATTTATCGAGATTTTGTGAATGAGTTCGATTTGGATAACGATTTTTATCAATATTCCAAAATTTCAGCCAGTTTGGTCCCATAGAACCTGAGAAAACTGCTTCCGAAATTCGAACCCAAGTCTGAATAATTTTCAGACGCTAATGCGTCTATAAAAATCATGATTTTTCTAAAAATACAACTTGATGGAGATTTTAAGACTGAGTTCGATTTGGATAACGATTTTTATCACTATTCTAAAATATCAGCCAGTTTGGTCCCAAAGAACCTGAGAAAAATGCTTCGAAAGATGGAACACAAATCTGAAATTAGCGTCCATCAAAATAAAACTTTATTTGATTTTGTGACTTATTCTGATTTTGATAACCATTTTTATCACCTTTCCAAAATTTCAGCCAGTTTGGTCCCATAAAACCTGAGAAAAATGCTTCCGATGTTCGAACCCAAGTATGAAGTTAGCGTCCATAAAAATAATGATTTTTCTAAAATTACAAATTTATCGAGATTTTGTGAGTGAGTTCGATTTGGATAACGATTTTTATCACTATTCCGAAATTTCAGCCAGTTTGGTCCCATAGAACCTGAGAAAACTGATTCCAAAGATCGAACCCAAGTCTGAAATTAGAGCCCAAAAAAATCATGATTTTTCTAAAAATACAACTTTATGGAGATTTTGTAACTGTGTTCGATTTCGATAACGATTTTTATGACTATTACAAAATTTCAGCCAGTTTGGTTCCATAGAACCTGAGAAAACTGATTCCAAAGATCGAAACCAAGTCTGAAATTAGCGCCCATAAAAATCATGATTTTTCTAAAAATACAACTTAATGGAGATTTTGTGACTGATTCTGATTTTGATAACGATTTTTATCACCTTTCCAAAATTTAAGCCAGTTTGGTCCCAAAAAACCTGAGAAAAATGCTTCCGAAGTTCGAACCCAAGTATGAATTTAGCGTCCATAAAAATCATGATTTTTCTAAAATTACAAATTTATCGAGATTTTGTGACTGAGTTCGATTTGGATAACGATTTTTATCAATATTCCAAAATTTCAGCCAGTTTGGTCCCATAGAACCTGAGAAAACTGCTTCCGAAATTCGAACCCAAGTCTGAATAATTTTCAGACGCTAATGCGTCTATAAAAATCATGATTTTTCTAAAAATACAACTTGATGGAGATTTTAAGACTGAGTTCGATTTGGATAACGATTTTTATCACTATTCTAAAATATCAGCCAGTTTGGTCCCAAAGAACCTGAGAAAAATGCTTCGAAAGATGGAACACAAATCTGAAATTAGCGTCCATCAAAATAAAACTTTATTTGATTTTGTGACTTATTCTGATTTTGATAACCATTTTTATCACCTTTCCAAAATTTCAGCCTGTTTGGTCCCATAAAACCTGAGCAAAATGCTTCCGATGTTCGAACCCAAGTATGAAGTTAGCGTCCATAAAAATAATGATTTTTCTAAAAGTACAAATTTATCGAGATTTTGTGAGTGAGTTCGATTTGGATAACGATTTTTATCACTATTCCGAAATTTCAGCCAGTTTGGTCCCATAGAACCTGAGAAAACTGATTCCAAAGATCGAACCCAAGTCTGAAATTAGAGCCCAAAAAAATCATGATTTTTCTAAAAATACAACTTTATGGAGATTTTGTAACTGTGTTCGATTTCGATAACGATTTTTATGACTATTACAAAATTTCAGCCAGTTTGGTCCCATAGAACCTGAGAAAACTGATTCCAAAGATCGAAACCAAGTCTGAAATTAGCGCCCATAAAAATCATGATTTTTCTAAAAATACAACATAATGGAGATTTTGTGACTGATTCTGATTTTGATAACGATTTTTATCACCTTTCCAAAATTTAAGCCAGTTTGGTCCCAAAAAACCTGAGAAAAATGCTTCCGAAGTTCGAACCCAAGTATGAATTTAGCGTCCATAAAAATCATGATTTTTCTAAAATTACAAATTTATCGAGATTTTGTGACTGAGTTCGATTTGGATAACGATTTTTATCACTATTCCGAAATTTCAGCCAGTTTGGTCCCATAGAACCTGAGAAAACTGATTCCAAAGATCGAACCCAAGTCTGAAATTAGCGCCCATAAAAATCATGATTTTTCTAAAAATACAACTTTATGGAGATTTTGTGACTGATTCTGATTTTGATAACGATTTTTATCCCCTTTCCAAAATTTCAGCCAGTTTGGTCCCATAAAACCTGAGAAAAATGCTTCGGTAAAATTTCGATCGATATTAAAAAAAACACCCGCGCGATTATGTTTCTAGCCACTTCTAGCCGTTCGTTTTGTCCCATAGTAACAGAAATACCAACAAAACAAAATGACGTTTGACAGTAAAGTTTGAAAATGGACGGTCTCGTTTCACAAAACGAAAGCTAATTTTAGTTTTACGTAATTGAAATTTTTATTGCAATATTTTCCACCTCCCCGAAGGTTAAAAGTTTTGTCGTACAGTAATTAAGGTGAATCTAAAGGTTTTATCTAAAAAATATTCATAATAAGCGAGGCCAGCGCGATCGAAATTTTACCAATGCTTCCGAAGTTCGAACCCAAGTCTGAAGTTAGCGTCCATAAAAATCATGATTTTTCTAAAATTACAAATTTATCGAGATTTTGTTAGTGAGTTCGATTTTGATAACGATTTTTATCACTATTCCGAAATTTCAGCCAGTTTGGTCCCATAGAACCTGAGAAAACTAATTCCAAAGATCGAACCCAAGTCTGAAATTAGAGCCCAAAAAAATCATGATTTTTCTAAATATACAACTTTATGGAGATTTTGTAACTGTGTTCGATTTCGATAACGATTTTTATGACTATTACAAAATTTTAGTCAGTTTGGTACCATAGAACCTGAAAAAAATGCTTCCGAAGTTCGAACCCACGTCTGAAATCAGCGTCCATTAAAATAATGATTTTTCTCAAAATACAACTTTATGGAGATTTTGTGACTGAATTCGATTTCGATAACGATTCTTATCACTACTCCAATATTTCAGTCAGTTTGGTCCCATAGAACCTGAGAAAACTGATTCCAAAGATCGAACCCAAGTCTGAAATTAGCGCCCATAAAAATCATGATTTTTCTAAAAATACAACTTTATGGAAATTTTGTGACTGATTCTGATTTTGATAACGATTTTTATCACCTTTCCAAAATTTAAGCCAGTTTGGTCCCAAAAAACCTGAGAAAAATGCTTCCGAAGTTCGAACCCAAGTATGAATTTAGCGTCCATAAAAATCATGATTTTTATAAAATTACAAATATATCGAGATTTTGTGACTGATTTCGATTTGGATAACGATTTTTATCAATATTCCAAAATTTCAGCCAGTTTGGTCCCATAGAACCTGAGAAAACTGCTTCCGAAATTCGAACCCAAGTCCGAAATTAGCGTCTATAAAAATCATGATTTTTCTAAAAATACAACTTTATGGAGATTTTGTGAGTGAGTTCGATTTGGATAACGATTTTTATCACTATTCTAAAATATCAGCCAGTTTGGTCCCATAGAACCTGAAAAAAATGCTTCGAAAGATGGAACACAAATCTGAAAATAGCGTCCATAAAATACAACTTTATGGAGATTTTGTGACTGAGTTCAATATGGATAAGGATTTTTATCACTATTCCAAAATTTCAGCAAGTTTGGTCCCATAGAACCTGAGAAAACTGCTTCCGAAGATCGAACCCAAGTCTGAAATTAGCGTCCGTAAAAATACAACTTTATGGAGATTTTGTGACTGATTCTGATTTTGATAACGATTTTTATCACCTTTCCAAAATTTTAGCTCGTTTGGTCCCAAAAAACCTGAGAAAAATGCTTCCGAAGTTCGAACCCAAGTATGAATTTAGCGTCCATAAATATCATAATTTTTCTAAAATTACAAATTTATCGAGATTTTGTGACTGAGTTCGATTTGGATAACGATTTTTATCAATATTCCAAAATTTCAGCCAGTTTGGTCCCATAGGACGTGAGAAAACTGCTTCCGAAATTCGAACCCAAGTCTGAAAGTAGCGTCCATAAAAATCATGTTTTTTCTAAAAATAACCCTTTATGGCGATTTTAAGACTGAGTTCGATTTGGATAACCATTTTTATCACTATTCTAAAATATCAGCCAGTTTGGTCCCAAAGAACCTGCGAAAAATGCTTCGAAAGATGGAACACAAATCTGAAATTAGCGTAGATCAAAAAAAAACTTTATGGAGATTTTGTGACTTATTCTGATTTTGATAACCATTTTTATCACCTTTCCAAAATTTCAGCCAGTTTGGTCCCATAAAACCTGAGAAAAATGCTTCCGATGTTCGAACCAAAGTATGAAGTTAGCGTCCATAAAAATAATGATTTTTCTAAATTTACAAATTTATCGAGATTTTGTGAGTGAGTTCGATTTGGATAACGATTTTTAACACTATTCCGAAATTTCAGCCAGTTTGGTCCCATAGAACCTGAGAAAACTGATTCCAAAGATCGAACCCAAGTCTGAAATTAGCGTTCATAAAAATACAACTTTATGGAGATTTTGTGACTGATTCTGATTTTGAAAACGATTTTTATCACTATTCCAAAATTTCAGCCAGTTTGGTCAAATAGAACCTGAGAAAACTGCTTGAGAAATTCGAACCCAAGTCTGAAATTAGCGTCTATAAAAATCATGATTTTTCTAAAAATACAACTTGATGAAGATTTTAAGACTGAGTTCGATTTGGATAACGATTTTTATCACTTTTCTAAAATATCAGCCAGTTTGGTCCCATAGAACCTGAAAAAAATGCTTCGAAAGATGGAACACAAATCTGAAAATAGCGTCCATAAAATACAACTTTATGGAGATTTTGTGACTGAGTTCAATATGGATAAGGATTTTTATCACTATTCTAAAATTTCAGCCAGTTTGGTCCCATAGAACCTGAGAAAACTGCTTCCGAAGATCGAACCCAAGTCTGAAATTAGCGTCCATAAAAATACAACTTTATGGAGATTTTGTGACTGATTCTGATTTTGATAACGATTTTTATCACCTTTCCAAAATTTCAGCCAGTTTGGTCCCATAAAACCTGAGAAAAATGCTTCCGAAGTTCGAGCCCAAGTATGAAGTTAGCGTCCATAAAAATCATGATTTTTCTAAAACTACAAATTTATCGAAATTTTGTGACTGAGTTCGATTAAGATAACGATTTTTATCACTATTCCGAAATTTCCTCCAGTTTGGTCCCATAGAACCTGAGAAAACTGATTCCAAAGATCGAAACCAAGTCTGAAATTAGCGCCCATAAAAATCATGATTTTTCTAAAAATACAACTAAATGGAGATTTTGTGACTGATTCTGATTTTGATAACGATTTTTATCACCTTTCCAAAATTTAAGCCAGTTTGGTCCCAAAAAACCTGAGAAAAATGCTTCCGAAGTTCGAACCCAAGTATGAATTTAGCGTCCATAAAAATCATGATTTTTCTAAAATTACAAATTTATCGAGATTTTGTGACTGAGTTCGATTTGGATAACGATTTTTATCAATATTCCAAAATTTCAGCCAGTTTGGTCCCATAGAACCTGAGAAAACTGCTTCCGAAATTCGAACCCAAGTCTGAATAATTTTCAGACGCTAATGCGTCTATAAAAATCATGATTTTTCTAAAAATACAACTTGATGGAGATTTTAAGACTGAGTTCGATTTGGATAACGATTTTTATCACTATTCTAAAATATCAGCCAGTTTGGTCCCAAAGAACCTGAGAAAAATGCTTCGAAAGATGGAACACAAATCTGAAATTAGCGTCCATCAAAATAAAACTTTATTGAGATTTTGTGACTTATTCTGATTTTGATAACCATTTTTATCACCTTTCCAAAATTTCAGCCAGTTTGGTCCCATAAAACCTGAGAAAAATGCTTCCGATGTTCGAACCCAAGTATGAAGTTAGCGTCCATAAAAATAATGATTTTTCTAAAATTACAAATTTATCGAGATTTTGTGAGTGAGTTCGATTTGGATTACGATTTTTATCACTATTCCGAAATTTCAGCCAGTTTGGTCCCATAGAACCTGAGAAAACTGATTCCAAAGATCGAACCCAAGTCTGAAATTAGAGCCCAAAAAAATCATGATTTTTCTAAAAATACAACTTTATGGAGATTTTGTAACTGTGTTCGATTTCGATAACGATTTTTATGACTATTACAAAATTTTAGCCAGTTTGGTCCCATAGAACCTGAGAAAACTGATTCCAAAGATCGAAACCAAGTCTGAAATTAGCGCCCATAAAAATCATGATTTTTCTAAAAATACCACTTAATGGAGATTTTGTGACTGATTCTGATTTTGATAACGATTTTTATCACCTTTCCAAAATTTAAGCCAGTTTGGTCCCAAAAAACCTGAGAAAAATGCTTCCGAAGTTCGAACCCAAGTATGAATTTAGCGTCCATAAAAATCATGATTTTTCTAAAATTACAAATTTATCGAGATTTTGTGACTGAGTTCGATTTGGATAACGATTTTTATCAATATTCCAAAATTTCAGCCAGTTTGGTCCCATAGAACCTGAGAAAACTGCTTCCGAAATTCGAACCCAAGTCTGAATAATTTTCAGACTCTAATGCGTCTATAAAAATCATGATTTTTCTAAAAATACAACTTGATGGAGATTTTAAGACTGAGTTCGATTTGGATAACGATTTTTATCACTATTCTAAAATATCAGCCAGTTTGGTCCCAAAGAACCTGAGAAAAAAAGTGGGTGTGTCAAGCCTACGCAAGACAGAAGTGAAACTTCTAGTTTCAGCTGATGCTTGGCGTGGCGCAGTTCGCTGGTGTCTGAGAGAGAGGAAAGAAGAGAAGAGAGAGAACGTTCGTGAGCGGCTCCCCCACCTCAACAAGGTTTCACTTCAAAAATGCCACAGCCGAGAATCGAACCTCGCTTAACTGATTGAAAGCCAACCACGCTGAGCACCAACTGTAAGCAAAGCCGCATAAATTGATTATATTATGTAGGTTCTGAAAATATGAGAGCTTGTTATGTTTTATAATGTTACCTACATCACACCCAAAATATAATATATTTTTAAAAATAATGTACAATGTACAGAAATAGAATCCCACACAAGATCGCGTAGTGCGCTCTAGCGAACGGATATTTTATCAGAGGGAGATAGTTTTAATTTTTTTTTCTGTAAATTATTACATATTATCAAAATAAATAAATTAATTAAATAAATGTAATACAATTATCATAATATACGGATTAGATAATAATTTTAATCCAACACAATAACGCAAAGCGCGCTCTAGCGGAGTAATGTTTTATCACAGTGAGATAAGTGTTTTTATTATTTTGCAATATTATTTTCTTTTAAAAAATGTTCTGACCTACTAAAAAATAAGATATTGAATGAAAAAGGCGTTAAAAACAAAAAAATAATGTGCGATGGCCGAGAATCGAACTCGGATCAACTGCTTGGAAGGCAACTATGCTGACCATTACACCACCAACGCCAGTTGTCGGGATGAGCTAAGAAGCATTTATATGTTACTTCAAAACTTTGACTAGATCAAATGAACTTTAATCGGTGGTGGGGGTACCCGCATTTTCGTTTCGGTCATGAGTCGGTTTTACTCCGGTCCTCGAAATTGCATGACGCGCGTAAAGAAGTTTCACTTCAAAATGCTTCGAAAGATGGAACACAAATCTGAAATTAGCGTCCATCAAAATAAAACTTTATTTGATTTTGTGACTTATTCTGATTTTGATAACCATTTTTATCACCTTTCCAAAATTTCAGCCAGTTTGGTCCCATAAAACCTGAGCAAAATGCTTCCGATGTTCGAACCCAAGTATGAAGTTAGCGTCCATAAAAATAATGATTTTTCTAAAAGTACAAATTTATCGAGATTTTGTGAGTGAGTTCGATTTGGATAACGATTTTTATCACTATTCCGAAATTTCAGCCAGTTTGGTCCCATAGAACCTGAGAAAACTGATTCCAAAGATCGAACCCAAGTCTGAAATTAGAGCCCATAAAAATCATGATTTTTCTAAAAATACAACTTTATGGAGATTTTGTAACTGTGTTCGATTTCGATAACGATTTTTATGACTATTACAAAATTTTAGTCAGTTTGGTACCATAGAACCTGAAAAAAATGCTTCCGAAGTTCGAACCCACGTCTGAAATCAGCGTCCATTAAAATAATGATTTTTCTCAAAATACAACTTTATGGAGATTTTGTGACTGAATTCGATTTCGATAACGATTCTTATCACTACTCCAATATTTCAGTCAGTTTGGTCCCATAGAACCTGAGAAAACTGATTCCAAAGATCGAACCCAAGTCTGAAATTAGCGTCCATAAAAATACAACTTTATGGAGATTTTGTGACTGATTCTGATTTTGATAACGATTTTTATCACTATTCCGAAATTTCCTCCAGTTTGGTCCCATAGAACCTGAGAAAACTGATTCCAAAGATCGAAACCAAGTCTGAAATTAGCGCCCATAAAAATCATGATTTTTCTAAAAATACAACTTAATGGAGATTTTGTGACTGATCAGAATCAGAATTTTGATAACGATTTTTATCACCTTTCCAAAATTTAAGCCAGTTTGGTCCCAAAAAACCTGAGAAAAATGCTTCCGAAGTTCGAACCCAAGTATGAATTTAGCGTCCATAAAAATCATGATTTTTCTAAAATTACAAATTTATCGAGATTTTGTGACTGAGTTCGATTTGGATAACGATTTTTATCAATATTCCAAAATTTCAGCCAGTTTGGTCCCATAGAACCTGAGAAAACTGCTTCCGAAATTCGAACCCAAGTCTGAATAATTTTCAGACGCTAATGCGTCTATAAAAATCATGATTTTTCTAAAAATACAACTTGATGGAGATTTTAAGACTGAGTTCGATTTGGATAACGATTTTTATCACTATTCTAAAATATCAGCCAGTTTGGTCCCAAAGAACCTGAGAAAAATGCTTCGAAAGATGGAACACAAATCTGAAATTAGCGTCCATAAAAATACAACTTTATGGAGATTTTGTGACTGATTCTGATTTTGATAACGATTTTTATCACTATTCCGAAATTTCCTCCAGTTTGGTCCCATAGAACCTGAGAAAACTGATTCCAAAGATCGAAACCAAGTCTGAAATTAGCGCCCATAAAAATTATGATTTTTCTAAAAATACAACTTAATAGAGATTTTGTGACTGATTCTGATTTTGATAACGATTTTTATCACCTTTCCAAAATTTAAGCCAGTTTGGTCCCATAAAACCTGAGCAAAATGCTTCCGATGTTCGAACCCAAGTATGAAGTTAGCGTCCATAAAAATAATGATTTTTCTAAAAGTACAAATTTATCGAGATTTTGTGAGTGAGTTCGATTTGGATAACGATTTTTATCACTATTCCGAAATTTCAGCCAGTTTGGTCCCATAGAACCTGAGAAAACTGATTCCAAAGATCGAACCCAAGTCTGAAATTAGCGCCCATAAAAATCATGATTTTTCTAAAAATACAACTTTATGGAGATTTTGTGACTGATTCTGATTTTGATAACGATTTTTATCCCCTTTCCAAAATTTCAGCCAGTTTGGTCCCATAAAACCTGAGAAAAATGCTTCCGAAGTTCGAACCCAAGTCTGAAATCAGCGTCCATTAAAATAATGATTTTTCTCAAAATACAACTTTATGGAGATTTTGTAACTGTGTTCGATTTCGATAACGATTCTTATTTTAAGACTGAGTTCGATTTGGATAACGATTTTTATCACTTTTCTAAAATATCAGCCAGTTTGGTCCCATAGAACCTGAAAAAAATGCTTCGAAAGATGGAACACAAATCTGAAAATAGCGTCCATAAAATACAACTTTATGGAGATTTTGTGACTGATACTGATTTTGATAACGATTTTTATCACTATTCCGAAATTTCCTCCAGTTTGGTCCCATAGAACCTGAGAAAACTGATTCCAAAGATCGAAACCAAGTCTGAAATTAGCGCCCATAAAAATCATGATTTTTCAAAAAATACAACTTAATGGAGATTTTGTGACTGATTCTGATTTTGATAACGATTTTTATCACCTTTCCAAAATTTAAGCCAGTTTGGTCCCAAAAAACCTGAGAAAAATGCTCCTGAAGTTCGAATCCAAGTATGAATTTAGCGTCCATAAAAATCATGATTTTTCTAAAATTACAAATTTATCGAGATTTTGTGAATGAGTTCGATTTGGATAACGATTTTTATCAATATTCCAAAATTTCAGCCAGTTTGGTCCCATAGAACCTGAGAAAACTGCTTCCGAAATTCGAACCCAAGTCTGAATAATTTTCAGACGCTAATGCGTCTATAAAAATCATGATTTTTCTAAAAATACAACTTGATGGAGATTTTAAGACTGAGTTCGATTTGGATAACGATTTTTATCACTATTCTAAAATATCAGCCAGTTTGGTCCCAAAGAACCTGAGAAAAATGCTTCGAAAGATGGAACACAAATCTGAAATTAGCGTCCATCAAAATAAAACTTTATTTGATTTTGTGACTTATTCTGATTTTGATAACCATTTTTATCACCTTTCCAAAATTTCAGCCAGTTTGGTCCCATAAAACCTGAGAAAAATGCTTCCGATGTTCGAACCCAAGTATGAAGTTAGCGTCCATAAAAATAATGATTTTTCTAAAATTACAAATTTATCGAGATTTTGTGAGTGAGTTCGATTTGGATAACGATTTTTATCACTATTCCGAAATTTCAGCCAGTTTGGTCCCATAGAACCTGAGAAAACTGATTCCAAAGATCGAACCCAAGTCTGAAATTAGAGCCCAAAAAAATCATGATTTTTCTAAAAATACAACTTTATGGAGATTTTGTAACTGTGTTCGATTTCGATAACGATTTTTATGACTATTACAAAATTTCAGCCAGTTTGGTTCCATAGAACCTGAGAAAACTGATTCCAAAGATCGAAACCAAGTCTGAAATTAGCGCCCATAAAAATCATGATTTTTCTAAAAATACAACTTAATGGAGATTTTGTGACTGATTCTGATTTTGATAACGATTTTTATCACCTTTCCAAAATTTAAGCCAGTTTGGTCCCAAAAAACCTGAGAAAAATGCTTCCGAAGTTCGAACCCAAGTATGAATTTAGCGTCCATAAAAATCATGATTTTTCTAAAATTACAAATTTATCGAGATTTTGTGACTGAGTTCGATTTGGATAACGATTTTTATCAATATTCCAAAATTTCAGCCAGTTTGGTCCCATAGAACCTGAGAAAACTGCTTCCGAAATTCGAACCCAAGTCTGAATAATTTTCAGACGCTAATGCGTCTATAAAAATCATGATTTTTCTAAAAATACAACTTGATGGAGATTTTAAGACTGAGTTCGATTTGGATAACGATTTTTATCACTATTCTAAAATATCAGCCAGTTTGGTCCCAAAGAACCTGAGAAAAATGCTTCGAAAGATGGAACACAAATCTGAAATTAGCGTCCATCAAAATAAAACTTTATTTGATTTTGTGACTTATTCTGATTTTGATAACCATTTTTATCACCTTTCCAAAATTTCAGCCTGTTTGGTCCCATAAAACCTGAGCAAAATGCTTCCGATGTTCGAACCCAAGTATGAAGTTAGCGTCCATAAAAATAATGATTTTTCTAAAAGTACAAATTTATCGAGATTTTGTGAGTGAGTTCGATTTGGATAACGATTTTTATCACTATTCCGAAATTTCAGCCAGTTTGGTCCCATAGAACCTGAGAAAACTGATTCCAAAGATCGAACCCAAGTCTGAAATTAGAGCCCAAAAAAATCATGATTTTTCTAAAAATACAACTTTATGGAGATTTTGTAACTGTGTTCGATTTCGATAACGATTTTTATGACTATTACAAAATTTCAGCCAGTTTGGTCCCATAGAACCTGAGAAAACTGATTCCAAAGATCGAAACCAAGTCTGAAATTAGCGCCCATAAAAATCATGATTTTTCTAAAAATACAACATAATGGAGATTTTGTGACTGATTCTGATTTTGATAACGATTTTTATCACCTTTCCAAAATTTAAGCCAGTTTGGTCCCAAAAAACCTGAGAAAAATGCTTCCGAAGTTCGAACCCAAGTATGAATTTAGCGTCCATAAAAATCATGATTTTTCTAAAATTACAAATTTATCGAGATTTTGTGACTGAGTTCGATTTGGATAACGATTTTTATCACTATTCCGAAATTTCAGCCAGTTTGGTCCCATAGAACCTGAGAAAACTGATTCCAAAGATCGAACCCAAGTCTGAAATTAGCGCCCATAAAAATCATGATTTTTCTAAAAATACAACTTTATGGAGATTTTGTGACTGATTCTGATTTTGATAACGATTTTTATCCCCTTTCCAAAATTTCAGCCAGTTTGGTCCCATAAAACCTGAGAAAAATGCTTCGGTAAAATTTCGATCGATATTAAAAAAAACACCCGCGCGATTATGTTTCTAGCCACTTCTAGCCGTTCGTTTTGTCCCATAGTAACAGAAATACCAACAAAACAAAATGACGTTTGACAGTAAAGTTTGAAAATGGACGGTCTCGTTTCACAAAACGAAAGCTAATTTTAGTTTTACGTAATTGAAATTTTTATTGCAATATTTTCCACCTCCCCGAAGGTTAAAAGTTTTGTCGTACAGTAATTAAGGTGAATCTAAAGGTTTTATCTAAAAAATATTCATAATAAGCGAGGCCAGCGCGATCGAAATTTTACCAATGCTTCCGAAGTTCGAACCCAAGTCTGAAGTTAGCGTCCATAAAAATCATGATTTTTCTAAAATTACAAATTTATCGAGATTTTGTTAGTGAGTTCGATTTTGATAACGATTTTTATCACTATTCCGAAATTTCAGCCAGTTTGGTCCCATAGAACCTGAGAAAACTAATTCCAAAGATCGAACCCAAGTCTGAAATTAGAGCCCAAAAAAATCATGATTTTTCTAAATATACAACTTTATGGAGATTTTGTAACTGTGTTCGATTTCGATAACGATTTTTATGACTATTACAAAATTTTAGTCAGTTTGGTACCATAGAACCTGAAAAAAATGCTTCCGAAGTTCGAACCCACGTCTGAAATCAGCGTCCATTAAAATAATGATTTTTCTCAAAATACAACTTTATGGAGATTTTGTGACTGAATTCGATTTCGATAACGATTCTTATCACTACTCCAATATTTCAGTCAGTTTGGTCCCATAGAACCTGAGAAAACTGATTCCAAAGATCGAACCCAAGTCTGAAATTAGCGCCCATAAAAATCATGATTTTTCTAAAAATACAACTTTATGGAAATTTTGTGACTGATTCTGATTTTGATAACGATTTTTATCACCTTTCCAAAATTTAAGCCAGTTTGGTCCCAAAAAACCTGAGAAAAATGCTTCCGAAGTTCGAACCCAAGTATGAATTTAGCGTCCATAAAAATCATGATTTTTATAAAATTACAAATATATCGAGATTTTGTGACTGATTTCGATTTGGATAACGATTTTTATCAATATTCCAAAATTTCAGCCAGTTTGGTCCCATAGAACCTGAGAAAACTGCTTCCGAAATTCGAACCCAAGTCCGAAATTAGCGTCTATAAAAATCATGATTTTTCTAAAAATACAACTTTATGGAGATTTTGTGAGTGAGTTCGATTTGGATAACGATTTTTATCACTATTCTAAAATATCAGCCAGTTTGGTCCCATAGAACCTGAAAAAAATGCTTCGAAAGATGGAACACAAATCTGAAAATAGCGTCCATAAAATACAACTTTATGGAGATTTTGTGACTGAGTTCAATATGGATAAGGATTTTTATCACTATTCCAAAATTTCAGCAAGTTTGGTCCCATAGAACCTGAGAAAACTGCTTCCGAAGATCGAACCCAAGTCTGAAATTAGCGTCCGTAAAAATACAACTTTATGGAGATTTTGTGACTGATTCTGATTTTGATAACGATTTTTATCACCTTTCCAAAATTTTAGCTCGTTTGGTCCCAAAAAACCTGAGAAAAATGCTTCCGAAGTTCGAACCCAAGTATGAATTTAGCGTCCATAAATATCATAATTTTTCTAAAATTACAAATTTATCGAGATTTTGTGACTGAGTTCGATTTGGATAACGATTTTTATCAATATTCCAAAATTTCAGCCAGTTTGGTCCCATAGGACGTGAGAAAACTGCTTCCGAAATTCGAACCCAAGTCTGAAAGTAGCGTCCATAAAAATCATGTTTTTTCTAAAAATAACCCTTTATGGCGATTTTAAGACTGAGTTCGATTTGGATAACCATTTTTATCACTATTCTAAAATATCAGCCAGTTTGGTCCCAAAGAACCTGCGAAAAATGCTTCGAAAGATGGAACACAAATCTGAAATTAGCGTAGATCAAAAAAAAACTTTATGGAGATTTTGTGACTTATTCTGATTTTGATAACCATTTTTATCACCTTTCCAAAATTTCAGCCAGTTTGGTCCCATAAAACCTGAGAAAAATGCTTCCGATGTTCGAACCAAAGTATGAAGTTAGCGTCCATAAAAATAATGATTTTTCTAAATTTACAAATTTATCGAGATTTTGTGAGTGAGTTCGATTTGGATAACGATTTTTAACACTATTCCGAAATTTCAGCCAGTTTGGTCCCATAGAACCTGAGAAAACTGATTCCAAAGATCGAACCCAAGTCTGAAATTAGCGCCCATAAAAATCATGATTTTTCTAAAAACACAACTTTATGGAGATTTTGTGACTGATTCTGATTTTGATAACGATTTTTATCACCTTTCCAAAATTTTAGCCAGTTTGGTCCCAAACAACCTGAGAAAAATGCTTCCGAAGTTCGAACCCAAAGTATGAATTTAGCGTCCATAAAAATCATGATTTTTCTAAAATTACAAATTTATCGAGATTTTGTGACTGAGTTCGATTTGGATAACGATTTTTATCAATATTCCAAAATTTCAGCCAGTTTGGTCCCATAGAACCTGAGAAAACTGCTTCCGAAATTCGAACCCAAGTCTGAAATTAGCGTCTATAAAAATCATGATTTTTCTAAAAATACAACTTTATGGAGATTTTAAGACTGAGTTCGATTTGGATAACGATTTTTATCACTATTCTAAAATATCAGCCAGTTTGGTCCCATAGAACCTGAAAAAAATGCTTCGAAAGATGGAACACAAATCTGAAAATAGCGTCCATAAAATACAACTTTATGGAGATTTTGTGACTGAGTTCAATATGGATAAGGATTTTTATCACTATTCCAAAATTTCAGCCAGTTTGGTCCCATAGAACCTGAGAAAACTGCTTCCGAAGATCGAACCCAAGTCTGAAATTAGCGTCCATAAAAATACAACTTTATGGAGATTTTGTGACTGATTCTGATTTTGATAACGATTTTTATCACCTTTCCAAAATTTTAGCTCGTTTGGTCCCATAAAACCTGAGAAAAATGCTTCCGAAGTTCGAACCCAAGTATGAATTTAGCGTCCATAAAAATCATGATTTTTCTAAAATTACAAATTTATCGACATTTTGTGACTGAGTTCGATTTGGATAACGATTTTTATCAATATTCCAAAATTTCAGCCAGTTTGGTCCCATAGGACGTGAGAAAACTGCTTCCGAAATTCGAACCCAAGTCTGAAAGTAGCGTCCATAAAAATCATGTTTTTTCTAAAAATAACCCTTTATGGCGATTTTAAGACTGAGTTCGATTTGGATAACGATTTTAATCACTATTCTAAAATATCAGCCAGTTTGGTCCCATAGAACCTGAAAAAAATGCTTCGAAAGATGGAACACAAATCTGAAAATAGCGTCCATAAAATACAACTTTATGGAGATTTTGTGACTGAGTTCAATATGGATAAGGATTTTTATCACTATTCCAAATTTTTATCACTATTTCAGCCAGTTTGGTCCCATAGAACCTGAGAAAACTGATTCCAAAGATCGAACTTAAGTCTGAAATTAGAGCCCATAAAAATCATGATTTTTCTAAAAATACAACTTTATGGAGATTTTGTAACTGTGTTCGATTTCGATAACGATTTTTATGACTATTACAAAATATAAGTCAGTTTGGTACCATAGAACCTGAAAAAAATGCTTCCGAAGTTCGAACCCACGTCTGAAATCAGCGTCCATTAAAATAATGATTTTTCTCAAAATACAACTTTATGGAGATTTTGTGACTGAATTCGATTTCGATAACGATTCTTATCACTACTCCAATATTTCAGTCAGTTTGGTCCCATAAAACCTGAGAAAACGGCTTCCGATGTTCGAACCCAAGTATGAAGTTAGCGTCCATTAAAATACAACTTTATGGAGATTTTGTGACTGATTCTGATTTTGATAACGATTTTTATCACCTTTACAAAATTTCAGCCAGTTATGTCCCATAAAACCTGAGAAAAATGTTTCCGAAGTTCGAACCCAAGTCTGAAATTAGCGTCCATAAAAATCATGATTTTTCTCAAAATACAACTTTATGGAGATTTTGTGACTGAATTCGATTTCGATAACAATTCTTATCACTATTCCAATATTTAGGCCCGTTTGGTCCCATAAACCTGAGAAAACGGCTTCCAAAGATA